>NC_090336.1:12543886-13251819 GCF_035084215.1 Heptranchias perlo | reverse complement strand
TGTGAGGACAGGATGTTCGAGGGGAGTGTGCCGTGTGTGAGGACAGGATGTTCGAGGGGAGTCTGCCGTGTGTGAGGACAGGATGTTCGAGGGGAGTGTGCCGTGTGTGAGGACAGGATGTTCGAGGGGAGTGTGCCGTGTGTGAGGACAGGATGTTCGAGGGGAGTGTGCAGTGTGTGAGGACAGGATGTTCGAGGGGAGTGTGCTGTGTGTGAGGACAGGATGTTCGAGGGGAGTGTGCCGAGTGTGAGGACAGGATGTTCGAGGGGAGTGTGCTGTGTGAGGACAGGATGTTCGAGGGGAGTGTGCCGTGTGTGAGGACAGGATGTTCGAGGGGAGTGTGCCCTGTGTGAGGACAGGATGTTCGAGGGGAGTGTGCTCTGTGTGAGAACAGGATGTTCGAGGGGAGTGTGCCGTATGTGAGGACAGGATGTTCGAGGGGAGTGTGCTGTGTGAGGACAGGATGTTCGAGGGGAGTGTGCCCTGTGTGAGGACAGGATGTTCGAGGGGAGTGTGCCGTGTGTGAGGACAGGATGTTCGAGGGGAGTGTGCCGTGTGTGAGGACAGGATGTTGGAGGGGAGTGTGCCGTGTGTGAGGACAGGATGTTCGAGGGGAGTGTGCTGTGTGAGGACAGGATGTTCGAGGGGAGTGTGCCATGTGTGAGGACAGGATGTTCGAGGGGAGTGTGCCGTGTGTGAGGACAGGATGTTCGAGGGGAGTGTGCCGTGTGTGAGGACAGGATGTTCGAGGGGAGTGTGCTGTGTGAGGACAGGATGTTCGAGGGGAGTGTGCCGTGTGTGAGGACAGGATGTTCGAGGGGAGTGTGCTGTGTGAGGACAGGATGTTCGAGGGGAGTGTGCCGTGTGTGAGGACAGGATGTTCGAGGGGAGTGTGCTGTGTGTGAGGATAGGATGTTCGAGGGGAGTGTGCCCTGTGTGAGGACAGGATGTTCGAGGGGAGTGTGCTGTGTGAGGACAGGATGTTCGAGGGGAGTGTGCCGTGTGTGAGGACAGGATGTTCGAGGGGAGTGTGCCGTGTGTGAGGACAGGATGTTCGAGGGGAGTGTGCTGTGTGTGAGGACAGGATGTTCGAGGGGAGTGTGCTGTGAGAGGACAGGATGTTCGAGGGGAGTGTGCTGTGTGTGAGGACAGGATGTTCGAGGGGAGTGTGCCGTGTGTGAGGACAGGATGTTCGAGGGGAGTGTGCCGTGTGTGAGGACAGGATGTTCGAGGGGAGTGTGCCGTGTGTGAGGACAGGATGTTCGAGGGGAGTGTGCTGTGTGTGAGGATAGGATGTTCGAGGGGAGTGTGCCCTGTGTGAGGACAGGATGTTCGAGGGGAGTGTGCTGTGTGAGGACAGGATGTTCGAGGGGAGTGTGCCGTGTGTGAGGACAGGATGTTCGAGGGGTGTGTGCCGTGTGTGAGGACAGGATGTTCGAGGGGAGTGTGCTGTGTGTGAGGACAGGATGTTCGAGGGGAGTGTGCCGTGTGTGAGGACAGGATGTTCAAGGGGAGTGTGCCCTGTGTGAGGACAGGATGTTCGAGGGGAGTGTGCCGTGTGTGAGGACAGGATGTTCGAGGGGAGTGTGCCGTGTGTGAGGACAGGATGTTCGAGGGGAGTGTGCACTGTGTGAGTACAGGATGTTCGAGGGGAGTGTGCCGTGTGTGAGGACAGGATGTTCGAGGGGAGTGTGCCGTGTGTGAGGACAGGATGTTCGAGGGGAGTGTGCCGTGTGTGAGGACAGGATGTTCGAGGGGAGTGTGCCGTGTGTGAGGACAGGATGTTCGAGGGGAGTGTGCCGTGTGTGAGGACAGGATGTTCGAGGGGAGTGTGCCGTGTGTGAGGACAGGATGTTCGAGGGGAGTGTGCCATGTGTGAGGACAGGATGTTCGAGGGGAGTGTGCTGTGTGTGAGGACAGGATGTTCGAGGGGAGTGTGCTGTGTGAGGACAGGATGTTCGAGGGGAGTGTGCCGTGTGTGAGGACAGGATGTTCGAGGGGAGTGTGCCCTGTGTGAGGACAGGATGTTCGAGGGGAGTGTGCCGTGTGTGAGGACAGGATGTTCGAGGGGAGTGTGCCGTGTGTGAGGACAGGATGTTCGAGGGGAGTGTGCCGTGTGTGAGGACAGGATGTTCGAGGGGAGTGTGCCGTGTGTGAGGACAGGATGTTCGAGGGGAGTGTGCCGTGTGTGAGGACAGGATGTTCGAGGGGAGTGTGCCGTGTGTGAGGACAGGATGTTCGAGGGGAGTGTGCCGTGTGTGAGGACAGGATGTTCGAGGGGAGTGTGCTCTGTGTGAGGACAGGATGTTCGAGGGGAGTGTGCTGTGTGTGAGGACAGGATGTTCGAGGGGAGTGTGCTCTGTGTGAGGACAGGATGTTCGAGGGGAGTGTGCCGTGTGTGAGGACAGGATGTTCGAGGGGAGTGTGCTCTGTGTGAGGACAGGATGTTCGAGGGGAGTGTGCTCAGTGTGAGGACAGGATGTTCGAGGGGAGTGTGCTCTGTGTGAGGACAGGATGTTCGAGGGGAGTGTGCTCTGTGTGAGGACAGGATGTTCGAGGGGAGTGTGCTCTGTGTGAGGACAGGATGTTCGAGGGGAGTGTGCTGTGTGTGAGGACAGGATGTTCGAGGGGAGTGTGCCGTGTGTGAGGACAGGATGTTCGAGGGGAGTGTGCTCAGTGTGAGGACAGGATGTTCGAGGGGAGTGTGCTCTGTGTGAGGACAGGATGTTCGAGGGGAGTGTGCTCTGTGTGAGGACAGGATGTTCGAGGGGAGTGTGCCGTGTGTGAGGACAGGATGTTCGAGGGGAGTGTGCCGTGTGTGAGGACCAGATGATCGAGGGGAGTGTGCCGTGTGTGAGGACAGGATGTTCGAGGGGAGTGTGCCGTGTGTGAGGACAGGATGTTCGAGGGGAGTGTGCCGTGTGTGAGGACAGGATGTTCGAGGCGAGTGTGCCGTGTGTGAGGACAGGATGTTCGAGGGGAGTGTGCTCTGTGTGAGGACAGGATGTTCGAGGGGAGTGTGCCGTGTGTGAGGACAGGATGTTCGAGGGGAGTGTGCTCTGTGTGAGGACAGGATGTTCGAGGGGAGTGTGCCGTGTGTGAGGACAGGATGTTCGAGGGGAGTGTGCTCTGTGTGAGGACAGGATGTTCGAGGGGAGTGTGCTGTGTGAGGACAGGATGTTCGAGGGGAGTGTGCCGTGTGTGAGGACAGGATGCTCGAGGGGAGTGTGCCCTGTGTGAGGACAGGATGTTCGAGGGGAGTGTGCTGTGTGTGAGGACAGGATGTTCGAGGGGAGTGTGCCCTGTGTGAGGACAGGATGTTCGAGGGGAGTGTGCCGTGTGTGAGGACAGGATGTTCGAGGGGAGTGTGCTGTGTGAGGACAGGATGTTCGAGGGGAGTGTGCCGTGTGTGAGGACAGGATGTTCGAGGGGAGTGTGCCGTGTGTGAGGACAGGATGTTCGAGGGGAGTGTGCCGTGTGTGAGGACAGGATGTTCGAGGGGAGTTTGCCGTGTGTGAGGACAGGATGTTCGAGGGGAGTGTGCCGTGTGTGAGGACAGGATGTTCGAGGGGAGTGTGCCGTGTGTGAGGACAGGATGTTCGAGGGGAGTGTGCCGTGTGTGAGGACAGGATGTTCGAGGGGAGTGTGCCGTGTGTGAGGACAGGATGTTCGAGGGGAGTGTGCCGTGTGTGAGGACAGGATGTTCGAGGGGAGTGTGCCGTGTGTGAGGACAGGATGTTCGAGGGGAGTGTGCCGTGTGTGAGGACAGGATGTTCGAGGGGAGTGTGCCGTGTGTGAGGACAGGATGTTCGAGGGGAGTGTGCCCTGTGTGAGGACAGGATGTTCGAGGGGAGTGTGCCCTGTGTGAGGACAGGATGTTCGAGGGGTGTGTGCCGTGTGTGAGGACAGGTTGTTCGAGGGGAGTGTGCCGTGTGTGAGGACAGGATGTTCGAGGGGAGTGTGCCATGTGTGAGGACAGGATGTTCGAGGGGAGTGTGCTGTGTGAGGACAGGATGTTCGAGGGGAGTGTGCTGTGTGAGGACAGGATGTTCGAGGGGAGTGTGCCGTGTGAGGACAGGATGTTCGAGGGGAGTGTGCCGTGTGTGAGGACAGGATGTTCGAGGGGAGTGTGCCCTGTGTGAGGACAGGATGTTCGAGGGGAGTGTGCCGTGTGTGAGGACAGGATGTTTGAGGGGAGTGTGCCGTGTGTGAGGACAGGATGTTCGAGGGGAGTGTGCCGTGTGTGAGGACAGGATGTTCGAGGGGAGTGTGCCGTGTGTGAGGACAGGATGTTCGAGGGGAGTGTGCCGTGTGTGAGGACAGGATGTTCGAGGGGAGTGTGCTGTGTGTGAGGACAGGATGTTCGAGGGCAGTGTGCTGTGTGAGGACAGGATGTTCGAGGGGAGTGTGCTGTGTGAGGACAGGATGTTCGAGGGGAGTGTGCCGTGTGTGAGGACAGGATGTTCGAGGGGAGTGTGCTGTGTGAGGACAGGATGTTCGAGGGGAGTGTGCCGTGTGTGAGGACAGGATGTTCGAGGGGAGTGTGCTGTGTGTGAGGACAGGATGTTCGAGGGCAGTGTGCTGTGTGAGGACAGGATGTTCGAGGGGAGTGTGCTGTGTGAGGACAGGATGTTCGAGGGGAGTGTGCCGTGTGAGGACAGGATGTTCGAGGGGAGTGTGCCGTGTTAGGACAGGATGTTCGAGGGGAGTGTGCCGTGTGTGAGGACAGGATGTTCGAGGGGAGTGTGCCGTGTGTGAGGACAGGATGTTCGAGGGGAGTGTGCCCTGTGTGAGGACAGGATGTTCGAGGGGAGTGTGCTGTGTGAGGACAGGATGTTCGAGGGGAGTGTGCCGTGTGTGAGGACAGGATGTTCGAGGGGAGTGTGCCATGTGTGAGGACAGGATGTTCGAGGGGAGTGTGCCGTGTGTGAGGACAGGATGTTCGAGGGGAGTGTGCTGTGTATGAGGACAGGATGTTCGAGGGGAGTGTGCCGTGTGTGAGGACAGGATGTTCGAGGGGAGTGTGCCATGTGTGAGGACAGGATGTTCGAGGGGAGGGTGCTGTGTGTGAGGACAGGATGTTCGAGGGGAGTGTGCCGTGTGTGAGGACAGGATGTTCGAGGGGAGTGTGCCGTGTGTGAGGACAGGATGTTCGAGGGGAGTGTGCCGTGTGTGAGGACAGGATGTTCGAGGGGAGTGTGCCGTGTGTGAGGACAGGATGTTCGAGGGGAGTGTGCCGGGTGTGAGGACAGGATGTTCGAGGTCAGTGTGCTGTGTGAGGACAGGATGTTCGAGGGGAGTGTGCCGTGTGTGAGGACAGGATGTTCGAGGGGAGTGTGCTGTGTGTGAGGACAGGATGTTCGAGGGGAGTGTGCTGTGTGTGAGGACAGGATGTTCGAGGGGAGTGTGCCGTGTGTGAGGACAGGATGTTCGAGGGGAGTGTGCTGTGTGAGGACAGGATGTTCGAGGGGAGTGTGCTGTGTGTGAGGACAGGATGTTCGAGGGGAGTGTGCTGTGTGAGGACAAGATGTTCGAGGGGAGTGTGCTGTGTGTGAGGACAGGATGTTCGAGGGGAGTGTGCCGTGTGTGAGGACAGGATGTTCGAGGGGAGTGTGCCGTGTGTGAGGACAGGATGTTCGAGGGGAGTGTGCCGTGTGTGAGGACAGGATGTTCGAGGGGAGTGTGCCGTGTGTGAGGACAGGATGTTCGAGGGGAGTGTGCTGTGTGTGAGGACAGGATGTTCGAGGGGAGTGTGCTGTGTGTGAGGACAGGATGTTCGAGGGGAGTGTGCTGTGTGAGGACAGGATGTTCGAGGGGCGTGTGCTGTGTGAGGACAGGATGTTCGAGGGGAGTGTGCTGTGTGAGGATAGGATGTTCGAGGGGAGTGTGCCTTGTGTGAGGACAGGATGTTCGAGGGGAGTGTGCTGTGTGAGGACAGGATGTTCGAGGGGAGTGTGCTGTGTGAGGATAGGATGTTCGAGGGGAGTGTGCTGTGTGAGGACAGGATGTTCGAGGGGAGTGTGCTGTGTGAGGACAGGATGTTCGAGGGGAGTGTGCTGTGTGAGGACAGGATGTTCGAGGGGAGTGTGCCGTGTGTGAGGACAGGATGTTCGAGGGGAGTGTGCCGTGTGTGAGGACAGGATGTTCGAGGGGAGTGTGCCGTGTGTGAGGACAGGATGTTCGAGGGGAGTGTGCCGTGTGTGAGGACAGGATGTTCGAGGGGAGTGTGCCGTGTGTGAGGACAGGATGTTCGAGGGGAGTGTGCCGTGTGTGAGGACAGGATGTTCGAGGGGAGTGTGCCGTGTGTGAGGACAGGATGTTCGAGGGGAGTGTGCTGTGTGAGGACAGGATGTTCGAGGGGAGTGTGCTGTGTGTGAGGACAGGATGTTCGAGGGGAGTGTGCTGTGTGTGAGGACAGGATGTTCGAGGGGAGTGTGCTGTGTGAGGACAGGATGTTCGAGGG
Source organism: Heptranchias perlo (assembly GCF_035084215.1). Classification (NCBI taxonomy): domain Eukaryota; kingdom Metazoa; phylum Chordata; class Chondrichthyes; order Hexanchiformes; family Hexanchidae; genus Heptranchias; species Heptranchias perlo. Next base: position 13,245,356 of record NC_090336.1, on the reverse strand, counting down.
GAGTGTGCCGTGTGTGAGGAGGATGATTCTGCGTTGTGTCCACTGTTTGTGATGATCAATGACGGCGGCTGATTGCTCTGGATCAGTGTGATTCCCACCACACCCTGCAGCATGGGCACAGGTCAATATCCTGGACGAGCTCCCTCTGGAGGCTTCCCAGTTCATTGCACTCTATCCCATAGTTCCATCCTTCGATCTCTCCTTTTTGTCATTCACAAGCTGTCCCTCAGCAACATTACCTGGAAGCACAAGGTCAGTTTTCACCTTTGATCCGATGACACTTGGCTCTGCCCCTCTGCCTCCTCTGCCCCTCTGCCTCCTCTGCCCCTCTGCCTCCTCCATCGACTCCAGGGTAGTTTCACTCTTTCTAATTGCCTGTCCAACCTCGATGAGACAAAACTTCTTCCACCTTAATAAGAAAAACCAAAGCTATCCTCTTTGGCAACCACAAGCCACTCCCACCCCTCCACCTCTGATCTCCTGGCTGCCACATCTGGATAAACCCAACGGTATCGAAACATGAATTGGCCCTCGACTCCGAGCTCAGCTCCTACACCAACTGATCCATCACTAAGACCACTTCCTTTCATTTCCAAAACGTTTCCTGCCTCTACCCCACCTCTGTTGCCGAAACCTAAACCCTGGGTTTTATCACTCTGCGGCTGGACTCGTCCTCTGCTGTCCTTCCCACATCTCCACTTCCACCCTTCATAAAGTTAAAGTCATCCCGAATACCACAGCCCAGGTTCTCACGCACAGTACGGGACTGCATCTCCCTCACCGCAATCCTTGCAAAGCTCCACTCTCTTCCTGTGTCTCAGACATTCGATGTTAAGATCCTCGTCCTCACCCAAAAATTCCTCCACGGCCTCACCCCTCCCTACCTCAGCGGTCACCTCTAGTCTTTGTCCCTGCGTGCACTCTTTGCTGCTCTTGACATCTTTATTATCATTCCGCACTCCGTGTGCTCCACCACTGGTGGGCACTTTATCAACCAAATTGCCCCGACACACTGGAACTCCCTCTTTCAGCATCTCCATCTTGTCTCCACCCTCCCTGCCATCAAATGTTTCCTTTACGAGCTTTCTCTTCAGCTGCTTTTGCCTCTCCTAATTCTTCCTTCTCCTGACTCTCTCCCCTCTCCAGACTTTCTACTCTCTCCCCTCTCCTGACTCTCTCCCCTCTCCTGACTCTCTCCCCTCTCCTGACTCTCTCCCCTCTCCAGACTCTCTCTTTCCTCCCCTGATTCTCTTTCCTTTCTCTACTCTGCTCAGTGTCCACTCTCTATTCACTGTCCCGTAAAGCACTCTGAGACATTTCTCTGTATGTAATGAGCACTTTAGAATATAGGTTTTGATATAAAGTATATGTGCAAACTACAGCACAGAAAAGATAGTTCAAGGACACTATCTGGGCATTGTATAACGATGTCTACATCACATCCATCCTATTTTATATCCAGTTGGACTTGTTTGATATTGAAAGAATTGGCATTCCCATCAGGATCATTGTAATTCACATACTTGTAACTCATGCTCTTGTAATTCACACACTTGTAACTCACGCACATACTTGTAACTCACACACTTGTAACTCACATACTTGTAACTCGTGCTCTTGTAATTCACACACTTGTAACTCACGCACACACTTGTAACTCACGCACTTGTAACTCACATACTTGTAACTCACATACTTGTAACTCGTGCTCTTGTAATTCACACACTTGTAACTCACGCACATACTTGTAACTCACACACTTGTAACTCATATACTTGTAACTCATGCTCTTGTAATTCACACACTTGTAACTCACGCACATACTTGTAACTCACACACTTGTAACTCATGCTCTTGTAACTCACACACTTGTAACTCACGCACTTGTAACTCATGCTCTTGTAATTCACACACTTGTAACTCACGCACACACTTGTAACTCACATGTTTGTAACTCACACACACACACTTGTAACTCACGCACATACTTGTAACTTACACATGCACTTGTAACTGACACACTTGCATGCTTAAAACCAAACATGAAAAAGCAAACAATAACAATCTGACATGCCACAAATGACAAATTTTATTTAGTCAAAGTTCACGAGAAATTGATATCTTTCAAATTGATTAAAAATATTCAAAAAAAAAACCAATTGTAACTGTTGAGATATTTTGATGGTTCGGAAGAAACAGCTGAGACAAGGTGCACTACAGATTGATACAATTAAACTGGACCACGATTGCCTAGAGTTTATTCCTGTGCAATCGCTCTAAAAAATATTATTTTACAGTTGGAATGCTATGTATATGAATACATATACATATAAAAGTACAAGTTAAATATCCCACATGCTAAAAAGCACTTAAGTTCGCCTCCACTGGCAAACATTTGAATAGGAACACCTGCACCAACCTGCTGTTATTTGGTGCAGAATGATACACAAGAGCAAGTGATGGGCAGCAATGACACTGTCTGAAGTACAGCTAGTGACATAAATCCAGCAATGAAGGATAACTGCCTCTCCTTTTTATAAGGGGAGATGTTGTACCCTCTTATGACAGCATGTACCCCTTTTTTTCCTCCATGATTCCCCCCTCTTCCTCTCCAGTTTGCTCCTTTACCTTTTCTTTCAGTGTCCTCCACCAGCACATAACAGCTGTGACGGAGAGCGAGCCCGAGCAGCTTGCTCCCGGTCCATCGCCAGACTGGCCCATTGTTACTAGGTGTGGAAGAGTGGGCCAGTGATGTGACCTCCTCTCCCCCTGCAGGCAGGTGACTGGCACCTCTCTGTGCAGCACAGCTGAGATCACGCAGCAGAGAGGGCGGAATTAAACCTGTGCCCCTCCAATCTGTGCCATGGTACCAAGTTCCAACACCCTGTGCCATCTTGCCATCCCAGATGTCCTCCTGTTCATCTGCATTTCCATTCAGTGACTGGTTGGTACAGTTGCAGTCGACCCGCTCCCCCAGTCCTTTCCATCACGGACTGCAGCGGTTCAAGAAGGCGGCTCACCACCACCTTCTCAATGGGAAATTAGGGATGGGCAATGAATGCTGGCCTTGCCAGCGACGCCCACATCCCATGAACTAATAAAAAAATTCCAAACATCACTTATCTCCCTTGACAACTGATAATTCAGCAGAGTGATGCATTACATTATATTACAACAGTGACTACACTTCAAAAGTACTTAATTGACTGTAAAACACTTTGGGACGTCCTGAGGTCTTGAAAGGCACGATATAAATGCAAGGTCTTTCTTTTTTCTTATACTGTGTATTGTTTATGATGGTCTTCAGCACCAGTTGAAAGAACCCATTTTTCAAAGGCTGGCAAAAATAAGTGGTGTTTCCCGAGCATTAAGAACACAAACCCTTTCACCCTGTCATTGTGTATAAATGGAAATGACCTCTCATCAGTGAGGTAGGCGTGCGCGCATCCCATCTGAACGTGACATCAGAGTGCTATAGCTTTTCCCAGTCACTATCTCACAGTGGCCACTGGGCAAGAGATGGGTACATTGCACCTTTTACAGCAAGCACTAGAGAGAACACGGAAAATAACTTTCAAACATCTTGATGTTGAAACAGATAACGTGATCTCCTGGACTGGTTTCGATCGCCTAAGGGAGTCGAAGTGGAATTTTCCGGAGGTTTTTTTTCCCTTATTGGTCCTGGGTTTTTCCTCTTTTCTTTTTTGCCTCTCCCAGGAGATTACATAGCTGTGAGGGGAGGGAGGATGTGTCTAGTCATGATGCTCTGGCCATCATGAGTTGGGGCAGGCTTGATGGGTCAGCTGGTCTTTTCCTGCCTGTCAATTTTGTACGTTACTAAAAACAACCCTCCTGAAACACGTCATTTGGGGATTCATTAATAACTCAGTCACAAATGCGTTACATGTAAAGTAAGCCCCCACTTTTTTCCAGTTCGATGTTACGTGGAGATACAGATCATACAGTGAATTGTGAATACTTTTGTTTTAATAATTGAAGGTGCGTTTGTGTCAATTGATTTACATGAATCACAGCTCCTACATTCTTCTTAATGCCACTGCACTGGGTGCTTGACATTTGGTGGGTAAGAAGCCCTCATATTAAGGTTCTGCTGTTACTGGCTGCTATATAATTACTTAACAATCAATGTTACTAAATGACTGACTGGAAGTATTTCTTTAACAGATGTAATTAATATGGGAATGTCAGATGTATAGCGGACAAGGCACAGCGGATTGTGGTGATTGGTACATCACTCAGGCACACAAGGGAATAAAATTTGACCTCAAGAATTGAACACAGTAGAGTAAGGTTTTTAAAAATTCATTCTCAGGATGTGGGCGTCACTGGCAAGGCTGGCATTTATTGCCCATCCCCTGGTTACCCTACTAAGCAGCTTGTAAGGCCATGTTTAGGGTAGTTTACAGTCAACCATATAGGTGTGGGGATGGAGTCACATATAAGAACATAAGAAATAGGAGCAGGAGTAGGCCAATCGGCCCCTCGAGCCTGCTCCGCCATTCAATAAGATCATGGCTGATCTGATCCTAACCTCAAATCTAAATTCATGTCCAATTTCCTGCCCGCTCCCCGTAACCCCTAATTCCCTTTACTTCTAGGAAACTGTCTATTAAAATTGTAACTGTACATGCCCATGGTGTGTGTACCTGCACCCACAGCACTGGATTTGGGCTGTGCTAACTTTTGTGACGGGAGTCCTTCCCCCTAATTTGAGTAGACTACAGACAGGAAAAGTTTACTCAAAGAATTTGACTTGTAGCACTCTTGGCTGGTGAATGCAAAATTTGGTGAGGCAGCAGCTTTTATGAGGCTGCTGCTCGTCATTCAAGGAGAAGTTGTGGTGTTGGTGGTGGAATATGTGGGCTAATTGTTCTCAACAGCACAGGCGAGACATGGGGGCAATACTGTTTCCTTTGATGCTGAAGAGTTGGAGGTCCTAATGCAGGAGGCACTTCAAAGGCTCTATTTGTGCCTGAATGCCACCCTCAAAAAAAACACATTCCGAGTGCATGAGGAGAGGTTGTTAATAAAGTCACCCAGGCCTTTATACCTGGGTGGAAATGAGGATGAAGTGTACTAGTGTGAGAAGCAAGGCACACTTTTCTTGAGGAGCCCATTAAGCACAGCACAAACTGAAGTCAGAGACCGCCACACCTTATGGGAGGTACCATTTGAAGCATTGTACACAGCCATGTCATTTTTCACACGCTCTTCCATTGTGCTTAAGTTGCTTGGCACATTGTTTGTGAAGGTGGCAGACGAGGAACAGCAAACAGATACAATGGTGTTCAGGCTGATGTTAGGGTGTTTCTCAGATGGATCAGCAGCCATGGATGCAGAGAATAGTCCTTTTCTTGTTCGAGCCATCTATCCAGTGTTTCTTCTTCATCAAATAATGTGGTGACCATGGAATGCCAGACAACATGGCTGCTTCCTGGACAATGGCCATTCCATTGATATGCATGTTGATGTTTTTTTGGTCACAACCATTGAACATTAATTGAGTGTGATTCTTTCTCTTCATGATGGAGTCGATTTGAACAACCCTGATGTCCAAATAAAAACCATGTGCAACTCTTTGCACTTAAGGAACCTTGCCATTCAGTAAAAGCAGGCCAGACCAAGTAAGGACAGCAGGTTGTCTTTCCCTAAAGGGACATCAGTGAACCAGTTGAGTTTTTACAACAATTCAACGGTCACTTTTACTGATCCCAGCTTCTAATTTTCTGTTTTTTTTAAACTAAATTCAAATTCTCAAACTGCCATGGTGGTGATTTGAACTCACCTTCACACTGAGTGTGTTAGTCCAGGCCTCTAGATTGCTAGTCTAGTAACATAACCACTACACCACCATACCCCTTATAGTGTTAGGTGAGATGGCAAAAATGCTAACAAATGATGGGTTTCTCTGCAGTCTGTGGGGCTAATGTTGTCAAAAATTAACCGGCGGTGAGCTGCCGTTTGTGTCAGAAATTCCGACATCTCCCTCCTGATAAAATCCTCGCAGGAAGCCTCTTCTCTGAAGAAGCAAGGCTTCCCTCAAAAACAGAACACGTCTGCTGCTCACAAGATGTCTCAGAGTCAGCAACGGCCAGTGATTAAAACAGAATATCGCATGCCTGTCAGAGACATGCAGGTCAGTCAGGGAGGAGGGCTGTGTGCTTTGCACACAAGCCAAATCATTATTTACTAATTCTTCCTCACAAAATGAAAATACAGGCACAATGAAGATACAGCACAGGAGCCCGCCATTCGGCCCACCATGCCTGTGCTGGCTCTTTGAAAGAGCTATCCAATTAGTCCCACTTCCCCTGCTTTTTCCCCATAGCCCTGCAAATTTTTCCTTTTTAAAGATATATCCAATTCCCTTTTGAAAGTTACTATTGAATCTATTGTATACTATTGAATATATTTTTGATGTATCGTTGAATTAAAATTAAATCACTGCATACAAAAAAGGTATTTTACACTGAAGCAATTTTTCCATGAAACCATTATTCAGGAGTCAAGGTTCAAGCTTAATGAAGGTAGATATACGTTACAGAGTCCTGGTGCTGACATTTTAAGGCGATTCCCCGAGCTGAAGTAGTAAAAGATCTCTAAAAGCATTTGATAATGATTTAAGTTAACAATGGGCAGTGGGGATCATTTTGACTTTTGGGGGATATCGATTCAGTGGCCAGTTATACATCTCTCCCGATTCACCCCTTTTACACTATCACCCAAAGTCAACATTACCCCCAATGATTTTGGGATAGTATGAAGCTGGGGTTAGCCTCGTGTTTAGTGTGATGACTGGGGTATCAGGAAATCAGTACAGGGAAGGTGATTTGTTCACTGCCGAGTCTTATTACAGGATCTCCAATAATGGGATTGGCTGAGCTATTTTTTTCTCATTTAGTCCTGACCTCTCACCCACCCCATTTTGTAAATAAGACAACTTTCAGACATGCAATCATGAAATTGACTGGATCTGATGTTTAATTACTAGATTCAGAGCATTTTCCTGATATTTCACCCGCACAGTATTGATTTAAGGACCAAGTTCGATGGTAAAATATCATGTTGAAAGTGCAATATGATTTTTGTTCAAAACCATGCTTACTTCACAAAGGAGTATCAGTCTGGAGTAATTTAATTGAACAAAAAATGTATTCAAATATTTTAGATTTGATATATAGAAGTATCTAGTTTAGATATGGAAATATATCGCCGTTCCTTCATCGTCACTGAATCAAAATCCTGGAACTCCCTTCCTAACAGCACTGTGGGAGAACCTTCACCTCACGGACTGCAGCGGTTCAAGAAGGCGGCTCACCACCACCTTCTCAAGGGCAATACGGGATGGGCAATAAATGCTGGCCTCGCCAGCGACGCCCACATCCCAAGAATGAATATAATAAAAAAACAGGAAAGTAACACTAGCTCACTGTCTTTTGAGTTTACTACTGGTGTTTGACTACGGTAATGCTGACAAATGTTTACATAGTGAAAGAGCTGGCTCCGCACTTTTCTACAGCAGTGGTCCCAGGCTGTCATCCTTTGTGATTCAAAAGACAGTTGAATTCTCTGAGGTTCTCACCAATTAGCTCTGCACTTTTTAATCTAAGTGCCCCTTCATGTATACTATATTCTCCTTTACCCGCAAATGATAACTTGTGCTCCTATCAGCTACTCCCAGATTTCTGCCAATGCTGCTCTGTAGATGGCCACTAGATGGTGTGTGAGAGCAGTCCTCGAGCAAGTTACTCAATCATCTCCCCAGGACACTGGATTTTGCTCCGAGCGGCGAACGTACGACGCCCGCCACCCGTTAGACTCGGACTTGCCCATAGACTTTTCCCTGGACTTTTTCACGGCAAGTTCCCTCTCATCGGGGCCTCAATCCAGCGCGGCGCCCTCTCCCGGGCATCTGGGACCTGCGTGAACGTGACAAGGAGCTGTCTATCCGCTCGACCAATCTGATCGAAGCATGTTAATAATCAGCGCAGAGACTGAACCAGGAAGTGTAAGTTAGAACAGTGAATTCAATATAAAATCAGTTACAGTAAGTGAAATAAAGAGAGGGTAAGAAATACTGAATTGAAAGGCAGAGATAAAAGAGACAGAAAAAGTAAAAATTAAAAATTTAATTTTTTTTTTAAACGTCCAACAACAATTAAAATGTGAAGGAGTGAGACTCCACACTTGTAAAAATAAATTTTCAGTGCCAGAGAGGTTTTTTGGCAGTCATCATGGTGTTAAAAGTTTGGCAAGACTAAAAATACTTGACGTACCTTTATCTGGCGAGATTACTTTATTTCCTTCAGGGCAGTGGAGGAACTTCACGCTGTTGCAGTGAGTCAGCCAGTGAGATCTCCTTCCCGCAAAGCTTCTGGACGAGCAGGGCATTTAGTAGTAGAGGGACTTCCAGATTTCCGTGTTTAACTGCACATGTGCGGTCACAGGAAGTTCCTTTACCATTTGCCCTTAAATAACGGCGAGCGCTGTTATTTTTAGGCTCGCTGTTATTTTTAGGCTCGCTGTTATTTTTAGAGTAAATTCCAGGCCATTGACTCAACTCAGCACTTCCCCAAACAGCCCATCTGAGATCAGGAATCTGCTGTCCTGAGAATCAACAAACTCGTGTGTTTTTCATGCAGTTCTGTAAATTTAGTGTCCTTGCCAGACTTAAGCATTTAAGATTTGTGACTAAAAGATTTTAAACCACCTTAAATGTTTACAATGCTAACTCAGAGCAAGCAGCCATTTGGAGCTGGCTGATTACTGTCTGAAACGGGGAAACCTTCCTGATGCACCACACTGTTAGACAGCAGATAAACCCCAAAAAACATTCTGCTCAGATCACCAGCACACATAGAAACAGCCAGGTTGCTAACCCTCAGACCACAGGCCGTTTAATTGTTCACTCAGTGAATAAATCCAAACAACAGAAAACATGGTGAAATCGAAATTTTTCATAATAGGCTGCTGCCTCCAACTGACACCTGGATTGAAGGGATTTACTGAGCTGAGGTAAAGACTAACTTATAACTAGGGAACGCTTTGATCAGGAATTCTAGAATATGGGTTTGGTCCATTGGAATTCGATATAATGAGAGTGATTGGGAAGGGGTTTGGTCCATTGGAATTCTATATAATGGGAGGTAATGGGAAGGGGTTTGGTCGATTGGAATTCTATATAATGGGAGGTAATGGGAAGGGGTTTGGTCGATTGGAATTCTATATAATGGGAGTGAATGGGAAAGGGTTTGGTCCATTGGAATTCTATATAATGGGAGTGAATGGGAAGGGGTTTGGTGCATTGGAATTCTATATAATGGGAGGTAATGAGAAGGGGTTTGGTCGATTGGAATTCTATATAATGGGAGTGAATGGGAAAGGGTTTGGTCCATTGGAATTCTATATAATGGGAGGTAATGGGAAGGGGTTTGGTCGATTGGAATTCTATATAATGGGAGGTAATGGGAAGGGGTTTGGTCGATTGGAATTCTATATAATGGGAGGTAATGGGAAAGGGTTTGGTCCATTGGAATTCTATATAATGGGAGTGAATGGGAAGGGGTTTGGTGCATTGGAATTCTATATAATGGGAATGAATGGGAAGGGGTTTGGTCCATTGGAATTCTATATAATGGGAGTGAATGGGAAAGGGTTTGGTCCATTGGAATTCTATATAATGGGAATGAATGGGAAGGGGTTTGGTCGATTGGAATTCTATATAATGGGAGTGAATGGGAAAGGGTTTGGTCCATTGGAATTCTATATAATGGGAGGTAATGGGAAGGGGTTTGGTCGATTGGAATTCTATATAATGGGAATGAATGGGAAGGGGTTTGGTCGATTGGAATTCTATATAATGGGAATGAATGGGAAGGGGTTTGGTCCATTGGAATTCTATATAATGGGAGTGAATGGGAAGGGGTTTGGTCCATTGGAATTCTATATAATGGGAGTGAATGGGAAAGGGTTTGGTCCATTGGAATTCTATATAATGGGAGTGAATGGGAAGGGGTTTGGTCCATTGGAATTCTATATAATGGGAGTGAATGGGAAAGGGTTTGGTCCATTGGAATTCTATATAATGGGAGTGAATGGGAAAGGGTTTGGTCCATTGGAATTCTATATAATGGGAGTGAATGGGAAAGGGGTTTGGTCCATTGGAATTCTATATAATGGGGGTGAATGGGAAGGGGTTTGGTCCATTGGAATTCTATATAATGGGAGGTAATGGGAAGGGGTTTGGTCGATTGGAATTCTATATAATGGGAGTGATTGGGAAGGGGTTTGGTCGATTGGAATTCTATATAATGGGAGGTAATGGGAAGGGGTTTGGTCGATTGGAATTCTATATAATGGGAGTGAATGTGAAGGGGTTTGGTCGATTGGAATTCTATATAATGGGAGTGAATGGGAAAGGGTTTGGTCCATTGGAATTCTATATAATGAGTGAATGGGAAAGGGTTTGGTCCATTGGAATTCTATATAATGGGAGTGAATGGGAATGGGTTTGGCCCATTGGAATTCTATATAATGGGAGTGATTGGGAAAGGGTTTGGTCCATTGGAATTCTATATAGTCGGAGTGAATGGGAAGGGGTTTGGTCCATTGGAATTCTATATAATGAGTGAATGGGAAGGGGTTTGGTCCATTGGAATTCTATATAATGGGAGTGAATGGGAAGGGTTTTGGTCGATTGGAATTCTATATAATGGGAGTGAATGGGAAAGGGTTTGGTCCATTGGAATTCTATATAATGGGAGGTAATGGGAAGGGGTTTGGTCGATTGGAATTCTATATAATGGGAGTGAATGGGAAAGGGTTTGGTCCATTGGAATTCTATATAATGGGAGTGAATGGGAAGGGGTTTGGTCCATTGGAATTCTATATAATGGGAGTGATGGGAAAGGGTTTGGTCCATTGGAATTCTATATAATGGGAGTGAATGGGAAAGGGTTTGGTCCATTGGAATTCTATATAATGGGAGTGAATGGGAAGGGGTTTGGTCCATTGGAATTCTATATAATGGGCTTGAATGGGAAGGGGTTTGGTCGATTGGAATTCTATATAATGGGAGTGAATGGGAAAGGGTTTGGTCCATTGGAATTCTATATAATGGGAGTGAATGGGAAAGGGTTTGGTCCATTGGAATTCTATATAATGGGAGTGAATGGGAAGGGGTTTGGTCGTTTGGAATTCGATATAATGGGAGTGAATGGGAAAGGGTTTGGTCCATTGGAATTCTATATAATGGGAGTGAATGGGAAGGGGTTTGGTGCATTGGAATTCTATATAATGGGAGTGAATGGGAAGGGGTTTGGTCCATTGGAATTCTATATAATGGGAGTGATTGGGAAAGGGTTTGGTCCATTGGAATTCTATATAATGGGAGATAATGGGAAGGGGTTTGGTCGATTGGAATTCTATATAATGGGAGTGAATGGGAAGGGGTTTGGTCGATTGGAATTCTATATAATGGGGGTGAATGGGAAGGGGTTTGGTCGATTGGAATTCTATATAATGGGAGTGAATGGGAAGGGGTTTGGTCCATTGGAATTCTATATAATGGGAGGTAATGGGAAGGGGTTTGGTCCATTGGAATTCTATATAATGGGAGGTAATGGGAAGGGGTTTGGTCGATTGGAATTCTATATAATGGGAGGTAATGGGAAGGGGTTTGGTCGATTGGAATTCTATATAATGGGAGGTAATGGGAAGGGGTTTGGTCGATTGGAATTCTATATAATGGGAGTGAATGTGAAGGGGTTTGGTCCATTGGAATTCTATATAATGAGTGAATGGGAAGGGGTTTGGTCCATTGGAATTCTATATAATGGGAGTGAATGGGAAAGGGTTTGGTCCATTGGAATTCTATATATTGGGAGTGAATGAGAATGGGTTTGGCCCATTGGAATTCTATATAATGGGAGTGATTGGGAAAGGGTTTGGTCCATTGGAATTCTATATAGTGGGAGTGAATGGGAAAGGGTTTGGTCCATTGGAATTCTGTGTAATGGGAGTGAATGGGAATGGGTTTGGTCCATTGGAATTCTATATAATGGGAGTGAATGGGAAGGGGTTTGGTCCATTGGAATTCTATATAATGAGTGAATGGGAAGGGGTTTGGTCCATTGGAATTGTATATAATGGGAGTGAATGGGAAGGGGTTTGGTCCATTGGAATTCTATATAATGGGAGGTAATGGGAAGGGGTTTGGTCGATTGGAATTCTATATAATGGGAGTGAATGGGAAGGGGTTTGGTCCATTGGAATTCTATATAATGGGAGTGAATGGGAAAGGGTTTGGTCCATTGGAATTCTATATAATGGGAGTGAATGGGAATGGGTTTGGTCCATTGGAATTCTATATAATGGGAGTGATTGGGAAAGGGTTTGGTCCATTGGAATTCTATATAATGGGAGATAATGGGAAGGGGTTTGGTCGATTGGAATTCTATATAATGGGAGTGAATGGGAAGGGGTTTGGTCGATTGGAATTCTATATAATGGGAGTGAATGGGAAAGGGGTTTGGTCCATTGGAATTCTATATAATGGGGGTGAATGGGAAGGGGTTTGGTCGATTGGAATTCTATATAATGGGAGTGAATGGGAAGGGGTTTGGTCCATTGGAATTCTATATAATGGGAGGTAATGGGAAGGGGTTTGGTCGATTGGAATTCTATATAATGGGAGGTAATGGGAAGGGGTTTGGTCGATTGGAATTCTATATAATGGGAGGTAATGGGAAGGGGTTTGGTCGATTGGAATTCTATATAATGGGAGGTAATGGGAAGGGGTTTGGTCGATTGGAATTCTATATAATGGGAGTGAATGGGAAGGGGTTTGGTCCATTGGAATTCTATATAATGGGAGTGAATGGGAAAGGGTTTGGTCCATTGGAATTCTATATAATGAGTGAATGGGAAGGGGTTTGGTCCATTGGAATTCTATATAATGGGAGTGAATGGGAAAGGGTTTGGTCCATTGGAATTCTATATAATGGGAGTGAATGGGAATGGGTTTGGTCCATTGGAATTCTATATAATGGGAGTGATTGGGAAAGGGTTTGGTCCATTGGAATTCTATATAGTGGGAGTGAATGGGAAAGGGTTTGGTCCATTGGAATTCTGTGTAATGGGAGTGAATGGGAATGGGTTTGGTCCATTGGAATTCTATATAATGGGAGTGAATGGGAATGGGTTTGGTCCATTGGAATTCTATATAATGGGAGTGAATGGGAAGGGGTTTGGTCCATTGGAATTCTATATAATGGGAATGAATGGGAAGGGGTTTGGTCCATTGGAATTCTATATAATGGGAGTGAATGGGAAGGGGTTTGGTCCATTGGAATTCTATATAATGGGAGTGATTGGGGAGGGGTTTGGTCCATTGGAATTCTATATAATGGGAATGATTGGGAAGGGGTTTGGTCCATTGGAATTCTACATAATGGGAGTGAATGGGAAGGGGTTTGGTCCATTGGAATTCTATATAATGGGAGTGATTGGGAAGGGATTTGGTCCATTGGAATTCTATATAATGGGAGTGAATGGGAAGGGGTTTGGTGCATTGGAATTCTATATAATGGGAGTGATTGGGAAGGGGTTTGGTCCATTGGAATTCTATTTTTGCATCAGCTATGTTTTCTTTCCATATTTGCTGAGCTATGACACCAAACTCATGAAGAATCAAAGTAAAAGTTATTGACCCATCACTAATTGACAGGCCAAACTGACTAAGTCCACTCAGTGTGATAGCCAGCTGCACATGGGCAACACGCTACTTATGAAGTAAGTACGGACTCTTTCTGACTTATGACCACAGAGACGAACATTCGAAGCTATTTGCACAAAGTATCTCATCACTTTATTTTTTTTTCTTTTTAAATATTAAAACACAGATAATAGTCATTGTTCTGCATACAGAATCCTCCTTTATATCTCACAACAACCTCTCCCTCCACTCCCTCTCCCACAGGAACCACAGCACACTTTAATAAACGGAACACAGGAGCACGGTTTTCATCGGGGTACAGGTCACAGTTCATGTGTTAATGCGCAGAAGCATTAAACCGTGAGGCTATGTAAGGTGTAAAGCCCAACATGCCCGTCAGAAGTCAGCCTCTTTCGAGTGGAAATTTTCACCTCTCCTCCTCCACAATGGAAAACCAAACTCTCACAACAATCCCTCTGATTGGACAGAGCTCAAAGTATTAGACAAAGGCAGCATATTTGTCTCTGTGAGGGGCAAAACTCGGCACAGAATAATCTTGTGCCAGGAAAACTGTTTGTTAAAGCTCCTTTTACACAGTTTTAGGTGGACGGCGGTTGATTATATGTGGCCTTGTTTGGCTTCCCCTCATGGGTCAAAGTGGGGCATACTAGGGCAGATAAAGAGACTTTGCAGTGAAATAAAGAGAGGTGTGGACAAGAAAAATATGTAATTGAAAGACGAGCATTTCCTGGCAATTGTTAAATATCAGTAAAACCTGAAAATATCATGAGGGGTCCAAACAGAGTAGATAGAAAGAAATTGTTCCCTCTGGCTGGTCAAGAGCCAGAGGACATAGATTTAAGGTGATTGGCAAAAGAACTAAAACTTTTTGACGCAGCGAGTGGTTAGGATCGGGAATGCGCTGCCTGAAAGGGTGGTGGAGGCAGATTCAATCGCGGTTTTCAAAAGGGAACTGGATAAATACTTGAAAGAAAAAAAAGATGCAGGGCTGCAGCGAAAGGGCGGGGGAGTGGGACTAGCTGGATTGCTCTTGCAAAGAACCAGCATGGACTCGATGGGCCAAATGGCCGCCTTCTATGCTGTAACCATTCTATGATTCTATATGGATTTTTTTCTGGATCACTTAAAAGATGAATAGCAGGAAGACATAATGGGGAAGTAATTTTAATCTAACTCACTAGGCGTGAAACCCACAGGATCAGATGGAACGTGGTTTTACATCACCTCCAATATCACTGTCTATTGAAATCGATGGAGAGTAAAATTAGGCAGGGTGTAAAACCAGCATTGCATTCAATCTCATCAGTTTCCTGAGGGGCGGTTTAGGTTAAAATTACCCTCCCCCACCCCACCCGCAGGAAAGAAGCAGAAAAAGTTATTTGCAAAGAGTGTAGCATGAAAAAAAACACATCCAAAGGAAACTTCCCCTAACTTGGTCTCCTTGTCACGTCTCAACACTGCGAAGTGCGACAGGCAAAAGAACAGTCACCTAAAAAAAGAGACGGCCTCATCAAATGGGCAAAAAGCCCCCACAGGTCAGGACGAGGATTGCCGCCAAAGCTCTAAAGCTATCTCTGTAACCAGCCTGCCAACAATCTGCTGCCAAACTAGGTCGCTACAAAGCTCTCTCTGTAACCAGCCTGCCAACAATCTGCTGCCAAACTAGGTCGCTACAAAGCTATCTCTGTAACCAGCCTGCCAACAATCTGCTGCCAAACTAGGTCGCTACAAAGCTATCTCTGTAACCAGCCTGCCAACAATCTGCTGCCAAACTAGGTCGCTACAAAGCTCTCTCTGTAACCAGCCTGCCAACAATCTGCTGCCAAACTAGGTCGCTACAAAGCTATCTCTGTAACCAGCCTGCCAACAATCTGCTGCCAAACTAGGTCGCTACAAAGCTCTCTCTGTAACCAGCCTGCCAACAATCTGCTGCCAAACTAGGTCGCTACAAAGCTCTCTCTGTAACGAGCTTGCCAACAATCTGCTGCCAAACTAGGTCGCTACTAAGCTCTCTCTGTAACCAGCCTGCCAACAATCTGCTGCCAAACTAGGTCGCTACAAAGCTCTCTCTGTAACCAGCCTGCCAACAATCTGTAACAAACTAGGTCGCTACAAAGCTCTCTCTGTAACGAGCCTGCCAACAATCTGTAACAAACCAGGTCGCTACAAAGCTCTCTCTGTAACCAGCCTGCCAACAATCTGCTGCCAAACCAGGTCGTTACAATACTCTCTCTGTAACGAGCCTGGCAACAATCTGCTGCCAAACCAGGTCGTTACAAAGTTCTCTCTGTAACAACCTGGCAACAATCTGCTGCTAGATCAGGTTGTTACAAAGGTTTCTCTGTAATGAGCCTGGCAACTATCTGTAACAAACCACGTCGTTACAAACCTCTCTCTCTAATGAGCCTGCCAACAATCCGCTGCCAAACCAGGTCATTACAATGCTCTTTCTATAACGAGCCTGCCAACAATCTGTAACAAACCACGTTGTTACAAACCTGTCTCTGTGACAAACCTGTCAACACTCTGTAACAAACCAGGCAGTTACAAAGTTCTCTCTGTAATAAGCCTGCCAACAATCTGCTGCCAAACCAGGTCGTTACAATACTCTCTCTGTAACGAGCCTGGCAACAATCTGCTGCCAAACCAGGTCATTACAAACCTCTCTCTGTAACCAGCCTGCCAACAATCTGTATCAAACCAGGTCGTTACAAAGCTCTCTCTGTAACGAGCCTGCCAACAATCTGCTGCCAAACCAGGTCGTTACAAACCTCTCCCTGTAACCAGCCTCCCAACAATCTGTAACAAACCAGGTCATTACAGCGCTCTCTCTGTAACGAGCCTGACAACGTCGTTACAAACCTCTCTCTGTAACGAGCCTGACAACACTCTGTAACAAACCAGGTCGTTAAAAACCTCGCTCTGTAATGGGCCTGCCAACATTCTGTAACAATCCAGGTCGTTACAAAGCTCTCTCTGTGACGAGCCTGCCTACATTCTGTAACAATCCAGGTCGTTACAAAGCTCTCTCTGTGACGAGCCTGCCAACATTCTGTAACAATCCAGGTCGTTACAAAGCTCTCTCTGTGACGAGCTTCCCAACAATCTGTAACGGACTTCACATTTCCGTAAGATGAGCATCCCTTCTCTTCCACCCGGGTTAAAAATGAAGAATGTTTTCAGCCCTCACAAGTTTGTAAGAACGGCTGCGGGGAAAGAGCGGTGCAGAATGGGACTAATTGGATAACTTTTTCAAAGTGCTGGCGCAGGCACGATGGGCTGAATGGCTTCCTTCTGTGCAGTAAGATTCTATGATCCCATGATGACACCGGACTGCATGTGGTTTTGCCAAAAGCACGTTTGCTGCGGGCGTCAGGCTGAAGGCCGATGAATTTCCTCTGAGCCGCTCCCTGCTCTGACAACGACAACTTGCATTTATATAGTGCCTTTAATGTAGTAAAAAGTCCCAAGGCGCTTCACAGGAGCGATTATCAAACAAAATTTGACACCGAACCACATAAGGAGATATTAGGACAGGCTTGGTCAAAGAGGTAGGTTTTAAAGAGCGTAACTTTGCCAGAAACCCTTCCCGGCGGCTCTGAGGAAATTCCCGGCCACGACCTCCGCCTTGACTCAGGTGTCCTGGTGAAGAAAGCTGTCCAACTGCGCACTCCCATGCCCACCATCTTAGCTGAAAGGTGTTAGTGTGGGGACTACTGAGTGAGTCTCCAGTACCGTCTGTGAAACCGCCTTATCATTTGACCCAGCAATTGAGAGCACGACAAAAGGACGTGTCTGAGAGAAGGGACGGGGATAAAAATCTGTCTTGGACGTTGGTGTAAAACAGGCGGTCACATCGTCTGCTCGTTATAGGCCAGGCCCGATATTCAACTCCACTGCAGTCAATCGAATTGAATATCAGGGCCTACAACGGGCGGCCAATGTGACCACCTGATTTACACTAACGCCCAAGGCGGATTTCTACCCCCTTGTTTCTAAAAATAGAAGTAGCTTTTTTTCCCCCCAGTTAAAGAAACAGTAACTCCTGGCATCGCAAAGAAGAAAAGTTTCAGTTTTGTTATTTAAAAAAGATTTTTTTTTAAAAATAAAAACATTTTTCTTTTTAAAAACACAGTAGGGTCCCTCCCACCCGGCTGCCCTCGCTGCCTACGACAGTTTTAAGTCCAAGACGGTGTGCGCGGTGCGTTAGCAGGATGGCGATCTGTCGTGTGCTGGGACAGGCATAAGCACTGGGACGGAACTGGGCCTGCTGTGGGTAGCCTGCCGACACAAGCTGTCAGTCAGGAGTCGATCCTAGGCTTGCTGGAGCGCAGCTCACGGCTGCTAATTACAAATATTCTGCTGTGCTATTTGATCCAATTTCCCTGCAAAACAAAAAAAATTTGAAAAATGTATTACTAAAATCTGCGTGCTTGGGGGAAAAGTCTGGAGAAATCGCTCATGGTCGTAATGCCTGTGGGGCGCCTTTCCCTGTTCGTAAATGCAGAGTGTGTTAGTGCCTGTCGCCTCTCTGGTAAGAAAATGTCTTCCTTCTGCTGTTGAATTCCCCCCCCCCCCCTCCCACCCCCTGCCTTTTGAAGGTACTCACCCCTCCCCCGAGCCACACTGGCTCTCCCCCATTCACTATCCCCAGGCAGAGAGGGCAGGCTGACCAACTCCGCCCATGGCCTTCTGAGATTGGCTGGCGAATTGAATGACTGGGCAGCCTCTGCTGTCTCTTCCTCTGATTTCACCCCCTCCCCTTTTCTCGGTGAGGGAACTCCTGGCCTTTCCTTGGTGCCTCTCCGCGGCCAGCATGGCCGAGACAGGGAGCTGAGGGTGTGGAGGGTCGTGCGTGATGTGCAGCGGTCACCTGCCACTCCGTGGGCCGCTGCATCTGTGTCGTAGCCCTGGAAATCTCCCCTTCTCTCTCACCAGAGTAAGAAATTAGCACAGTCTTTCACGCTTCCAATACCCAGGAGGGGCGTCGTCTCGAGTGGTGCTGCGAACTTTGACCTGGTAATGATGGTAGACGCAAGCTTGGACATAGAGGGCAGGACCGGGTTAGGAGGGGGTTAACAATGACTCAGCAGCTGAAAGTACTCTTTGCTTGATGTTTCTTCTTTGTGAGGCTCATCCCAGCTGAGTTAATGCTCACTTTAGTTGGCTGCCTTTTGACTGCCACATGGCAATGACATTCTCTTATCAGCAGAGCAAGATCCCAGCCCAGCTAAATAGCGTTTGTATTCTAAACAGTCCAGTGGAGGGACCGGCCAATATCCTCAGACAGAGGTTAGCAACACAAGAGTGCCAAATATAGTCAAAGCCCACGTCATCACCTTTACTGTGTTTTGATTATCAGTAACAGGTCCCAGCAGGTCATTCACTATAGAACAGTGGAATCGAACCCACTGACCTTTTACTGCTGGGACTTGGGTTCAACTCCAGCCCAGAAAGAGGGGCACACAGTCATCCCGTCCCAGCCCCTCCTCCCTCTCCCTCCAGGGTATCGGCCCAAGGGCACCAGACACACTCTGATACCTCAACCGTTCTTCAAGCATGAGGCTAGACTGCGAGCAACAGCAGGCTATACACCCACTGGGGGCATCACAGCCCTCACCCGATGGCCACAAAACACCTAGATAGCACTCAGGAGCTGGAACTCTGGATAATTTTCCCCTGCCTAACCCCGGAGGGAATTAAAGCCCAACTTGTAACCCCTTACTGTTTACTTGACTCAGATCAGCTAAATCAGTTCAATCCAAGAGGTCGAACCCCGGGGATCTCCCTAATCTTAAGGCTCAGCTACTCACTGACCTAAACCACTGAGTCATCGGGGGGAGGGGGAGCCATAGGCTGCGTCTTCCTGATGTGAAATAAGCTAGAGCCAGTCGTTCAAAAGGGAGCTGGACCTGTTCCTGACCGAGGCAGAGATCGCATCATATAGATAACACTTGGTTCCATGTGGTCTCCTGGACTGGTTTCGATTGCCTGAGTGGAAGTTTACAGAGTATTTTTTCCCTTATTGGCCCTGTTTTTTTTCTGTTTTTTTGCCTCTCCCTGGGGATTACACGGCTGCGGGGGTTGGTGTGAGGCGGGGAGGTCGGGGGAGGGAAGAAGTGTTTGGTCATGATGGTCCAGCCATCAAGGTACGGGGCAGACCAACTGGTCTTTTCCTGCCCATCAATTTCGTATGTTCTACCCACTTCCTGAAGAGAATAATTTAAGGCAGCCACTCTCTTAACCAGTCTGCAGGTTCGAAATCAAATGAGTTACGGCAGTTTTCATAGAATTACTTGGAATGCACAGCACAGAAACAGGCCATTCGGCCCAACTGGTCTGTGCCGGTGTTTATGCTCCATACGAGCCTCCTCCCTCCCTATCTCATCTCACCCCATCAGCATATCCTTCTATTCCTTTCTCCCTCATGTGCTTATCTAGCTTCCCCTTAAATGCATCTATGCGAATCGCCTCAACTACTCCTTGTGGTAGTGAGTTCCACATTCTAACCACTCTCTGTAAAGAAGTTTCTCCTGAATTCCCTATTGGATTTATTAGTGACTATCTTATATTTATGGCCCCTAGTTTTGGTCTTTCCCACAAGTGGAAACATTTTCTCTACGTCTACCCTATCAAACCCTTTCATAATCTTAAAATCCTCTATCAGGTCACCCCCTCAGCCTACTCTTTTTCTAGAGAATTGTTTTCTCAAGGACAGAATTAGTGATAACGCCCAGGCCCTTAAGTGAAACTTGTTGGGAGGAATCTCCCCATCCACGTCCCCGGGGGAAGATTCAGAAGGAAGGGGACAGCTAAAAGGCTGCCTCTTAGCCAAGTCACTGAGCCTCCAGTTGTCATTTTAAACCAGGACTGGCTCCCTCGGAAGGGGCGCGGGGTTCTTTGGAACTCCGTCGGAAAAAGGGGGGGACTCGCACCGATAACGCAGCGCTGCGGAACCATTCACGGGAGAACTTGGGAGATCTCCAGACATGGCCTGTCCGGCCCCCCTGGTTATAATCTGTTCACGTGAAGGGTTTGTTAGAACTCAGCAAGGAAATAATTACGGCAACTCCACACAATCGTTTGAATGCAACGGGAAGCATTTTATTTCTAATTAGCTGCTATAACATGTTAGCTGGATATTGTTCCCACACTCTCCATTGTCTCACATGATAGTTGCTTTGTATTATAACACTTGAATGATCCCAGATTGTGGAAATGTTAACGTACACTTCCACACACTGCAGGCAACACACCCCATAATCCAGCTTAGCTCTGCCCCCTCCCCCACTAAAAATCACAATTATCTTTATTTGTTGATAAATCCCACAACACAAGTGTTATAAATGGGATGTTTCTTTAATATTTGCATGATGTGATTTTTATTTCCATTCATTCGGCTCACTCTAACTCGTTTGCACAACTGCCTCTCGTGAGCTACGTGTCACCTCACTTGTGCAAATATAGATCACATCATACAGATGTGCGTGAAGCATCCAGTACATATCCGAAACCCAAAACACAACCATCAACAGTGAGAATAGTGATGAATGCAGTGAGAATAGTGAGGAACAGGATAAGAATAGTGGGGTACAGGGTGAGAACAGTGAGGAACACAGTGTTAGTAGTGAGGAACAGGGTGAGAATAGTGAGGAACACAGTGTTAGTAGTGAGGAACAGGGTGAGAATAGTGGGGTACGGGGTGAGAACAGTGAGGAACACAATGTTAGTAGTGAGGAACAGGGTGAGAATAGTGAGGAACACAGTGTTAGTAGTGAGGAACAGGGTGAGAATAGTGGGGTACGGGGTGAGAACAGTGAGGAACACAATGTTAGTAGTGAGGAACAGGGTGAGAATAGTGAGGAACACAGTGTTAGTAGTGAGGAACAGGGTGAGAATAGTGGGGTACAGGGTGAGAACAGTGAGGAACACAGTGTTAGTAGTGAGGAACAGGGTGAGAATAGTGAGGAACACAATGTTAGTAGTGAGGAACTCAGTGTTAGTAGTGAGGAACAGGGTGAGAATAGTGAGGAACACAATGTTAGTAGTGAGGAACTCAGTGTTAGTAGTGAGGAACAGGGTGAGAATAGTGAGGAACACAATGTTAGTAGTGAGGAACTCAATGTTAGTAGTGAGGAACATGGTGAGAACAGTAAGGAATGCAGCGTTAGTAACGAGGAACAGGGTGAGACTACTGAAGAAGAGGGTGGCAATAGGGAGATAGTGAGGAACTTTGTTAGTAGCAAGGAACAGGATGCAAGTAGTGAGAAATTCAGTGTTAGCAGTGAGGAACAGTAGTGAGAAACGCAGTGAGAATAGTGAGGAACTCAATGTTAATAATGAAAAACTGGATAAAAATAGTGAGGAAAACAATCTTTGTGGCAAGGAACAGGGTGAGAATAGTGAGGAACAGAGTGAGAATGGCAAAGAACGGAGTGAGAATAGTGAAGAATTCAGTGTTCACGGTGAGTAACGCAATGAGAACAGCAAAGAACGCAGTGAAGATGGTGAAGTGTGCAGTGAGTGTAGCAAGTAACATGGTGAAAACAGTGAGGAACATAATGAGAATAGTGAGGAGCATGGGCAGATCCGTGCAGAATGTGGTAAGAACAGCAACGAATACGGAATCTAATGCAGACATTCGTACACACGCACACACGCACATATATACACACATGCACTTACATACACACACGCACATGCATACACACATGGACATGCATACATACACGCATATACATACACACGCACATAGGTACACACGGACATACATACATGCACGCACATACACATGCTTACACAGGTACACACACGCAAAAACATTGAACATTTAAGGCTTGCAAAATAAAACGATCTCTGTACCAAAGGGCTATTTAAAGGGGCAGTCCAGTTACAAAGATTTTGCTGTGATTACAGTTGCCGATGCCCACCTCTCATGATGTGCTTTCTCCTGAACAAATTTCCTGTGGTCAGTCTTATTGGAGTCGATCATATCCACGTGGCCATTGCTAAGGTATTTGGACGCCTCTTGCGACCAGGTGATGTAATCGTTTGATCTGTCATGCGACCTCCTCTCTTCTTTTATATCCCTGGCCGTCGGCTCCCATTTATCCGAGTTCTCCACTGGGAAGAAGGAGGAGTAGTGATCCTCCAGAGATGACCCCTCGTCGTAAAACAGCAGGCTCCTGGAACGAACTGTGCAAAGTAAACAGGAGACATGATCAGGCTGCGGAGCGATTCAATACGGGAGGTGGAGAGAAACTATTTCCTTTGGTGTGGGAGTCTAGACAGATTGCATAGACTAGTCTTGTGTTCCCTGGAGTGTAGAAGATTATGGGGACGATCTAATTGAGGTGTTTAAAATGATTAGAAGATTTGATAGGGCAAAATAGAGAGAAATTATTTCCTCCGGTGGCGGAGACATGAGAAAGGGGGCATCACCTTAAAATTAGAGCTAGGCTGTTCAGGAATCACTCCTTCACACAAAGGGTAGTGGAAATCTGGAACTCTCTCCCCCAAAAAGCTGTTGAGGCTGGGGGTCAATTGAAAATTTCAAAACTGAGTTCAATAGATTTTTGTTAGGTAAGGGTAATACGGGATACGGAACCAAGGCGGGTAAATGGAGTTAAGGCACAGATGATCATGATCTAATCGAATGGCAGAACAGGCTCGAGGGGCTGAATGGCCTCCTCCTGTTCCTATGTTCCTATTATAGTGGCCAGTGGAGAACTACCAGTGTGGAGAAAAACCATACAACATTCCTAGGACAAAGCTCCATTAGGAGCTAATGGATTGCCTAACTAATTCCAAACTGAAAAGATACTACAGTCTAACTTGTAATGGCTGTGACCTGTGTAGCACTAAGCTACGTGGATGGTCCCACATTCAATCCCCAAAGCTAAAATAATTGGTTTCACCCAAGGAGGCTGTAGGGTTGCAAATGGCCCCAGTGCCTTGGGTTTGGTAGGGGGAGAGTCAGACGGATCTTTCTCTCATAAGTTCTATTATCTTCTCAGTTTGGAACTGATTTTAATAAATATGTTTGTTTCTGGAGCTAAAGCAAACTATGTAATTGCTCCTCATTGTCCTTGGAATGTTCTACCTGGTGGGAATGTATTTCCCGAAATTACAACAGTGACGACACCTCAGAAGGACGTCATTAGCTATAAAACGCTTTGGAACATACAAACAGGAGTAGGCCATTCAGCCCCTCGAGCCTGTTCTACATTCAATTAGATCATGGCTGATCTGAACCTCAACTCCATTTACCCTCCTTCGTTCCGTAACCCTTTTGGGCTGACCTGAGGTCATGAAAGACGCTATATAAATGCAAGTTACTTCTTTATTTCTTTTTATTTATTTCTCCTGATCGCCATTCAATTACCTTTACGGGAATGTCTTGTTTTCCAAGTGAGAACCTGTGCTGAACTTAGGAATATTGTTCGAGCCGATCAACGAGCAAACCTGCGCTTCCAGCCCCATTCCAAATGACCGCGTAAAGGCCGGGTCCCGTTTCACACGTCCCGGCAACTGATCCAATTCATCCTCAGCGACGTGACATAGTCCCGATACACAGCGAAGGGGGAACTCGGGCACAGGGGAGATGTGAACACGCTCAATCGGGTCTGCACCGGCAGTTCTGGGATGGACTCGCTATCGGGATACGACAGTGGAGTACAAACTGAGTAAAACCCGAACACCCGTGAAATTGGGGATTGATCGGGATGCACGTTTAACACATGCCTCTGATATTGGTCTCCCTGCTACTTCAGTGAAAGCATTAACCCGCTGATTATTAACAGGCTAACACCTCTATTAAGATAGCAAAGAGAGGAATTTCAGGGGAATGCAATTAGTATTGTACCTATTCTCCCACAGTGCATGTTTGCAGGTCTGTAATCGAACTGTAACACTGAGCTGTGTTTTCCAGTAGATGGCGCCGTGTTTCTCTGAATGTTCAAAAGGCCGGTGTCCTGACCGAGAGGTTTCCAAAAGAAAGACTTGCATTTATATAGCGCCTGTCGCAACCTCACGACTTCCTAAAGCCCTTTACAGCCAACGAAGTACTTTTTGAAGTGCAGTCACTGTTGTAATGTAGGAAACGTGGCAGCCAATTTGCGCACAGCAAGATCCCACAAACGGCAACAACCAGATCATCTGTTTTAGTGTTTCGACTCTTAGATACCAACGCCCCTCCTGATCCTTCTTCCCCTTCACTTTCCTCTGACCCCATTCCCCTTTCCAATCTCACCCCTTGTCGTGTTTACACTAACCCCTCTGACCTTGCCCTCTCTAACCCCAAATGATCAGTCCTCAGCAAAGGTCTCAGCTTCATCCCCTTACGCCCCCATCTCAATGAATTTCGAGCTTGACACAATGCTGAGCTCCTCTTCCGTCGCCTTCGTCTCCGCGCCCACTTCTTTGGCCAGGAACCATCCTCCCACACAGCAGACCCTTTCTCCTGTCTTCAGAATTCTCATTCCTCCTGGACCCCTCCCTCTGGCCTTTTACCCTCTCTTAATCTTTTAATTGCGAGCTGCCGGCGTGACGTCGGCCGTCTCAATTTCTCTATTCCCCTCACTCACTCTAACCTACCTCCCTCTGAACTCACAGCACTGCGTTCTCTCAGGTCCAACCCTGACATTGTCACCTGCTGACAAGGGCAGCGCTGTTGTTGTTTGGTGAACAGACCTCTACCTTGCGGAGGCTGAACACCAACTCTCCGATACCTCCTCCTACCTCCCCCTGCTGAGTGTTTCCAGCATTTTCTGTTTTTATTTCAGATTTCCAGCATCCGCAGTATTTTGCTTTTATCTGTTTTAGTGATGTTGGTTGAGGGATAAATATTGGCCAGGACTCTGGGGAGAACTCCCCTGCACTTCTTCGAATAATGCCTTGGGATCTTTAACGTCCACCTGAGAGGGCAGACGGGGCCTCGGTTTAACGTCTCATCCGAAGGATACATGGGGCAGAGGCGGTCAGAGGCACAATGATGTCATCACACCGACGACCAAATTAAAAAACTGCAATCACCTCTGTACAGTCGCAGTAAAGTGGGAGGCAGGCTCGCGAGAGTGACAAACCCCCCTTTAAATAAGCATTTTCTGTCTTTATAAAAAAACATGTTCGGAAGAGCCCTTGGGCCTTGTGCTGTTACCAAGGCGACGACACCATATCCGAGTGGATCAATGATTTGTCCAACGTGCTGCACATCACTGCTTTGGGTTTTTTGGGGGAGAAAGAGAGTTAAGAAACATTTTTTTTGGCCGAGATTGTAAAGGTAGGGTATTTTTAAAATGCTTACAGATTGTGGGTTCTTCTCGGAGTTGGGTGGTGTCACTTGGCTGATGTTACTGAGTGTTTCAGAGGAATGGACATCACCATTCTCCTGACCCAGTGACTGCTGAATCTCCACTGCAGGGAGGTCTTTGGAGTGACCAGGTCGATCGGATTCAGGCCACTTTTAAGTAACGTTCTACCAGACAGCGTGTTACTTAAAAGCATCCAAACATGGCCCCGCCCTGGGATTAGAGCAGCTTGTTTCTGTTAAAAAGGCAGTTTCCTGAGGGGGTAATTTTGACTTTGTGCGATCATGTAAAACGTCTGATATCGGATCAGAAGCCCATTATACATCTCTCCTGAGTTTTATTGAAGTCAACGGGATTGAAAATCGGGAGAGATGCATCACGGGCGACTGATCCAACATCGCCCATGTTACACTATCGCCCAGAGGCCAAATTAACCACCTGGTGTGTGTGGCCCTAATTTTGAAAATCTGGACTCGCTATTTCGTCAGCTCCTGGTGTCAGTGGCTGGGAGAAGGGGACTGGCACACAGTCAGTGCCTGTTTCATTCATTTGGAGACTCGAGAACCGGGCAGCAACTTTTCAACTCGGTCACAACAAGAGCTGGCTCTCAACACAAAGGAGAGAGGAAACAGCTCCCACAGAGCAGCACTTACTCTGACTCGTGGTGTAGACGTCAGAAGCAGACAGCGGAGCTATTTTGACTGTCTGGGAGACGGAAGAGAATTCTGGGAGACAAGGCATGAAGGAACCCAGGACCAGGACAAAACAGACAGCCACAACCTGTAATGAAAAGCATAATGTCCAATTTACACGCACAAAACTGTTCTGTTTCAAGACAAGTGAACACTGTGATTATTGTTACAGTGTATCATCACTGAGTGTGTTGTAGCAGAGACAGGCGGACACTGTGATTATTGTTACAGTGTGTCAGCACTGAGTGTGTTGTATCAGAGACAGGCGAACACTGTGATTATTGTTAGTGTATCAGCACTGAGTGTGTTGTATCAGAGACAGGCGAACACTGTGATTATTGTTACAGTGTGTCAGCACTGAGTGTGTTGTATCAGAGACAGGCGAACACTGTGATTATTGTTACAGTGTGTCAGCACTGAGTGTGTTGTAGCAGAGACAGGCAAGCACTGTGATTATTGTTAGTGTATCAGCACTGAGTGTGTTGTATCAGAGACAGGCGAACACTGTGATTATTGTTACAGTGTGTCAGCACTGAGTGTGTTGTAGCAGAGACAGGCAAGCACTGTGATTATTGTTAGTGTATCAGCACTGAGTGTGTTGTATCAGAGACAGGCGAACACTGTGATTATTGTTACAGTGTGTCAGCACTGAGTGTGTTGTATCAGAGACAGGCGGACACTGTGATTATTGTTACAGTGTGTCAGCACTGAGTGTGTTGTATCAGAGACAGGCGAACACTGTGATTATTGTTACAGTGTGTCAGCACTGAGTGTGTTGTATCAGAGACAGGCGAACACTGTGATTATTGTTACAGTGTGTCAGCACTGAGTGTGTTGTATCAGAGACAGGCGAACACTGTGATTATTGTTACAGTGTGTCAGCACTGAGTGTGTTGTATCAGAGACAGGCGAACACTGTGATTATTGTTACAGTGTGTCAGCACTGAGTGTGTTGTATCAGAGACAGGCGAACACTGTGATTATTGTTAGTGTGTCAGCACTGAGTGTGTTGTATCAGAGACAGGCGAACACCGTGATTATTGTTACAGTGTGTCAGCACTGAGTGTGTTGTATCAGAGACAGGCGAACACTGTGATTATTGTTACAGTGTGTCAGCACTGAGTGTGTTGTATCAGAGACAGGCGAACACTGTGATTATTGTTACAGTGTGTCAGCACTGAGTGCATTGTATCAGAGACAGGCAAACACTGTGATTATTGTTACAGTGTGTCAGCACTGAGTGTGTTGTATCAGAGACAGGCGAACACTGTGATTATTGTTAGTGTGTCAGCACTGAGTGTGTTGTATCAGAGACAGGCGAACACTGTGATTATTGTTACAGTGTGTCAGCACTGAGTGTGTTGTATCAGAGACAGGCGAACACTGTGATTATTGTTACAGTGTGTCAGCACTGAGTGTGTTGTATCAGAGACAGGCGAACACTGTGATTATTGTTAGTGTGTCAGCATTGAGTGTGTTGTATCAGAGACAGGCGAACACTGTGATTATTGTTACAGTGTGTCAGCACTGAGTGTGTTGTATCAGAGACAGGCGAACACTGTGATTATTGTTACAGTGTGTCAGCACTGAGTGCGTTGTATCAGAGACAGGCGAACACTGTGATTATTGTTACAGTGTGTCAGCACTGAGTGTGTTGTATCAGAGACAGGCGAACACTGTGATTATTGTTACAGTGTGTCAGCACTGAGTGTGTTGTATCAGAGACAGGCGAACACTGTGATTATTGTTACAGTGTGTCAGCACTGAGTGTGTTGTATCAGAGACAGGCGAACACTGTGATTATTGTTACAGTGTGTCAGCACTGAGTGTGTTGTATCAGAGACAGGCGAACACTGTGATTATTGTTACAGTGTGTCAGCACTGAGTGTGTTGTATCAGAGACAGGCAAACACTGTGATTATTGTTACAGTGTGTCAGCACTGAGTGTGTTGTATCAGAGACAGGCGAACACTGTGATTATTGTTACAGTGTGTCAGCACTGAGTGTGTTGTATCAGAGACAGGCGAACACTGTGATTATTGTTACAGTGTGTCAGCACTGAGTGTGTTGTATCAGAGACAGGCGAACACTGTGATTATTGTTACAGTGTGTCAGCACTGAGTGTGTTGTATCAGAGACAGGCGAACACTGTGATTATTGTTACAGTGTGTCAGCACTGAGTGTGTTGTATCAGAGACAGGCGAACACTGTGATTATTGTTACAGTGCACTTCACTTATATTATCACACAGTTATTTCATAGTGTTGGAATTAAATCTGCGGTTTTTAAAACAATACTAATTCTCTTTGTTGAGATACATGAAGCATTTGCTAGTTTGTAACAGTTGAATTCCGACACCAGTTTCTTGTGTTAACCAAGTCCTGCTTTGTAAACCTGCGTTAGTGGAACAGTAGTTTTCTTTACCAGCCCAGGCTGTAGTCGAGGTTTAGTGACTGGTCAATCCTGCCTCTGGGTTTATGAATGAACCAAGATTAAATTTGCACACTCCTTTACCAAAGTTACACTCACCGACCCTTCTGGCCAATAGTTTTCTTCAATGTTATTGTTCACCACCATCTTCACCACACAGCACTGGAGGACACCAGTGAGCAGCCGGTAGTTGTTGTGATATATGGGTGAAGGAACATATAGGTTTCACTGTAATTCCCCCCTCCCCCCACCCACCCCCCACCCCTCCAGGGTTATCGAGGTTCCTCTTTGGCCCTGGTTCTTACCATCAGGCAGGTTCCTGTCTGGGTCGATGCCACACGGCAGGATCGAGGCACCTTCCCGGCCACCATCGCCTGCAGCTTCTGCAACTGCTGCAACAGAGTCCTGAAAGAGCAAGAGGCAGACTTCATTATTGGACCATTTTACCACCGATCTCACAGGCGTTGTCGTTATCAGGAGGCCCGGGTGCCCTGGTGGGATACCTCCAGTCTCTCGACCAGGAAGGCTGTGGGATTGGGCACCCGATGTTACTCCCTTCCCCTGAATCGACCAACTTCCGTGTGGCCTGCGAAACAGATTCCGTTCATCTCAGGGCAAGGAATAAGGCTGGCACCCTCTGACTTGGCCAGTCTGATCGGCACCATCGCCCAGCTAACCACTGGGGAACACCGATGATGGTCCTGGAGCAGTACACTGCCCTGAAAGTCCCACCATGACAGCTGGCAGAGGAAGCACAGTCTACTGACAAGATGTCAGCTTTAAGTGAAGCTATAATCGCTTTTATTTTGAGGTCGTCGGTCAGTTTTCCCGGTTGGTATCATGGGCTGGAAAAGTTTCCCAGAATCAGCCTCAATGTTGACCAGGGGCAGGATAAGGTTGTTTCTCTCTCTCTCACTGTCTGGTCTGAATACTCGGTAATAAGAGTAATACAGCAAGTCGAATCCACAGATTGATTTTCAATCATGATACCCCGTGGTTAAATGAAAACAAGAGACTTTCTATCTTTTTGTTTTGCTTTGGTGTAAAATAACCAGTGAAGGACGAAACTGGAGAGAAAATCCCCATGTTACTCGCTACACAGGCTGAAGCTGGAAGCAGCAAGCAACAGACTAAACAACAGCACTAGTTAGGTTCACAGGTTAGTGGAAGGGATGTTTCAACCCCCCCATTGAAAATACCATGACTAACATTTATAGATTTTTTTTTCCCCAGTACAAATAGTTCCCTGTTCTCACATAAAGGAACTTCTTACTCTGGTACTGGGGACAGTTGTTTCCAGAGACCTGTGTTGCAGTGATCGCCCGACCTGACCTTGCTCTCCTTAAAGGAACTCACGTTCAGGCAGCTTCCCACAACCATTCACTGGCTTAAACATCCACTCCCTCTGCCACTGGCACACTGTGACTGCAGTGTGTGTATCTACAGGATGCACTGCAGCAACACGTCAAGGCTTCTTCGACAGAACCTCCCAAATCCGTGACCTCCACCAGCAAGAAGGTCAAGGGCAGCAGGTGCGTGGGAACACCAAGTTCCCCTCCAAGTTCCCCTCCAAATCACACACCAACCTGTCTTGGAAATTTATCGCCGTTCCTTCATCATTGCTCAGTCAAAATCCTGGAACTCCCTATCTAACAGCACTGTGGGAGAACCTTCACCACACGGACTGCAGCTCACCGCCACCTTCTCAAGGGCAATTAGGGATGGGCAATAAATGTCAACCTTGCCAGTGATGCCCACATCCCGAGAGTGAATAAAAAACCCACTAGCTTTCCGATTTCACTGGCTAATGCTGTTCTGTCGATCACACTGTGCAGCCAGCAGAGGGCGCTCTCGTCCACTTTGACCAGCTCATCAACGTCATGGCCAGAAATTTGAAGCACCAGCCCCAGACCTGTGAGGCTCGACTGGCGGTACAGGGCCTTGCTGTGGGCAAGCACGGTTTGGGAGTTTGGGCACCTACCCAAGTCACTGTACGTTGCAATTCAATGCCGGGAAAGCAAAAAATAGCCAGCATCAGCCCACCTGTGAAGGAGGAATTGTGTTAAAGAGGACCCAAGGCAGAAGTCACGTTCTTGGAGCGAGCTCCACCTGGGCACCTGTATAAAATGGGCGAATTAGTAAATCAGCAACCGTGCCAGCTGTAGCTGGAAGCTTAAAACTATCTTTCTGTTGTGAAAGTACGTCAAAAAGTTGAGTTTGTTTTGGTGGAAGCAAAGATAGCTGTAATAGGAAGAGCTTTTTATATAGAACTTTTCACATCCATCCCAAAGCCAATGAATTACATATTGAGGTGCGGTCGCTGTTGTAATGTAGGCAAGCACAGCAGCCAATCTGTACATAGCAAGATCCCACAAACCAACATGGGGCATCCGACCCCAAACCACCCCGTTCTTGCCGGGTGGGTTAGGTTAAAATTGGGAGTAAGGAACCCAGTGTTGTGGCTGTTCTATTCGACAGGTGAAGAGCAGCATTAGCCCAGGTGAAGGCCAGCAGTCCAGCGGCCCCCACCCCGCCCTCCCCCAACCTGGGGAGGGCCCTGGTTCAGTCCAGCACTGCTGTGTGGGGGTTAGAAAATAAGAGCAAAGAAAATGCACTATAAATGGTACAAGTGTGCGGTATTGGTGAAATTCTGCCGTAAGCTCGCTAATACGACAACAACTGGCATTCCTATAGCGCCGTTAATGTAGGGAAACGTCTCAGGAGCCTAATCAGACAAAAACTGACACCGAGCCAGAGGAGGAGATATTAGGAGGGGTGACTAAAAGCTTGGTCAAAGAGGTAGGTTTTGAGGAGTGTCTTAAAGGAGGAGAGGTGGAGAGCACGGATTGTACAAGCAGCTCACTTACCGATTCGCATTCTCCAGAGTCTCCACTTTTTTCCAGAGCTCATTATTCTCCGAGGTGTAAGTCTCCACCCTGTCGAGAACAAAACAACCTGAGCAGGAAGGTCACAGATACACTCAGTTCCCGGTCACTTTATTTTAAAATAAAAAATCGCATCTTGTGCGGGGGGAGGGGGGTGAATTTTGCATTCATCAAGTTGAGAGATGTGATCGCTGGGTGTGGAATATTTCCCCTACTTTCTGTATCCAGTATCAGCGTCAGGCACTCCCAGATCAGGTGCAGCATGGCCTGGATCCAGAACAAAGTTCCCTCTACACAGCCCAACAATGTGCCTTAATCCCAAACTCAGAAGAGAGCCCCTTACTGAACCAATGTGATGCTTCTCTTTTTTACACGCTGCCATCCTTGTGGCCTCTTTGATATTCCTGCCGTACTTGGATTTTAGAACAGCACTCGTTGCTCAGATCCTTTCAGATCGAGCTGAGAAGCTAGGTCCGTCGGCCAGCGTTGACCCAGTCGGTAATTGTGCCTTAATGTTGTGTCAGCTCCAGCAGAACGCAAGGAGTCTCTATAAATCCATGGCCAACATCAACTGTCCCCCAGTCTGCTGATTTAACCCAATAAATACAACTCCTCAGAATGATTCTGATGATGTGGTCACGTTCCAGTGGTCACACACCCCACATGCCCTGGCCCTCTCTGAACATGCTGCATTCTTTGCCCCTCTACCCCTGTTCCACCTGCTTCGTGCCCCCCCCGAATTCAGAGTGAGACGTAGCGCCCAACCAGTGTAATCAATCACGGAACATAAAGGCACATCGTCAGGGGCAACATGAGGAGTTAAATTCAAGCTGGCAAAGTGCAATGAAGCATCAGCTCCTAACCTCTTACCCCTCTGTTAGACTAATCACCTCTAGTCCCATTATAACCAGCTCCTAACCTCTTACCCCTCTGTTAGAATAATCACCTCTAGTCCCATTATAACCAGCTCCTAACCTCTTACCCTGCTGTTAGACTAATCACCTCTAGTCCCATTATACCCAGCTCCTAACCTCTTACCCCTCTGTTAGAATAATCACCTCTAGTCCCATTATAACCAGCTCCTAACCTCTTACCCTGCTGTTAGACTAATCACCTCTAGTCCCATTATACCCAACTCCTAACCTCTTACCCCTCTGTTAGACTAATCACCTCTAGTCCCATTATACCCAGCTCCTAACCTCTTACCCCTCTGTTAGACTAATCACCTCTAGTCCCATTATACCGAGCTCCTAACCTCTTACCCCTCTGTTAGAATAATCACCTCTCGTCCCATTATACCGAGCTCCTAACCTCTTACCCCTCTGTTAGAATAATCACCTCAAGTCCCATTATAACCAGCTCCTAACCTCTTACCCTGCTGTTAGAATATTTACGTTTAGTATCTAACTCCTAATTTCACATCACTGTATTGTCATTTTCCCCTTTATCATATTGTCAACTAATTGTCATATTCCCCATTGTCGTTCTCTTTTAAAAGCAGCCTATGATAGTCAACTAGAAAACAATAAATGGCCTCAATTGTCGCGAGAAATGTGTCTGGCAGTCTCAATGGAGCAAAGCAATCTTATACTGTAAGTATGCTAAATAGTGCTGTAAAAATATCACATCGTGACACCAATCAGTCATCCCTAAACTCAGCTGGTTAGAGTGACACTTACTTTTTTTCTAGACTATCCACATATTCCTTCTTCTTCCTCCGACTCTCCTGAGCAGAAATCTGTACCAAAAGACAAGAGGATTCACACAGGGTCACAGTACCAGGCCCTATCAAACAGACAGCTGGACAGATCCAAGAGTCACTGTCATATACTCACAGTGACCAATGAGGTTGAGTTCACCCAATTACTGACTTCATCTAAGCAAGTTTGAGTAAAATAGCTATCTGGGAGTGAGTAAAAGACAAGAGTCTAATCGAGGGGTTCAGATAGTTTACATGTAGAATAATGGATATCTGGGAGTGAGTAAAAGACTAGAGTCTAATCGAGGGGTTCAGATAGTTTACATGTAGAATAATGGATATCTGGGAGTGAGTAAAAGACTGGAATCTAATCGAGGGGTTCAGATAGTTTACATGTAGAATAATGGATATCTGGGAGTGAGTAAAAGACTAGAGTCTAATCGAGGGGTTCAGATAGTTTATAGATAGAATAATGGATATCTGGGAGTGAGTTACAGGCTGGAATCTAATCGAGGGGTTCAGATGGTTTATATATAGAATAATGGATATCTGGGAGTGAGTAAAAGACTGGAGTCTAATCGAGGGGTTCAGATAGTTTATATATAGAATAATGGATATCTGGGAGTGAGTTACAGGCTGGAATCTAATCGAGGGGTTCAGATAGTTGATATTGAGAATAATGGATATCTGGGAGTGAGTTACAGGCTGGAATCTAATCGAGGGGTTCAGATGGTTTATATATAGAATAATGGATATCTGGGAGTGATTACAGACTAGAGTCTAATCGAGGGGTTCAGATGGTTTATATATAGAATAATGGATACCTGGGAGTGAGTTACAGGCTGGAATCTAATCGAGGGGTTCAGATAGTTTATATATAGAATAATTGATATCTGGGATTGAATTACAGGCTGGAATCTAATCGAGGGGTTCAGATAGTTTATATATAGAATAATGGATATCTGGGAGTGAGTAAAAGACTAGAGTCTAATCGAGAGGTTCAGATGGTTTATATATGGAATAATGGATATCTGGGAGTGAGTAAAAGACTAGAGTCTAATCAAGGGGTTCAGATAGTTTATATATAGAATAATGGATATCTGGGAGTGAGTTACAGGCTGGAATCTAATCGAGGGGTTCAGATGGTTTATATATAGAATAATGGATATCTGGGAGTGAGTAAAAGACTGGAGTCCAATCGAGGGGTTCAGATAGTTTATATATAGAATAATGGATATCTGGGAGTGAGTTACAGGCTGGAATCTAATCGAGGGGTTCAGATAGTTGATATTGAGAATAATGGATATCTGGGAGTGAGTTACAGGCTGGAATCTAATCGAGGGGTTCAGATGGTTTATATATAGAATAATGGATATCTGGGAGTGATTACAGACTAGAGTCTAATCGAGGGGTTCAGATGGTTTATATATAGAATAATGGATACCTGGGAGTGAGTTACAGGCTGGAATCTAATCGAGGGGTTCAGATAGTTTATATATAGAATAATTGATATCTGGGATTGAATTACAGGCTGGAATCTAATCGAGGGGTTCAGATAGTTTATATATAGAATAATGGATATCTGGGAGTGAGTAAAAGACTAGAGTCTAATCGAGAGGTTCAGATGGTTTATATATGGAATAATGGATATCTGGGAGTGAGTAAAAGACTAGAGTCTAATCGAGAGGTTCAGATGGTTTATATATAGAATAATGGATATCTGGGAGTGAGTAAAAGACTAGAGTCTAATCGAGGGGTTCAAATAGTTTATATATGGAATAATGGATATCTGGGAGTGAGTAAAAGACTGGAGTCTAATCAAGGGGTTCAGATGGTTTATATATAGAGTAATGGATATCTGGGAGTGAGTTACAGGCTGGAATCGAATCGAGGGGTTCAGATAGTTTATATATAGAATAATGGATATCTGGGAGTGAGTTACAGACTGGAATCTAATCGAGGGGTTCAGGTGGTTTATGTATAGAATAATGGATATCTGGGAGTGAGTAAAAGACTGGAATCTAATCGAGGGGTTCAGATAGTTT
Organism: Heptranchias perlo; assembly: GCF_035084215.1. Taxonomy (NCBI): domain Eukaryota; kingdom Metazoa; phylum Chordata; class Chondrichthyes; order Hexanchiformes; family Hexanchidae; genus Heptranchias; species Heptranchias perlo. The sequence continues at coordinate 13,209,541 of NC_090336.1, read as the reverse complement.
ATATATAGAATAATGGATATCTGGGAGTGAGTAAAAGACTGGAGTCTAATCAAGGGGTTCAGATGGTTTATATATAGAATAATGGATATCTGGGAGTGAGTAAAAGACTGGAGTCCAATCGAGGGGTTCAGATAGTTTATATATAGAATAATGGATATCTGGGAGTGAGTAAAAGACTGGAGTCTAATCAAGGGGTTCAGATGGTTTATATATAGAATAATGGATATCTGGGAGTGAGTAAAAGACTGGAATCTAATCGAGGGGTTCAGATAGTTTATATATAGAATAATGGATATCTGGGAGTGAGTAAAAGACTGGAGTCCAATCGAGGGGTTCAGATAGTTTATATATAGAATAATGGATATCTGGGAGTGAGTAAAAGACTGGAGTCTAATCAAGGGGTTCAGATGGTTTATAAATAGAATAATGAATACCTGTGAGTGAGTTACAGGCTGGAATCTAATCGAGGGGTTCAGATGGTTTATATATAGAATAATGGATATCTGGGAGTGAGTTACAGGCAGGAATCTAATCGAGGGGTTCAGATAGTTTATATATAGAATAATGGATATCTGGGAGTGAGTTACAGGCTGGAATCTAATCGAGGGGTTCAGATGGTTTATATATAGAATAATGGATATCTGGGAGTGAGTTACAGGCAGGAATCTAATCGAGGGGTTCAGATAGTTTATATATAGAATAATGGATATCTGGGAGTGAGTTCCAGGCTGGAATCTAATCGAGGGGTTCAGGTGGTTTATGTATAGAATAATGGATATCTGGGAGTGAGTTACAGGCTGGAATCTAATCGAGGGGTTCAGATAGTTTATATATAGAATAATGGATATCTGGGAGTGAGTTACAGACTGGAATCTAATCGAGGGGTTCAGATAGTTTATATATAGAATAATGGATATCTGGGAGTGAGTTACAGGCTGGAGTCTAATCGAGGGGTTCAGATAGTTTATATATAGAATAATGGATATCTGGGAGTGAGTTACAGGCTGGAATCTAATCGAGGGGTTCAGATGGTTTATATATAGAATAATGGATATCTGGGAGTGAGTTACAGGCTGGAATCTAATCGAGGGGTTCAGATAGTTTATATATAGAATAATGGATATCTGGGAGTGATTTACAGGCTGGAATCTAATCGAGGGGTTCAGGTGGTTTATATATAGAATAATGGATATCTGGGAGTGAGTAAAAGACTGGAGTCTAATCGAGGGGTTCAGATTATTTATATATAGAATAATGGATATCTGGGAGTGAGTTACAGGCTGGAATCTAATCGAGGGGTTCAGGTGGTTTATATATAGAATAATGGATATCTGGGAGTGAGTAAAAGACTGGAGTCTAATCGAGGGGTTCAGATGGTTTATATATAGAATAATGGATATCTGGGAGTGAGTAAAAGACTAGAGTCTAATCGAGGGGTTCAGATTGTTTATATATAGAATAATGGATATCTGGGAGTGAGTTACCGGCTGGAATCTAATCGAGGGGTTCAGATTGTTTATATATAGAATAATGGATATCTGGGAGTGAGTTATGGACTAGAGCCTAATCGAGGGGTTCAGATAGTTTATATATAGCATAATGGATATCTGAGAGTGAGTTCCAGGCTGGAATCTAATTGAGGAGTTCAGATGGTTTATATATAGAATAATGGATACCTGGGAGTGAGTTACAGGCTGGAATCTAATCGAGGGGTTCAGATAGTTTATATATAGAATAAAGGATACCTGGGAATGAGTTACAGACTGGAATCTAATTGAGGAGTTCAGATGGTTTATATATAGAATAATGGATACCTGGGATTGAGTTACAGACTGGAATCTAATCGAGGGGTTCAGATGGTTTATATATAGAATAATGGATATCTGGGAGTGAGTTACAGGCTGGAATCTAATCGAGGGGTTCAGATAGTTTATATGTAGAATAATGGATACCTGGGAATGAGTTACAGACTGGAATCTAATCGAGGGGTTCAGATGGTTTATATATAGAATAATGGATACCTGGGAGTGAGTTACAGACTGGAATCTAATCGAGGGGTTCAGATGGTTTATGTACAGAATAATGGATATCCGGGAGTGAGTTACAGACTTGGATCTAATCGAGGGGTTCAGATGGTTTATGTACAGAATAATGGATATCCGGGAGTGAGTTACAGACTTGGATCTAATCGAGGGGTTCAGATAGAACAAATTTTTTCAAGGCAAGTGTCGTGCCTGGCACTGACTGCAAGAACACTCTGTGCAGTTGAGGTGAAATGATAATTATGAGGAAATCACTCAAAGTTTATCAGGAGAAAATATGTAATTGTGCAACAGGAAGTAACAAACAGTTTGTGTGACACAGTGTATACAGTGTAATAACAGCCAATGTGTATTATGTAGTAACACAAGTATTTAAAGCACAGATTACTATAACTGTGTATGTGTTATTACACAACAGTGTGTCAAACTCAATCTATAGTAAACAAGTCAATTAAATCAAATTACATGCAGAAAAGATACATTTCTATAATTTTTGATTCAGTACACCTCTATGGATTGGATCTGCTCTGTTTGGTTACAATGTGTAATTCTTCGGGGAGGCCTCAGACTGATTTTCCACCTGGCCGATCAGTGCCCCTGTCAGCCGCTGCGTGGAGTTACACACGTAGCACAGGCCACAGGCTGGACCGTGGGATGGGGCCTGGCATCACTTAACTGGACCCTCAGGCTTTACCCTCAGCCTGCCGAGACTCACAAGGAAAGCCGGGGCTCTGACCTGGCAGGTGAAGGGGATTCTAAAATTCTTGTGTTAGATGAAATTATTTACACAACTGCCATGTCCTAAAGAAAGACAGTATCAAGATCGAGGTGACTCCAGAGCAACTGGTCTTTAACTTTATTATCTTTATTTTCATTTAATTTTATTTTATTTTTTGTATCGTATTTCATTTGAATTTATTTCCAAGAGTAACTCTCTCTCTCTCTAGTCAATCTGAAGGAAAGATGTCCTCTGGCCACTATCTCTTAGTGACATCGTACACATAGAGAGATGGCCTCTGGCCACTATCAGTGACATCGTACATGTAGAGAGATGGCCTCTGGCCACTATCTCTTAGTGACATCATACATATAGAGAGATGTCCTCTGGCCACTATCTCTTAATGACATCGTACATGTAGAGAGATGTCCTCTGGCCACTATCTCTTAGTGACATCGTACAAGTAGTGAGATGTCCTCTGGCCACTATCTCTTAGTGACATCGTACATGTAAAGAGATGTCCTCTGGCCACTATCTCTTAGTGACATCGTACATGTAGAGAGATGTCCTCTGGCCACTATCTCTTAATGACATCGTACATGTAGAGAGATGTCCTCTGGCCACTATCTCTTAATGACATCGTACATGTAGAGAGATGTCCTCTGGCCACTATCTCTTAGTGACATCGTACAGGTAGTGAGAAGAATTGCTCTGATGGCGATCGCTTAGTGATATCGTACACGTAGAGAGATGTCCTCTGGCTGCTGCCTCTTAGTGACATCATACATGTAGCAAAATTTTCTCTCGTCCTTATTTCAAGCAAAACTGTAAATTTGTGCTTTTAGGGTGTCGTTAAAATGGGGACCATAGGAAATCCTGCCCCCGGCCTCATGCTCTCCCAATACAGACCAGGAGATGTCTTGGGTTCAAACCTTCATCTGTTCTGACTCAGCTGATCTCACTGGCCTGGGTTGGGGGAGAGGGGGCCCTGATCACTAACCCATGTCGCCAATGCATGTGTGTAGACTTTGAGAGAGGACGGGGTTAGACTCATCCGTGATGTCCATACAGACAAATGTCCAGCAGGCACTCACTGCCGAGGCTCACACACAAATGATGGCCACTTGAATGATGTACACGAAGCCTGCGGAACCCCACCCAGCTGGTAGACAACTGTACCCAGCAGGTAGTCAAATGTACCCAGCAGGTAGTCAACTGTACCCAGCAGGTAGTCAACTGTACCCAGCAGGTAGTCAAATGTACCCAGCAGGTAGTCAACTGTACCCAGCAGGTAGTCAACCGTACCCAGCAGGTAAACAACTGTACCCAGCAGGTAGTCAAATGTACCCAGCAGGTAGTCAACTGTACCCAGCAGGTAGTCAACTGTACCCAGCAGGTAGTCAACCGTACCCAGCAGGTAAACAACTGTACCCAGCAGGTAGTCAACTGTACCCAGCAGGTAAACAACTGTACCCAGCAGGTAGTCAAATGTACCCAGCAGGTAGACAACCATACCCAGCAGGTAGTCAACCATACCCAGCAGGTAGACAACCATACCCAGCAGGTAAACAATTGTACCCAGCAGGTAGTCAATTGTACCCAGCGGATGGTCAACTGTACCCAGCAGGTAGTCAACTGTACCCAGCAGGTAGTCAACCATACCCAGCAGGTAGACAACCGTACCCAGCAGGTGGTCAATCGTACCCAGCAGATGGTCAACTGTACCCAGCAGGTAGTCAACTGTATCCAGCAGGTGGTCAATCGTACCCAGCAGGTGGTCAATCACACCCAGCAGGTGGTCAACTGTACCCAGCAGGTGGTCAATCGTACCCAGCAGGTGGTCAATCACACCCAGCAGGTGGTCAACTGTACCCAGCAGGTGGTCAATCGTACCCAGCAGGTGGTCAAATGTACCCAGCAGTTGGTCGACAACGTTAGGAGATATAACTCCGTGCGCAAACTGGGTTTCGGCCGAACTTCCAAGAAGTCACGTTGGCGGAGTGGGATAAATCACGAGGAAATTCATCCCGTCCCTCTCCCCACCTGCTGTTACCATTCTGGAGTATTCCATGAGGGATTTCCATTGGCCGGGGAATTCCTCGGAGCTGCTCGCGCTCCGCCGGCGTTACTTTGAATGGGAATGCGGCGGAAACCGAGGAAATTCCCGGCCGTAGTAACGCGCGTCGGGAGTTTGTTGCACCTTTTACCTTGTTCTTGATCTTTCTCCGGACTCGCTTGAGTGCTTTCTCCTCGGCCTTTGTGAGCGGCAGTTTGGTGGGGACGGGGTAGCCCTCGGCGATTAGGGTCCGTTTTTCCTCTTCGGTGAGCAGCAGCGGGCCTGATGTCCCCTGGAGCTTCTGGCAACAGTAAGAGAAGACGGCTCGGGTTCACCAATCTAACTCACGAGTAAATCAGAGTGCCTCCTGACAATAATATTATCATTTAGTTGGCACGGTTCCTATTGACTTTGATGGGACTTTGTTGCTTATTTTGGCATCTTTAGCTTGAATGGACCATGCGTTTGTTTCTTATATCAGTGGGTGCCCTTAAAGGGACACTGGTTGTGCTGATTCTTGTTTTGTGAACCAGGTGCAACCCAGTGTCACCATTATTGGTCCATCAAAATGAGGGTTGCAGATGAGTGAAGTCACGGGTTCGTTCCCCGATCTGTGCTCCGTCAGCTGATCTCAGCTAGGAGTGGTGATGTCCCTGCTGCTATTGTCTTCAGTGCCCTGGGTTAGGGAGGGGTAAATCAGCCCTTGACTGCTGTCCCCGCTGGAAGTGCACGCGTGCGGTGTGGACATTTGGCTGAGGACCGGACCGGGCTGGGCTGCTCCCATGGTCGAACAGCCGGGCGACACGCGCCGTCAAGGCTCACGGCCACCTGGCTGAGCTTCGGAGGGGTGAACGCAGCCTGCGGAACCGACTCCCAGCAAGAGACCCAACTCCAGCCAGGAAAAAAAGAGTATAAAGTGTAAGGTTTTGGATAGAAGGCGGAGTTCGGAATTGTAAAACGTGCATAAACTGTAGAAAACAAATTAATTCAATCAATCAAACTAGAATAGAGATTATTCAGTTGATTGCTGCCATTTATTCAGGATTAAATGCTTAAAAATCTTGTGCTCACCCCAGCAGTATAGCCTCCAATTAACCTGCACTACCTCCTCCCCATACATACAGACACTAGCGGGTTACACAGTCTGATGCAGTCATGATCCAAGTAAAACACTTCTTGTAGAATAAGTTCCAGGTTGGCCCAGACCACCCTCTATTTAATGAATAACATTGCCTGCTACTTCAAAGGCCTCTGCTGCAGTATCTATTATTTTTTGTAATAAAGCTCCATTTCTCTCTCCTCCCTGACATCCACGAGTAATTTCCCTCCGCTACTATAATCTTTCAACCATGTTTTCATTGGCCGATTTCTCCTCTCTCTCAGCCGGCAGGAACTAAGCTCAGTAGATTAAAAAAAGAGAAAGACTTGCATTTCTATAGCGCCTTTCACATCCTCAGGATGTCCCAAAATATTTCACAGCCTATGAAGTACTTTTGAAGTGCCCTCGCTGTTGTAATGTAGGGTATGGGGCAGACAATTTTCACACAGCAAGGTCCCACAAACAGCAATGTGATAATGACCAGATCATCTGTTTTTTAGTGATGTTGGTTGAGGGATAAATATTGGCCAGGACACTGGGGAGAACTCCCCTGCTCTTCTTTGAATAGTGCCGAGGGATCTTTTACATCCACCTGAGAGGGCAGACGGGGCCTCGGTTTAATGTCTCATCTGAAGGACGGCACCTCCGACAGTGCAGCACTCCCTCAGTACTGCACTGGAGTGTCAGCCTGGATCTCTGGAATGGGGCTTGAGCTGACCGCGTTCTGACTCAGAGGCAAGAGTGCTACCAACTGAGCCAAGGTCACAAAGGTCAGGGGACAGGTGAGCTACCTGACCAGGGATTAGCGGGGGAGGGAGCGAAGGGAGGAGCAAGGAGCAAACTTAACAAAATAACTGGGAAGGGAATCGGAAACAAAATAGAAATTAAATTAAGCTTTTGTGGTAAAGGTTCTGTCCCGCACGATGTAACTGTTCCAGGACATGCTCTTAGGGGCTTGCACTTTGATGCACGTGAAGGAGAAAGGAATAGAAGGGTATGCTTATCGGGTTAGATGAAGTAGAGTGGGAGGAGGCTCGTGTGGAGCATAAACACCAGCACAGACCAGTTGGGCCGAATGGCCTGTTTCTGTGCTGTAAAATTCTATGTAGTTCTATGTAACTGCCCAGATTCTTTCTGATAACGCTGTCGGTCGCCCGTGTTATACGCTAACGTTTACATACGTGAGGAGCCGTTAGAAGAGGGGATGAGGAAATGGCACTGGATGATCGAGCCTGTGGGCGGGCCGGGCTGGACGGAGGGAGGGACCGAGGACTCTGGGAGCCGTCGCTGTCGCTGCTGTGGCTGCTGGGAGGTGTGGGCGGCAGCTGCATATCTGGCGGAAAACAGGAGGCAAAGGAAAAGAAGTCAAGTAGGATCACAGCAAAGACAAACCAAACAGATAGAGGTCAAAGGGCGAGGGAGGGCAAGGAGGGCAAGAGTCTCCCACTGGCCAGGATGATAGTTAATACTCTGCAGATTTTGAACGAGCTTCTCAAATGTAGTGCTTTGGGTGTTCCACCATTCCCTGGAGCATTCACAACAGAAACGCTTTTTGTACAATCTCAACACCGATAGCAGTGTTTTGAAAATCAAATCAAATTGACCGACGCCCCACAATAGCTCCGCACCAGCCCTCAGCCTCGACCGTGGGCGGTGGCCTGTCCCAGCGGCCTCTGCTGACGCTAATCTGTGGTCGGCCATCGGGGAGGTGTAGTCAAGGGGCAGGTTGGGAGGGCTCGCTGGGAAGAGGTGCCTGGGCCTCTGCCTCACGCTCGTCCTCCACAGCCTGGCCCAGATGGCGAGCTCGCCAGGTGGCCAGCGGCCTCGACGGCGGCCGCCGACACTGGCGAGGCAGGGCGCGGTGGCACAATGCTACGGGGCTCCCACACCTCCCCCCTCCGCGCGGCGCTGGGGTGCAGCTTGGTGCCCGCGGTCCTCCCCGACCGGCGGAGGCCTGGCAGCAGGAGTCGGTACTTGGTACAGGAGGGAGGCCAAGACGTGGGAGAGGTAGTCTCACTCTCAGAAACTCAGAAGCAGGATGAACATTACGAATACAGGTTGGGGGGGGGGGGGGGTGGGGGCCCACACTGTGAGCAGGAAAACACAAATGAGTTTTAAAGCACCACCTCGCCAGACTGCGTGTGGTACAAACATTCTCCACAAACAGATTTATTTTCATCCCACAAAACTTTGTTTGTTGACTTTCAGAATTTATAGCTGCTTCACATTCCAAAGGGAGCTGGCAAGACGCTGAGTGCTATAAAAAAAAAACACAAAAAGACCAAAGAAACGTACGTGATTCCACTGTGCTCCTTGATGCGGCTAAACCGAGTGACTACACACGGAGATGAAAAGGCCCGACTCTGGACTCGGCTGCTCTGCGGCCCAGCGTTACTCAGCCCATTGCCAGGTCTGGGAGGACTCAGCATCCACCTTGGAGCAGTGCCCTCATACGGAAGCCTGAGGCCTTCGCTCCCTACTTATGACCGCAGCTGACTCGCACCCGGTGGGAGTCGGGACACAGAAACAGTTATAAACGGTGGTCGTTACGGCAGGTGGAGAGACTGAGGTCAGCAGACACAGGACGCTGACACTGGCATTCAGTTTGAGCCACGAAACCCTCAGTCATTGATTTACCAGGGAATTAGTCGGTAAATGAGAACGGTTATTGGAGTAATCTATTTTAATTGAACGGAAGCAGCCTTGACCAACGAATCACATGGGCCTGACTCCTCACTTCAGGCTTATCACTTTAATGACTGAGGCCTACTGAGGAGTCGCAGCAGGTGTCACAGTGTTCGAGCTGTCACCCCAAGCTTGTTTGACCAATGGATTTTTTTTTAACTAGAATTCCAGGGATTGGAGATTTTTTTTGCCCCATGTTTTTCCAAAGCTGGAGAATTCCATTTGCAGTGATATATTTAGGGTTGCCAACCCTCCAGGAGTCTCCAGGAATTAAAGATTAATTTCCTGGACACTGCTGCGAGCGACCCGGGAGAAAAATCATAGGGGCATAAAAAAAAATTGTGTGTTTTATTTCATTTTCTTTGAGTACTTTTGTTTATTAGTGACAAAAATATTGGAGATGCGTTAAAAAAAAAGGCAGTTTGACTGGGCGGGGCGGTTGGAGGCAGGAGGTCATGTGATAAAACCTCCAGGAATACGGCCAACCAGAGTTGGCAACCCTCCATATAGCCACTGGGTAATGTCCGTGCACTCGGGGTTATTCAGGGGTCTCTGTCAGTGCATTAACAGGCACAGAGCACTGGAGACGATCGCCTGGGAATTCCGCGGGTGGGAGGGGCGTTCCCCGGTCTCACACTGTAACTTCGGCGGGTGATCAACGGAAACCCTGGAGATACGACGAACGCGGCCATTTCTGCCGTCACTCTGCGGTTATCCCCACCCCCCCCGATCTTCCGCTGAAGTTACACAGATCGGGGAACCCCCCCATCCCCGCAGAAGTTCTACCACCGAGCACTGTGTTAGTCAATGGCAGCCAATTTACACACAGCAAGCTCTCATAAAGAATATGATATATGACCGAGTAACCTGTTTTAGCGATGTTGGATGGGGGACAAATATTGACCAGGGAGAACTCCCCTGCTCTTCTTCGAAATAGTGCCATGGGGTCCTTTACGTCCACCAGAGGGAGCAGACGGGGCCTCGGTCTAACGTCTCATCTGAGAAAAGGCGCCTCCAACAGTGCTCGGTACTGCACTGGAGTGGCAGCCTGGATTACGTGCTCAAGTTTCTGGATGTGGGACTTCGAACTCACTGCCCTGCTGAGTCAGAGGCGGGAGAGCGGCCCACTGAGCCACGGCTGGTACCTTGTCTTAAACATGTCAGATATGTATAATAAATCCCGATAATGCATCTTTCTCCCCTGTACCAAAGGAAGCTTAAAAACACAGCCACTGGAGATTACCTTGTCAGTTGCTGCTTTCCTTGTTTAATGTCCTACCTGTGGGGACGCTGAGAAACTGATTGAGATCTTTGGGCTCGATTTTGACTTGAGGCACTGTGTTTGGTTCTGTCTGGGCCTGTGAGGAAACAAAAACATGGTGGTGAATATGGAAGCAGTGCAGGCGGAGCTGATCGGGCAGGTCTCCTTGGAACAGCTCAATCTCCACTTTAATTGTCTTTATTTTCTATTCTCTGTCCCTTCCCCTCTTCTACGTCCACCACCCACCAACATACACTGTTATCCAAGGACAAGAGGGTTGTGCAGGTTCCCCGTCCTGTTATCGACAGTCTGCGTTAGAATAATCTGGCGCTGGTTTCCCGATCCTCACTGGCTGATCTCCCACAGAGCGTCGGTGAGTTTTGGGAGTTCACTGCATGGCGGGGGTGGGTATGAACACAGAATCGCCTGCTACCGTCCAGCAGCACAGTGAGATGATACTCACTGCTGGGGTAAGTCACATCAGATTAGGTAGGAAGGCTTGATAGGCTGGGCCTTGTGGTCAGTGGGACAATTACCGCTAATTATTGACCAGTGGGATAGAGTGCACTCTTCTTGTGCTGAGGGGGAGATCAGTGGGGCAAGGGTAAAGAGTATCAATCTGGAAGCAAAGACTCATGGAGAGTCCAGACAGGGAGTCTGATGTTACGACAGTATAATGTACCAGTCCAGACAGGGAGTCTGATGTTACGACAGTGTAATGTACCAGTCCAGACAGGGAGACTGATGTTACGACTGTGCAATGTACCAGTCCAGACAGGGAGACTGATGTTACGACTGTGCAATGTACCAGTCCAGACAGGGAGTCTGATGTTGCGACAGTGTAATGTACCAGTCCAGACAGGGAGTCTGATGTTACGACAGTGTAATGTACCAGTCCAGACAGGGAGACTGATGTTATGACTGTATAATGTACCCATCCTGACAGGGAGACTGATGTTACAACAGTGTAATGTGCCTGTCCTGACAGGGAGACTGATGTTACGATTGTATAATGTACCTGACCTGACAGGGAGACTGATGTTACGACTGTATAATTTGCCTGTCCTGACAGGGAGACTGATGTTATGATTGTATAATGTGCCTGTCCTGACAGGGAGACTGATGTTACGACTGTATAATGTACCTGTCCTGACAGGGAGACTGATGTTATGATTGTATAATGTGCCTGTCCTGACAGGGAGACTGATGTTACGATTGTATAATGTGCCTGTCCTGACAGGGAGACTGATGTTACGACTGTATAATGTGCCTGTCCTGACAGGGAGACTGATGTTCCGACTGTATAATGTGCCTGTCCTGACAGGGAGACTGATGTTACGACTGTATAATGTGCCTGTCCTGACAGGGAGACTGATGTTACGACTGTATAATGTGCCTGTCCTGCTGGGGAAACTTGTGGGACGAGTGTAGAATATATTCGCCTTGAAGGGAAGACTCACAGGATAAAGGTGTGATGGGACAGGGGTATAATATAACCTCTCCTGATAGGAGGACTGATGCGACATGGGTATAATGTGCCAGTGCTGAAACGGAGACTCATGGGACAAGGTACAAGGTGCCCGTGGTGATGAGGACGCTGCCTCTTTAAAAGTGATCCTGAGGCACTCTCTCTGAGGGGGACTCTGATAATGAGCCCTCCGCCCTTTGCACTTTCTCGGTTTCTTCAGACTTACCGGTTCTGTGGAGTTTGACAGTGGAGCCGAGGTCATGTGTTGTCCAGAAAGAGCTGCTATCTGTGTCGAAGGGGAGGCGTGACAGGGCTCTGGCAGGAGGTTCGGCTCCTGCTTGATCATGATGTGGGTCAGGTCGGGGCCCAGGGACCAAAGTCCGCCATCAGCCTCTGTCCAGAGAAGGAGAACAGAATAGGAAATGAGCCGAATGGGGAAACAGATTGGTGTTTCCATGAAAACAGAGTCACACGCTCACACCCTTTACCTTCACAACATTAACATGGAAGAGCAGACTTCAAGTATTTTCTTTCCGAAACCATGGCAACAAGCAGGCAAATGAGCCAGGTCAGTCAAGGGCCATCAGAAAAAGGAAAATGGACAATGAAAACAACAGACCAGGTACAGCAGACCCTGAAATTTTAGTGTGTTTGTAATTTTTGTAATGTTTACAATCATGAGGTTACAGGAAAAAACGACGGGGAAATCGATTAGTTGGAGAGTGCAATAGCACACGAGTGTCACATTCGTTTACACTCCCACCCGGTGCCACACTCGCCCGTTCACAATTCCCACCCGGTGCCACACTCGCCCGTTCACAATTCCCACCCGGTGCCACACTCGCCCGTTCACAATTCCCACCCGGTGCCACACTCGCCCGTTCACAATTCCCACCCGGTGCCACACTCGCCCGTTCACAATTCCCACCCGGTGCCACACTCGCCCGTTCACAATTCCCACCCGGTGCCACACTCGCCCGTTCACAATTCCTACTTGATGCCACACTCGCCCGTTCACAATTCCCACCCGGTGCCACACTCCCCCGTTCACAATTCCCACCCGGTGCCACACTCGCCCGTTCACAATTCCCACCCGGTGCCACACTCGCCCGTTCACAATTCCCACCCGGTGCCACACTCGCCCGTTCACAATTCCTACTTGATGCCACACTCCCCCGTTCACAATTCCCACCCGGTGCCACACTCGCCCGTTCACAATTCCTACTTGATGCCACACTCCCCCGTTCACAATTCCCACCCGGTGCCACACTCGCCCGTTCACAATTCCCACCCGGTGCCACACTCGCCCGTTCACAATTCCCACCCGGTGCCACACTCGCCCGTTCACAATTCCCACCCGGTGCCACACTCGCCCGTTCACAATTCCCACCCGGTGCCACACTCGCCCGTTCACAATTCCCACCCGGTGCCACACTCGCCCATTCACAATTCCCACCCGGTGCCACACTCGCCCGTTCACAATTCCCACCCGGTGCCACACTCGCCCGTTCACAATTCCTACTTGATGCCACACTCGCCCGTTCACAATTCCCACCCGGTGCCACACTCCCCCGTTCACAATTCCCACCCGGTGCCACACTCGCCCGTTCACAATTCCCACCCGGTGCCACACTCGCCCGTTCACAATTCCCACCCGGTGCCACACTCGCCCGTTCACAATTCCTACTTGATGCCACACTCCCCCGTTCACAATTCCCACCCGGTGCCACACTCGCCCGTTCACAATTCCTACTTGATGCCACACTCCCCCGTTCACAATTCCCACCCGGTGCCACACTCGCCCGTTCACAATTCCCACCCGGTGCCACACTCGCCCGTTCACAATTCCCACCCGGTGCCACACTCGCCCGTTCACAATTCCCACCCGGTGCCACACTCGCCCGTTCACAATTCCTACTTGATGCCACACTCCCCCGTTCACAATTCCCACCCGGTGCCACACTCCCCCGTTCACAATTCCTACTTGATGCCACACTCCCCCATTCACAATTCCCACCCGGTGCCACACTCACCCGTTCACAATTCCCACCCGGTGCCACACTCCCCCGTTCACAATTCCCACCCGGTGCCACACTCCCCCGTTCACAATTCCCACCCGGTGCCACACTCGCCCATTCACAATTCCCACCCGGTGCCACACTCGCCCATTCACAATTCCCACCCGGTGCCACACTCCCCCGTTCACAATTCCCACCCGGTGCCACACTCGCCCATTCACAATTCCCACCCGGTGCCACACTCGCCCATTCACAATTCCCACCCGGTGCCACACTCACCCGTTCACAATTCCCACTTGGTGCCACACTCCCCAGTTCACAATTCCCACCCGGTGCCACACTCCCCCTTTCACAATTCCCACCTGGTGCTACACTCGCCCGTTCATAATTCCCACTTGGTGCCACACTCGCCCATTCACAATTCCCACCTGGTGCTACACTCGCCCGTTCACAATTCCCACCCGGTGCCACACTCGCCCATTCACAATTCCCACCCGGTGCCACACTCCCCCTTTCACAAATCCCACCTGGTGCTACACTCGCCCGTTCACAATTCCCACTTGGTGCCACACTCGCCCATTCACAATTCCCACCTGGTGCTACACTCGCCCGTTCACAATTCCCACCCGGTGCCACACTCCCCAGTTCACAATTCCCACCCGGTGCCACACTCCCCAGTTCACAATTCCCACTTGGTGCCACACTCCCGCTGACAGAAGTGAAGCCGGATTAACCAGATAGCAATCCACAAGACCTGTGAGAAAGTGGGGATCTGCTGCTACCAGTGAGGTGCAAATATTGTCGACTGTCACCCGACAAAACACACCGAAGTTCTCTCTTCTACTTTGTGCTCTTACTCTCTTTTTGTTGTGAATACCAATGAATAGTTTCAAACCAGAAGGAAAAAGAAATGAATAAAATGTTATGTGGAGCCTGGAGCCCTCTGCGAAACACCATGGCAGAAATGTCTGTGCTAATAACCCCTGCGGGCTGGTGAATGGGCTGCCCTATCCTGCTGGTTTAGAAATTGTTTTATGACCGCGATGTGCCACCAATAATATTTGTGTTGGAAGAGCCTAAGTCTTCACATTTCCACATGTTCGATCAGCCGATGGACCGCGCCATGAGGTACTTGGGCTCAATGCCCTACGCCACGCGTCTCGTGGGCCTGCGATGCGCCATTCCGGGGCCCAGTGCAACCTTTTGTTTCCAATAGTCACTTGGCAGGTCCAAAAAAAAAAGCTGTCAAGCCCTGATTTTTTTTTTTATTTTGCTGTCTGGGTCTAATTTAACGTCCTCGCTATCTACACACACCCCCTTCCTGAGAGCTTCTGTTTTGCTACTGCTGTACGGGCCTTGATCTCCATGCTGAGCATGAGGAGACTTCTGCCGATTTCAAAGGGAAGGCGAGCCCGGCAGTCGCCCAGGGAACAGGATGTTCCCCCCCCCCCCCCCCACATTTAAAACAGGGGTGGCGACAAGCCGATGAGCGAGTCTGGACAACACTGGCGCGTAACCTCCTGAGGCCTAACAGAGCTCTCAGAGCAGTGCAACATTTCCACCTTCACGGAAATGGCCTCGTCTGACCTTACTCTCCGTTCGTTGGCAAACCACGGCCCTAAACGTGTCAGAAAGGCACCATGGTGGGTTCAACACCTCGGACACCTGGAGCCATTTCCCCAGCGAGTGAGGGGTGACGGCGGGGGGTTGGGCAAACAGAAGGCCAGTTGGTCGGCTCAGCTCCCATTCAATTCCAACTGTCCTATCCATCGGTAAGAAGCCTGAGGGCAGTCGTTTGACAAAGGTTACCGTGCAGCACAGGAGAACCTGCAGAGAGAGGCATTAACATGGGAGGGGGAGGGTGCGGAGAAATCACCAACGAAGACAGTCCAGATGCTCATCATTAGAGTATGGAGACTGTGTACACATCTGTGAAAAGAGTGGCTAGATAACATGGCAGGACCAGGTCTGAAGTGCTACATTTCACTGTTGTTTTGAAGTAGGGTTGTCAACTCTGGTTGGACGTATCCCTGGAGGTTTCATCACATGACCTCTTGCCTCCAACTGCCCCGCCCCCACGCTCCCACTATTGGTCACCCAACATGTTCACCCCCGCGACGCTCCGCCTTCCCACACCAATCGAACAGACTCTTCGTTAGCCGATTGGATGATTCTTGACTATCAGTCAAACAGCCTCTTTTTCCCATCTCCAATATTTTTGTAACTAATAAACAAAAGTGTTCAAAGAAAATGAAAAAAAAACTATTTCCTTTTAATGCCCCAGTGATTTTACTCCCTGTGTTGCTCGCAGTGCCCTGGAGATTAATCTTCAATTCCTGGAGACTCCCGGTCAATCTGGGAGGGTTGGAGACCCTACTTTGAAGGCAAGTGTTGAAAGGAAGACTCAAAGTTTGGATTGCAACACCACTGCAAGCTCCTTACAAGGTCTAATGGCGCCTGTGCATGACAAGGCGTTCCTTACACCCTTCGAACGTGCCTTGCTCTTCGGGATCTGGGCGGGCCCACTGGTTTCAGGTGACGTGTGCAGGGTGTGCACTCCGAACTCACGGTGACTGTACGCTCCCGGTAAGGAATTGCAGTCTGCTCCTGATCATTCAAAAACAGGCCTTTTTCCGCAGTTAAGAACAAATTTGAATCATCGGATAATTTGAATGAAGCCATTTTGAATAAAGAGGAGCAAACTTAAGGTGATTGGCAAAAGAACCAAAGGTGACATGAGAGAAAAGCTTTTTTACACAGTGAGTGGTTAGGATCTGGAATGCTCTGCCTGAGGGGGTGGTGGAGGCAGATTCAATTATGGCTTTCAAAAGGGAACGGGATAAGTACTTGAAAGGAAAAAATTTGCAGGGCTACAGGGAAAGGGCAGGGGAGTGGGACTAGCTGGATTGTTCTTGCATAGAGCTGGCACGACTCGATGGGCCGAATGGCCTCCTACCGCGCTGTAACCTTTCAATGATTCTATGAAACGGCATGGAAACGGTCACACACTGAAAGGACGGCCCAGGGATTTTCATCACTTCATGTGTTGCCACTTCACATAAAACACTCACTAAATTTTAGGTCAATTTACACCCTTCTTAAGATGCATGTCTTGGGCGTAATGTCACTCATCCACTGTGGCACAGAGAGGTGGCACATAGGTTTGGGGCCTCCTGATATCAGGGGGCAGCAGGGCAGAGGTGAGGCACTGCCTCACAGGGAGAGGGAAAGAAGTGGGAGCGTGCTCCACACTGGCCCCCAGAAAGCACCTGGATCCCAACCTTGGGAGAGTGCTCTCTATTGTACCGTTCATTTCTGTTTCCTACACCTGACATCCCGGTGGCCTCTTGGAATTATGCTAGTTTCCCGAGAAATGTTCCGTTGGAAAAGGCATTCCTGTTTTCTTTAATGGACAGGAACGGTGTGTGAGAATTGTACAATCGATCAGACATAATATTTGATCTCAGGGTCCCGGGCCAGGGATAATCTGTACTTTCCATTCATTACCATTGCAGAGAGAAGGATGGGAAGTGAAGGGACAGCAGCAGGGGCACAGATGGCACACTATTGGGGCACACATGGCACACTATTGGGGCACAGATGGCACACTATAGGGGCACACATGGCACACCATAGGGGCACAGGTGGCACACTATAGAGGCACACGTGGCATTCTATAAGGGCACAGATGTCACACTATGGGGCACACTATAGGGCACACGTGGCACACTATAGGGGCACAGATGGCCCACTATAGGGGCACACATGGCACACCATAGAGGTACACATGGCACACCATAGGGGTACAGATGGCACACTATTGGAGCACAGATGGCACACTATTGGGGCACAGGTGGCACACTATGGGGGCACAGATGGCACAGCATAGGGGCACAGGTGGCACACTATAGGGGCACACATGGCACACCATAGGGGCACACATGGCATGCTATAGGGACAGAGATGGCACACTTTAAGGCCAAAAACGGCACATTATAGGGGTACAGATGGGACTCTAGGGGGCACACATGGCACACCATAGGGGCACAGGTGGCACACTATAGGGGCACAGGTGGCACACTATAGGGGCACACATAGCATGCTATAGGGACAGAGATGGCACACTATGGGGGCACGTATGTCACACTATAGGGGTACATCAAAGGGACACAGGTGGCACACTATATGGGCACTTGTGGCACACTATGAGGCACACATGGCACACTATAGGGGTACACATTCACACTATAGGGGCACACATGGCACACCATAGGGGCATAGGTAGCACACTATAGGGGCACACATGGCACGTTATAGGACAGAGATGGCACGCTATAAGGCCAAAAATGGCACATTTTAGGGGCAGAGATGGGACACTATAGGAGCACATATAGCACGCTATAAGGCCAAAAATGGCACATTATGGTGCAAACATGGCACACTATAAAGGCACAAATAGCACACTATAGGGGCACATGTGGCACACAATAGGGGCACATGCAACACATTATAGGGGCACATATGGCACACTATAGGGACACATATGCACACTATAGGGGCACACATGCACACTATAGGGGCACATGCAACACATTATAGGGACACATATGCACACTATAGGGGCACACATTCACACTATAGGGGCACATGCAACACATTATAGGGGCACATATGGCACACTATAGGGACACATATGCACACTATAGGGGCACATATGCACAATATGGGGGCACATATGCACACTATAGGGGCACATATGCACAATATGGGGGCACATATGCACAATATAGGGGCACACATGGTGCACTATAGGGACACACATGGCACACTATAGGGGCACACATGGCACACTATAGGGGCACATACAACACATTATAGGGGCACATATGGCACACTATAGGGACACATATGCACACTATAGGGGCACACATGGTGCACTATAGGGACACACATGGCACACTATAGGGGCACATGTGGCACACTTTAGGGGCACACATGACACACAATAGGGGCACACATGCACACTTCAGGGGCACATATGGCACATTAAGGGTTTCAAGGAAATGCCTGGCACATATGTTTTTCCACTGAGTTTCTAGCTTTTCAAACAGCCCTGGTCCCAATTAGTTTGAATAATTAACACTTTGCTACAAGGGAAGCACGGGGGAGGGCCGTCTGGAATCTATTACTCACATCCTCGGAGATTTCCCCAGATGAGGAATGCATCATCTGGACCTGACAATTTAGTCAGTTGACTGAAAGACCACTTGTGCTTCACAAGTACTCATCAGAATGGCAGTTTGACCATCTCTTTGTTCTCTTCCCTTTGCCCTTTGTTAGTTCCAGGTGTTGTAAACACACATCTAACCAGCTGCTCGTAAAAGGACAAAATGACCAGAGCATCAACCTAAAACACGGTAACCTGAAGTGGGCCACACCAGCACAGGTTCCAATACACGCTAGAATGGTCCAACAATCCACCTTAATAAACAATATATGCAGGCAGAGGGCTGACATAGGTCAGGGGAGCACCAATGTGTGATGCTGTGGAGTGATGCCACATGGAGCAGCGCCCACCATGCATTTCACGATTCTGATCTCAGTCGGGCAGAGGACTGGTGATGCCCTTCAGGATGGTAGAGGGAATGTTGCAGTGTTTCACCTCGCTGGCTCATGCTCACTATCATCAGCCTGGGAAATGCTGTGCTCACTATCATCAGTTTGGGAACAGCCTGTGCTAACCATCATCAGTCTGGGATTGGCCTGTGCTCACCATTGTCAGTCCAGGTACAGCCTATGCTCACCATCGTCAGTCTGGGCACAGTCTGTGCTCGCCATCATCAGAGTGGACACAGCCTGTGCTCACCATTGTCAGTCCGGACACAGCCTGTGCTCACTATTGTCCATCTGGACACAGCCTGCGCTCACTATTGTCAGTCTGGACACAGTCTGCGCTCAAAATAGTCAGATTGGGCACAGCTTGTGCTTACTATTATCAGTCTGAGAACAGCCTGTGCTCACTATCATCAGCCTGGGAACAGCCTGTGCTCACTATCATCTGCCTGGGAATAGCATGTGCTCACTATCATCAGCTTCAGAACACAAGGTGCTCACTATTATTAGCCTGGGAATAGCCAGTGCTCACTTTTATTAGTGAGTTGATGCCCACCATCATCAGTCCTAGCACAAAACAGGATCATTATCTTCAAGCTGGGCACAGTCCGTGTTCACCATCGACAACCTGAGCTCAGCCTGTGCTCACCATCATCACTCTGGACACAGCCAGTGCTCACTATCATCAGTCTGGGCACTGCCTGTGCTCACCATCGTCAGTCTGGGCACAGTCTGTGCTCGCCATCATCAGAGTGGACACAGCCTGTGCTCACCATTGTCAGTCCGGACACAGCCTGTGCTCACTATTGTCCATCTGGACACAGCCTGCGCTCACTATTGTCAGTCTGGACACAGTCTGCGCTCAAAATAGTCAGATTGGGCACAGCTTGTGCTTACTATTATCAGTCTGAGAACAGCCTGTGCTCACTATCATCAGCCTGGGAACAGCCTGTGCTCACTATCATCTGCCTGGGAATAGCATGTGCTCACTATCATCAGCTTCAGAACACAAGGTGCTCACTATTATTAGCCTGGGAATAGCCAGTGCTCACTTTTATTAGTGAGTTGATGCCCACCATCATCAGTCCTAGCACAAAACAGGATCATTATCTTCAAGCTGGGCACAGTCCGTGTTCACCATCGACAACCTGAGCTCAGCCTGTGCTCACCATCATCACTCTGGACACAGCCAGTGCTCACTATCATCAGTCTGGGCACTGCCTGTGCTCACCATCGTCAGTCTGGGCACAGTCTGTGCTCGCCATCATCAGAGTGGACACAGCCTGTGCTCACTGTCATCAGTCTGGGCACAGTCTGTGCTCACTATCATCAGACTGGGCACAGCCTGTGCTCACCATCGTCTGTCTGGGCACAACCTGTGCTCACCATCGTCTGTGCGGGCACAGCCAGTGCTCACCATTGTCAGTCTGGGCACAGCCTGTGCTAACCATAGTCAGATTGGGCACAGCTTGTGCTCAACATAGCTAGATTGGGCACAGGCTGTGCTCACCACTGTCAGTCTGGCACAGCCTGAGCTCACCATCGTCTGCCTGGGCACAGCCTGTGCTCACCATCACCTGTCTGGGCGTAGCCTGTGCTCACCATAGCTAGATTGGGCACAGGCTGTGCTCACCATCGTCAGTCTGGGCACAGCCTGTGCTCACCACTCTCAGTCTGGGCACAGCCTGAGCTCACCATTGTCTTCCTGGGCACAGCCTGTGCTCACCATCGCCAGTCTGGTGTGAATGCATTAACTGGCTTTACTTAGCATTCCTGTCACTGCACTGCTGAAATTGTCAGGGTTATGGAAATTAAGGCCTAAATTTTACTGTGTTATACCACCCCAAATTGGGCATGCTATCAGTGGGCACTGTGGTAAAATTGGGTGGGGAGGCCTAGCTCCACTTCCCTGCCCATCTAACATTCTCTTCCCTCTGCTTCAGCAGAGAAGGCCAACAGCTGCCCCTTCATTGCACCCACCGCATGGAAATGACTGCAGGGAGATACGACCTAGAGACCAGGCCCATTTCCCTGTCATCTGCCGCCAATCCTGCTGATCCTACCAGGAGAGTCCTGGCTACAACCTCGGGACAGGCGCTCTGAGGAAGATTAAAAGTTTGTAAAAGCTGCAATTTTACCAGCTTATTTGTAATATACAACTTCTACAGGGACAAACACAAAATAGAGACTGTGAATTCCTGAAACCAACAGCTCTTCTGAAAACGTTTCTGCCTCCAGTTTCTCTGTAACCAATAGAAGGAGAAAGGTTTGGTTCTAACAGCCTTCAACTGATCTTATTGGTCCTGACAGCATCCAGTTGTGCCTTCCAACTACTCTGATTGGTTCATACTGACAACCCCCAATCCCAGTGAGAGAAAAACAAGCTGACTTTCTTGTGAAACGCTGACGGACTGACTCCTAGTTCGAAACGGTCACGGTCAACTTAGAGAGCCAATGGTTGGCATCTGTGTTTTAAACAGGCC
Source organism: Heptranchias perlo (assembly GCF_035084215.1). Lineage (NCBI taxonomy): Eukaryota > Metazoa > Chordata > Chondrichthyes > Hexanchiformes > Hexanchidae > Heptranchias > Heptranchias perlo. Next base: position 13,188,098 of record NC_090336.1, on the reverse strand, counting down.
GCTCATCCATCAACTCGGCTGTAGCTAGTGTGATGGTCTAGGGAACTGAGAGAGAAAATAACGTGAAGGGAAAGCAAAAGACCCTCACAGAAAGAAAAGTAAGAAAGAATGAACTTGTATTTTTATTGTGCCCTCACAGCCTCAGGACTCCCCAAAGCACTTCCACAGCCAATTAAGTCCTTTTTTTTGAAGTGTAGGAACTGGTGTGATGTGGGAAACGTGGCAGCCAATTTGCACACAGCAAAGTCCCACAAACAGCAACGAGATAACGGCCCAATAATCTTTAGTGACGTTGGTTGTGAACAGTTTCTTCGGAGGCCTCACTTGAGTGCCCTCGCTAATAAAGTGCGTTGGCTTTAGTGCTCTCACATGCTCTCTCACAGAATAAAGTGTGTCTGTGTATATATGTGAACTCACACTCACAATCGTACTGTGTTTCTCCCTAATCACTGTTTCTAATGCTGTGTGAAAATTCACTGAGGTCACCCTCAGCCTTTTACTGGTGTTCCCAGTAAAAAGGTGAGACCCAATGCCTGTGTGTTTACAATCACAGAGAGCATGTGAGAGAGTTGAACGCACTTATAACTTGGACCTGATAAGAATCTAACTTTTCTTAAGTGATTGCAATGTCCTGACCCCTCAATAGTACTGTGGGCCCTATCAATGCAAAACTCTGAATGCAAATTCAAGATACTTGGGAGAGGTCCCGGCAGATTGGAAAACTGCTAATGTAACACCGTTATTTAAAAAGGGTAGTAGGCAGAAGGCTGGAAATTATAGGCCAGTTAGCTTAACATCTGTGGTGGGTAAAATTTTGGAGTCTATTATTAAGGAGACAGTAACGGAACATTTAGATAAGCATAATTTAATAGGACAAAGTCAGCATGGCTTTATGAAGGGGAAGTCATGTCTGACAAATTTGCTTGAGTTCTTCGAGGATATAACGTATAGGGTGGATAAAGGGGAACCAGTGGACATAGTGTATTTAGACTTCCAGAAGGCATTCGACAAGGTGCCACATAAAAGATTATTACTTAAGATAAAAAATCACGGGATTGGGGGTAATATTCTGGCATGGGTGGAGGATTGGTTATCGAACAGGAAGCAGAGAGTTGGGATAAATGGTTCATTTTCGGACTGGCAACCAGTAACCAGTGGTGTTCCACAGGGGTCGGTGCTGGGTCCCCAACTCTTTACAATCTATATTAACGATTTGGAGGAGGGGACCGAGTGCAACATATCAAAATTTGCAGATGATACAAAGATGGGAGGGAAAGTAGAGAGTGAGGAGGACATAAAAAACCTGCAAGGGGATATAGACAGGCTGGGTGAGTGGGCGGAGATTTGGCAGATGCAATATAATATTGGAAAATGTGAGGTTATGCACTTTGGCAGGAAAAATCAGAGAGCAAGTTATTTTCTTAATGGCGAGAGACTGGAAAGTACTGCAGTACAAAGGGATCTGGGGGTCCTAGTGCAAGAAAATCAAAAAGTTGGTATGCAGGTGCAGCAGGTGATCAAGAAAGCCAACGGAATGTTGGCTTTTATTGCTAGGGGGATAGAATATAAAAACAAGGAGGTATTGCTGCAGTTATATAAGGTATTGGTGAGACCGCACCTGGAATACTGCATACAGTTTTGGTCTCCATACTTAAGAAAAGACATACTTGCTCTCGAGGCAGTACAAAGAAGGTTCACTCGGTTAATCCCGGGGATGAGGGGGCGGACATATGAGGAGAGGTTGAGTAGATTGGGACTCTACTCATTGGAGTTCAGAAGAATGAGAGGCGATCTTATTGAAACATATAAGATTGTGAAGGGTCTTGATCGGGTGGATGCAGTAAGGATGTTCCCAAAGATGGGTGAAACTAGAACTAGGGGGCATAATCTTAGAATAAGGGGCTGCTCTTTCAAAACTGAGATGAGGAGAAACTTCTTCACTCAGAGGGTGGTAGGTCTGTGGAATTTGCTGCCCCAGGAAGCTGTGGAAGCTACATCATTAGATAAATTTAAAACAGAAATAGACAGTTTCCTAGAAGTAAAGGGAATTAGGGGTTATGGGGAGCGGGCAGGAAATTGGACATGAAGCTGAGTTCGGATCGGTCAATGCCCTGTGGGTGGCGGAGAGGGCCCAGGGGCTATGTGGCCGGGTCCTGCTCCGACTTCTTGTGTTCTTTAGATTTGTGGTTGGGATCAGATCAGCCATGATCTTATTGAATGGCGGAGCAGGCTCGAGGGGCCGATTGGCCTACTCCTGCTCCAATTTCTTATGTTCTTATGTTCTTATGTTCTTATTTATTAGTATGTAATCGCTGGCAGCCACTAACGTGCTCGTCAAATTGCTTTCATGAATTATAAAAGTTCAGAAACCGAGGGAGTGCAACAGTACTTTTGATCTGACAGTCAATGCCACGTACAGAAGTTATGGCTAGCAAGAGCTCTAACTGGGCAGCTGTGGCCACTGGAGTCTCCTAATGATCTGAGCAGTTCTAATGATGGTGATTTTTCTGGCCATTGCTTCAGAGCAAAAGAGGAATTATTCTGGGAACCAAAACATGGAAACAAAAAGACTAAGTACAATTGCTCATTCACCATTGCACTGGAGATGGAAATTTCCATAGAAGAATTTCCATTATGCATTATGAATAAAGAGGTGTGGTGGACAGTCATAGGAGCGCCGATGATAGTTGACTGATGGTGATGATGAACGATGGTGGATGGTGAATGATGGTGAATGATGAATGATGGTGAATGATGATGAATGGTGAATGATGGTGGATGATGGTGGATGATGAATGATGAATGATAGTGAATGATGGTGAATGGTGAATGATGGTGAATAATGAATGATGGTGAATGATGAATGGTGAATGATGAATGATGGTGAATAATGAATGGTGAATGATGGTGAATGATGGTGAATAATGAATGGTGAATGATGGTGAATGATGGTGAATAATGAATGGTGAATGATGGTGGATGGTGAATGATGGTGGATGATGGTGGATGATGAAAGATGGTGAATGATGGTGGATGGTGAATGATGATGAATGATGGTGGATGGTGAATGATGATGAATGATGGTGGATGATGAAAGATGGTGAATGATGGTGGATGATGGTGAATAATGAATGGTGAATGATGGTGAATGATGGTGGATGATGAATGATGGTGAATGATGAATGATGGTGGATGGTGAATGATGATGAATGATGGTGGATGGTGAAAGATGATGAATGATGGTGGATGGTGAATGATGGTGAATGATGGTGGATGATGAAAGATGGTGAATGATGGTGGATGGTGAATGATGATGAATGATGGTGGATGGTGATGAATGATGGTGGATGATGAATGATGGTGGATGGTGAATGATGGTGAATGATGGTGGATGGTGAATGGTGAAAGATGGTGAATGATGGTGGATGGTGAAAGATGGTGAATGATGGTGGATGATGGTGAATGATGAATGATGGTGGATGGTGAAAGATGGTGAATGATGGTGGATGGTGAAAGATGGTGAATGATGGTGGATGGTGAATGATGGTGGATGATGGTGAATGATGAATGATGGTGGATGGTGAATGATGGTGGATGATGGTGAATGATGAATGATGGTGGATGGTGAATGATGGTGGATGATGGTGAATGATGATGATAAGGACACTGTGCTTGCGAGTGACACAAAGTTGTGACGGAACGATGAATGTATGAAGGCATTGGACATCACTTAAAGACACCTGTAGTTATTTTTCAAGTGGGCAGATCGAAGACAAATGGCCCCCAGTGCTGCAGATGAGATAGGTCATTTCAATAGTGCCAGCTCCCTGGCTGGTGGTGAGTAACTCCAGCCAGCAATCTTTATGCATTACATTGCCCAAAAAGCACAGTAACAATCTGAGCTCTCACTCAGCTGACATAAGGAAAGACTTCCATTCATATAGTGCCTTATCACATCTCTCAGAAATGTCCCAAAGTGCGTGACTGTTGTCACACAGGCACATAATTAGCTATTTTGCACACAGCAAAATCCCACAAACAGTAATGAGACAAATGACCAGTAAAATCTATTTTTGGCAGTATTGGTTAGGGGAGGAATGTTGGCCAGGACACTGAGAGAATTCCCTGCTCTTCTTCAAAAAGTGGGATACTCGACATGCACTTGAGCAGGCAGACAGGTCCTTTGTTTAACATCTCATCCGAAGGAGGGCAACATTACAATCGGGGCTTCTCCCAGTACTCACAGCATTAAGGCAATTACTAAGGGCAGGCACATGCTTCCTATGATCCAAACCTTATACACCCCGTGCATGGAGTGAATGGGCCAGTATGTTGCAGGAATGACAAACATCCTTTCCTGGAGTTATATTATGGAAAGATGTACAGGATGGCCACTTTACTCTCCTGATCGTTCTGATAGCAGGAAAACACCAAATATGTGACAGCTAAAACTACAAGTTGTATTTATTGTAAGATATAAATGTATACAGACGCAAAATAAAGCAGCAGATAAAATAGCAACACAGTACATAAAACCAATTCCGGAAACCAAAATAATAAAGTGTTTTAGCCCTTTAACTGGACTTTGGATTACAGCAACATGGGCGCTTCAGGTCAATCGCATTCCAGTCCACCTTCGTGAGGTAACTCTGGTTGAGCTAAATGAGCTAAAAATATGGCCACAATAGTTATTATTCGCAGCCTAAGAGCTCCCTGGAGACGGAGTTGTCAATCAAGACAATGGTGGTAAATGCTGGTATTATATATTAATGTCCTCTCACACCCAACCTCTGCTTTTCCAGGAATCGTTAATGCTGGGGTAATGTGCACCTGGCCAGCTTTTGTGAAGCAAAAGCTTATTAGAGATTTAGATTATATGCTGGAAATTCTGCGGAGATGTTTTAAGGGGACGGAAGTGAGGCAGGTCTGGACCTCTGCCTGCCACCTTGCCCTGTCATAGTCCCACCCTAAATTGTAGGTACAGGCTCATTTAGATACCCGGGGTGCCTGCCCTGATGAGGAGGCATGCCGTTACTCTGACAGGGGGCACCCAAGGTTCAAAAATGGTCGAAGGAAAATGGCAACAAAAATGTTGTAAATGTCGCTTGCTGAGTGATGGGCCATCCATTCTGGGATCGATTATCTTCCTCTCATGCAAAGCTGGAGCTTTTTTTTAAGGCCTCCAACAGGTCTTTCTTCCGCTGGGCCTATCTGGTGGCAAGTTCGGTGGAGCTCCCCAGGGGCAGCCCAGGAACTCCCCCAAGACACAGCCCCACAAGTCAGCCATCAACATAGCGGAGGGGGGAGGGGGTGGTGGGCCTAAGATGTGTGAGGTCAACCGTTAGAAAAAAGGTCAGCCCGGGCGGAGCATTGAGTACTAGGCAGATGCTGGCGGGCTGAGAATGCAAGGTGTTGCATGTTGGTGCCACAAATATCAAATGCTATTATATGCTGAAGGACTGTCAGCCGTGACTCAATGGTAGCTTCTGATTCAGAGGTTGCGGGTTCAAGTCCCATTCTAGAGATTTGCGCACAAAATCAAGGCTGACACTCCCGTGCAGTACTGAGGGAGTGCTGCTCTGTCGGAAGTGCCATCTTTCAGATGTGACATTAAAGCGAGGCCCCGTCTGCCTTCTCAGGTGGATGCATTTCAAAGAAGAGCAGAGGAATTCTCCCCAGTGTCCTGGCCAATATTTATCCCTCAAACAATAACACTAAAACAGATTATCTCATTGCTATTTGTGGGACCTTGCTGTGCGCAAATTGGCTGCTGCGTTTCCTACATTACAACAGCGACTACACTTCAAAGGTACTTCCTTGGCTGTAAAGCGCTTTGGGACCTCCTGAGGTCGCTATAGAAATGCAAGCTGTTTTTTTTTCTCTTTTCCCTTTGACTGATCATTCAATAAGGTGGAGCAGGAGTAAGATCTGTGTGTACTTGTGCTTCAGATACAAAAAGTGGCAGACTGCATGGTAGCAATTGCCAAGGTAAACAGAGCCTTAGGGTGTATAAGTAAATCCAAAGAACACCAGTCTCCGAAGGAAGTAACACTGGCACTCTATAAAGCAGGAGTGAGATCACACTTGGAACATTGTGTTCTGCCTTGGTCAGTGTACTCAGGGAAAGGTATAGAGACATTAGGAAGGTTGTTGGGATACTGTCTTAACTCAGTGAGCTATGAAAAGAAGTCAAGGGAACAGCTAAGTCTCTCATATGAAAAATCATTTCGGGTTTTTGCAGAACTGTCGACTCTCTTGACAGCCTAACAGTGGTACTCATAAGTGGATTTGCCTCCTACGGACCCAAAACTGTAACCTTTTTGTAAATTGCTCTGGCAGAAGTCTGTACCTCAAGAATTAGTAACTGTTCGAGGTGCCGTGTTTCGACATTACAACAGTGACTACACTTCAAATGTTAAACCGGGGCCCCGTTTGCCCTCTCAGGTGGACGTAAATGATCCAATGGCACTATTCGAAGAAGAGGAGGGGAGTTCTCCTCGGTGTCCTGGCCAATATTTAGCCCTCAACCAACATCACTAAAACAGATTATCTGGTCATTATCGCAATTGCTGTTTGTGGGATCTTGCTGTGCGCCAATTAGCCGCTGAGTGTCTCTACATTACAACAGTGACTACACTTCAAAATTGTACTTCTTTGGCTGTAAAGCAATTGGGACGTCCTGTGGTCGTGAAAGGCGCTATATAAATGCAAGTCTTTCTTTCTTAGTAATCAGTTTTATCCGACTGCTTGTTACAGGGCACGAGGACACACTACCTGTTAAGTCACTGCACTGAGCTACATTTCCCAGGTGTAAAACCCACAACTGTTTACCTTTGCACTTCATTCCGGTTTGCTGAATCTAATGAATCAGGATTCTCAACAGGACACTGCTCCTCTGAGCAGGAAGTGATGTGCGTGTCTATTTGAGTCAGTGATGAAATGACCCACACTCCCTCTAATCCAGTCTTTTGTTCCCATGGGAACTCGCTGTGAATCAATTAGCACATCCTGCAGATGCCAGCTGCTGACAGCTTCAGAATTTCCACCCTCTCGGTGAGATTTAGCGAGTGGAGCAGGTCTAACATGGGTCAGTGGATCAGTCACCCCGACTGCATCTGTGGTTCACTGTCACTCTGTCAGCTCCGTGGGAATCCACCACTCATCTAGAGCATGTGGAGCCACTACACACAGCGGTTAATGGATACTGTGTCTGATTAGTACCCTGATCCTGACTCTGGGGGTGGAGGGCAGGAGTGGGGGTGGAGGGTAGAGGTATGGGTGGGGGTGGGTGGGTTTGTAGGGGTGGGGGTGGGTGGTGGGGGTAGGGGTGGGTGGTGGGGGTAGGAGTGAGTGGTGGGGGTAGGGGTGAGTGGTGGGGGTAGGGGTGGGTGATGGTGGTAGGGGTGGGTGATGGGGTAGGGGTGGGTGATGGGGTACGGGTGGGTGGTGGGGGTAGGGGTGGGTGATGGGGGTAGGGGTGGGTGATGGGAGTAGGGGTGAGTGATGGGGGTAGGGGTGAGTGGTGGGGGTAGGGGTGAGTGGTGGGGGTAGGGATGGGTGATGGGGGTAGGAGTGAGTGGTGGGGGTAGGGGTGGGTGATGGGAGTAGGGGTGGGTGATGGGGGTAGGGGTGGGTGATGGGGGTAGGGATGGGTGATGGGGGTAGGGGTGAGTGAAGGGGGGAGGAGTGGGTGATGGGGGTAGGGGTGGGTGATGGGGGTTGGGGTGGGTGATGGGGGTAGGGATGGGTGATGGGGGTAGGGGTGGGTGATGGGGGTAGGGGTGAGTGAAGGGGGGAGGAGTGGGTGATGGGGGTAGGGGTGGGTGATGGGGTAGGGGTGGGTGATGGGGTAGGGGTGGGTGATGGGGTAGGGGTGGGTGATGGGGTTAGGGGTGAGTGAAGGGGGGAGGAGTGGGTGATGGGGTAGGGGTGGGTGATGGGGGTAGGGGTGGGTGATGGGGGTAGGGGTGGGTAGTGAGGGTATGGTGGGTGACGGGGGTAGGGGTGGGTGATGGGGGTAGGGTTGGGTAGTGGGGTTAGGGATGGGTGACGGGGGTCGGGGTGGGTGGGTTTGTAGGGGTGGGTGACGGGGGTAGGGGTGGGTGATGGGGGGAGGAGTTGGTGGTGGGGTTAGGGATGGGTGACGGGGGTCGGGGTGGGTGGGTTTGTAGGGGTGGGTGATGGGGGTAGGGGTGGGTGATGGGGGTAGGGATGGGTGATGGGGTAGGGGTGGGTGATGGGGTAGGGGTGGGTGATGGGGGTAGGGGTGGGTGATGGGGGTAGGGGTGGGTAGTGAGGGTATGGTGGGTGACGGGGGTAGGGGTGGGTGATGGGGGTAGGGTTGGGTAGTGGGGTTAGGGATGGGTGACGGGGGTCGGGGTGGGTGGGTTTGTAGGGGTGGGTGACGGGGGTAGGGGTGGGTGATGGGGGGAGGAGTTGGTGGTGGGGTTAGGGATGGGTGACGGGGGTCGGGGTGGGTGGGTTTGTAGGGGTGGGTGATGGGGGTAGGGGTGGGTGATGGGGGTAGGGATGGGTGATGGGGGTAGGGGTGAGTGAAGGGGGGTGGAGTGGGTGATGGGGGTAGGGGTGGGTGATGGGGTAGGGGTGGGTAGTGAGGGTAGGGTGGGTGACGGGGGTAGGGGTGGGTGATGGGGGTAGGGGTGGGTGATGGGGGTAGGGTTGGGTAGTGGGGTTAGGGATGGGTGACGGGGGTAGGGATGGGTGACGGGGGTAGGGATGGGTGACAGGGGTAGGGGTGGGTGATGGGGGCAGGGGTGGGTAGTGAGGGTAGGGTGGGTGACGGGGGTAGGGGTGGGTGATGGGGGTAGGGGTGGGTGATGGGGGTAGGGTTGGGTAGTGGGGTTAGGGATGGGTGACGGGGGTAGGGATGGGTGACGGGGGTAGGGATGGGTGACAGGGGTAGGGGTGGGTGATGGGGGTAGGGTTGGGTAGTGGGGTTAGGGATGGGTGACGGGGGTAGGGATGGGTGACGGGGGTAGGGATGGGTGACAGGGGTAGGGGTGGGTGATGGGGGTAGGGGTGGGTGATGGGGGTAGAGGTGGGTGATGGGGGTAGGGTTGGGTGATGGGGTAGGGGTGAGTGGTGGGGGTAGGGGTGAGTGGTGTGGGTAGGGGTGAGTGATGGGGGTAGGGATGTGTGATGGGGGTAGGGGTGAGTGAAGGGGTGAGTGGTGGGGTTAGGGGTGGGTGATGGGAGTAGGGGTGGGTGATGGGGGTAGGGATGGGTGATGGGGGTAGGGGTGAGTGAAGGGGGGAGGAGTGGGTGATGGGGGTAGGGGTGGGTGATGGGGGTTGGGGTGGGTGATGGGGTAAGGGTGGGTGATGGGGGTAGGGGTGGGTGGGGTTGTAGGGGTGGGTGATGGGGGTAGGGGTGGGTGGTGGGAGTAGGGGTGAGTGGTGGGGGTAGGGGTGGGTGATGGGGGGAGGAGTGGGTAGTGGGGTAGGGGTGGGTGGGTTTGTAGGGGTGGGTGATGGGGGTAGGGGTGGGTGATGGGGGTAGGGATGGGTGATGGGGGTAGGGGTGAGTGAAGGGGGGAGGAGTGGGTGATGGGGGTAGGGGTGGGTGATGGGGTAGGGGTGGGTGATGGGGGTAGGGGTGGGTGATGGGGGTAGGGTTGGGTAGTGGGGTTAGGGATGGGTGACGGGGGTCGGGATGGGTGACGGGGGTAGAGGTGGGTGATGGGCGTAGAGGTGGGTGATGGGGGTGGAGGTGGGTGATGGGGGTAGGGGTGGGTAGTGAGGGTAGGGGTGGGTGATGGGGGTAGGGGTGGGTGATGGGGGTAGGGGTGGGTGATGGGGGTAGGGGTGGGTGATGGGGGTAGGGGTGGGTGACGGGGGTAGGGGTGGGTGATGGGGGTAGGGGTGGGTGATGGGGGTAGAGGTGGGTGATGGGGGTAGGGGTGGGTGATGGGGGTAGGGGTGGGTGATGGGGGTAGGGGTGGGTGATGGGGGTAGAGGTGGGTGATGGGGGTAGAGGTGGGTGATGGGGGTAGAGGTGGGTAGTGGGGTACTGTGGTATAAGGTACTGTGCAAAAATGAGCAGGTTCCATTGACAAAGGTAAATCAGAAGGCAAGTCAATCGATTACGGACTCACAGAACTCCGACTGGAAGAGGCCTGGGAGAAAGTCACCTGCCAGCTCCATCAGTCAGGGAACAGACTGTGTCTCAGGACAGGAAAAGGATCTAAAGGGAGGCAAGAAAACTAAAGTCTTTAAAAAAAAGGATTAAAACAGGCGAATTGAGAAGTCAGTGGTTTGTTTGAACAGCATCAAACTGATTTGTTGCAGGGTAAGTGAGACGTGAACACAAGCATCTCCTGAGGTCGGCTGAGAAGTGGACTGATTGAAACAAGGCGAGAGTGAAGAGTATAGTGGGAGTAATGGCCTGGACTAGAATGACGGACTCCCAGGAATGAGTCTCAACTGACAAGACAGCTAAGGTCGCCAATTCTGCTTGACCTCCCGCCGCCAACCGCCCCGCCCCCACACTCCCGCCATTGGTCGCCCGACACATCCATGCTCACGACACTCCACCCTCCCCCGTCAGCTGGAAAGCTAACAGGCTTTTCATGACCTGACTTTCTTTATTCTTTTTTTTTATTCGTTCATGGGATGTGGGCATCGCAGCCGAGGCCAGCATTTATTGCCCATTCCCGAATTGCCCTTGAGAAGGTGGTGGTGAGCCGCCTCCTTGAACCGCTGCAGTCCGTGTGGTGAAGGTTCTCCCACAGTGCTGTTAGGTAGGGAGTTCCAGGATTTTGACCCAACGACGATGAAGGAACGGTGATATATTTCCAAGTCGGGATGATGTGTGACTTGGAGGGGAACGTGCTGGTGGTGTTGTTCCCATGTGCCTGCTGCTCTTGTCCTTCGAGGTGGTAGAGGTCGCGGGTTTGGGAGGTGCGAAGAAGCCTTGGTGAGTTGCTGCAGTGCATCCTGTGGATGGTACACACTGCAGCCACTGTGCGCCGGTGGTGAAGGGAGTGAATGTTTAGGGTGGTGGATGGGGTGCCAATCAAGCAGGCTGCTTTGTCCTGGATGGTGTCGAGCTTCTTGAGTGTTGTTGGAGCTGCACTCATCCAGGCAAGTGGAGAGTATTCCATCACACTCCTGACTTGTGCCTTGTAGATGGTGGAGAGGCTTTGGGGAGTCAGGAGGTGAGTCACTCGCCGCAGAATACCCAGCCTCTGACCTGCTCTTGTAGCCGCAGTATTTATGTGGCTGGTCCAGTTAAGTTTCTTGTCAATGGTGACCCCCAGGATGTTGATGGTGGGAGATTCGGTGATGGTAATGCCGTTGAATGTCAGGGGGTGGTGGTTAGACTCTCTCTTGTTGGAGATGGTCATTGCCTGGCACTTGTCTGGCGCAAATGTTACTTGCCACTTATCAGCCCAAGCCTGGATGTTGTTCAGGTCTTGCTGCATGCGGGCTCGGACTGCTTCTTTATCTGAGGGGGTGCGAATGGAACTGAGCACTGTGCAATCATCAGCGAACATCCCCATTTCTGACCTTATGATGGAGTGAAGGCCATTGATGAAGCAGCTGAAGATGGTTGGGCCGAGGACACTGCCCTGAGGAACTCCTGCAGCAATGTCCTGGGGCTGAGATGATTGGCGTCCAACAACCACTACCATCTTCCTTTGTGCTAGGTATGACTCCAGCCACTGGAGAGTTTTCCCCCTGATTCCCATTGACTTCAATTTTACTAGGGCTCCTTGGTGCCACACTCGGTCAAATGCTGCCTTGATGTCAAGGGCAGTCACTCTCACCTCACCTCTGGAATTCAGCTCTTTTGTCCATGTCTGGACCAAGGCAGTAATGAGGTCTGGAGCCGAGTGGTCCTGGCAGAACCCAAACTGAGCATCGGTGAGCAGGTTATTGGTGAGCAAGTACCCCTTGATAGCACTGTCGACGATACCTTCCATCACTTTGCTGATGATTGAGAGTAGACTGATGGAGCGGTAATTGGCCGGATTGGATTTGTCCTGCTTTTTGCGGACAGGACTGGATGATGAATGACTGTCAGTCAAACAGCAATTCTATCCCGTCTCCAATATTTTTATAACTAATAAATGTTCAAAGGAAATGAAAAATTCGCACACAATTTTTTTTAACGCTCCTATAATTTTTCTGCCGCGTTGCTCGTAGCAACGTCCAGGAGATTAATCTTCAATTCCTGAAGATTCCAGGACAATCCTGGGGGGGGGCGGGGTTGGTGACCCTAAGGACAGCCGAGCGAATGGAAACTGCAACCGCGGAACAGTGAAGTGCACTTTGGTCCCACTCGGCCACTGCACCCATTTCTGCTGAAATAAAGCCCGTTGCCACCAGTGACGGGCAAACTGCCACTTCTAAGTGTAGCAGCGGTCAGTTCCTGTGGTTGTGGTTTACATTTCCAGTCTCCGCAGGTACATACTCGCCCTCCTGCTGTGCTAACAGGCTCATTACCGATGATCAATCGGGGTCCTCCGCATTAGGCAGCCTCATTAGTGCCTGTCTAGCTGTTTTTACAGCTTCTTTGATCTGTACCTTGAGCCACTGCCCAACACAGATGCTAAAAGCTAACCTTCTTTCTCTTCCTGAAATAGAAGAGCCTGAATCCAGTGAGTAGAAAGGGGACTCAGTCGCAGTCTTTGCGGCCTACTGGATCGCTGTCTCAAGGGGCCTGGATTTGGGGTCACAGCCACAATGCCCACCTTGCCAAAGCACCTCTCCCCCCACCCCGGCGGGCATGTGTCAGCAAGAGGCAGAGTTTGTGCGGTATGCTGTCTTTAAAATGATATAAGGATCCGATAGGGTGGGTGCAGAGAAACTATTTCCTCTGGTGGGGGAATCAAGAACATGGGGACATAATCTTAAAATTAGAGCTAGGCCATTCAGGAGTGAACAAATGTAAGGAATCTTACAACACCAGGTTATAGTCCAACAGTTTTATTTGAAAATCACAAGCTTTCGGAGGCTTTCTCCTTCGTCAGGTGACGAAGGAGACTCACCTGACGAAGGAGAAAGCCTCCGAAAGCTTGTGATTTTCAAATAAAACTGTTGGACTATAACCTGGTGTTGTAAGACTCCTTACATTTGTCCACCCCAGTCCATCACCGGCATCTCCACATTCAGGAGTGAAATCAGGAAGCACATTTTCACAGTGAAAATCTGGAACTCTTGCCCCAAAAGGCTGTGGATGCTGGGACAATTGGAGCTTTCAAGACTGAGATCGATAGATTTTTGATGGATAAGGGCATTAAAGGAGTAAATGGACTTAAGATACAGTTCAGCCATGATCTAGTTGAATGGCGGAACAGGCTCGAGGGGCTGAATGGCCTACTTCTGTTCCTATAAAGTATGTTCCTTGTATAGATTCAGTCAGCCTTCTCTAAAGTCCACTGCATCGAGAAACCGTGAGCGCCCACTTCTATAAATCTCCTCACTCCTCCTGCAGGACCAAAGTCAATCCAAATAGATAATGTACAGGTTTCACCTAGAACTGGCGAACCGCTCCCCCTCTCCCACTACTCTGTAATGCTCCCCCCCATAACAGGCTGTCTGAAACCCACCCCAAGAGTTCTGACCAGCGGACAGCCTAATAGGAGAAGCAATCCACCCAAGCTTGTGCTGCACGTGCTGGTGAAGATATCACTGTTTGACCCAGGATACAATCTACAATGATTTAGTTTGGTAGATAATTCGCCATTTTGTTTCCTCAAAACGAGTTCCTGATCTCTGCTGTTCTTTGTACGGAGCAGCACTATCCCAAGGATTGCAGCAGATCAAAGAGAAGGCCCATCACCGCCTTCGAAAAGCAACCAGAGATGGACAATAAATGTGGCCTTGCCAGCGTCACACACATCCCAAGAACAAATCGTTTTTTAAAATGCTAAGCAGAACCCGGGCACGTCCCTCCCGGAGAGAGGGAAAGGAGGGGGGAAGAGTTACCCTAACTGCTCCTCCCTCAACTACTTAGCAGAGGCCTGGAGCAGGAGTCCTATGCCCTGTCTCCTCAGTTGTGGTCGCTGTGGGCTGATGGAACTCAGAAGGGGAGAAAATACCTTAACACAGGAGCATGACCCTTAATAATCAAACACGTAATGAGAGCAACCGTCAACACTGATTCCTGGGATGGCTGGACTGTCGTATGAGGAGAGATTGGGTCGACTTGGCCTGTATTCACTCGAGTTTAGAAGAATGAGAGGGGATCTCATTGAAACATATAAAATTCTGACAGGGCTAGACAGACTGGATGCAGGGAGGATGTTTCCCCTGGCTGGGGGGGGGTCCAGAATGAGGGGTTACAGTCTCAGGATACGGGGTAGGACATTACGGTGAACCTGTGAAATTCTCTACCACAGAAGGCTGTGGAGGCCAAGTCACTGAATATATTTAAGAAGGAGCTAGATAGATTTCGACACACAAAAGGCATCAAAGGGTATGGGGAGAGAGCAGGAATATGGTATTGAGATAGAGGATCAGCCACGATCATATTGAATGGCGGAGCAGGCTCGAAGGGCCGAATGGCCTACTCCTTTTCTATGTTTCTATGTAACACACAGCTGATTCATGGATTTTGATGATTAATCAATTATGTTAAGGGTGTTTCTTCTCTTCCCAGTTCTTTGGTCAAGAGACATTATGTGCCATACGTAGCCGACAAAAGGAGCTGGACAATCTGCTCCTAGTCTCAACCAACGCAGCTCTGAAATCATTTACTATGAAAGCAGCCCAGGTGCTTCCCTCCATCCCTAAGGAAGTGTGTGTTGTCTCACAGTGTCATAGCTAAAATCAGGAATCTCAGAGTATGGGAGTTCGCAGGCACGAGTCCACCGTGTATTGGTGCTGCAACACCCTGCTCACCATTACTACAACGCACTGTTCACCATCACTAAAATACACTGCTCACCATCACTGCAACACACTGCTCATCATCACTGTAACACACTGCTCACCATCACTGTAACACACTCCTCACCATCACTGTAACACGCTGCTCACCATCACTGCAACATACTGCTCACCATTACTACAACACACTGCTCACCATCACTGCAACACACTGCTCACCATCACTGGAACACGCTGCTCACCATCACTGCCACACACTGCTCACCATCACTGTAACACACTTCTCACCATCACTGTAACACACGGCTCACCATCACTACAACACACTGCTCACCGTCACTACTACATACTGCTCACCGTCATTGCAACATACTGCTCACCATTATTGCAACACGCTACTCACCATCACTCCAGCTCACCAGCACTGGATCGCGCTGCTCACCATCGCTGCAACACACTGCTCACCATCACTGGAACACGCTGCTCACCATCGCTGCAACACACTGCTCACCATCACTACAACACATGGCTCACCATCACTGCAACAAACTGCTCACCATCACTAAAACACACTGCTCACTGTCTGTGCTACACACTGCTCACCGTCACTGCAACATACTCCAACAATCTGCTCACTATCATTACTGCTCTGTATTACTGCAACACACTGCTCACCATCACTGCTATATACTGCTCACTGTCACCACAATACACTTCTCATTATCACTGCAACACACTGCTCACTATCACAGCAAAATAATGCTCCCTGCCACTGCAACTACTTGCCCACCGGCACTACTGTAACACACTGCCCACTGGAACTACTGTAACACACTGCCCATGTCATTACTGTAACACACTGCCCACATCATTACTGTAACACACTGCCCACATCATTACTGTAACACACTGCCCACTGGCACTACTGTAACACACTGCCCACCGACATTACTGTAACACACTGCCCATATCATTACTGTAACACACTGCCCACTGGAACTACTGTAACACACTGCCCATGTCATTACTGTAACACACTGCCCACTGGCACTACTGTAACACACTGCCCACTGGCACTACTGTAACACACTGCCCACCGACATTACTGTAACACACTGCCCACTGGAACTACTGTAACACACTGCCCATGTCATTACTGTAACACACTGCCCATATCATTACTGTAACACACTGCCCACTGGCACTACTGTAACACACTGCCCACGTCATTACTGTAACACACTGCCCAAGTCATTACTGTAACACACTGCCCACATCATTACTGTAACACACTGCCCACCGACATTACAGTAACACACTGCCCACGTCATTACTGTAACACACTGCCCACTGACACTACTGTAACACACTGCCCACCGACATTACAGTAACACACTGCCCACGTCATTACTGTAACACACTGCCCACCGACATTACTGTAACACACTGCCCACTGGCACTACTGTAACACACTGCCCACGTCATTACTGTAACACACTGCCCACCGACATTACTGTAACACACTGCCCACTGGAACTACTGTAACACACTGCCCACTGGCACTACTGTAACACACTGCCCACTGGAACTACTGTAACACACTGCCCACGTCATTACTGTTACACACTGCCCACATCATTACTGTAACACACTGCCCACTGACACTACTGTAACACACTGCCCACGTCATTATTGTAACACACTGCCCACCGACATTACTGTAACACACTGCCCACTGACACTACTGTAACACACTGCCCACGTCATTACTGTTACACACTGCCCACGTCATTACTGTAACACACTGCCCACCGTCATTACTGTAACACACTGCCCACATCATTACTGTAACACACTGCCCACCGTCATTATGGTAACACACTGCCCACTGACACTACTGTAACACACTGCCCACCGTCATTACTGTAACACACTGCCCACATCATTACTGTAACACACTGCCCACTGACACTACTGTAACACACTGCCCACATCATTACTGTAACACACTGCCCACGTCATTACTGTAACACACTGCCCACATCATTACTGTAACACACTGCCCACGTCATTACTGTAACACACTGCCCACGTCATTACTGTAACACACTGCCCACGTCATTACTGTAACACACTGCCCACTGACACTACTGTAACACACTGCCCACATCATTAATGTAACACACTGCCCACGTCATTACTGTAACACACTGCCCACTGACACTACTGTAACACACTGCCCACATCATTAATGTAACACACTGCCCACGTCATTACTGTAACACACTGCCCACTGACACTACTGTAACACACTGCCCACATCATTAATGTAACACACTGCCCACGTCATTACTGTAACACACTGCCCACTGACACTACTGTAACACACTGCCCACATCATTACTGTAACACACTGCCCACGTCATTACTGTAACACACTGCCCACTGACACTACTGTAACACACTGCCCACATCATTACTGTAACACACTGCCCACGTCATTACTGTAACACACTGCCCACATTATTACTGTAACACACTGCCCACTGACACTACTGTAACACACTGCCCACATCATTAATGTAACACACTGCCCACGTCATTACTGTAACACACTGCCCACTGACACTACTGTAACACACTGCCCACGTCATTACTGTAACACACTGCCCACATTATTACTGTAACACACTGCCCACATCATTACTGTAACACACTGCCCACATTATTACTGTAACACACTGCCCACGTCATTACTGTAACACACTGCCCACGTCATTACTGTAACACACTGCCCACGTCATTACTGTAACACACTGCCCACATCATTACTGTAACACACTGCCACGGACATTACTGTAACACACTGCCACCGATATTTACTGTAACACACTGCCCACGTCATTACTGTAACACACTGCCACGGACATTACTGTAACACACTGCCACCGATATTTACTGTAACACACTGCCCACGTCATTACTGTAACACACTGCCCACATCATTACTGTAACACACTGCCCACGTCATTACTGTAACACACTGCCCACGTCATTACTGTAACACACTGCCCACGTCATTACTGTAACACACTGCCCACGTCATTACTGTAACACACTGCCCACTGACACTACTGTAACACACTGCCCACATCATTACTGTAACACACTGCCCACGTCATTACTGTAACACACTGCCCACATCATTACTGTAACACACTGCCCACGTCATTACTGTAACACACTGCCCACGTCATTACTGTAACACACTGCCCACGTCATTACTGTAACACACTGCCACCGACATTTACTGTAACACACTGCCACCGACATTTACTGTAACACACTGCCCACGTCATTACTGTAACACACTGCCCACGTCATTACTGTAACACACTGCCCACGTCATTACTGTAACACACTGCCCACATCATTACTGTAACACACTGCCACCGACATTTACTGTAACACACTGCCCACTGACACTACTGTAACACACTGCCCACGTCATTACTGTACCACACTGCCCACGTCATTACTGTAACACACTGCCCACTGGCACTACTGTAACACACTGCCCACTGGCACTACTGTAACACACTGCCCACTGACATTACTGTAACACACTGCCCACATCATTACTGTAACACACTGCCCACATCATTACTGTAACACACTGCCCACTGGAACTACTGTAACACACTGCCCACTGGCACTACTGTAACACACTGCCCACGTCATTACTGTAACACACTGCCCACTGGCACTACTGCAACACACTGCCCACTGGCACTACTGTAACACACTGCCCACTGGAACTACTGTAACACACTGCCCATATCATTACTGTAACACACTGCCCACTGGCACTACTGTAACACACTGCCCACTGGCACTACTGTAACACACTGCCCACCGACATTACTGTAACACACTGCCCACATCATTACTGTAACACACTGCCCACTGGAACTACTGTAACACACTGCCCATGTCATTACTGTAACACACTGCCCATATCATTACTGTAACACACTGCCCACTGGCACTACTGTAACACACTGCCCACGTCATTACTGTAACACACTGCCCACATCATTACTGTAACACACTGCCCACCGACATTACAGTAACACACTGCCCACGTCATTACTGTAACACACTGCCCACGGACACTACTGTAACACACTGCCCACCGACATTACAGTAACACACTGCCCACGTCATTACTGTAACACACTGCCCACCGACATTACTGTAACACACTGCCCACTGGCACTACTGTAACACACTGCCCACGTCATTACTGTAACACACTGCCCACCGACATTACTGTAACACACTGCCCACTGGAACTACTGTAACACACTGCCCACTGGCACTACTGTAACACACTGCCCACTGGAACTACTGTAACACACTGCCCACGTCATTACTGTTACACACTGCCCACATCATTACTGTAACACACTGCCCACTGACACTACTGTAACACACTGCCCACGTCATTATTGTAACACACTGCCCACCAACATTACTGTAACACACTGCCCACTGACACTACTGTAACACACTGCCCACGTCATTACTGTTACACACTGCCCACGTCATTACTGTAACACACTGCCCACCGTCATTACTGTAACACACTGCCCACATCATTACTGTAACACACTGCCCACCGTCATTATGGTAACACACTGCCCACTGACACTACTGTAACACACTGCCCACCGTCATTACTGTAACACACTGCCCACATCATTACTGTAACACACTGCCCACTGACACTACTGTAACACACTGCCCACATCATTACTGTAACACACTGCCCACGTCATTACTGTAACACACTGCCCACATCATTACTGTAACACACTGCCCACGTCATTACTGTAACACACTGCCCACGTCATTACTGTAACACACTGCCCACGTCATTACTGTAACACACTGCCCACGTCATTACTGTAACACACTGCCCACTGACACTACTGTAACACACTGCCCACATAATTAATGTAACACACTGCCCACGTCATTACTGTAACACACTGCCCACTGACACTACTGTAACACACTGCCCACATCATTAATGTAACACACTGCCCACGTCATTACTGTAACACACTGCCCACTGACACTACTGTAACACACTGCCCACATCATTAATGTAACACACTGCCCACGTCATTACTGTAACACACTGCCCACGTCATTACTGTAACACACTGCCCACATTATTACTGTAACACACTGCCACGGACATTTACTGTAACACACTGCCCACGTCATTACTGTAACACACTGCCCACGTCATTACTGTAACACACTGCCCACGTCATTACTGTAACACACTGCCCACGTCATTACTGTAACACACTGCCCACGTCATTACTGCAACACACTGCCCACATCATTACTGTAACACACTGCCACGGACATTACTGTAACACACTGCCACCGATATTTACTGTAACACACTGCCCACGTCATTACTGTAACACACTGCCCACATCATTACTGTAACACACTGCCCACGTCATTACTGTAACACACTGCCCACGTCATTACTGTAACACACTGCCCACGTCATTACTGTAACACACTGCCCACTGACACTACTGTAACACACTGCCCACATCATTACTGTAACACACTGCCCACGTCATTACTGTAACACACTGCCCACATCATTACTGTAACACACTGCCCACGTCATTACTGTAACACACTGCCCACGTCATTACTGTAACACACTGCCCACTGACACTACTGTAACACACTGCCCACATCATTACTGTAACACACTGCCCACGTCATTACTGTAACACACTGCCCACGTCATTACTGTAACACACTGCCCACGTCATTACTGTAACACACTGCCCACGTCATTACTGTAACACACTGCCACCGACATTTACTGTAACACACTGCCACCGACATTTACTGTAACACACTGCCCACGTCATTACTGTAACACACTGCCCACGTCATTACTGTAACACACTGCCCACGTCATTACTGTAACACACTGCCCACATCATTACTGTAACACACTGCCACCGACATTTACTGTAACACACTGCCCACTGACACTAATGTAACACACTGCCCACGTCATTACTGTACCACACTGCCCACGTCATTACTGTAACACAATGCCCACTGGCACTACTGTAACACACTGCCCACTGGCACTACTGTAACACACTGCCCACCGACATTACTGTAACACACTGCCCACATCATTACTGTAACACACTGCCCACTGGAACTACTGTAACACACTGCCCACGTCATTACTGTAACACACTGCCCACTGGAACTACTGTAACACACTGCCCATGTCATTACTGTAACACACTGCCCATATCAATACTGTAACACACTGCCCACTGGCACTACTGTAACACACTGCCCACGTCATTACTGTAACACACTGCCCACGTCATTACTGTAACACACTGCCCACTGGCACTACTGTAACACACTGCCCACGTCATTACTGTAACACACTGCCCACATCATTACTGTAACACACTGCCCACCGACATTACAGTAACACACTGCCCACATCATTACTGTAACACACTGCCCACTGACACTACTGTAACACACTGCCCACCGACATTACAGTAACACACTGCCCACGTCATTACTGTAACACACTGCCCTCCGACATTACTGTAACACACTGCCCACTGGCACTACTGTAACACACTGCCCACGTCATTACTGTAACACACTGCCCACCGACATTACTGTAACACACTGCCCACTGACACTACTGTAACACACTGCCCACATCATTAATGTAACACACTGCCCACGTCATTACTGTAACACACTGCCCACGTCATTACTGTAACACACTGCCCACATTATTACTGTAACACACTGCCACGGACATTTACTGTAACACACTGCCCACGTCATTACTGTAACACACTGCCCACGTCATTACTGTAACACACTGCCCACTGACACTACTGTAACACACTGCCCACATAATTAATGTAACACACTGCCCACGTCATTACTGTAACACACTGCCCACTGACACTACTGTAACACACTGCCCACATCATTAATGTAACACACTGCCCACGTCATTACTGTAACACACTGCCCACTGACACTACTGTAACACACTGCCCACATCATTAATGTAACACACTGCCCACGTCATTACTGTAACACACTGCCCACGTCATTACTGTAACACACTGCCCACATTATTACTGTAACACACTGCCACGGACATTTACTGTAACACACTGCCCACGTCATTACTGTAACACACTGCCCACGTCATTACTGTAACACACTGCCCACGTCATTACTGTAACACACTGCCCACGTCATTACTGTAACACACTGCCCACGTCATTACTGCAACACACTGCCCACATCATTACTGTAACACACTGCCACGGACATTACTGTAACACACTGCCACCGATATTTACTGTAACACACTGCCCACGTCATTACTGTAACACACTGCCCACATCATTACTGTAACACACTGCCCACGTCATTACTGTAACACACTGCCCACGTCATTACTGTAACACACTGCCCACGTCATTACTGTAACACACTGCCCACTGACACTACTGTAACACACTGCCCACATCATTACTGTAACACACTGCCCACGTCATTACTGTAACACACTGCCCACATCATTACTGTAACACACTGCCCACGTCATTACTGTAACACACTGCCCACGTCATTACTGTAACACACTGCCCACTGACACTACTGTAACACACTGCCCACATCATTACTGTAACACACTGCCCACGTCATTACTGTAACACACTGCCCACGTCATTACTGTAACACACTGCCCACGTCATTACTGTAACACACTGCCCACGTCATTACTGTAACACACTGCCACCGACATTTACTGTAACACACTGCCACCGACATTTACTGTAACACACTGCCCACGTCATTACTGTAACACACTGCCCACGTCATTACTGTAACACACTGCCCACGTCATTACTGTAACACACTGCCCACATCATTACTGTAACACACTGCCACCGACATTTACTGTAACACACTGCCCACTGACACTAATGTAACACACTGCCCACGTCATTACTGTACCACACTGCCCACGTCATTACTGTAACACAATGCCCACTGGCACTACTGTAACACACTGCCCACTGGCACTACTGTAACACACTGCCCACCGACATTACTGTAACACACTGCCCACATCATTACTGTAACACACTGCCCACTGGAACTACTGTAACACACTGCCCACGTCATTACTGTAACACACTGCCCACTGGAACTACTGTAACACACTGCCCATGTCATTACTGTAACACACTGCCCATATCAATACTGTAACACACTGCCCACTGGCACTACTGTAACACACTGCCCACGTCATTACTGTAACACACTGCCCACGTCATTACTGTAACACACTGCCCACTGGCACTACTGTAACACACTGCCCACGTCATTACTGTAACACACTGCCCACATCATTACTGTAACACACTGCCCACCGACATTACAGTAACACACTGCCCACATCATTACTGTAACACACTGCCCACTGACACTACTGTAACACACTGCCCACCGACATTACAGTAACACACTGCCCACGTCATTACTGTAACACACTGCCCTCCGACATTACTGTAACACACTGCCCACTGGCACTACTGTAACACACTGCCCACGTCATTACTGTAACACACTGCCCACCGACATTACTGTAACACACTGCCCACTGACACTACTGTAACACACTGCCCACATCATTAATGTAACACACTGCCCACGTCATTACTGTAACACACTGCCCACGTCATTACTGTAACACACTGCCCACATTATTACTGTAACACACTGCCACGGACATTTACTGTAACACACTGCCCACGTCATTACTGTAACACACTGCCCACGTCATTACTGTAACACACTGCCCACGTCATTACTGTAACACACTGCCCACGTCATTACTGTAACACACTGCCCACGTCATTACTGCAACACACTGCCCACATCATTACTGTAACACACTGCCACGGACATTACTGTAACACACTGCCACCGATATTTACTGTAACACACTGCCCACGTCATTACTGTAACACACTGCCCACATCATTACTGTAACACACTGCCCACGTCATTACTGTAACACACTGCCCACGTCATTACTGTAACACACTGCCCACGTCATTACTGTAACACACTGCCCACGTCATTACTGTAACACACTGCCCACTGACACTACTGTAACACACTGCCCACATCATTACTGTAACACACTGCCCACGTCATTACTGTAACACACTGCCCACATCATTACTGTAACACACTGCCCACGTCATTACTGTAACACACTGCCCACGTCATTACTGTAACACACTGCCCACTGACACTACTGTAACACACTGCCCACATCATTACTGTAACACACTGCCCACGTCATTACTGTAACACACTGCCCACGTCATTACTGTAACACACTGCCCACGTCATTACTGTAACACACTGCCCACGTCATTACTGTAACACACTGCCACCGACATTTACTGTAACACACTGCCACCGACATTTACTGTAACACACTGCCCACGTCATTACTGTAACACACTGCCCACGTCATTACTGTAACACACTGCCCACATCATTACTGTAACACACTGCCACCGACATTTACTGTAACACACTGCCCACTGACACTAATGTAACACACTGCCCACGTCATTACTGTACCACACTGCCCACGTCATTACTGTAACACAATGCCCACTGGCACTACTGTAACACACTGCCCACTGGCACTACTGTAACACACTGCCCACCGACATTACTGTAACACACTGCCCACATCATTACTGTAACACACTGCCCACTGGAACTACTGTAACACACTGCCCACGTCATTACTGTAACACACTGCCCACTGGAACTACTGTAACACACTGCCCATGTCATTACTGTAACACACTGCCCATATCAATACTGTAACACACTGCCCACTGGCACTACTGTAACACACTGCCCACGTCATTACTGCAACACACTGCCCACGTCATTACTGTAACACACTGCCCACTGGCACTACTGTAACACACTGCCCACGTCATTACTGTAACACACTGCCCACATCATTACTGTAACACACTGCCCACCGACATTACAGTAACACACTGCCCACATCATTACTGTAACACACTGCCCACTGACACTACTGTAACACACTGCCCACCGACATTACAGTAACACACTGCCCACGTCATTACTGTAACACACTGCCCTCCGACATTACTGTAACACACTGCCCACTGGCACTACTGTAACACACTGCCCACGTCATTACTGTAACACACTGCCCACCGACATTACTGTAACACACTGCCCACTGGAACTACTGTAACACACTGCCCACTGGCACTACTGTAACACACTGCCCACTGGAACTACTGTAACACACTGCCCACGTCATTCCTGTTACACACTGCCCACATCATTACTGTAACACACTGCCCACTGACACTACTGTAACACACTGCCCACGTCATTATTGTAACACACTGCCCACCGACATTACTGTAACACACTGCCCACTGACACTACTGTAACACACTGCCCACGTCATTACTGTTACACACTGCCCACCGTCATTACTGTAACACACTGCCCACATCATTACTGTAAAACACTGCCCACCGTCATTATGGTAACACACTGCCCACTGACACTACTGTAACACACTGCCCACCGTCATTACTGTAACACACTGCCCACATCATTACTGTAACACACTGCCCACTGACACTACTGTAACACACTGCCCACATCATTACTGTAACACACTGCCCACGTCATTACTGTAACACACTGCCCACGTCATTACTGTAACACACTGCCCACGTCATTACTGTAACACACTGCCCACATCATTACTGTAACACACTGCCCACTGACACTACTGTAACACACTGCCCACATCATTACTGTAACACACTGCCCACGTCATTACTGTAACACACTGCCCACGTCATTACTGTAACACACTGCCCACGTCATTACTGTAACACACTGCCCACGTCATTACTGTAACACACTGCCCACTGACACTACTGTAACACACTGCCCACCGACATTACAGTAACACACTGCCCACGTCATTACTGTAACACACTGCCCACCGACATTACTGTAACACACTTCCCACTGGCACTACTGTAACACACTGCCCACGTCATTACTGTAACACACTGCCCACCGACATTACTGTAACACACTGCCCACTGGAACTACTGTAACACACTGCCCACTGGAACTACTGTAACACACTGCCCACGTCATTACTGTTACACACTGCCCACATCATTACTGTAACACACTGCCCACTGACACTACTGTAACACACTGCCCACGTCATTATTGTAACACAATGCCCACCGACATTACTGTAACACACTGCCCACTGACACTACTGTAACACACTGCCCACGTCATTACTGTTACACACTGCCCACGTCATTACTGTAACACACTGCCCACCGTCATTACTGTAACACACTGCCCACATCATTACTGTAACACACTGCCCACCGTCATTATGGTAACACACTGCCCACTGACACTACTGTAACACACTGCCCACCGTCATTACTGTAACACACTGCCCACATCATTACTGTAACACACTGCCCACTGACACTACTGTAACACACTGCCCACATCATTACTGTAACACACTGCCCACGTCATTACTGTAACACACTGCCCACATTATTACTGTAACACACTGCCCACGTCATTACTGTAACACACTGCCCACGTCATTACTGTAACACACTGCCCACTGACACGACTGTAACACACTGCCCACATCATTAATGTAACACACTGCCCACGTCATTACTGTAACACACTGCCCACTGACACTACTGTAACACACTGCCCACATCATTAATGTAACACACTGCCCACATCATTAATGTAACACACTGCCCACATCATTACTGTAACACACTGCCCACGTCATTACTGTAACACACTGCCCACATCATTACTGTAACACACTGCCCACGTCATTACTGTAACACACTGCCCACATCATTACTGTAACACACTGCCCACGTCATTACTGTAACACACTGCCCACATCATTACTGTAACACACTGCCCACATTATTACTGTAACACACTGCCACCGATATTTACTGTAACACACTGCCCACGTCATTACTGTAACACACTGCCCACATCATTACTGTAACACACTGCCCACGTCATTCCTGTAACACACTGCCCACGTCATTACTGTAACACACTGCCCACATCATTACTGTAACACACTGCCCACATCATTACTGTAACACACTGCCCACGTCATTACTGTAACACACTGCCACCGATATTTACTGCAACACACTGCCCACGTCATTACTGTAACACACTGTCCACGTCATTACTGTAACACACTGCCCACGTCATTACTGTAACACACTGCCCACATCATTACTGTAACACACTGCCCACATCATTACTGTAACACACTGCCCACATCATTACTGTAACACACTGCCCACGTCATTACTGTAACACACTGCCCACCGACATTACTGTAACACACTGCCCACTGGAACTACTGTAACACACTGCCCACTGGCACTACTGTAACACACTGCCCACTGGAACTACTGTAACACACTGCCCACGTCATTCCTGTTACACACTGCCCACATCATTACTGTAACACACTGCCCACTGACACTACTGTAACACACTGCCCACGTCATTATTGTAACACACTGCCCACCGACATTACTGTAACACACTGCCCACTGACACTACTGTAACACACTGCCCACGTCATTACTGTTACACACTGCCCACCGTCATTACTGTAACACACTGCCCACATCATTACTGTAAAACACTGCCCACCGTCATTATGGTAACACACTGCCCACTGACACTACTGTAACACACTGCCCACCGTCATTACTGTAACACACTGCCCACATCATTACTGTAACACACTGCCCACTGACACTACTGTAACACACTGCCCACATCATTACTGTAACACACTGCCCACGTCATTACTGTAACACACTGCCCACGTCATTACTGTAACACACTGCCCACGTCATTACTGTAACACACTGCCCACATCATTACTGTAACACACTGCCCACTGACACTACTGTAACACACTGCCCACATCATTACTGTAACACACTGCCCACGTCATTACTGTAACACACTGCCCACGTCATTACTGTAACACACTGCCCACGTCATTACTGTAACACACTGCCCACTGACACTACTGTAACACACTGCCCACCGACATTACAGTAACACACTGCCCACGTCATTACTGTAACACACTGCCCACCGACATTACTGTAACACACTTCCCACTGGCACTACTGTAACACACTGCCCACGTCATTACTGTAACACACTGCCCACCGACATTACTGTAACACACTGCCCACTGGAACTACTGTAACACACTGCCCACTGGAACTACTGTAACACACTGCCCACGTCATTACTGTTACACACTGCCCACATCATTACTGTAACACACTGCCCACTGACACTACTGTAACACACTGCCCACGTCATTATTGTAACACAATGCCCACCGACATTACTGTAACACACTGCCCACTGACACTACTGTAACACACTGCCCACGTCATTACTGTTACACACTGCCCACGTCATTACTGTAACACACTGCCCACCGTCATTACTGTAACACACTGCCCACATCATTACTGTAACACACTGCCCACCGTCATTATGGTAACACACTGCCCACTGACACTACTGTAACACACTGCCCACCGTCATTACTGTAACACACTGCCCACATCATTACTGTAACACACTGCCCACTGACACTACTGTAACACACTGCCCACATCATTACTGTAACACACTGCCCACGTCATTACTGTAACACACTGCCCACATTATTACTGTAACACACTGCCCACGTCATTACTGTAACACACTGCCCACGTCATTACTGTAACACACTGCCCACTGACACGACTGTAACACACTGCCCACATCATTAATGTAACACACTGCCCACGTCATTACTGTAACACACTGCCCACTGACACTACTGTAACACACTGCCCACATCATTAATGTAACACACTGCCCACATCATTAATGTAACACACTGCCCACATCATTACTGTAACACACTGCCCACGTCATTACTGTAACACACTGCCCACATCATTACTGTAACACACTGCCCACGTCATTACTGTAACACACTGCCCACATCATTACTGTAACACACTGCCCACGTCATTACTGTAACACACTGCCCACATCATTACTGTAACACACTGCCCACATTATTACTGTAACACACTGCCACCGATATTTACTGTAACACACTGCCCACGTCATTACTGTAACACACTGCCCACATCATTACTGTAACACACTGCCCACGTCATTCCTGTAACACACTGCCCACGTCATTACTGTAACACACTGCCCACATCATTACTGTAACACACTGCCCACATCATTACTGTAACACACTGCCCACGTCATTACTGTAACACACTGCCACCGATATTTACTGCAACACACTGCCCACGTCATTACTGTAACACACTGTCCACGTCATTACTGTAACACACTGCCCACGTCATTACTGTAACACACTGCCCACATCATTACTGTAACACACTGCCCACATCATTACTGTAACACACTGCCCACATCATTACTGTAACACACTGCCCACGTCATTACTGTAACACACTGCCCACATCATTACTGTAACACACTGTCCACGTCATTACTGTAACACACTGCCCACGTCATTACTGTAACACACTGCCCACGTCATTACTGTAACACACTGCCCACGTCATTACTGTAACACACTGCCCACATCATTACTGTAACACACTGCCACGGACATTACTGTAACACACTGCCACCGATATTTACTGTAACACACTGCCCACGTCATTACTGTAACACACTGTCCACGTCATTACTGTAACACACTGCCCACGTCATTACTGTAATACACTGCCCACGTCATTACTGTAACACACTGCCCACGTCATTACTGTAACACACTGCCCACGTCATTACTGTAACACACTGTCCACGTCATTACTGTAACACACTGCCCACGTCATTACTGTAACACACTGCCCACGTCATTACTGTAACACACTGCCCACGTCATTACTGTAACACACTGCCCACGTCATTACTGTAACACACTGCCACGGACATTACTGTAACACACTGCCCACGTCATTACTGTAACACACTGCCACGGACATTACTGTAACACACTGCCACCGATATTTACTGTAACACACTGCCCACGTCATTACTGTAACACACTGCCCACATCATTACTGTAACACACTGCCCACGTCATTACTGTAACACACTGCCCACGTCATTACTGTAACACACTGCCTACGTCATTACTCTAACACACTGCCCACGTCATTACTGTAACACACTGCCCACTGACACTACTGTAACACACTGCCCACATCATTACTGTAACACACTGCCCACGTCATTACTGTAACACACTGCCCACATCATTACTGTAACACACTGCCCACGTCATTACTGTAACACACTGCCCACGTCATTACTGTAACACACTGCCCACATCATTACTGTAACACACTGCCCACATCATTACTGTAACACACTGCCCACATCATTACTGTAACACACTGCCCACGTCATTACTGTAACACACTGCCCACATCATTACTGTAACACACTGTCCACGTCATTACTGTAACACACTGCCCACGTCATTACTGTAACACACTGCCCACGTCATTACTGTAACACACTGCCCACGTCATTACTGTAACACACTGCCCACATCATTACTGTAACACACTGCCACGGACATTACTGTAACACACTGCCACCGATATTTACTGTAACACACTGCCCACGTCATTACTGTAACACACTGTCCACGTCATTACTGTAACACACTGCCCACGTCATTACTGTAACACACTGCCCACGTCATTACTGTAACACACTGCCCACGTCATTACTGTAACACACTGCCCACGTCATTACTGTAACACACTGTCCACGTCATTACTGTAACACACTGCCCACGTCATTACTGTAACACACTGCCCACGTCATTACTTTAGCACACTGCCCACGTCATTACTGTAACACACTGCCCACATCATTACTGTAACACACTGCCCACGTCATTACTGTAACACACTGCCACGGACATTACTGTAACACACTGCCACCGATATTTACTGTAACACACTGCCCACGTCATTACTGTAACACACTGCCCACATCATTACTGTAACACACTGCCCACGTCATTACTGTAACACACTGCCCACGTCATTACTGTAACACACTGCCCACGTCATTACTGTAACACACTGCCCACTGACACTACTGTAACACACTGCCCACATCATTACTGTAACACACTGCCCACGTCATTACTGTAACACACTGCCCACATCATTACTGTAACACACTGCTCACGTCATTACTGTAACACACTGCCCACGTCATTACTGTAACACACTGCCCACGTCATTACTGTAACACACTGCCCACATCATTACTGTAACACACTGCCACCGACATTTACTGTAACACACTGCCACCGACATTTACTGTAACACACTGCCCACGTCATTACTGTAACACACTGCCCACGTCATTACTGTAACACACTGCCCACGTCATTACTGTAACACACTGCCACCGACATTTACTGTAACACACTGCCCACTGACACTACTGTAACACACTGCCCACGTCATTACTGTAACACACTGCCCACGTCATTACTGTACCACACTGCCCACGTCATTACTGTAACACACTGCCCACGTCATTACTGTAACACACTGCCCACTGACACTACTGTAACACACTGCCCACATCATTACTGTAACACACTGCCCACATCATTACTGTAACACACTGCCCACGTCATTACTGTAACACACTGCCACGGACATTACTGTAACACACTGCCCACATCATTACTGTAACACACTGCCAACGTCATTACTGTAACACACTGCCCACATCATTACTGTAACACACTGCCAACGTCATTACTGTAACACACTGCCCACCTCATTACTGTAACACACTGCCCACGTCATTACTGCAACACACTGCCCACATCATTACTGTAACACACTGCCACCGACATTATTGTAACACACTGCCCACATCATTACTGTAACACACTGCCCACATCATTACTGTAACACACTGCCCACGTCATTACTGTAACACACTGCCAACGTCATTACTGTAACACACTGCCCACATCATTTCTGTAACACACTGCCCACGTCATTACTGTAACACACTGCCAACGTCATTACTGTAACACACTGCCCACATCATTTCTGTAACACACTGCCCACGTCATTACTGTAACACACTGCCAACGTCATTACTGTAACACACTGCCCATGTCATTACTGTAACACACTGCCCACGTCATTTCTGTAACACACTGCCCACGTCATTACTGTAACACACTGCCCACTGGCACTACTGTAACACACTGCCGCCGACATTACTGTAACACGCTGCCAACGTCATTACTGTAATACACTGCCCACGTCATTACTGTAACATACTGCCATGGCACTACTGTAACACACTGCCCATGTCGTTACTGTAACACACTGCCACAGCATGACTGTAACACACTGCCATGGCACTACTGTAACACACTAACCACGTCATTACTGTAACACAATGCCCACGTCATTACTGTAACACACTGCCACAGCACTACTGTAACACACTGCCACGGCACTACTGTAACACACTGCCACGGCACTACTGTAACACACTGCCCATGTCATTACTGTAACACACTGCCCACGTCATTACTGTAACACACTGCCCACTGGCACTACTGTAACACACTGCCGCCGACATTACTGTAACACGCTGCCAACGTCATTACTGTAATACACTGCCCACGTCATTACTGTAACATACTGCCATGGCACTACTGTAACACACTGCCCATGTCGTTACTGTAACACACTGCCACAGCATGACTGTAACACACTGCCATGGCACTACTGTAACACACTAACCACGTCATTACTGTAACACAATGCCCACGTCATTACTGTAACACACTGCCACAGCACTACTGTAACACACTGCCACGGCACTACTGTAACACACTGCCACGGCACTACTGTAACACACTGCCCATGTCATTACTGTAACACACTGCCCACGTCATTACTGTAACACACTGCCCACATCATTACTGTAACACACTGCCCACGTCATTACTGTAACACACTGCCCACATCATTACTGTAACACACTGCCCATGTCATTACTGTAACACACTGCCCGCATCATTACTGTAACACACTGCCCACGTCATTACTGTAACACACTGCCCACATCATTACTGTAACACACTGCCCACGTCATTACTGTAACACACTGCCCACGTCATTACTGTAACACACTGCCCATGTCATTACTGTAACACACTGCCAACGTCATTACTGTAACACACTGCCCACATCATTTCTGTAACACACTGCCCACGTCATTACTGTAACACACTGCCAACGTCATTACTGTAACACACTGCCCATGTCATTACTGTAACACACTGCCCATGTCATTACTGTAACACACTGCCCATGTCATTTCTGTAACACACTGCCCATGTCATTACTGTAACACACTGCCCACGTCATTTCTGTAACACACTGCCCACGTCATTACTGTAACACACTGCGTAAGCACTACTGTAACACACTGCCCACATCATTTCTGTAACACACTGCCCACTGGCACTACTGTAACACACTGCCGCCGACATTACTGTAACACGCTGCCAACGTCATTACTGTAATACACTGCCCACGTCATTACTGTAACATACTGCCACGGCACTACTGTAACACACTGCCCATGTCGTTACTGTAACACACTGCCACAGCATGACTGTAACACACTGCCATGGCACTACTGTAACACACTAACCACGTCATTACTGTAACACAATGCCCACGTCATTACTGTAACACACTGCCACAGCACTACTGTAACACACTGCCACGGCACTACTGTGACACACTGCCCATGTCATTACTGTAACACACTGCCCACGTCATTACTGTAACACACTGCCCACATCATTACTGTAACACACTGCCCATGTCATTACTGTAACACACTGCCCACATCATTACTGTAACACACTGCCCATGTCATTACTGTAACACACTGCCCGCATCATTACTGTAACACACTGCCCACGTCATTACTGTAACACACTGCCCACGTCATTACTGTAACACACTGCCCACGTCATTACTGTAACACACTGCCCACTGGCACTACTGTAACACACTGCCCACTGGCACTACTGTAACACACTGCACACATCATTACTGTAACACACTGCCCACTGGCACTACTGTAACACACTGCACACATTATTACTGTAACATACTGCCCACATCATTACTGTAACACACTGCCCACGTCATTACTGTAACACACTGCCCACGTCATTACTGTAACACACTGCCCACTGGCACTACTGTAACACACTGCCCACTGGCACTACTGTAACACACTGCACACATCATTACTGTAACACACTGCCCACTGACACTACTGTAACACACTGCCCACATCATTACTGTAACACACTGCCCACCGGCACTACTGTAACACACTGCCCACGTCATTACTGTAACACACTGCCCACATCATTACTGTAACACACTGCCCACCGGCACTACTGTAACACACTGCCCACATCATTACTGTAACACACTGCCCACGTCATTACTGTAACACACTGCCCACGTCATTACTGTAACACACTGCCCACATCATTACTGTAACACACTGCCCACATCATTACTGTAACACACTGCCCACATCATTACTGTAACACACTGCCCACGTCATTACTGTAACACACTGCCCACGTCATTACTGTAACACACTGCCCACATCATTACTGTAACACACTGCCCACATCATTACTGTAACACACTGCCCACGTCATTACTGTAACACACTGCCCACGTCATTACTGTAACACACTGCCTACCGGCACTGCATCATTTCAATTCATCGCCAATAATTAATGGTAGAAATTGCTTGCTGGGAAGGACAGTCCAAATGAATATTGTCTCTGGCACCTAATTGTTTCTCCACAATATTAAACGGTAAGTAATTCTCCCTGGGTTTTCACTTGCACTTAGTATCTTATTTCTGTGCAGGTTTTCCTATCTGTAAGTCCCAGCGTAGGACACAGTAAGTAACATGCTCTCAGGCCTTTGCCAGTGGACCTGTGTATGTGGGTACAAGGACTACCCTTCCACTCGCTCTCTGGACTACTGCATTGGGATTGGGAACTCGCTCTGTGAGGAATTGTAGGTTGAAGAGCACTGGACTGAAACACAGAACTACCTCCAAAAACTCACTTGCTGTGGAAGATTGGTTGCAGGATTCCTCTTGTTTAATAAAAAAAATGCACTGGTCTTGTGCAAAAAAAAAAGACTTTTGAAATCATGCTGTGAGTGACAGAGGGAAATCCTAAACTAGGGGCCATAAATGTAAGATAGTCACTGATAAATGCAATAAAGAATTCAGGAGAAACTTCTTTACCCAGAGTGTGGTGAGAATGTGGAATTTGCTACCACAAGGAGTAGTTGAGGCAAATAGCATAGATGCATTTAAGAGGAAACTAGATAAACACATGAGGGAGAAAGGAATAGAAGGATATGCTGATAGGGTTAGATGAAGTGGGGAGGGAGGAGGCTCGTGTGGAGCAGTAACAATGGCATGGACCAGTTGGGCCGAATGGCCTGTTTCTGTGCTGTAAATTCTATGCAATTATTTTGATCACAAATTCATAGTTCACAAAGCCCCAGCGCACTACTGCAGAACTTGGTTAAAACAATTCTGAAAGCAAGATTATTCTTCTGAAGAACAGCATCCTGTACTGCATGGGATTAAGGAGGGCAGAATGACTTTAAGGGGTTGCTTCCTGGTCAGGCCTCTCACACATCCTGGTGCTGTAGATTAGAGTAGCTGAAGTACAGCTGTTCTTTATTGTTAACTGTTAACAGTGGAAAGTGAAAGTGGGAAGGTGGGGGGAGGGACTTCACCATGTTATGGCTCTGTGTCATCACCAGGACTGGCTCACGGCACTGTGAGCTGGCTAGGGTCGCCAA
This sequence comes from Heptranchias perlo, assembly GCF_035084215.1. NCBI lineage: Eukaryota > Metazoa > Chordata > Chondrichthyes > Hexanchiformes > Hexanchidae > Heptranchias > Heptranchias perlo. The sequence continues at coordinate 13,151,914 of NC_090336.1, read as the reverse complement.
CCCTCCAGGATTGCCCTGGAGTCTCCTGGAATTGAAGGTTAATCTCCAGGACACTACTGGGAGCAACCCAGGAGAGAAATCCCAGGGGCATTAAAAAGGTGCTTTCAACACTTTTGTTTATTAGTTATACAAATGTCGGAGTTGGGAAAGAAAAAGCTGTTTGACTCACAGTCAAGAATCATCCAATCGGGTAATGAAGAGTCTGTTCACTTTCCAATTGGTGTAGGAAGGCGTTGGGCTGTGAGAACTGACATGTTGGGTGACCAATGGGGGGAGCATGGGGGCGGGGACAGTTGGATGGAGGCGGTCATGTGATGAAACCTCCAGGAGTACATCCAGCCAGAGTTGGCAACCCCAGAGCCGGCCCATGTGTCTGGATCCAATTTATGTGACTAATGCAACCATTCCATGGAAAAATACATCAAACTCCCGCCTTTCCATCTGGGCTCTATGCATGATGTTCTTGGCCCACAGCATGAACTCCCCTTTGATGATGCTGAGTCTTGGCAAGGAGGGGATATGCTTCTTTTGCCCTGTCTGGCTCGTCCCCTGATATCACAGACTATCACCCAGAGGTGGCCCATGCCCGTTAAAAGCAGTCACATTCTGGGCCGAGGGTAAAGTTGCCAACCCTCCAGGGTTGTCCTGGAGTCTCCAGGAATGAAAGATTAATCTGCTGGACACTGCTTCCAGCAACCCAGGAAAAAAAATTATTGGGGCATTAAAAAAATGTATTTTTCTTCATTTTCTTTGAAGACTTTCATTTATTAGTTATAAAAATATTGGAGATGGGGAAAATAAGGCTGCTTGACTGACAGCCAAGAATTATCCAATCAGTTAAAGGAGAGTCTGTTCACTTTCCAATTGGCTGGGGATGAGGGTGCGCCGTGAAGATTGTCGTGTCGGGTGACCAATGGCAGGAGTGTGAGGGCGGGGCAGTTGGAGGCGGGATGGTCATGTGATGATATCTCCAGGAATACGTCCAACCCAAGCCCAGGGCAATGGCAGGGCAGCTGTGTGTACTGAAGTAAATTGGGGGGAAAAAACACAGCGGGAAATGCACAGACTGTTAATACTTTAAGTAGCTTTCGATAAAGCATATTTCCATGGTCAGGAGATGACTGGTGTCTGACACTGCAACCGATTTGCAAGAGTTCCTCGTAACCCTGGCCTGCATTGCTCATGTGTGATGATCACTTGAAGGTCAGGGTTAGGCATTTAACCTTTATCTCCTCTCCCATGTGTGGGTGGGTGAATTCAGGACTGGCCGACTGTGGGATCGGGGAAACCTCCAGACGTCACACTGGAAAATGTTTATCCACCGTCTGGGACTGAAAGGATTAGACTCACTGCACTTGTGTGAGTTACGCAGATGACAAAAGAATGGAGGTGGAACAGTCCAGCTGGGCAGAAAGGGATAGCCAGTACTCAAAGGGTTAAATCAGCTAACTGGGCTTCTTAGATTAGCTGAGACGGGTCAATGTCATTTCATCAGCTCAGGTACTGTGAGCGCTGTGATCAAGGGCGGTGCTGAGTGAACCTGGTACCAGGGCACATTATACCAGCATAGTGTGGGTACCAGTGTGAACAAAGGCAGTGCATTGGGTATTAGATAGATTCACTTCAAGCGACTCTGTTTACACTATGCTTCGCCAGTTCTGACTGAACATCAATATTTACATTCTGCACTTACACATTACAGCGCAAAGGAACCATTGCAAGGGGAAAGGGTGACGTCTCTGGGTGCTGTTTCCTACAATGCAGTTCAACTATGACCGATCGAGCACAAATCAGAACCAGCGTGCGATTCTATCCCAAGAATACATTACACACTGTCTGGCACAGGGAATCCTCCCTTCAAAAAAAACGAGAAAGGGCAACACCTAAAGATTGAGGAAATAAAAATAAAAACAATAAATCCTGCAGAGCTGCGACGGGTTAATGGAGAACTGCAACTCTGAATGAATAATCGCTGAAAACAGGCCCGACAGCTTCATCTGTTTCCACTCAGAGAGAGCAGTGAATCAGATGGTGCAAAAACCACAAGACAAGTCAAGTTTACAGTTACTCCCGAGACTGGCTCTTCTCAGTGCAATTTACGTTGCTACAGATTTCAAAGGGAACGTCCTTTGATTAAAGTGATATCCACATCAGTTTAACATCAGCTGAGAAACGCAGCATACGGAACACGATGACATCATGGCTCACATCCGCTGCTAAAATGGATAAAGTTTAATATAAATCAGCAAAATACGAAAACAGCATTGGTGGCTGCGAGAAGGATCCCACTCGATGGCAACTCCAGAAACAAAACACTGAAACTCCCTACAGCGCTAAAGGCATGTTTTAAAGGTGTGCTCCAGCTGAATGGTACTAAGCAGTTCAAGCAATGAAGCTGACAAGTCTCCCATTGATGTATGTGCTTGATGTACAGGCCTCATAAATCTAATCTAAGTTTACATTGAAGAAATGATCTCCATCTGCTTCAAAGTTGACAACTAGTTTATAATGGTTAGCTTCCAAATGATCGCTGCCAGACATAATGCAGCATGAGAGTGAGTGTATACCACACAGACACATAGTACGGGAGAGAGAGTGAATACCACACAGACACACACATAGTACACGAGAGTGAGTGTATACCACACAGACACACACATAGTACACGAGAGAGAGTGTATACCACACAGACACACACATAGTACACGAGAGTGAGTGTATACCACACAGACACACACATAGTACACGAGAGTGAGTGTATACCACACAGACACACACATAGTACACGAGAGTGAGTGTATACCACACAGACACACACATAGTACACGAGAGTGAGTGTATACCACACAGACACACACATAGTACACGAGAGTGAGTGTATACCACAAAGACAAACACAGTACAGGAGAGAGAGTGGATATCACACAGACACACGCAGTACAGGAGAGAGAGTGGATATCACACAGACACACAGTACAGGAGAGAGAGTGGATATCACACAGACACACAGTACAGGAGAGAGTATGGATATCACACGGACACACAGTACAGGAGAGAGTATGGATATCACACAGACACACAGTACAGGAGAGAGTATGGATATCACACAGACACACAGTACAGGAGAGTGAGTGTATATCACACAGACACACAGTACAGGAGAGAGAGTGGATATCACACAGACACACACAGTACAGGAGAGAGTGTGGATATCACACAGGCATATAGTACAGGAGAGAGAGTGGATATCACACAGACACACAGTACAGGAGAGAGTGTGGATATCACACAGACACACAGTACAGGAGAGAGTGTGAATATCACACAGACACACAGTACAGGAGAGTGGGTATCACACAGACACACAGTACAGGAGAGAGTGTGGATATCACACAGACACACAGTACAGGAGTGGGAGTGGATATCACACAGACACACAGTACAGGAGAGAGAGTGGATATCACACAGACACACAGTACAGGAGAGAGTATGGATATCACACGGACACACAGTACAGGAGAGAGTATGGATATCACACAGACACACAGTACAGGAGAGAGTGTGGATATCACACAGACACACAGTACAGGAGAGTGAGTGTATACCACAAAGACACACAGTACAGGAGAGAGTGTTGATATCACACAGACACACAGTACAGGAGAGAGAGTGAATATCACACAGACACACAGTACAGTAGAGAGTGTGGATATCACACAGACACACAGTACAGGAGAGAGTGTGGATATCACACAGACACACAGTACAGGAGAGAGAGTGGATATCACACAGACACACAGTACAGGAGAGAGTGTGGATATCACACAGACACACAGTACAGGAGAGTGAGTGTATACCACAAAGACACACAGTACAGGAGAGAGTGTTGATATCACACAGACACATAGTACAGGAGAGAGAGTGAATATCACACAGACACACAGTACAGTAGAGAGTGTGGATATCACACAGACACATAGTACAGGAGAGAGTGTGGATATCACACAGACACACAGTGCAGGAGAGAGTGTGGATATCACACAGACACACAGTACAGGAGAGAGAGTGGATATCACACAGACACATAGTACAGGAGAGAGAGTGAATATCACACAGACACACAGTACAGGAGAGAGTGGATATCACACCGACACACAGTATAGGAGAGAGTATGGATATCACACAGACACACAGTATAGGAGAGAGTATGGATATCACACAGACACACAGTATAGGAGAGAGTATGGATATCACACAGACACATAGTACAGGAGAGAGAGTGGATATCACACAGACACACAGTATAGGAGAGAGAGTAGATATCACACAGACACACAGTACAGGAGAGAGAGTGGATATCACACGGACACACAGTACAGGAGAGAGAGTGGATATCACACAGACACATAGTACAGGAGGGAGAGTGGATATCACACAGACACATAGTACAGGAGAGAGTGTGGATATCACACAGACACATAGTACAGGAGAGAGTGTGGATATCACACAGACACACAGTACAGGAGAGAGAGTGGATATCACACAGACACATAGTACAGGAGAGAGTGTGGATATCACACAGACACACAGTACAGGAGAGAGTATGGATATCACACAGACACACAGTACAGGAGAGAGTGTGGATATCACACAGACACACAGTACAGGAGAGTGAGTGAATATCACACAGACACATAGTACAGGAGAGAGTGTGGATATCACACAGACACATAGTACAGGAGAGAGAGTGAATATCACACAGACACACAGTACAGGAGAGAGTATGGATATCACACAGACACACAGTACAGGAGAGAGAGTGGATATCACACAGACACACAGTACAGGAGAGAGAGTGGATATCACACAGACACATAGTACAGGAGAGAGAGTGGATATCACACAGACACACAGTACAGGAGAGAGTGTGGATATCACACAGACACACAGTATAGGAGAGAGTATGGATATCACACAGACACACAGTACAGGAGAGAGAGTGGATATCACACAGACACACAGTATAGGAGAGAGTATGGATATCACACAGACACATAGTACAGGAGAGAGAGTGGATATCACACAGACACACAGTATAGGAGAGAGAGTGGATATCACACAGACACACAGTACAGGAGAGAGAGTGGATATCACACGGACACACAGTACAGGAGAGAGAGTGGATATCACACAGACACATAGTACAGGAGAGAGAGTGGATATCACACAGACACATAGTACAGGAGAGAGTGTGTATATCACACAGACACATAGTACAGGAGAGAGTGTGGATATCACACAGACACACAGTACAGGAGAGAGAGTGGATATCACACAGACACACAGTACAGGAGAGAGTGTGGATATCACACAGACACACAGTACAGGAGAGTGAGTGAATACCACAAAGACACACACAGTACAGGAGAGAGAGTGGATATCACACAGACACACAGTGCAGGAGAGAGAGTGGATATCACACAGACACACAGTACAGGAGAGAGAGTGGATATCACACAGACACACAGTACAGGAGAGAGTATGAATATCACACAGACACACAGTACAGGAGAGAGTATGAATATCACACAGACACACAGTACAGGAGAGAGTGTGGATATCACACAGACACACAGTACAGGAGAGAGTATGGATATCACACAGACACATAGTACAGGAGAGTGAGTGAATACCACAAAGACACACACAGTACAGGAGAGAGCGTGGATATCACACAGACACACGCAGTACAGGAGAGAGTGTGGATATCACACAGACACACGCAGTACAGGAGAGAGTGTGGATATCACACAGACACACAGTACAGGAGTGTGGATATCACACAGACACACAGTACAGGAGAGAGTGTGGATATCACACAGACACACAGTACAGGAGAGAGAGTGGATATCACACAGACACACAGTGCAGGAGAGAGAGTGGATATCACACAGACACATAGTACAGGAGAGAGAGTGGATATCACACAGACACATAGTACAGGAGAGAGAGTGGATATCACACAGACACACAGTGCAGGAGAGAGAGTGGATATCACACAGACACACAGTACAGGAGAGAGTGTGGATATCACACAGACACACAGTACAGGAGAGAGTGTGGATATCACACAGACACACAGTACAGGAGAGAGAGTGGTTATCACACAGACACACAGTACAGGAGAGAGTGTGGATATCACACAGACACACAGTACAGGAGAGAGTGGATATCACACAGACACACAGTACAGGAGAGAGTGTGGATATCACACAGACACACAGTGCAGGAGAGAGTGTGGATATCACACAGACACACAGTACAGGAGAGTGAGTGTATACCACAAAGACACACAGTACAGGAGAGTGAGTGAATACCACAAAGACACACACAGTACAGGAGAGAGAGTGGATATCACACAGACACACAGCACAGGAGAGAGTATGGATATCACACAGACACACAGTACAGGAGAGTGAGTGTATACCACAAAGACACACAGTACAGGAGAGTGAGTGAATACCACAAAGACACACACAGTACAGGAGAGAGTGTTGATATCACACAGACACATAGTAAAGGAGAGAGAGTGGATATCACACAGACAAACAGTACAGGAGAGAGTGTGGATATCACACAGACACACAGTACAGGAGAGAGTGTGGATATCACACAGACACACAGTGCAGGAGAGAGTGTGGATATCACACAGACACACAGTACAGGAGAGAGTATGGATATCACACAGACACATAGTACAGGAGAGAGAGTGGATATCACACAGACACACAGTATAGGAGAGAGTATGGATATCACACAGACACACAGTACAGGAGAGAGTATGGATATCACACAGACACACAGTGCAGGAGAGGGAGTGGATATCACACAGACACATAGTACAGGAGAGAGTATGGATATCACACAGACACATAGTACAGGAGAGAGAGTAGATATCACACAGACACATAGTACAGGAGAGAGAGTGGATATCACACAGACACACAGTACAGGAGAGAGTATGGATATCACACAGACACACAGTACAGGAGAGAGTGTGGATATCACACAGACACACAGTACAGGAGAGAGAGTGGATATCACACAGACACATAGTACAGCAGAGAGAGTGGATATCACACAGACACACAGTATAGGAGAGAGTATGGATATCACACAGACACACAGTGCAGGAGAGAGTATGGATATCACACAGACACACAGTACAGGAGAGAGTATGTATACCACAAAGACACACAGTACAGGAGAGTGGATATCACACAGACACACAGTACAGGAGAGAGAGTGAATATCACACAGACACATAGTACAGGAGAGAGAGTGGATATCACACAGACACACAGTACAGGAGAGAGTATGGATATCACACAGACACACAGTACAGGAGAGTGAGTGTATACCACAAAGACACACAGTACAGGAGAGTGAGTGAATACCACAAAGACACACACAGTACAGGAGAGAGTGTGGATATCACACAGACATATCGTACAGGAGAGAGTGGATATCACACAGACACACAGTACAGGAGAGAGTGTGGATATCACACAGACACACAGTACAGGAGAGAGTGTGGATATCACACAGACACACAGTACAGGAGAGTGGGTATCACACAGACACACAGTACAGGAGAGAGTGTGGATATCACACAGACACACAGTACAGGAGAGTGTGGATATCACACAGACACATGGTACAGGAGAGAGAGTGGATATCACACAGACACATAGTACAGGAGAGAGTGTATATTACACACATACACACAGTACAGGAGAGAGTGGATATTACACACATACACACAGTACAGGAAAGAGTGTGGATATCACACAGACACACATTACAGGAGAGAGTGGATATTACACACATACACACAGTACAGGAGAGAGTGGATATTACACACATACACACAGTACAGGAGAGAGTGTGGATATTATCACACAGACACACAGCACAGGAGAGAGTGGATATTACACACATGCACACAGTACAGGAAAGAGTGTGAATATCACACACAGACACACAGTCCAGGAGAGAGTGGATATTACACACATACACACAGTACAGGAGAGAGTGGATATTACACACATGCAGTCAGTACAGGAGAGAGTGAGGATATCACACAGACACACAGTACAGGAGAGAGTGAGGATATCACACAGACACACAGTACAGGAGAGAGTGGATATTACACACATACACACAGTACAGGAGAGAGTGAGGATATCACACAGACACACAGTACAGAAGAGTGAGGATATCTGTCACTTCATTTGATGTTCGATCCAATCAGAGGCTTGACTTTCATATATTTCATAGCCATCTTGCTCCTTTAAGGGGACGTGCCCCATCCCACTTTTTGTTCTAAACACAAAGTTCGTTCCCCCTCCTTGTGTCACATTGTTGCTCAGTGTGGGCACATCACCTGTTCTCAGGTCATTAACAGTGACATTCCTGAACCAGACACCACAAAGTGTATAGTAGAGATCTGGGCAGGTTCAGTTGAAAGTTGTTCCATCCCTTTCCTGTGGGTCCGTGTTCAGTCTCAATCCATTGTCATGATGTGTGCAGTATGAATCCACATCTAGGAGATGGGCAGGCATGGGGAATCACAATCACAGGTTACATAAGACCAGAACTAGGTTAGATCTCAGGTTCTTTTCCCAGAGAACAGTGGACCTGTGGAACGGGCTGCCGACTCGTGTGGTGGACGCTGACTCGCTGAGTTCCTTCAAGCCAGAGCTGGACCTGTTTCTGAATGGGACGGAGATCATCTCATACAAAAGGTAGATACTGTATAACATTAACCAGGGCCAGAGCGGTCTCCTGGACTCGTTTCGATCGCCTAAGGGGGTCGGACAGTAATTTTCCACATTTTTTTCCATAAGTGGCCTGGGTTTTTATCTGGTTTTTCAACTCTCCCAGCAGATCGCATGGATCTCGAGTGAGGTGGCGAGTGTAGATATATTTTGATGCACAAGGTATCGCAGTTGTGTGAGACAGGCTGGATGGACCTGAGAGTCTGTTGCTGTTCGTATGTTTGTAGGCTGAATGGGTGAATTGGAATTAATTGGAAGCAAAATCATAGAATCATAGAACACAGAAGGAGGCCATTTGGCCCATCGTGCCTGTGCCAATTAGTCCCACTCCCCTGCTTTTTCCCCATCGCCCTTCAGACACAGACACACAAAATAAGGAAGGTGAAAGGTCTGTATGAATCCTTCGGGGACAAAGACGAAGGAATTCACTGGAATAAGTAGAGGGACATGTAGAAACTTGTTGAACAGGTGGTCGAAGAGGCAAAGGGAGTCATGGAAAAGATAAATATAGCTGTATATGCGAAACATAACAGTGAGATCCTTTCAGTACTTTAACAGTCAGAGGAGAGGTGAAGTCCATAGAACATGGATGGGGTGGGGGGTAGATTTTCAACTAGTTGCCCAGGTATTATTGAAAATGAAAATTGGGCAGATTATGTAACGGGCGCCCATCCTCAATGCCAGTTACACCCGGGCAGCAAGTTGAAAACCCTACCTTTACAACTCACCCTCTGGCACCAGCGTCCAGGGGTAATTTTGACTTTGTGCGATGGTGTAAAATTGGTGACAGTGAGTTGGCAGCCCGTTTTACATCTTTCCCGATTTTTATTTCCATTGACTTCAATCGGGAGAGATGTAAAACGAGCTGCTGATTTGCGATCACCTGTTTTACACTATCGTACATAGTCAAGATGACCACCACCACCCCCCCCCCCCCCAGGGCCTTCTCTGAACCGCCTTCAGGGTTTGTGGTGACCCAAAGCTCAATGCCAGCCACCTACTGCCAGCCTGGTGTCACATGGTGGTCAATCTAAATGTACAGGGAAGGGGCAAGGGCTGCCCGGTTTCAATCCAGTTTCCTGGATCTTCCCAGGTCTCTTCCCTCGCCCAGATCCCGGGAACACTCTCCTTACCTTTGCTGAATTCGTCCATCTTGATTGGCATGAGTGGGCTCTGAGGGGCAGAGTCCCCACTCAGAGAGTAGCTGTGCTCTGCCTGGATGTCCGGAGTGGCTGGGTCAAGCTCCATGTCCAGTAGTGGGTTCTTTTCGGCCAGCAGTGGGTCATCGAAGAAACTATTGAACAGCTCGTTGGAGAAGTCATCCAGATTCTCTGAAAAATGCTGAAAATGGACAGAGAGGAACAGTGTTACTGCACACAGCCCAACTAATCTTCAAGTAAATCACGATAACTAATACTGCCCTTAGAGATTCAGCCAAGGACTGCATCACTTATACAAACTCATGTTGAAAACCTGGTTTGGAACAAAAAACAAAGTGTTCTTTCCGTGCGGAGTTGAATAAATAGTATGTAGAGTATGAAACACATTCGATCCATGGCATTATTAGTCACCGCTCCATCGGAGAAACGGGAAGCAGCAATAATGTAATGAATCCTCCCTCACTCCTACAGTGAATTCTCCCTCACTCCCACAGTGATTCCTCCCTCAGTCCTACAATGAATCCTCCCTCACTCCCACGGTGAATCCTCCCTCACTCCTACAGTGAATCCTCCCTCACTCCTATAGTGAATCCTCCCTTACTCCTACAGTGATTCCTCCATCACTCCTACAGTGATTCCTCCATCACTCCGAGAGTGAATCCTCCCTCACTCCGATAGTGAATCCTCCCTCACCCCTACAGTGAATCCTCACTCACTCCTGTAGTGAATCCTCACTCACTCCTACAGTGAATCCTCCCTCACTCCTACAGTGAATCCTCCCTCACTCCTACAGTGAATCGTCCCTCACTCCTACAGTGAATCCACACTCACTCCTACAGTGAATCTTCCCTCGCTCCTAAGGTGAATCCTCCCTCACTCCTACAGTGAATCCTCCCTCACTCCTACAGTGAATCCTCCCTCACTCCTACAGTGAGTCCTCCCTCACTCCTATAGTGAATCCTCCCTCACTCCTACAGTGAATCCTCCCTCACTCCTACAGTGAGTCCTCCCTCACTCCTATAGTGAATCCTCCCTCACTCCTACAGTGAATCCTCCCTCATTCCTACAGTGAATCGTCCCTCACTCCTACAGTGAATCCACACTCACTCCTACAGTGAATCTTCCCTCGCTCCTAAAGTGAATCCTCCCTCACTCCTACAGTGAATCCTCCCTCACTCCTACAGTGAATCCTCCCTCACTCCTACAGTGAATCCTCCCTCACTCCGACAGTGAATCTTCACTCACTCCTAAGGTGAATCCTCCCTCACTCCTACAGTGAATCCTCCCTCACTCCTACAGTGAATCCTCCCTCACTCCTACAGTGAATTCTATTGGTTGGAAGCAGTGACCTGCTGGGTCTCAGTCCCAGTATTCCCAGCCCCTTCGTGGTAGCTCCGGAGAATGGCCATTCTGGTCTGAGCCTGGAGAGTGAACAATACCCCCAAACTATGGGCTTTATGGGAAGCATCCACACATGGACTTTCACTTTCTATTAGAGATGCCCCTCACTTCTACCCTATTGGGAACAGCTAACTCATCATAAACAACGGATTGAGCCTGGACCGTACCAGGCAACGCAGTCAATCACTGCGCAATCAGGGAAACCCAGAGCAGATCAGTGTCGGTTGTTGCTCAGTGGGTAGCACTCTCGCCTCTGAGTCAGAAGGTTGTGGGTTTAAGTCCCACTCCAGAGACTTGACCACATAATCTAGGCTGACACTCCAGTGCAGTACTGAGGGAGTGCTGCACTGTCGGAGGTGTTGTCTTTTGGATGAGACATTAAACCGAGGCCCCGTCTGTCCTCTCGGGTGGACGTAAAAGATCCCATGGCACTATTCGAAGAAGAGCAGGGGAGTTCTCCCCGGTGTCCTGTGCAATATTTATCCCTGAACCAACATCACTAAAAACAATGATCTGGTCGTTATCACATTGCTAATTGTGGGATCTTGCTGTGCACAAATTGGCTGCCGTGTTTCCTCCGTTACAACAGTGACTACATGTCAAAAAAGTACTTCATTGGCTCTAAAGCACTTTGGGAAGTCCTGGTGTCATGAAAGGCACGATAAAAATGCATGTGTTCATTTTTATCGTTCCCGGAGTTAGCACTGGCTGCATTTTACAATGTTTAATACAAGTCATTGTTTATACCAGGGAGCATGGGGTTATAGGGTTCATTACATGTACATCCTCATTTTAAATGCTTGCGAAGCCACTGAATGTACAGCCAACCCTGACATTGTCATTAAACCTGCTGACAAGGGTGGCTCTGTTGTTTTTTGGTGAACAGACCTTTACCTTGCGGAGGCTGAACACCAACTCATCGATACCTCCTCCTACCTCCCCCCGGACCAAGACCCCACCGCCGAACATCAAGCCATAGTTTCCAAGGCCGTCACTGACCTCATCTCCTCTGGCCTCATCTCCTCTGGGGATCTTTCTCCGCAGCTCCAACCTCATAGTCCCCCAACCCCGCAAAGCCCATTTCTACCTCCTTCCCAAGATATACAAACAGGACTCCCCTGGGAGACCCATCGTTTCAGCCTGTTCTTGTCCCACAGAACTTATTTCCTCCTATCTTGACTCTATTTTTTCTCCCCTTGTCCAGTCTTTTCCGACCTACAGCCGGAACTCTTCCAACGCCCTCCGGCACTTCAACAGTTTCCAGTTTCCTGGCCCTAACCATCTCCTTTTCACCATGGACATCCAGTCCCTCTACACCTCCATCCCACACCAGGACAACCTGCGGGCCCTCCGCTTCTTCCTTGAACGGAGGCCCAGCCAGTCCCCATCCACGACCACTCTCCTCCGCCTGGCTGAACTTGTTCTTACATTAAACAACTTCTCCTTTGACTCCACTCACTTCCCCCCAATAAAAGATGTTGCTATGGGAACCCGTATGGGTCCCAGCTATGCCAGCCTTTTTGTGGGATACGTGGAACATTCCTTGTTCCAGTCCTACTCAGGTCCCCTCCCTCACCTCTTTTCCCGGTACATTGATGACATCGGTGCTGCTTCCTGATCTCGCCCCTAACTGGAAAAGTTCATCAACTTTGCTTTCAGTTTCCACCCTTCCCTTCACATGGTCCATCTCTGACTCTTCCCTTCCCTTCCTCGACTTCTCTATCTCCATTTCTGGGGATAAGCTGTCAACCAATATCTATTATAAGCCCACCGACTCCCACAGCTACCTTGATTACACTTCCTCCCACCCCACTTTCTATAAGGGCTCTATTCCATTCTTCCAATTTCTCCGTCTCTGTTGCATCTTTTCTGACGATACCACCTTCCACACCAGTACTTCCGATATGTCTTCCTTTTTCCTCAACCGAGGATTCCCCTCCACTACGGTTAACAGGGCCCTCAACCATGCCCGTCCCATTTCCCGCACTTCTGCCCTCACCCCTTCCCCTCCCTCCCAGAACCATGATAGGGTCCCCCATATTCTCACCTTCCACCCCACCAGCCTCCACATCCTCTGCCATTTCCGCCACCTCCAGCACGATGCCACAACCAAACACATCTTCCCTTCCCTCCCCTTTCGCAAAACCCTGGTCCACTCTTCCATCACCCCCAATACCCACTCTCCTCCCTGCAGTACCTTCCTGTGCAAGCATAGAAGATGCAACACCTGCCCTTTCACCTCCTCCCTTCCCACCGTCCTGGGCCCCAAACACTCCTTCCAGGTGAAACTGCAATTTACTTGTACTTCTTTCAGTTTTGTCTACTGTATTCGCGAGGTTGAGTAGAATAGGCCTATACTCTCTGGAGTTTAGAAGAATGAGAGCTGATCTAATTGAAACATGTAAGATTATGAGGGGGCTTGACAGGGTAGATGCTGAGAGGTTGTTTCCCTTGGCTGGAGAGTCTAGAGCTGGGGGGGGGACATAGTCGCAGGATAATGGGTCGGCCATTTAAGATTTAGATGAGGAGGAATTTCTTCACTCAGAAGGTTGTGAATCTTTGGAATTCTCTACCCCAGAGGGCTGTGGATGCTCAGTCATTCAGTATATTCAAGGCTGAGATAGATAGATTTTTGGACTCTAGGGGAATCAAGGGATATGGGGATCGGGCAGGAAAGTGGAGTTGAGGTTGAAGATTAGCCATGACCTGATTGATTGGCGGAGCAGGATCGAGGGGCGATGTGGCCTACTCCTGCTCCTATTTCTTACGTTCTTATGTAGATCATAACCACTGCTTCCATTTTTCGGACAGCAGGTGCTGGTAATGGTTCTGCTGTTGCCATTCACAGCTCCTCTAGACCGATCTTTTATTTCTTAACCTGTCCCATTACCACCCCCTTTGCCCTGCACCATCATCCTTTTTGTCATTTAATCACTCCTGTCCTCCACCCTATGCCAAACCTTCCCTTTTGTTCTTTACTTCCCTCCCCTTTCCCTGGCTCTGTAATTGCTTAAAAACTGTTTAATCTTCAACTTCTTCCAGATCTGACGAAGGGTCATCGACCTGAAATGTTAACTCTGTTTCTTTCTCTATAGACGCTGCCTGACTTGCTGAGCTTCTCCAGCATCTTCTGTTTTTATTTCAGATTTCCAGCATCCGTAGTGTTTTGCTTTTGGTGCAGCCAATAACATTGAGGCTGCATGGTCGGGGCTACGGATCGGGAAGTTGGGTCTGAGCTATCCCACCTGCTGCCATCCCTCCCGAATGGGTCAGGAGCAGCGTTCCCCCCACCCCCCCCCCCCCTGCTATCAGCGTCAGAAAGTTTCGGAAGAAAACTATTAAGCATTCTCAGTCGTGTCCTGCCGAGTCCAAAGGGAGTGGGCAGGATCTTTCAAAATCGCTGGATCCGGCTTGACAAGAGAAATATTTACCCTCGTGCACCTGCAGCTGTGTGGCCAAGAAGGCACCACATGTTGAATGCACAGAGGGCGTGCTCGAACTATCCAGGGCTGACTCATACCTGGGTGTGGGAGGAACCACAATAAGGTTCACCAGCAGGCTGTAATTTATTCGCTATTGTTAGCCTGCAACTTAAACACAGCTCCCTGACTACATTGTTGCACCTGTGAGCTGCCCCTCGCTAATAACCTATAGGCAAACGGGTTCTGCAGCTTAACCGGGATATCCTGTATGATTATCTTTAAAAAAATCTTTCTCACTATTTACATCACCATCATCATAACTAAATGACAGGTGAAGCAGGAGATCTCCTCCACTTTACCCGAACTCACTGAAGGTCACAATGCTTTCACAAACAACACTTTTCCCCACTGTCCATTTTTCTCCTCTTGTCACAATTAAATATCGTGTGTCATTCCATGAGTCAATTATATATAAATCTAACACAATCCAACGCAGGGTCTATTAAGTACTGAACGTGAGTGAACTGCACCCACACTGTACACAGAATACAGTCCACACCCAGTAAAAGCTGGGAATGGACGACTTGTGAATGAGCCAGGGTCAACTCTGTGTATGTATAGCACGCACCAGATAATAGGTGAAGTCTCATTGACAGCTGGTAGTGTATGGCTCATTCTCAGCTGCTGTACTTTTATTATGTGACAGAAGTCACCTCCAAGATTGAAAAGAGTGTTGCTGTGAGAGGGGGGAGGGGGAAAGGCTTGGTAAATCTAGAAGTAACAATTAGCTGACTCCAAGTTTGGATTTTAAATGCCTGTGGGGCGGGGTGGGGGGGGGGGAAGAGAAAACTCAAGGAAGTAAGGAGAATGCGGATGATGTAAACTGGGTTAGTTATATGTCCAGGAGATTGACAGCTGAGTGGCTGAAGTGGGAGCAGGAAAAGAAAGACTTGCATTTATACGGCACCTTTCTCATCCTTAGGACGTCCCAAAACGCTTTACAGCCAATTAAGTACTTTTGAAGTGAAGGCGCTGTTGTAATGTAGGAAACTCGGTAGCCAATTTGTGCACAGCAAGGTCCCACAAACAGCAATGAAATAATAACAACCAGATAACCTGTTTTAGTGATGTTGGTCATGGGATATATATAGGCCTGTACTCCCCAGGGGTGACTCCTCTGATCTTCTTTGAAATAGTGCCATGAGATCTTTTATGTCCACCTGAAAGGGCCTCTGTTTAATGTCTGATCTGAAGGACAGCACCTCCAACAGCACAGCACTCCTTCAGTCCTGCACTGGCGTGTTAGCTTGGATTTTTAGGCTCAAGTTTCAAGAGTGGGACTTGAACCCACAGCCGCCTTCTGGTATCAGAGTGAGAGTGTTACCCACTGAGCCACAGCTGACAGCTGCAAAAGCCTGTAGGAGGAAGTGAAAACTCACAGAAGTAAGGTGATTGTGGATGATGCAAACTGGATTCGATATACGACCAGGAGACTGACAGCTGAGCGCCTGATGTGGGAGCAGGACAAGCTGTATTGATGGAGGAGCTGCTATTTATTTATTTGTCTAGCACCTCAGCGGCCATACAAATGGTGCACATCTCCCGTACACATGGTGTACAGCCCCCATATGACGTGCGTACCAAATAGGTGCGTCACAGGTGAGAGTGTCAGCATGTGTGCAGTGCCTGCTACATGTGTGACCAATGAGGCATTTAAAGGTGTAACAAGGGAAAGGTGGCGAAGGGAAGAGAAAATAAAGCAGTTTGGTCGCACACGTTGAAGGGACAGCAGATGATTTGCAAAGTGGGTCTAAACTGGAAGAGGAAAGGTGTGCGAAAGAAAGATCATCAAATGGAAGTCAGATAGCAGCAGAGAATGGGTAGGTCTGGAGTCTATCCAGATGGATACCAATGACTAACCTCAGATTCGAGTTAATATCCGAAAGCATGGAAGGGGGAAATCCCATCAAGCTACCCCTTTCCAAAGACCATGTACAGTTGAGCCGATCCTGGACTATCTCCCACCCACTTAATCTCCTGAGGGAAACTTCTGCATTAAACTTCCCAGACTCCTAAAATAATTAAGCACAACTCTAGAATATTCATTCACCTCCTCTCTTCAGTCCTGGCATTTGCCTTATTATTTCATTCTGAAAATAGATTCAGATTAACTAGAAAATTTGTGTTACATACATGAAAGCAACTAAACTCATAAACTGGAGTGCATTAACCAGCAGCCCTGTACATAGGAGTCTGCACCACATATTCATGACAATTGGGGCTTGTCTCACAATCCTATTGCACGAACATACAAACATACGAATTAAGAGCAGGAGTAGGCCATTCGGCCCCTCGAGCCTGCTCTGCCATTTGATAAGATCATGGCTGATCTGATTGTGACCTCAATCCTACTTTCCCATCTACCTACTATAACCTTTGACTCCCTTGTTAATCAGGAATCTATCTAACTCAGCCTTAAAAATATTCGATGACCCTGCCTCCATCGCTCTCTGGGGAAGGGAGTTCCACAGACTCACAAACTTCTGAGAGAAAAAAATTCTCTTCATCTCCGTCTTCAATGGGAGACTCCTTATTGTTAAACCGTATCCCCTAGTACTAGTCTCTCCCACAAGGGGAAACATCCTCTCAGCATCTACCCCTTCAAGTCCCCTCAGGATCTTATATGTTTCAATAAGATCACCTCTCATTCTTCTAAACTCCAGTGTATACAGGCCCAACTTGTCCAACCTTTCCTCATAAGATAACTCCCTTATCCCAGGAATCAGTCGAGTGAACCTTCTCTGAACTGCCTCCAAAGCAATTATGTCCTTTCTTAAATAAGGAGACCAAAACTGCACACAGTATTCTAGATGTGGTCTCACCAATGCCCTGTACAACTGCAGCAAAACATCTCTACTTTTATATTCCATTCCCCTTGCAATAAATGACAACATTACATTTGCCTTCCTAATCACTTGCTGTACCTGCATACTAACTTTTTATGATTCATGTACTAGGACACCCAGATCCCTCTATATATCAGAGTTCTGCAATCTCTCTCCATTTAAATAATATACTGCTTTTCTATTCCTCTTGCCAAAGTGGACAAGTTCACATTTTCCCACATTATACTCCATCTGCCAAATTTTTGCCCACTCACTTAACCTATCAATATCCCTTTGCAGACTCCTTATGTCCTCCTCACAACTTACTTTCCTACCTACCTTTGCATCATCAGCAAATTTAGCAACCATACATTTTTTTCTATTCGTTCTTGGGATGAGGGCATCACTGGCGAGTCCAGCATTTATTGCCCATCCCTAATTGCCCTTGAGAAGGTGGTGGTGAGCTGCCTTCTTGAACCACTGAGTGGCTTGCTAGGCCATTTCAGAGGGCAATTAAGAATCAACCACATTGCTGTGGGTCTGGAGTCACATATAGGCCAGGCCAGGTATGGACAGCAGGTTTCCTTCCCTAAAGGATATTAGTGAACAGATGGCTTTTTACGACAGTCCAGTAGTTTCATGGCCACCATTACTGATACTAGTTTTTTTTTATTCCAGATTTTACTTAAATTAATTGAATTTAAATTCCCCAGCTGCCATAGCAGGATTTGAGTTCATAACTCCAGAATATTAGTCTAGGTCCTACTGGATTACTAGTCCAGTAACATAACCACTATGCTACCGTAGCCAACATTCAAGCCCTTCATCCAAGTCATTGATATAGATTGTAAATAGTTGAGGCCCAAGCACTGATCCCTGTGGCACTCCACTCGTTACATCTTGCCAACCTGAAAATGACCCATTTATGCCTACTCTCCATTTCCTAACCAATCCTTTATCCATACTAATATGTTACCCCCTACACCATGAGCTCTTATTTTGTGTAGTAGCCTTTGATGTGGCACCTTGTCAAAAGCCTTCTGGAAATCCAAGTACACCACATCCACAGGATCCCCTTTATCCACGTTGCTTGTTGCTTCCTCAAAGAACTCTAATAAATTAGTCAAACACGATATCCCTTTCACAAAGCTGTGTTGACTCTGCCTGATTGCATTGAGATTTTCTAAGTGCCCTGCTGTAACCTCCTTAACAATAGATTCTAGCATTTTGCCTATGACAACTGGCCTGTAGTTTCCTGCTTTCTGTCTCCCTCCTTTCTTGAATAGAGGAGTTACATTCGCTATTTTCCAATCTGATGGGACCATTCCAGAATGTAGGGAATTTTGGAAAATTAATACCAATGCATCTACTATCTCTGCGGCCACTTCTTTTAAGACCCTAGGATGAAGTCCGTCAGGACCTGGGGACTTGTCAACTTTTAGTTCTAATATTTTTTTCAGAACCCTTTCCCTGGTGATTGTAAATGTTTTAAGTTCCTCCCTCCCTTTCATCTCTTGATTCACAATTATTTCTGGTATGTCATTTGTATCCCCTACAGTGAAGACAGACACAAAATATCTGTTCAATTCATCCACCATTTCCTTCTTCTCCATTATTAATTCCCCAGACTCACTCTCTAGAGGACCAATGCTCACTTTACTTACTCTTTTCCTTTTTAAACACCTGTAGAAACACTTACTATCTGTTTTTATATTTCTTGATAGCTTTCTCTCATACTCTAATTTCTCCCTCCTTATTATTCTTTTAGTCATTCTTTGCTATTTTTTATATTCTGTCCAATCTTCTGACCTGCCATTAATATTCACGGAATTGTATGCTTTTTCTTTCAATTTGATACTATCTTCAACTTCCTTAGGTAGCTACGGATGATACGTCCTTCCTCTAGAGTCTTTCTTTCTCACTGGAATATATCTTTGCTGAGTGTTATCGTTAAATGTCTGCCATGCATCTCTACTTACCTATCCCTTAACCTAAGTTCCCAGTTCACTTTAACCAGCTCTGTCTTCATGCCCTCATAATTGCCCTTATTTAATTTTAAAACACTAGTCTTAGACTTACTCTTCTCTCCCTCAAACTGAATGCGAAATTCAATCATATTGTGATCACTGCTACCTAGAGGCTCCTTTACTATGAGGTCATTAATTAATCCTGTCTCATTACACATTACCAGATCTAGAATAGCCTGCTCTCTGGTTGGCTTTAGAACGTGCTGCTCTAAGAAACTGTCCCGAAAGCACTCTATGAACTCATCTTCCAGGCTACCTTTGCCAATCAGATTCTTCCAATCTATATGTAGATTAAAATCACCCATGATTATCACTGTTCCTTTCTCACAAGCCCCCATTATTTTTTCCTGTATACCCTGTCCCACAGTGTGGTTACTGTTAGGGGGCCTATAAACTACTCCCACAAGTGACTTCTTGCCTCTACTATTTCTTATCTCTACCCAAACTGATTCTACATCTTGGTCTTTAGAACTAAGGTCATTTCTCTCTATTATACTCATGTCATCCTTAATTATCAGAGCTATCCCTCCACCTTTTCCTAGCTTCCTGTCCTTCCGAAATGTCAAATACCCTTGAATATTCAGGTTCCAGCCTTTTTCATCTTGCAGCCATGTCGCTGTAATGGCTATCAGATCGTACTTATTTATTTCTATTTGAGCTGTCAATTCATCTATTTTGTTACGAATGCTACGCGCATTCAGATACAAAGCCTTTAGTGCTGTCTTTTTACTATTTTTGCAACGTCTAGTCTTATCTGCTGGCGCACTCTTAAGTTTGCATGCTCTGTCCCTTCCTGCCACTCTCTGATTATCATTTCCCTTATTGCTACCTTGCTCTCTTGCCTTGTCTTCTTTCTTTAATTTATCATTGTCCCTTACTTGATCCCTTGCCCCCATTATTTAGTTTAAAGCCTTTTCTACCACCCTAGTTATGCGATTTGCCAGAACACTGGCCCCAGCACGGTTCAGATGAAGCCTGTCACCAACGGTACAACTCCCACTTTCCCCAGGACTGGTGCCAGTGCCCCATGAATTGAAACTCATTTCTCCCATATCAATCTTTGAGCCACGAATTTAACTCTCTAATCTTATTTACCCTATGCCAATTTGCTCGAGTTGCTCATACTGCTTAAGCAGAACCTTTTCCTTTGTCCTACCTAAGTTGTTGGTACCTACGTGGACCACAACAACTGGATCTTCCCCCTCCCACTGCAAGTTCCTCTCCAGCCCAGAGCAGATGTCCCGAGCCCTGGCACCAGGCAGGCAACACAGCCTTCTGGACTCTAGTTCTTGGCTGTAGGGAACTGTGTCTATCC
The DNA here is from genome assembly GCF_035084215.1 of Heptranchias perlo. Classification (NCBI taxonomy): domain Eukaryota; kingdom Metazoa; phylum Chordata; class Chondrichthyes; order Hexanchiformes; family Hexanchidae; genus Heptranchias; species Heptranchias perlo. The sequence goes on along the minus strand of NC_090336.1, from coordinate 13,130,864 downwards.
CCCTGACTATACTGTCCCCTACGACCACTACATTCCTACTAACTCCCCCTGCTTGAATGGCTTCCTGTACCATGGTGCCACAGTCAATTTGATCATCCATCCTGCAGCCCCCGCTTTCGTCCATAAAAGCTGCAAGCAGCTCAAACCTGTTGGACAATTGCAAAGGCTGAGGCTCCTTCACTTCTACCTTCTCAATCCCCCTACCTGCCTCGCTCGCAGTCACACCCTCCTGTCCCTGACCACTGACCGATTTAGATGACCTTATCCTAAGGGGTGTGACCGCCTCCTGGAACCGAATGTCCAGGTATTTTATCCCCCTCCCTGATGTGTCACAGTTTCTGCAGCTCGGCATCCAGCTCAATGACTCTGAGCCAAAGCTCCTCAAGCTGCAAACACTTACTGCAGACGTGTTTGCCCTTTTGCAGACTGGCCCTTTTTGGAATTGGACAATCCAGTCTCGCAAGTGGCTGTTGTAATTGTGAAGACTGAAAAACAGTTCAGTTCAGTTTTCCAAAGCCGGATTTTTTAAAAATGTAATTTATGAAACAGGGCACACTCCTATATTTACAATGCTGTAAGGGGGCCTATAAACTACTCCCACAAGTGACTTCTTGCCTCTACTATTTCTTATCTCTACCCAAACTGATTCTACATCTTGGTCTTTAGAACTAAGGTCATTTCTCTCTATTATACTCATTATTTCACATATGTGTGCAGTCTTTTTAAAAAGTCAGTTTTGGACTGGACAGTGCAGGGGTAATTTTGAATTTGGGCGATAGTGTAAAATGAGCGATATTGATTTAGCCGCCCGTTATACATCTCTCCCGATTTTCATTTTCATGGATTTCAATAGTCAACGTTTTACATTATCGGCCAAAGTCAAAATTACCGCCATAGCGTTTACCCAAACCAACTGCTGCACTGTTGACATACTCTAATTTCCCACATGTAAAGTGCACTATTTTCCATCAGAATATGGGCCCGAAAGATATACGTGAATAGTGGGTTGACATTTTTCTGGAAACAGACCACAAAGTTATTTTCACAAAAAACATGCAATACATTACCCGTGAAATTATATATCTGCAAATACGAGAGAAGAACTTGCATTTATATGACGTCTTTTACGACCTCAGGACGCCCCAAAGTGCTTTACAGCCAAGGAAGTACTTTTGAAGTGTAGTGTCTGTTGCAATGTAGGGGAAACATGGTAGCCAACTTGTGCTAACAGTAACGAGGCTCTGGGCATCTGGGAAGGGCCTTGAAGGAACCTCCATTAAGGCAGCAGGTGGTACAATTTGAAAAGAAGAAAGCTCCCCGGGTGTCTTGGCCAATATTTCTCGGATTAAACAGATTACCTGGTCGCTCATCTCATTGCTGCTTATGGGATCTTGCTGTGCACAAACATGGCTGCTGCATTGGCCTACATAACAACAGTGACTGAACGTCACAGTAAATCAGCGTATGTGAAGCTCTTTGTGATATTTCTGAGAGATGTGATTAAAGCGCTATATAAATGTGAGTCTTTCTTACCGGAGGCAACTACATTTTGGCCAGTGTTTATCAGTCAGTTCTGTGTCATCTATCTGCGAAAGTTAGATAGTACTGTTGTAAAACCCCTGTGTCCCATTATGTGGTCAAGAGCCACAAAGTTAATTGCAAATTAGAGCGTACAATAATTATTACCACAGAACCATTCCACTAGGAAATGGGTTTTATGCTATCTTTTATTTATAAAACTGCTAACCTGCTGTTAGCAATTTATACAAGGCTGCACCCAGATCCAGTTCATTGGTAGTGTCATTGTGGGCTGCGTTTCATTTAAAATATTCTTATAATCAGATCACAAGGCCAATCGCAGTGCCCTGACCACTATTCCAACTGAGATAGGCTGACAACACAGACATGGGACTGAATCTGGGGCCTCCTGGTCTGCATGACATAGGACTACCGCAGGCTACGTTGGACCTTTAAATGGTGAGTTAGAATCATAGAATCATAGAATGGTTACAGCACAGAAAGAGGCCATTTGGCCCATTGAGCCCGTGCTAGCTCTTTGTAAGAGCAATCCAGTTAGTCCTAATCCCCTGCTCTTTCCCCATAGCCCTGCAAATTTTTTTCCCTTCAAGTATTTATCCAGTACCTTTTTGAAAGCCACGATTGACTCTGCTTCCACCACCCTTTCAGGCAGCGCATTCCAAATTATAACTACTCGCTGCGTAAAAAAGTTCCTGCTCATGTCGCCTTTGGTTCTTTTGCCAATCACCTTAAATCTGTGATCCCCGGCTCTCGACCTTCCACCAATGGGAACAGTTTCTCTTTATTTACTTTATCTAAACCCTTCATGATTTTGAACACTTCTATCAAATCTCCTCTCAACCGGCTCTGCTCTAAGGAGAACAACCCCACTTCTCCAGTCTATCCATGTAACTGAAGTCCCTCATCCCTGGAACCATTCTAGTAAATCTCTTCTGCACCCTCTCTAAGGCCTTCACATCCTTCCTAAAGTGTGGTACCCAGAATTGGACACAATACTCCAGTTGTGGCCAAACCAGTGTTTTATAAAGGTTCAACATAACTTCCTTGCTTTTGTACTCTATGCCTCTATTAATAAAGCCCAGGATCCCATGTGCTTTTTTTAACCGCTTTCTCAACCTGTCCTGCCACCTTCAAAGATTTGTGCACATATACCCCCAGATCTCTCTGTTCCTGCACCCCCTTTAGAATTGTACCATTTAGTTTATATTGCCTCTCCTCATCTTTCTGCCAAAATGTATCACTTCGCACTTCCCTGCATTAAATTTCATCTGCCATGTGTCCGCCCATTCCACCAGCCTGTCTATGTCCTCTTGAAGTCTATCACTATCCTCCTCATTGTTTACTAAACTTTCGAGTTTTGTGTCATCTGCAAATTTTGTACACCCAAGTCCAAGTCATTAATATATATCAAAAAAAGCAGTGGTCCTAGTACCAATCCCTGAGAAACCCCACTATATACATTCCTCCAGTCTGAAAAACAACCATTCACCACTACTCTCTGTTTCCTGTCACTTAGCCAATTTTCTATCCATGCTGCCACTGCCCCTTTTATTCCATGAGATTCAATTTTGCTGACAAGCCTATTATGTGGCACTTTATCAAACACCATTTGAAAGTCCATATACACAACATCAACCGTATTGCCCCCATCAACACTTTCTGTTACCTCATCAAAAAACTCAATCAAGTTAGTTAAACATGATTTACCTTTAACAAATCTGTGCTGGCTTTCCTTTATTAATCCACACTTGTCCAAGTGACTCTTAATTTTGTCCCAGATTATCGTTTCTCCCCTCCACTGAGGTTAAACTGACTGGCCTGTAGTTGCTGGGTTTATCCTTACATCCTTTTTTGAACAAGGGTGTAACATTTGCAATTCTCCAGTCCTCTGGCACCACCCCCAGTATCTAAGGTGATTGGAAGATTATGGCCAGCACCTCTGTAATTTCCACCCTTACTTCCCTCAGTAACCTAGGATGTTATATTGATCGTAGCACCGTGGAGCCTCCAACGAGATCAACTAAGCAGCCTCAGGCCATCAGCCTTGAGTAGCAACATAGCAGCCTTGCGCTAGCTAGACTAACAACTGGACAGCCTCACACAGCCTTAATAACAAGCAAGGAGCTTCACCATAGAAAAACAGGAATTCTTCACATACTCCTTTCATTTACTCCTCTTTAATGACTGACAAACTAACTCTCACAGGGATACCCTTCCTGCTGGACCATTTTTCTAAAGATGCTATTAGGCATCGTCTCAGGATAAGGGGTCGGCCATTTAGGGCTGAGATGAGGAGGAATTTCTTCACTCAGAGGGTTGTGACTATTTGGAATTCTCTACCCCAGAGGACTGTGGATGCTCAGTCGTTGAGTATATGCTACCAAAGTCACAGTAAAAGGGGAGGTAGTTGAGATACTGGATGGGCTAAAAATTGATAAAGAGGAAGTACTAGAAAGGCTGGCTGTACTTAAAGTAGATAAGTCACCCGGTCCGGATGGGATGCATCCTAGGTTGCTGAGGGATTAGGCTTATCATCAAAGTTGAAGACCATGGAATAAAAGGGGCAGTGGCAGCATGGATATGAAATTGGCTAAGAAACATGAAACAGAGAGTAGTGGTGAACGGTTGTTTTTTGGACTGGAGGGATGTATACAGTGGTGTTCCCCAGGGGTCAGTACTAGAACCACTGCTTTTTTTTTATATATATTAATGACTTGGACTTGAATGTGCAGGGCACAATTTGAAAACTTGTAGATGACACAAAACTTGGAAGTGTAGTGAACAGTGAGGAGGATAGTTATAGACTTCAAGAGGACATAGACAGGCTGGTGGAATGGGCGGACACGTGGCAGATGAAATTTAAGGCAGAAATGTGTGAAGTGATACATTTTGGTAGGAAGAACGAGGAGAGGCAATATAAACTAAAGGGTACAATTCTAAAGGGGGTGCAGGAACAGAGAGATCTGGGGGGTATATGTGCACAAATCATTGAAGTTGTCAGGGCAGGTTGAGAAAGCGGTTAAAAAAACATATGGGATCTTGGGCTTTATAAATAGAGGCATAGAGTATAAAAGTATGGAGGTTACGATGAACCTTTATGAAACACTGTTTCAGCCACAACTGGAGTATTGTGTCCAGTTCTGGGCACCGCACTTTAGGAAGGATGTGAAGGCCTAAGAGAAGGTGCAGAACAGTTTTACTAGAATGATTCCAGGGACGAGGGACTTTAGTTACGCGGATAGACTGGAGAAGCTGGGGTTGTTCTCCTTGGAACAGAGAAGGTTGAGAGGAGATTTGATAAAGATATCTAAAATCATGAAGGGTCTCGACAGAGTAGGTAGAGAGAAACTGTTCCCAATGGTGGAAGGGTCAAGAACCGAAGGTCATAGATTTAAGGTGATTGGCAAAAGAACCAAAGGTAAGATGAGGAAAAACTTTTTTACACAGCGAGTGGTTGTGATCTGGAATGTGCTGCCTGAGGGGGTGGTGGAGGCAGATTCAATCGTGGCTTTCAAAAGGATAAGTACCTGAAGGGAAAGAATTTGCAGGGCTACGGGGATAGGGCGGGGGAGTGGACTGGCTGGATTGCTCTTGCATAGAGCCTGCATGGACACGATATGGGCCTCCTTCCATGCTGTAACCATTCTATGATTCTTTGATTCTATGATATTCAAGACTGAGATCGATAGAATTTTGGACTCTAAGGGAATCAAGGGATGTGGGGATTGGGTGGGAAAGTGGAGTTGAGGTCGAAGATCAGCCATGATCTTATTGAATGGTGGAGCTGCCTCGCGGGGCCGTATGGCCTACTCCTGTTCCTATTTCTTATGTTCTTATGTTCTAAACACCTCACCATCGACCTCAGTAACAGGTAAGCAGCCTTTCACTGTTGGCCGCACTAACAGCTGAGCAGCTTCTCATCATTGGCCTTAGGAACATAGGGACATTAGGAACAGGAGTAGGCCATTCAGCCCCTTGGACCTGCACCGCAAACTGAGCCACCTCTCACCATTGACCACACTAATTACCCTCACGCCTCTCACCATTGACCACACTAATTACCCTCATGCATCTCACCGTTGACCACACTAATTACCCTCACGCCTCTCACCATTGACCACACTAATTACCCTCATGCATCTCACCGTTGACCACACTAATTACCCTCACGCCTCTCACCATTGACCACACTAATTACCCTCATGCATCTCACCATTGACCACACTAATTACCCTCATGCATCTCACCGTTGACCACACTAATTACCCTCATGCATCTCACCGTTGACCACACTAATTACCCTCACGCCTCTCACCATTGACCACACTAATTACCCTCATGCATCTCACCGTTGACCACACTAATTACCCTCACGCCTCTCACCATTGACCACACTAATTACCCTCATGCATCTCACCATTGACCACACTAATTACCCTCATGCATCTCACCGTTGACCACACTAATTACCCTCACGCCTCTCACCATTGACCACACTAATTACCCTCATGCATCTCACCGTTGACCACACTAATTACCCTCACGCCTCTCACCATTGACCACACTAATTACCCTCATGCATCTCACCATTGACCACACTAATTACCCTCATGCATCTCACCGTTGACCACACTAATTACCCTCACGCCTCTCACCATTGACCACACTAATTACCCTCATGCATCTCACCGTTGACCACACTAATTACCCTCATGCATCTCACCATTGACCACACTAATTACCCTCATGCATCTCACCGTTGACCACACTAATTACCCTCACGCCTCTCACCATTGACCACACTAATTACCCTCATGCATCTCACCGTTGACCACACTAATTACCCTCACGCCTCTCACCATTGACCACACTAATTACCCTCATGCATCTCACCATTGACCACACTAATTACCCTCATGCATCTCACCGTTGACCACACTAATTACCCTCACGCCTCTCACCATTGACCACACTAATTACCCTCATGCATCTCACCGTTGACCACACTAATTACCCTCATGCATCTCACCATTGACCACACTAATTACCCTCATGCATCTCACCGTTGACCACACTAATTACCCTCATGCATCTCACCGTTGACCTCACTAATTACCCTCATGCCTCTCACCAGCAATAGGCTGAATGGCCTCCTTCTGCTGCTGTTAAAATTCTGTGATTCTTTCAAGGTGTAAAAACATTTCAAATTGATGCTAATCTGTAAACAATTGAAAGTTGCATTCGGTAAATTGCAATAGCTTCAGGCTGTACATTTTTCAGGGAGTCCCTGAAATTCTGCCAAGTGAGGGATCTGATACATTTCATTGAAGTGGTCTACCTAGACTGGAATGAAATACACGGAGCCTCTCCTATTTCACAAAGCCTCGGCCAAAAGAGTATACTTCATGTAGCCTGATGTTTTTTAACACCACGCATCGCAGAACTAAACAAAGGAATTTAGCGTGTATGAATGCCGAGTGATGATGGAATCCCGTTCGGCCATGATGTCCTCCAAAGTCAGAGAGCGTGCCAGCATTCGCTGTCGAGGCTCGCAGATCAAGATCGGAAACTTGAGCAAGGAGCACGATAATCCAGCGAGGAAATCAATGTTTTCAGGAGAAGAGAAGAGGGGAGCAAATTGGGGAAAGGGTTTTAAAAAAGAAAGAAATCCAGCAGTTTTGTTGCCATCGCAACAACATCCTTTATACGGATAAAGTGAGGTCCATCATACCTCTGATAGGTGACTGGTCTGAGTCTCTTAAAAGTCAGAGAATGTGTATAATCCCAAACATATAAGGGGGAGGAGTATGCGAGTTAGATCTTAGATAGTCAGTGCCAGCAGGCTATTCGACTGTGGTGGATCATTGAATCTTACAGCACAGAAGGAGGCTATTCACCCAATGGAGCCTGTGCCGGCTCTTTGAAGGGGCTATCAAATTAGTCCCACTCCTCTTCCCCCATAGCCCTTTCAGGCAGTGCATTCCAGATCATAACAACTCGCTGCGTTAAAAAAAAAATCTCCTCATCTGCCCTCCGGTTCTTTTGCCAATTATCTTAAATCTGTGGCCTCTGATTGACCATGACCATTATTTTTGTACTTACTTTAGTGTATATTTAGGATTTTTTTGCATGCTTTTGTGACCTTGGGCCTAGCTGTCTCTCATCCTGTATTTCTACATCTAGTTAGTGGTTAGTGCTGTGGTACTAGTTTATTCCCTGATATTTGAGAAGTCTTGCTTTATTGGTGAAGTTTTGTTTTTGATTTGCTCTTAGGGGGGACAAATCCATGCACCTTCTGGAGAGAGAGGATCAAGTGGGCTGCGAGATGATGAAGGTAGGGTCGCCAACCTTGCAGGATTGACCTGGCTTCGCCAGGGATTGAAGATTAATCTCAGAACACTGCCTGTGGGCAACACAGGGAGAAAAAACATCGCAGCATTAAAGAAAAATTGTTTTTCTTTTCATTTTCTTTGAGTGCTTTAGCTTATTAGTTATAAAAATCATCCAATCAGGTAACGAAGAGTCTGTTTGCTTTCCAATTGGCATGGGAAGGGGGTGCACCATGAGGATGGACATATTGGGCGACCAATGGCGGGAGTGTGGGAACGGGGCAGTTGGAGGCAGGAGGTCATGTGATGAAACCTCCAGGAATACGTCCAACCAGAGTTGGCAGCCCTAGATGAAGGCTGTACATAATCATGCCAGAGGCAGTCACATTCCAAGGGGCTGAACCCCAAGTTACTCTGGTAGAGTGGCCAGGGGAATTCCAGCTGAAATTAATTGATCAACAGGACAAAATTCCAGTGGCTTATCTAAATTATTGGAAGTCAATTATAAACAAAATCATAATTTTAATGCCCAACAATATAGCTTTTCATTTAGTACTGAGTAATATAAAGTTGGTCCAAAAGCAACAAATACTCTTTCAGAGTCGAAATGCTTTTGTGGGCTATTTATTACATCGAGTTACATAGAATGTACAGCACAGAAACAGGCCATTCAGCCCAACTGGTCCATGCTGGTATTTATGCTCAGCCTCATCCCACACCTCTTCATCTAACCCTATCAGTGTAACCTTCTATTGATTTCTCCCTTATATACTTATCTAGCTTTCCCTTAAATGCATCTATGATATTCGCCTCAACTATTCCTTGTGGTAGCGAGTTCCACATTCTCACCACTTTCTGGGTAAAGAAGTCCCTCCTGAATTCCCCATTGGATTTATTAGTGGCTCCCTTATATTTATGGCCCCTAGTTTTGGACTCCCCCACAAGCAGAAATATTTTCCCTAGGTCTATAATGAACTGGCTAATGACTTCATTACACACAGAGGAATTTCTACCCATTCCCTCGTGTTTATCTATGGATATTTAGTCTCAGCTCCTCAAGATGATTATATTACCCAGAGAATTTGGTTTTAATTAATCCAATAATGAGCCATGTTTAAAAGAAACAAAAGATGTTGCCAAACCATACATGGAGTGCCAGAGGTTGCTGTGAATCAGGGAGGCAATGGTAACTGGATGAGAGTTAATTTGGCCAGCAAGTCAAATGCTTGGGAACAATGACAGTCATAACAGTGGCAACATTTAGGCTTGAAAATTCTGTTAGAGATTCATGCTTTTATTACTTATTTTTAGTTTAATTTTTGACTGTTGAGAGATTTCAGAGCTTGGAGAATTGTACACTTTTCAAATTGTGGTCAACACCCAGTGTTAGCATTGAACACTCACAGTTGAGAAATAGGATAGGTCAAACGTAGAGTAACGATCACTTCATCGCCCCATCCAGCACTCAAGGACATGTACAGGATGGGTCAGATGTAGAGTAAAACTCACTCTTCATTGCCCCATTCAGCACTCAAGGATATGGATAGGATGGGTCAGATGTAGAGTAAAACTCACTCTTCATTGCCCCATTCAGCACTCAAGGATATGGATAGGATGGGTCAGATGTAGAGTAAAACTCACTCTTCATTGCCCCATTCAGCACTCAAGGATATGGATAGGATGGGTCAGATGTAGAGTAAAACTCACTCTTCATTGCCCCATTCAGCACTCAAGGATATGGATAGGATGGGTCAGATGTAGAGTAAAACTCACTCTTCATTGCCCCATTCAGCACTCAAGGATATGGATAGGATGGGTCAGATGTAGAGTAAAACTCACTCTTCATTGCCCCATTCAGCACTCAAGGACATATATAGGATGGATCAGATGTAGAGTAAAACTCACTCTTCATTGCCCCATTCAGCACTCAAGGACATATATAGGATGGATCAGATGTAGAGTAAAACTCCTTTTTTACATGTCTATCAAGAGCTTCCGTAATTGGTTAAAGATGAGTTAGATGTTTCCAGGTTAGGTACAGCATAAATTATATGTAGTGTAAAATTCCCTCAATGCTGTCCTGACAGAGAGTTTCCCCTACTGTGCTAATGTAACATCTCCACTTCCAATTGTGCTGCACTCTGCAGGTTTCCTACACCCTGAAACTCAGTAATTCTGTTTCTGCCCTAATTGGTGTTAGGCTGATTTGTTGGGGTGTGGAGCTGCTTCTCTCTGTTAGCAGTAACTGATAATTATGTCCTATATTTAGTACTTTACATGCACAGTCTGTAATATGGATAGGAATTAAAGTTATTTCTTTAGGATGCCCTGCAATTTTCAATCTGTCAAGCACTATTTTTAAAAGTTTGGTATGAAACATTGGGCTCCCAAATTTCAAACACTGCCCTTTCACCTCTGTGACCTCACCTCAAATCCAGCCCACAGAGATTGAATATAGCTCTCCTCTACTTGCCAGGAGTCTGGACAGTCTCCATACAGATCACGGTAGACAAGGCTGCTCTCATCGCTATCTCCGATCGCAATCAGTCCCTAACCTTTGCTGAAATGGCCCAAGTAGTCTTACTGGTTTAAAGTTCTGTAGATAACAGGATCTCTGAACAAAGCAGTTCAAAGCTATTTGCTCCCGAAGACCTGGAAGTACTCCACTGTGAATACAAATGCTGTGGCTCAGTGGTAGCACGCACACCTCTGAGTCAGAAGACTGTGGGTTCAAGTCTGACACCAGGTATTTGCGCACAAAATCCAGGCTGACACTTCAGTGTAGTATTGAGGAAATGCTGTGCTGTCTTTCCGATGAGACCTTAAACCAAGGCCCCGTCAGCCCTCTCAGTTGGACGTAAAAGGTCCCATGGCACTATCTTGAAGAAGAGCAGGGGAGTTTTCCCTGGTGTCCTGACCAATATTTATCTCTCAACAAGCATCACTAAAACAGATTATCTGGTCGGTATCACATTGCTGCTTCAAATTGGCTGCCATGTTTCCTACATTATAACAGTGATTACACTTCAAAAAAGTACTTAATTGGCTGTGAGCACTTTGGGGCATCTTGAGGTCATAAGACGTTGTATAAATGGAAGTCTTTCTTTTCTTTTATGTTTCCCAAAAGAAACAAGTGTGACTCTTAAACCCAGAGGAGCATATTTTAAAACCTGACTCACTAAACCAGTTCTACTGATTTCCTCTACAATATTTATACCCGAGACCGGAAAGACTCCACCAATGGGTGAGTGGGCAGCTGAGCCACACAGCCCAGGAATGCCCTAGGATTCATCCCCAGGGAACCTCCTAGATTTGATCCCCAGTCCAGCCCACGAAGGTCCCGGGTTTTGTGCTGTGGTAGATTCCTGTTTTGATCGCTGGTCATTGCAGCAGATGCAGTCAATTTTCCCCTGGAATATCGGAACATGATCTCGCAACAGAGAGCCGTCATGTGCTGGTGAACCCATTTCAACCATTTATACACCAGTCCACCTGTGCTTATTCCTGAGTAAAATGGCTGGATTCGCAGAGTCAGACCAAGTCTGGCACAGTGTCCTTGGGTCTCTCGGCCCTGTATTCAAACCAGCCAAACTCAAAACATAAAAGTTTCCTCTGCTGGAGCTGAGGGACTCTATGTGAAATGAGACTCGACCCAATCCTGAATCTGGAAAGGGGCACAGCATAAATCTGCCCTGATGTGCAACTGTTTGGAACTAAAATGGGAATTATGTGAGAAACAGAAAACGCTACAGGCGTAATAAATTAGAGGTTTTAATGAGTGGTTTTAGAGAAAACCTTATTAACCTTGATAATGTGTATTGGCAGCTAACCTGTAGGATGTTTAAAATTCCCTGCAGTGTGTAAAGAAAGGCAGCATTCCAATCCAAATAAACAGAAGTGTGCATGACATGGTCAGTGACATCAATCTGTCACAGGTCGAACTGCCCCTGGAAAGTGCAAATTGAGAGGAAGAAAAGCTGCATTGCAAAGATGTGTGTGTGCGTGTGTATCTGTATGTGTATGCGTGCATGTGTGTATGTGTGTATGCAAGTGTGCGCACATATGTGTCTGCGTGCATGTGTATGTATGTGCACGTGTATGTGTGTGCACGTGCTTGTGTGTGTAAATATGTGTACATGTTTGTGCATGTGCATCTGAGTGTGCATGTGTATGTGTGTGCATGTGTGTGTCTGTATGCGTGTGTGCATGTGTGTCTGTACATGTGTGCAAGTGTGTGTCTGTATGCGTGTGTGTGTGCATGTATGTGTGTACACATGTGTGTCTGTATACGTATGTGTGTATGTGTGCATGTGTGTGTCTGTATGCATGTGTGTGCGTGTATGTGTGTGTCTGTATGCACCTGTGTGCGCGCATGTATGTGAGTGCGCATGTTTGAGTGCACACATGTGAGTATATGTGTACATGTTTGTGCATGTGTGTCTGTGTGTGCATGTGTGTGTCTGTATGTATGTGTGTACACATGTGTGTCTGTATACGTGTGTGTATGTGTGCATTTATGTCTGTATGCATGTGTGTGCGTGTATGTGTGTGCAGGTGTGTGTCTGTATGCACCTGTTTGTGCACGGATGTATGTGAGTGTGCATGTTTAAGAGCACACGTGTGTATATGTGTGTACATGTTTGTGCACATGTGTCTGTGTGCATGTGTATCTGTGTGCATGTATGTCTGTATGCATGTGTGTGCACGTATGTGTCTGTATGTGTGTGTATGTGTGTGCATGCATGTTTGTATGTGTGTGTACATGTATGTGTGTGCATATTCATGTCTGTATGCATGTGTGAGTGCATGTATGTGTGTACGTGAGTGCCTGTATGCATGTGTATGTGTGTCTGTATGCGTGCGTGTGTGTTTATGCGTGCATGTGTATGCGTGAGTGCATATATGTGTACACACATGTGTCTGTATCTGTGTGTGCATGTATGTGTACACATGTGTGTGTCTTTATAGGTGTGTGTATGTGTGTGCACATGTGTGTTTGTATGCATGTGTGTGCGTGTATGTGTGCACATGTGTATGTATGTGTGTGTATGTCTGTGTGCACATATGTGTGTGCGCATGTGTTTGTGCATGCGTGCCTGTGTGTGCGTGTGTGTGCCTTCTGCGGTCAGTGTAATCCTGACAGTCAATAAGGTAAAGTTGCAGGACACCTGAGTTGTGTCACACCTGGATGTTGCAGAGACACTCACCATCAGTTATCCTAGCAAAGGGAGGGCAGATGGAATGGGAAATCTGAATAAACCTAGCCATTTGGTGCGCTGGAGCAATCCCAACCTCAATAACTGCCAACCCTTGGAGTAGCTCTTACTCTGAGATCAATTTGACAGTATTATAGTGTAGTCGGTCAATGGATTCGGTCAATGTCATAGCTGCACCCGGCTCACACTGAGCACTGCAACTACTCTATTGTAGCTGCTCCCCATTCTACGAAATAATGTCTGCACTCCTTGAGAGTCTGACCCATGCAGGATACAGTGTTCACTTGCAGTCCCTCGTACACACATGTACACAGCATCCATGCATGTGTCTGCAAAAAGAAAACTAGGCACTCTGACAGGCACCAGTATGAAACCTGTCTGACGCATTTAGTATTGGTGCCAGGCCGTGGTGTTAGCTTTATATTCCCCCCTCCAAAAACAAACTCTTCAATGCACTAACAATGACCCTTCACTACCCTGGGAACACAGCTAACCATGTCAGCTACCTCACGGAATCTTTCAAATTGAGTACAGTGTAAATAGTGGCTCGGAGCCAATTCAAGCACACAGAACTACCAGACTGGCACATGCTCCTGAACACATGGTGATAGCTGGTGTCTCTGCTCTTGCTGCGACCCGTCACTGACACACGGTGGGCTAGCGCTCACGCAGCTCTCTGAAGATTGACCACTTTTATATATCTACTATTTATCACGCTGCTGACCACAGGAGTGTTTTGTGGGGGGGAGGGACGATTTTGCACTTCTAACAATAATTTAGGCAGGCCCACAAATCAGTAATCTTTACTAAAGGAGAATTATGGGAGGCCCTTCTTAGATGTCTGGGGTGGGGGGGAAAGAAAATCTAAGAACGAGGCTGCAGACGACTGCTGATCTTCTGAGATTCTCCTCACAGCACATCCTGGCTTCGGGTACTGTCACTGGTGCTTTAACATCTAGTTACAAACAGGATGCAAACAATAGCAAATTGACTTGGCTTTCTCAGTGGATAAAAGCTCCCCTTCCCCCTTGTCCTGAAAGAAAGAAAGAAACAAACAAACAAGGAAACTTGCATTTGTATAGCGACTTTCACATCCTCAGGACGTCCCAAAGCGCTTTAAAGCCAGTGATGTATTGATGAAGTGTAGTCACTGTTGTAACGTAGGAAACACGGCACAGTCCCACAAGCAGCAATGAGATCAATGACCATATCATCTGTTTCTTAGTGATGTTGGTTGAGGGATAAATATTGGCCAGGACACTGGGGAGAGCTCCCCTGCTCCTCTTCAAATAGTGCCGAGGGATCTTTTACATCCATCTGAGAGGGCAGACAGGGCCTCACTTTAACATCTCATCTGAAAGACGGCACCTCCAACAGTGCGGCACTCCCTCAGTACTGCACTGGAGTGATTTTTTTTTGTCTGTTCCAACTCTAGGGTGTTGTAGCAAATTGTACCACTGTCTGAAATCAGCTAACAGCACAGACCAGGAATCAAACCCGGGGCCTTCTTAGTCTGTATATTGTGGCTTTATTTCTGAGTCACTACAGAAGCCCTAACTGCACATATTTGACTCCGACATGAGCTGTCCATAATAAATGATAATTGGCCCATTCCTGTGGTGCCAGGAACAAAGCCGCCTTCAACTGACCTGACCTGTTCCTTGGGTGTGCCGGGCCTGCGAGGAAGGCTTTCGAGGTAGTCAGCCTCTGACTTGAGAAGGCCAAGAGTTTGAATTGTAGCGTTGCCACGATCTTCGCATTTGCCTGCTCTCATTGGCTGAGTTCCACCAGTTGTCAAGGAGGTTGCCAAAACGAAGCAGCTGCTGTAAGGAAACTCACTCACCAGAGGGTGAGCCAGCACGATATATGGGGCTCGATCTGCCCATCATTCCAGCTGTAAGGAAACTCACTCACCAGAGGGTGAGCCAGCATGATATATGGGGCTCAGTCTGCCCATCATTCCAGCTGTAAGGAAACTCACTCACCAGAGGGTGAGCCAGCATGATATATGGGGCTCGATCTGCCCATCATTCCAGCTGTAAGGAAACTCACTCACCAGAGGGTGAGCCAGCACGATATATGGGGCTCAGTCTGCCCATCATTCCAGCTGTAAGGAGCAGCCATTCCTGTCGGTGATGAAAAAACACCGGAAAATGGAGATGTAACCAACAATAAGAACTTAGAAAGAATTTGCATTTATATAGCGTCTTTCACAACCTCAGGATGTCCCAAAGCGCTTTACAACCAATGAAGCACTTTTGAAGTGTAGTCACTGTTGTAATGTAGGAATCACGGCAGCCAATTTGCACACAGCAAGGTTCCACAAACAGCAATATGATAATGACCAGATAATCTGTTTTAGTGACGTTGGTTAAGGGGTAAATATTGGCCAGGACACCAGGGAGAACTCACCTACAGAATATACACTTACATAGCACATTTAACATAGAAAAACAACCGAGGCACTTCACAGAAGCATAATCAGACAAAAATAGACGCCAAGTCGAAGAGGAGATATTTGGAGGGGTGACCAAGAGCTTGGTCAAAGAGGTAGATTTTAAAGAAGGTCTTAAAGGAGGAGGGGGAGGTGAAGAGGTTTAGGGAGAGAATTTCAGAACGTGGAGCCTGGACAGCTGAAGGCATGGCCAGCAATGATGGGGTGAAGGGAGGGGTAGGCACAAGAGACCAGAACTGGAGGAACGCAGAGATCTGAGGAGGGGAGGAGTTAAAATAAATATTACAATTTTTAAAAATTTCACACAGAAGGTCAGCCATGATCTAATTGAAGGGCAGAACAGGCTCGAGGGATTGAATGGCCTACTGCTGTTTCTATCACCCTCAGTTACTGCAAAAATGGAATCAAAGCTCGAAGTCAGGCTCCCAGCAAAATCCCGGAGCAGTGAATTGAAGCATTGTTGCAACATTCCAGCTCAAAGATTCTCAGGTTAATAAGGACTCCATGACTTGCTTGAATGTTAGACATTTCCCATTAGGAATTTAGGCCAGTGGGCTTATTTTAATGGAGAAAATACCCCTGGTTTCTTTCCCGCTCTAATTTTCATTCGTGCAGAGATGGATTTACTAGGACCTCCCCCACCTCACCCCCACCAGCAGCCCTCTCCACTAGTCTCCCGTATGCAACAAACTCTAAAGTTTACATTGTGCAGTTATGTTGGAATCAGAAGATTGTGGGTTCAAGTCCCACCCCTGAGACTCGAGCACATAGTCTTGGCTGACACTCCAGTGCAGTACAGAATGAGGCCATTCGGTCCACGGATGAGATTTTAAACCATGGCCCTGTCTGCCCTCTCAGGTGGACATAAATGATCCCGTGGCACTATTCGAAGAAGGGCAGGGGAGTCCTCCTCTCAACCTCTCTCATCCAACATCACTAAAACAGATTATCTGGTCATTATTATTTCATTGCTGTTTGTGGGACCTAGCTGTGCGCAAATTGGCTGCCGCAATTCTCTATGTTACAACAGTGACTACACTTCAAAAGCACTTCATTGGCTGCAAAGCACTTTGGGATGTCCTGAGATAGTGAAAGGCGCTATATAAATGCAAGTCTTTCTTTCTTCCTCTCACTACCATCTTTCTCTAAATGTTAAGGCCTTTCAGGGATGAGGAGTGGGCTGTGTCGGTAGGTTTCACATGTCCCCCACTGCAGGACCACCCCTGGAATTGTGTACATTGTAACCGTGGTAACCTTTCCTCAACCATCTGCTTTTCAGTCTTGGGTCAATGCTATAAATTTAAAACCCATCAACAAACCAGAACTCTCTGGGTAATGTGGAGACCTGGCCAAGAATAACACTCAGACATAACAACTCTCAGTCATGTGGGGGAGTCTCACAGATTAACTCTGCAAACTAGAGTGCAATAAGTGAACATCAACTCCCTGACTCTACGCAACAATCTTTGCCTCTTCAAAACAACTTCTCGTTGCTTCCTATAAAATCCCTAAATTTCAGTTTCTATAACGACCACTGAACTGTATAAAGTACAATTAGGGCAACGTATAGATTGAAAGAACACTAACTTGATTTTTCACATTCTCTGAGTAAATGGAAAACCTTTCTGTCCTGTTATTTTGTTTCCCCCCTCTCTCCCGAGTCACCTCCTCGGCCCACACAAGTCAGAACCTGTGAACTACCCCCAGGCGCTGCCGATGTCACTCTGAGAAATTCCCGAGAACATCCCACTTTAAACCCGCTACAACAAAGGTCACAAAGTTGGCGGGGGGCGGTGGCCATTCGGCCCATCTTTCTCCTCTTTCCATAGGAACCTACCATCATACCCCAGCGTCTAACTGCCTCTTGAATGGATCAAGAGCTTTTGCCTCCACTGCTCTTGCTAGAAGACGGTGCCTGGTATTGATTAGTCTGTGTGCGGAGCAATGCTTCCTGATATTGGTCCTAAATTTACCATTTATTGTATTTGTACCTATGTCCTTTGTCCAGCAGTTGTGGTTTAGTACGATCAGCGTCAATGATTTTCAAAATTCTATTTAGCACCTTATATATCTCTATAAGATCTTTCATTTGCCTCCTTTCAAGGCTGAAGAGTCCAACTTTTTCTAACCTTTACTCACAACTCAGTTCTCTCGATACTAGGGCTCAGCCTTGCATTCCGTCGTTGCACTCCTTCCAGAGCTTGGATGCTTCCCATCTGTATCAATGACGAGAACCCAATGCAGTATTCAGGATAGGGCCTGACAGAGCATCATTGCAGAAGCAGCACAAAGGACTCTGACTACTGACTTGGCAAAACAGCTCAACATTCCCTCTGGCATTCCAGGTCTGGCAGAGATCAGAGACTTAGTGTAGGGAATGGTGTGGTTAAAAAAAAAAGAGACTTGCGCCTTTCACAACCTCAGGACATCCCAAAGCGCTTTTCAGCCAATTAAGTAATTTTTTGAAGTGTAGTCACTGTTGTAATGTAGGAATCACAGCAGCCAATTTGCACACAGCAAGGTCCAACAAACAGCAATGAGATAAATGACCAGAAAATCTGTTTCAATGATACTGGTTGAGGGATAAACATTGGCCACAACACCAGGGAGAACTCCCCTCCTCTTATTCAAATAGTCCCATGGAATCGTTTACATCCACCTTAGAGGGTAGGTAGGGCCTCAATTTAATATCTTATCTGAAAGACGGCACCTCTGACAGTGCAGCACTTTCTCAGTACTGCACTGGAGTATCAACCTAGATTTTGTGCTCTGGAGTGGGACTTAACAACAAGAGTGCTACCAACTGAGCCATGACTTGAGAAGATGCCAGTGCTTGGTGATGTAGCCTTTCAGTGCCTGACTGCACTGTGGCTCCAGACTGACCCTGGGACCCGGTTAATTTGCTAGTTTATTGAGTAACACGACTGCAGTCCTTGAACATAAGCATAGAATGAAAAGAACTAGAAGTACACATTTACAAAAGCTCAATCGCAAGGTACTCTTATAAATTGGGACAGCTCCTTACAAACACCTAACAATGTTATGGGAGAGGACTCTGCCAATGCAGTACTAGGGCCCCTAATTCATAATAGAAATTGTGGCAAGATGTCAGCACTGGTTTGGACTCATCAAGTATCCAGTCCTTAACATTGCTATGCACCCAACCCATGACAATTTGGGAGCAATTGCTATCATGTCCAGCAATGGTACACTCCAAGTCCCTGATGGTAATGGTTTAGGCCAAGTTCCTGCTGGAAATGGTATGCTCCATGTCCATCCTGGTAATGGTACACTCCATGTCCCTGCTGGTAATGGTATACTGCAAGTCCCTGTGGGTAATGGTATACTGCAAGTCCCTACTGGTAATGGTATACTCCAAGTCCCCGCTGGTAATGGTATACTGCAAGTCCCTGCTGGTAATGGTATACGCCAAGTTCCTGCTGGTAATGGTATACGCCAAGTCCCTGCTGGTAATGGTATATGCCAAGTCCCTGCTGGTAATGGTATACGCCAAATCCCTGCTGGTAATGGTATACGCCAAGTCCCTGCTGGTAATGGTATACACCAAGTCTCTGCTGGTAATGGTATACGCCAAAATCCTGCTGATGATGGTACACTGCAAGTCCCTGATGGTAATGGTATAGTGCAAATCCCTGCTGGTAATGGTATACTGCAAGTCCCTGCTGGGTAATGGTATACTGCGAGTCCCTGTTGGTAATGGTATACTGCAAGACCCTGCTGGTAAAGTGTTACTTTCCTGATCAAAGTCAAACATTGGGATTTGCTGAATTCTGGACTCGCCCAATCTGAAGTGTGAATGCTCTGCGCATAGAAACCTCTTTGTGCTATTTTCGGCTTGTCTGTAAATATGGTTTTACAAACAAGGTCAAGCAGCCTGCAGGAGTTCTGCACTTTTTTTAAGCATAAGAAAGAAACACGGGCAGCCTGCCTGCCCACAGCCTTGCTGTACCTCTGCTGCAAGCACCAGCTCCTCCCCTCACCTTCCCCCTTATTAGTGCACTGCTTTCCTTCAGAGAGAAGCCAAATGCAGTCAGTCACTTCCCATTGTAAATAATGGAAATTCCTCTCATTCCTCGGACTCAGAGAGTAAGAAGATCCTTCACTGGCTGTACTGTAGAGCTGATAATGGAAAAAGCATGTACACACACACAGCCCATATGTCAGCTCTGGCTGCTTGGCCTGACACTACCCTACAGGCTGGAAGCATGCAAATAAACTGACGGCAGGAGTATTTGCTAGGAGGACCAATGGGAGGACAAGGTAACAACGGAGAAACGGTCAGTCCCCTGCAGGCAACTAAATTGCTTATTTTTTCTTCTTTCAGTCATTCACTACATGGTTAATGTGAAGAGCTGGAAACACCACAGCCTCAGACTCACTCCATCTATCCGGGCACTGAACTGCGTTACAGTGTGCCCTGTATTCAGCCTCCTCCCCTCAGTCAGGGAGAGGCCTACTCTCTCTTGCTGGCTTGCCTAGGAATTCAGTATTTTTGGGGTTTCTGCATTCCTCTGGGGCTTGTGACAACATCTTTGCTTCCAAATTGGAGAAGTGGGGGGGGAACACAAAAAAATGGCCAATTTCAAACATCATCTGAATTTTAAAATAAAATAAGATGTGGATTTACGAGGGGAGCTGCCACTATTGTAGGGCTCAGCACAGGCAGTACAATGACATTTTCCAGTGGGAACAACAATAATGCAATGCCAGCAAGTTTATTGCCACTGTGTGTTTATAAATCACCATGGGGGGAAGCTCATTTAACTTTACTGGGGCAACAGTGGCCTTTTAAATGGCTGTTGTGTTCATATAAAAGAAAGAAATATGTATAGCACCTTTTACAACCTCAGGACGTCCCAAAGCGCTTTACAGCCAATTAGGTGCTTTTGAAGTCTAGTCACTGTCGTAACGTAGAAAATGCAGCGGCCAACTTGCGCACAGCAAGGTCCTCCAAACAGCAATGTGTTAATGATCAGATAAAACATCTGTTTTAGTGAGGTTGGCTGAGGGATGAATATTGGCCAGGAGAACTTCCCTGCTCTTCTTCAAATAGTGCCATGGGATCCTTTATGTCTACCTGAGAGGGCAGACAATGCCTCAGTTTAACGTCTCATCCAAAAGTCAGCCCCTCCGACAGCTGACTGGAGCATCAGACTAGAATTTGTGCTCAAGTCTCTGGAGTGGGACTTGAACCCACAACCTTCAGGCATCAGTGAGAGGGCTACCCATTGAGCCACAGCTGATGGGGGGGGGTTGTGGACAAGTTGGGCTGGATTCTCCAATCCTGTTGGGTGGGCTTTGTACCCACCTGTGGCAGATACTCCAGGGTCAAAGGTCATTTGTGTGTTGGTGGTGGGCTCACATGGGTCGTACACCTCAGGTTGTTGTTGAGGAGGGGAGGGGCATGGCCCGGCAGCAACTGGCACAAGAAAATAATTTAATATTTTTCTCTTTTAAAAATGTTTAAATCTCCTGCCCTGTGATTGATTGGCCCTTTAAATTTGACCCCCCCCCACCACTCCACTGCAGCAGCGTTTCCTCACGCCCAGCGTTGCCAAGGCGTTAGTAACAGGAAAACGGCTGGATGATGTTTTCCTGTCAGTAAACCTTTAATTCGAATGCGCCTGCCCAAACACAGGCTGGTTTATTTAATGCCTGGCATCACATCAACAGGGAAATCCCAGAAGTGGTAAGGCATGGTGGGGATGCCTGGTCTCGACTCCTCCGCTACCGGCAGAAACCGGGCAGTAGCAGGGGCGGGCAATCCTGCCTGAGGAACAACACGAGCGGCCGAGAAAATCGGCCTAAAAATCAGGCACGTTGTCCGCTAGGCCGGGGTGAGAGGCAAACACCTTGTCCCCTGTAGTGCAGATGTTTCTTTAAATACTGAAGATTTTGCACATAGATACCATCAATGAGTTTGGGTTAACTGTTAAAGCACTTGAAAGAAAGAAAGAGCTTGCATTTATAGAGTGCCTTTCATGACCTCAGCTCGTCCCAAAGCGCTTTAAAGCCAATTAAGTACTTTTGAAGTGCGATTACTGCTGCAAAATAGGAAACTTGTGTTCACAATCTCTTAAAAAGCTTGGCAAGAAATTTCATTGGGCTGCAACGCCCCTTTAAGGATTGGGTCTGTTTATATAATGGTCCAGAAATGTCAGCAAACAGTAGACATTTAATTGGGAGGAGGAAACATCTTATTGATTCACACACCACACAAAGGGGATTGGGCTGATGAGCAATCGGAGAAAAGCAGGGTTTGGACTGACTTGAGAACCTCGCAGCTCCCAATATGTACACCCTGCTCTTGTCTCAAGTTGCTTCACATTGCTGATTTGTCACTGCTGGTTTCTAGGGGGACTGAGCCCTATGTGCCCATCTCCCCCTTTTAGTTTCCAACCAGTGTATGACTCAGAAATGTAATTGCTTAATAAGGTGGAGGCCAAGTCACTGAATATATTTAAGAAGGAGCCAGATAGATTTCTAGACACAAAAGGGGTATGGGGAGAGAGTGGGAATATGGTATTGAGATAGAGGATCAGCCATGATCATACTGAATGGCGGAGCAGGCTCGAAGGGCCGAATGGCCTACTCCTGCTCCTATTTTCTATGTTTTTAATGTAAACGCTGGGGGGAGGGGGGGTGAGAGCCAGCTCATTGTGTTCACTTCACAGAAACCCAAAGATTAAGGCCCCTCAACTTGTGAGTCTATGAATCCACTGGTTTCCCCAACATCAACAACTTGCATTTATAAAGTGCTTTTAATGTAGTAAAACATCCCAAGTCGCTTCACACAAAATTTGACCCTGAGCCAGGAGATATTAGGACAAAAAGTTTGGCCAAAAAGGTAGGTTTTAAGGAGCAACTTAAAGGAGGAGAGAGAGTTGGACATGGGGGTTAACCCATTTACAATACAACTTGCATTTATATAGTGCCTTTAACGCAGTAAAACATCCCAAGGCCCCTCACAGGAGCGTAAATCAGACAAAATGTGACACTGAGCCACATAAAAAAGATATTAGGACAGGCGACCAAAAGCTTGGTCAAAGAGGTAGGTTTTAAGGAGCAACTTAAAGGAGGAGAGAGAGTTAGAGAGGCGGAGAGGTTTAGGGAAGGAATTCCAGAGCTTAGGGCCTAGGCAGCTGAAGGCACGGCCGCCAATGGTGGAGTGACGAAAATCGGGGATGCGGAAGAGGCCAGAATTGGAGGAGCGCAGAGGTCTCGGAGGCGGTTACAGAGATAGGGAGGGATTTGAAAACCAGGATGAGAATTTTAAAATGGAGGCATTGCCAACCAGGAGCCAATGTAGGTCAGCGAGCACAGAGGTGATGGAAGAATGGGACTCGGTGTGAGTTATGATACGGGCAGCAGAGTTTTGGATGAGCTCAAGTTTATGGAGGTTGCAAGGTGGGAGGGCTGGAATAGTCGAGTCTAGAGGTAACAAAGTGCATTGGAGAACAGCCGCTGGAGAGAGGCACCATATTGCTCATCAGCTGCGGTCCCTGTAATATCAATCCATCTCCGTCAGTGTCTCTCATTGTTTCTGCATCAGAACTGCCACTGCGAAGTTGAAGAGAATTACAGACAATGAAGGGAAATCAATTTGCAGACCGCATTCAGAATGAATTATACACCATTAAAGAAGGGGTCAGGTAGTATAGTGGTCATGTTACCAGACTAGTAATCCATAGGCCTAAGTTCAAATCCCACCAAGAGAATTAGAAAACATCTGCAAATAAAATAGTGACCATGAATCTGTTGGATTGATGTTAAAAACAAAACTGATTCATTAATGTCTCTCAGGGAAGGAAACCTGCTGTTCTTACCTGGTCTGGCCTATATGTGACTCCAGTCCCACACCAACATGGCTGACTATTAACTGCCCTCTGAAGCCATTCAGTTGTAAGAAGTCCCACCACCACCTTCAAAGGGCAACTAGACAATAAATTCCAGCAACACCCACATCCTGAGAATCACTTTTTTTTAAAAACCCAGGAGTGTGCTAATCCAGCTCACCAGTTTGGTGCCCGACTTATAATCAAACTGTCTTTGGTGGCCTTAAACCCACGATAGCTATGCGCCATTTCATCCGTTATATTGCCTAAGCTATATGGACATTTCACACTATCCTGGAGCATTCCATGAAAGCTGGCAATGGTGCACGTCTTGTAAAGCTTTGCAAGGCCGACTGGCAGCCTGTACAGTGCTGACACACTGCCAGTTGTACTGGTGCATTCCCCTGCCAAGACTTGAGCCGGGGAGATTCCAGCTTCAGGGATTTTGCAAGCTATGACATAAAGACAGGTTTCAATCAGGAAGCAGGAAAAATATGAGGAGTCTTCCAGCGAAATGTGGGAATGTTGGCAGGTGTACTGAAGGGAGGCAGAACTCTCCAAGGTTCAGCTGACACCACCTTGAAAAACACTGCTGAACTCGCAGACTTCATTTATTCATTTATGTTCTGTTGAAATTTGACTTGCCGTGTTGGTAAAATCGAACAGCCTAGAAAATGAGTGCCGTTAGGCATTGCCATCTAAATGCTTAGCACGTTCTAATGGCCTTTTTTAACCATTTAGCATGGGGGTTAACCCATTTACAACAACTTGCATTTATATAGCGCCTTTAACACAGTAAAACGTCCCAAGGTGCTTCACAGGAGTGTAAATCAGACACCTAAAGAGGCATTAGGACAGGTGACCAAAAGCTCTGTCAAAGAGGTAGGTCTTACAGGAGGAGAGAGAGGCGGAGAGGTTTAGGGAGGGGATTCTAGAGCTTAGGGTCCAGGCAGCTGAAGGCACGGCCGCCAATGGTGGAGTGATGGAAATCGGGGATGCGCAAGAGGCGAGAATTGGAGGAGCGCAGAGATCTTGCTGGGCTGGAGGAGGTCACAGAGATGGGGGCGGCGGGGGGGGGCGGTGAGGCCATGGAGGGATTTGAAAACAAGATTGAGAATTTTAAATTCGAGGCATTTTCAGACCGGGAGCCAAAGTAGGTCAGCGAGCACAGGGATGATGGGTGAACGGGACTTATATTTAAACTAAACTAAATGGATTAGTGCTTCTGCTAAAATAGCGAATGGTGGGATGCCAGATGAGCGCATTAATATCGGCAACTGTCGCTATTAGTAGATGACAAAACTTATTAAAAAAGGGTTTAAGGTGGAAGTCATACATAGGACTGCACAGGCATTCAGACAGAGAACAGCGTTGTGTTACTTTGAAAAAGTTTAATAAATGCCTTTATTCTCTCAAGGACGGTGCTGATATAAAACACTAACTAGGAGCTCCGCAATAGGCTCTTTACCTGAGGCGAAAAGCTGGGATAAGTCTGAATCCTGTCAGGCGAAATTAAATAGTTTGTCACAGTCAGAAGCTCGCCTACAGGCCAGCAGCTGCCATGGAGACGGTCACTGCTTTAATAAGTGCATCTTAGCAATTAACGATTGACTGAGTCAAGACAAGGCTTACTCAAGCAACACCTACACAGACCCAGAGGTCAGATTTTAACCTGCCGAAATCGGTGCTATCGACAAGGTAACGGCCTCAAAATGGTAATCGGTGGCCTTAGCGCCCTGGTAACCCTGATGATTGGTCCACTGCAACTCGCATAGGGGCCTACCGCTGGGCGGCCGAAGCATCTGCCTGCTTCAATCGGCCGGCCCCTTTTAATATGCAAATCGGGGTCCCATGACATACATAGGACCCCGGTTGCCATTTTAGGACAGAACTGGTCGGAGCCTGCTCCTTGCACTCCCCGCCCACTGCCACTGGCGATAGAGCTGAAGGGCCTCGAGAAAGGTAAGTTTTAAATTATTTCTGTGGGGCCCAAAGGAATGGGAGTGCTCCTCAACCACCCCTCCTCCCCTCCCCTCCTTTACCAATGTGACAGGTCAAATTTCTGGGCCAGAAACACACAGCCATATATGCACAGATGTGCACAGTCACGTATACATATGTGCAATCTGTGTCACATGTGAAAATATGTACATCTGTACAAAGTATTTCACAGATGCATGTACAAACATATTTTTATGATTTAGAAAGTGTTGTTTAATTAAAATCAGCAACTAGCCTGAACCCGGATGAACTGTTTAACAGGTCAGGACACATGGCTGGCTGATGATGTCTGTGCGATTTTATATATAATTCCTCACGGCTGCCCCTCTGTTTATTCCTTCCACCAGCAAAGGAAGAGTTTCCATTTATATAATCACAGCTGATCACACCACTCAGAAACATCCCAGAGTTCTCTGTCTGGTGCCTTTCCCGTTATCCCCAAAGTTGGCCACCATGGAAATGGTAAGATTGTTTCTTTGGACACGAGGAACGAAACACTTGCGTTATACTGTGTCAGTCAGTTTGAAGTGCAGTCACTTGTTGTTATGTAGACACATATGGCAGCCATTCCACACACTGCAATGTCTCACCCACAGCAATGAGATGAGTGGCTGGTCAATGTATTTTTGTTGGTTGGTTCGAGGGAGGAATGTTGGCCAGCGCACTGGGACATCTCCATGCTCTTCTTCAATTAAGTGTGGATTCTTTCACAGCCACCTGAACCACTGGAAGAGGCAGATAAGGCCTCGGCTTAACGACTCTTCCAAAGACAGTACCTCCACCAATGCAACGCTCCCTCGGCACTGCACTGAAGTGTCACTGTAGACTATGACTGAAGTCCTGGACTGGGGCCTGAATGTACAACCTTCTAAGTCCAAGAGCGAGAATGCCACCAATTCAGTCAAGTTGACAGTTGCTATGTAATACCAGAAACTGGAAATGGAGCTGAATTAATTTGAGGCAATAATCTGATTCCTTTTCCTAAGATACCAGAATGACTTAATAAGCACATGCTCTCAAATGACGCCCAGGTTTCCATATTTTCTACCTTTCCCGGTATTCCCAATTAGCCACTGTGGAAACGGTAAGGTTTTTTTTGAGAGATTGGGGTCATTTTGATTTCGGGCAATAGTGACTTCAATAGAAATACAAAATGGGGAGAGGTGTATAACGGGCGTCTGAATCGATATTGCCTGTTTTACACTATCACCCAAAGTCAAAATGACCCCAGGGAGGGGTGCAGCTGGAAGTGGATTACACGGAAAACGGCTGTGTGTCTTCGTATAAAAAAAAATCTGGAAATAAGTGAGAGGTGACAGGTCAAAGGGAAACAAAAATGGTGGACGCAATGCCAATCTCCTTCAGGGAATGAAGGGCAGGGTTGTCAATCAGGGAAGGATGCCTTCGGGAGAAAGTGTACTGCCAGCACATCCCAGTGATGCAGTTTATAGGGCCCACACTCTCTGAAGAAGAAGATTTAAACTCTATACATCATAGGAGTTACAAGTTAGGACACTGGCCTTTCATATTTGGAAGCTGGGTTTGAATGCAACTCAGAATAATGGAAGCCTCCTCTCTGCCTCAAACAAGGCTTCTCAGTGGAGAGTCTCTCCATCCACAGAATGATATCGATTCTACACCACAGGAACAGGACTTCCGGCACAACTGCTCTATTCCGAGGTCTATAATCAATATGAGTCTTCTGCAACTCTAATTTCCTCTTCCCACTCTATCCCCATAACTCTCTATTCCCTTCTCCCTCATTTATGCAACAAGCCTCCCCTTAAATGTGTCAATTCTATCTGTTTCAATCATTCCATGTGGCAACGAGTACAACATTCTCACCACTCTCTGTGTAAAGATCCACATTCTCACCACTCTCTGTATAAAGATCCACATTCTCACCATTCTCTGTGTAAAGATCCACATTCTCACCACTCTCTGTGTAAAGATCCACATTCTCACCACTCTCTGTGTAAAGATCCACATTCTCACCACTCTCTGTGCAAAGATCCACATTCTCACCACTCTCTGTATAAAGATCCACATTCTCACCACTCTCTGTGCAAAGATCCACATTCTCACCACTCTCTGTGTAAAGATCCACATTCTCACCACTCTCTGTGTAAAGATCCACATTCTCACCACTCTCTGTATAAAGATCCACATTCTCACCATTCTCTGTATAAAGATCCACATTCTCACCACTCTCTGTGTAAAGATCCACATTCTCACCACTCTCTGTGTAAAGATACACATTCTCACCACTCTCTGTATAAAGATCCACATTCTCACCACTCTCTGTGTAAAGATCCACATTCTCACCACTCTCTGTAAAGATCCACATTCTCACCACTCTCTGTGTAAAGATCCACATTCTCACCACTCTCTGTATAAAGATCCACATTCTCACCACTCTCTGTATAAAGATCCACATTTTCACCACTCTCTGTGTAAAGATCCACATTCTCACCACTCTCTGTGTAAAGATCCACATTCTCACCACTCTCTGTGTAAAGATCCACATTCTCACCACTCTCTGTATAAAGATCCACATTCTCACCACTCTCTGTATAAAGATCCACATTCTCACCACTCTCTGTGTAAAGATCCACATTCTCACCATTCTCTGTGCAAAGATCCAATTCTCACCACTCTCTGTGTAAAGATCCACATTCTCACCACTCTCTGTGCAAAGATCCAATTCTCACCACTCTCTGTGCAAAGATCCACATTCTCACCACTCTCTGTGTAAAGATCCACATTCTCACCACTCTCTGTTTAAAGATCCACATTCTCACCACTCTCTGTGTAAAGATCCACATTCTCACCATTCTATGTGTAAAGATCCACATTCTCACCATTCTCTGTGTAAAGATCCAATTCTCACCACTCTCTGTGTAAAGATCCACATTCTCACCATTCTCTGTGCAAAGATCCACATTCTCACCACTCTCTGTGTAAAGATCCACATTCTCACCACTCTCTGTAAAGATCCACATTCTCACCATTCTCTGTGTAAAGATCCACATTCTCACCATTCTCTGTATAAAGATCCACATTCTCACCACTCTCTGTGTAAAGATCCACATTCTCACCACTCTCTCTGTAAAGATCCACATTCTCACCACTCTCTGTAAAGATCCACATTCTCACCACTCTCTCTGTAAAGATCCACATTCTCACCACTCTCTGTGTAAAGATCCACATTCTCACCATTCTCTGTGTAAAGATCCACATTCTCATCATTCTCTGTGTAAAGATCCACATTCTCACCACTCTGTGTGTAAAGATCCACATTCTCACCACTCTCTGTAAAGATCCACATTCTCACCACTCTCTGTAAAGATCCACATTCTCACCACTCTCTGTGTAAACATCCACATTCTCACCACTCTCTGTGCAAAGATCCACATTCTCACCATTCTCTGTGTAAAGATCCACATTCTCACCACTCTCGGTGTAAAGATCCATATTCTCACCACTCTCTGTGTAAAGATCCACATTCTCACCACTCTCTGTAAAGATCCACATTCTCACCACTCTCTGTATAAAGATCCACATTCTCACCATTCTCTGTATAAAGACCCACATTCTCACCACTCTCTGTGTGAAGATCCACATTCTCACCACTCTCTGTAAAGATCCACATTCTCACCACTCTCTGTAAAGATCCAATTCTCACCACTCTCTGTGCAAAGATCCACATTCTCACCACTCTCTGTGCAAAGATCCACATTCTCACCATTCTCTGTATGAAGATCCACATTCTCACCACTCTCGGTGTAAAGATCCACATTCTCACCATTCTCTGTGCAAAGATCCAATTCTCACCACTCTCTGTGTAAAGATCCACATTCTCACCACTCTCTGTGTAAAGATCCACATTCTCACCACTCTCTGTGTAAAGATCCACATTCTCACCATTCTCTGTATAAAGATCCACATTCTCACCACTCTCTGTGTAAAGATCCACATTCTCACCACTCTCTCTGTAAAGATCCACATTCTCACCACTCTCTGTAAAGATCCACATTCTCACCACTCTCTCTGTAAAGATCCACATTCTCACCACTCTCTGTGTAAAGATCCACATTCTCACCACTCTCTGTAAAGATCCACATTTTCACCACTCTCTGTGTAAAGATCCACATTCTCACCATTCTCTGTGTAAAGATCCACATTCTCACCATTCTCTGTGTAAAGATCCACATTCTCACCATTCTCTGTGTAAAGATCCACATTCTCACCACTCTCTGTAAAGATCCACATTCTCACCACTCTCTGTAAAGATCCACATTCTCACCACTCTCTGTGTAAAGATCCACATTCTCACCACTCTCTGTGTAAAGATCCACATTCTCACCACTCTCTGTGTAAAGATCCACATTCTCACCACTCTCTGTGTAAAGATCCACATTCTCACCACTCTCTGTGTAAAGATCCACATTCTCACCACTCTCTGTGTAAAGATCCACATTCTCACCACTCTCTGTGTAAAGATCCACATTCTCACCATTCTCTGTGTAAAGATCCACATTCTCACCATTCTCTGTGTAAAGATACAATTCTCACCACTCTCTGTGTAAAGATCCACATTCTCACCATTCTCTGTGCAAAGATCCACATTCTCACCACTCTCTGTGTAAAGATCCACATTCTCACCACTCTCTGTAAAGATCCACATTCTCACCACTCTCTGTAAAGATCCACATTCTCACCATTCTCTGTGTAAAGATCCACATTCTCACCATTCTCTGTATAAAGATCCACATTCTCACCACTCTCTGTGCAAAGATCCACATTCTCACCACTCTGTGTGTAAAGATCCATATTCTCACCACTCTCTGTAAAGATCCACATTCTCACCACTCTCTCTGCAAAGATCCACATTCTCACCACTCTCTGTGTAATGATCCACATTCTCACCACTCTCTGTGTAAAGATCCACATTCTCACCATTCTCTGTGTAAAGATCCACATTCTCACCATTCTCTGTGTAAAGATCCACATTCTCACCACTCTGTGTGTAAAGATCCACATTCTCACCACTCTCTGTAAAGATCCACATTCTCACCACTCTCTGTAAAGATGCACATTCTCACCACTCTCTGTGTAAACATCCACATTCTCACCACTCTCTGTGCAAAGATCCACATTCTCACCATTCTCTGTGTAAAGATCCACATTCTCACCACTCTCGGTGTAAAGATCCACATTCTCACCACTCTCTGTGCAAAGATCCACATTCTCACCACTCTCTGTGTAAAGATCCACATTCTCACCACTCTCTGTAAATATCGACATTCTCACCACTCTCTGTAAAGATCCACATTCTCACCATTCTCTGTGTAAAGATCCACATTCTCACCATTCTCTGTATAAAGATCCACATTCTCACCACTCTCTGTGTAAAGATCCACATTCTCACCACTCTCTCTGTAAAGATCCACATTCTCACCACTCTCTGTAAAGATCCACATTCTCACCACTCTCTCTGTAAAGATCCACATTCTCACCACTCTCTGTGTAAAGATCCACATTCTCACCATTCTCTGTGTAAAGATCCACATTCTCATCATTCTCTGTGTAAAGATCCACATTCTCACCACTCTGTGTGTAAAGATCCACATTCTCACCACTCTCTGTAAAGATCCACATTCTCACCACTCTCTGTAAAGATCCACATTCTCACCACTCTCTGTGTAAACATCCACATTCTCACCATTCTCTGTATAAAGACCCACATTCTCACCACTCTCTGTGTGAAGATCCACATTCTCACCACTCTCTGTAAAGATCCACATTCTCACCACTCTCTGTAAAGATCCAATTCTCACCACTCTCTGTGCAAAGATCCACATTCTCACCACTCTCTGTGCAAAGATCCACATTCTCACCATTCTCTGTATGAAGATCCACATTCTCACCACTCTCGGTGTAAAGATCCACATTCTCACCATTCTCTGTGCAAAGATCCAATTCTCACCACTCTCTGTGTAAAGATCCACATTCTCACCACTCTCTGTGTAAAGATCCACATTCTCACCACTCTCTGTGTAAAGATCCACATTCTCACCATTCTCTGTATAAAGATCCACATTCTCACCACTCTCTGTGTAAAGATCCACATTCTCACCACTCTCTCTGTAAAGATCCACATTCTCACCACTCTCTGTAAAGATCCACATTCTCACCACTCTCTCTGTAAAGATCCACATTCTCACCACTCTCTGTGTAAAGATCCACATTCTCACCACTCTCTGTAAAGATCCACATTTTCACCACTCTCTGTGTAAAGATCCACATTCTCACCATTCTCTGTGTAAAGATCCACATTCTCACCATTCTCTGTGTAAAGATCCACATTCTCACCATTCTCTGTGTAAAGATCCACATTCTCACCACTCTCTGTAAAGATCCACATTCTCACCACTCTCTGTAAAGATCCACATTCTCACCACTCTCTGTGTAAAGATCCACATTCTCACCACTCTCTGTGTAAAGATCCACATTCTCACCACTCTCTGTGTAAAGATCCACATTCTCACCATTCTCTGTGTAAAGATCCACATTCTCAACATTCTCTGTGTAAAGATACAATTCTCACCACTCTCTGTGTAAAGATCCACATTCTCACCATTCTCTGTGCAAAGATCCACATTCTCACCACTCTCTGTGCAAAGATCCACATTCTCACCACTCTCTGTAAAGATCCACATTCTCACCACTCTCTGTAAAGATCCACATTCTCACCATTCTCTGTGTAAAGATCCACATTCTCACCATTCTCTGTATAAAGATCCACATTCTCACCACTCTCTGTGCAAAGATCCACATTCTCACCACTCTGTGTGTAAAGATCCATATTCTCACCACTCTCTGTAAAGATCCACATTCTCACCACTCTCTCTGCAAAGATCCACATTCTCACCACTCTCTGTGTAATGATCCACATTCTCACCACTCTCTGTGTAAAGATCCACATTCTCACCATTCTCTGTGTAAAGATCCACATTCTCACCACTCTGTGTGTAAAGATCCACATTCTCACCACTCTCTGTAAAGATCCACATTCTCACCACTCTCTGTAAAGATGCACATTCTCACCACTCTCTGTGTAAACATCCACATTCTCACCACTCTCTGTGCAAAGATCCACATTCTCACCATTCTCTGTGTAAAGATCCACATTCTCACCACTCTCGGTGTAAAGATCCACATTCTCACCACTCTCTGTGTAAAGATCCACATTCTCACCACTCTCTGTAAAGATCCACATTCTCACCAATCTCTGTAAAGATCCACATTCTCACCACTCTCTGTAAAGATCCAATTCTCACCACTCTCTGTGCAAAGATCTACATTCTCACCACTCTCTGTGCAAAGATCCACATTCTCACCATTCTCTGTATGAAGATCCACATTCTCACCACTCTCGGTGTAAAGATCCACATTCTCACCATTCTCTGTGCAAAGATCCAATTCTCAAACACTCTCTGTGTAAAGATCCACATTCTCACCACTCTCTGTGTAAAGATCCACATTCTCACCACTCTCTGTGTAAAGATCCACATTCTCACCACTCTCTGTGTAAAGATCCACATTCTCACCACTCTCTGTAAAGATCCACATTCTCACCATTCTCTGTGCAAAGATCCACATTCTCACCATTCTCTGTACAAAGATCCACATTCTCACCACTCTCTGTGCAAAGATCCACATTCTCACCACTCTCTGTGTAAAGATCCACATTCTCACCACTCTCTGTGTAAAGATCCACATTCTCACCACTCTCTGTAAAGATCCACATTCTCACCATTCTCTGTGTAAAGATCCACATTCTCACCATTCTCTGTATAAAGATCCACATTCTCACCACTCTCTGTGTAAAGATCCACATTCTCACCACTCTCTCTGTAAAGATCCACATTCTCACCACTCTCTGTAAAGATCCACATTCTCACCACTCTCTCTGTAAAGATCCACATTCTCACCACTCTCTGTGTAAAGATCCACATTCTCACCACTCTCTGTAAAGATCCACATTTTCACCACTCTCTGTGTAAAGATCCACATTCTCACCATTCTCTGTGTAAAGATCCACATTCTCACCATTCTCTGTGTAAAGATCCACATTCTCACCACTCTCTGTAAAGATCCACATTCTCACCACTCTCTGTAAAGATCCACATTCTCACCACTCTCTGTGTAAAGATCCACATTCTCACCACTCTCTGTGTAAAGATCCACATTCTCACCACTCTCTGTGTAAAGATCCACATTCTCACCACTCTCGGTGTAAAGATCCACATTCTCACCACTCTCTGTGTAAAGATCGACATTCTCACCACTCTCTGTAAAGATCCACATTCTCACCACTCTCTGTATAAAGATCCACATTCTCACCATTCTCTGTATAAAGATCCACATTCTCACCATTCTCTGTGTAAAGATCCACATTCTCACCACTCTCTGTAAAGATCCACATTCTCACCACTCTCTGTAAAGATCCAATTCTCACCATTCTCTGTATAAAGATCCACATTCTCACCACTCTCTGTGTAAAGATCCACATTCTCACCACTCTCTGTAAAGATCCACATTCTCACCATTCTCTGTGCAAAGATCCACATTCTCACCATTCTCTGTACAAAGATCCACATTCTCACCACTCTCTGTGTAAAGATCCACATTCTCACCACTCTCTGTGTAAAGATCCACATTCTCACCACTCTCTGTGTAAAGATCCACATTCTCACCACTCTCTGTAAAGATCCACATTCTCACCATTCTCTGTGTAAAGATCCACATTCTCACCATTCTCTGTATAAAGATCCACATTCTCACCACTCTCTGTGTAAAGATCCACATTCTCACCATTCTCTGTATAAAGATCCACATTCTCACCACTCTCTGTGTAAAGATCCACATTCTCACCACTCTCTGTAAAGATCCACATTCTCACCACTCTCTGTAAAGATCCACATTCTCACCACTCTCTCTGTAAAGATCCACATTCTCACCACTCTCTGTGTAAAGATCCACATTCTCACCACTCTCTGTAAAGATCCACATTTTCACCACTCTCTGTGTAAAGATCCACATTCTCACCATTCTCTGTGTAAAGATCCATATTCTCACCATTCTCTGTGTAAAGATCCACATTCTCACCACTCTCTGTAAAGATCCACATTCTCACCACTCTCTGTAAAGATCCACATTCTCACCACTCTCTGTGTAAAGATCCACATTCTCACCACTCTCTGTGTAAAGATCCACATTCTCAACACTCTCGGTGTAAAGATCCACATTCTCACCAGTCTCTGTGTAAAGATCCACATTCTCACCACTCTCTGTAAAGATCCACATTCCCACCACTCTCTGTATAAAGATCCACATTCTCACCATTCTCTGTATAAAGATCCACATTCTCACCATTCTCTGTGTAAAGATCCACATTCTCACCACTCTCTGTAAAGATCCACATTCTCACCACTCTCTGTAAAGATCCAATTCTCACCATTCTCTGTGTAAAGATCCACATTCTCACCACTCTCTGTGTAAAGATCCACATTCTCACCATTCTCTGTGTAAAGATCCACATTCTCACCACTCTCTGTAAAGATCCACATTCTCACCACTCTCTGTGTAAAGATCCACATTCTCACCATTCTCTGTGTAAAGATCCACATTCTCACCACTCTCTGTAAAGATCCACATTTTCACCACTCTCTGTGTGAAGATCCACATTCTCACCACTCTCTGTAAAGATCCACATTCTCACCACTCTCTGTGTAAAGATCCACATTCTCACCATTCTCTGTGCAAAGATCCACATTCTCACCACTCTCTGTAAAGATCCACATTCTCACCACTCTCTGTAAAGATCCACATTCTCACCACTCTCTGTGTCAAGATCCACATTCTCACCACTTTCTGTATAAAGATCCACATTCTCACCATTCTCTGTATAAAGATCCACATTCTCACCACTCTCTGTGTAAAGATCCACATTCTCACCACTCTCTGTAAAGATCCACATTCTCACCACTCTCTGTAAAGATCCAATTCTCACCATTCTCTGTATAAAGATCCACATTCTCACCATTCTCTGTGTAAAGATCCACATTCTCACCACTCTCTGTGTAAAGATCCACATTCTCACCACTCTCTGTAAAGATCCACATTCTCACCACTCTCTGTGCAAAGATCCACATTCTCACCACTCTCTGTGTAAAGATCCACATTCTCACCACTCTCTGTATAAAGATCCACATTCTCACCACTCTCTGGAAAAGATCCACATTCTCACCACTCTCTGTGTAAAGATCCACATTCTCACCACTCTCTGTGTTAAGATCCACATTCTCACCATTCTCTGTGCAAAGATCCAATTCTCACCACTCTCTGTGTAAAGATCCACATTCTCACCACTCTCTGTGCAAAGATCCAATTCTCACCACTCTCTGTGTAAAGATCCACATTCTCACCACTCTCTGTGTAAAGATCCACATTCTCACCACTCTCTGTATAAAGATCCACATTCTCACCATTCTCTGTGCAAAGATCCAATTCTCACCACTCTCTGTGTAAAGATCCACATTCGCACCACTCTCTGTAAAGATCCACATTCTCAACATTCTCTGTGTAAAGATCCACATTCTCACCACTCTCTGTGTAAAGATCCACATTCTCACCACTCTCTGTGCAAAGATCCACATTCTCACCATTCTCTGTGTAAAGATCCACATTCTCACCACTCTCTGTTTAAAGATCCACATTCTCACCACTCTCTGTGTAAAGATCCACATTCTCACCAGTCTCTGTGTAAAGATCCACATTCTCACCATTCTCTGTGTAAAGATCCAATTCTCACCACTCTCTGTGTAAAGATCCACATTCTCACCATTCTCTGTGTAAAGATCCACATTCTCACCACTCTCTGTGTCAATATCCACATTCTCACCACTCTCTGTAAAGATCCACATTCTCACCACTCTCTGTAAAGATCCACATTCTCACCACTCTCTGTAAAGATCCACATTCTCACCACTCTCTCTGTAAAGATCCACATTCTCACCACTCTCTGTGTAAAGATCCACATTCTCACCACTCTCTGTAAAGATCCACATTCTCACCACTCTCTGTGTAAAGATCCACATTCTCACCATTCTCTGTGTAAAGATCCACATTCTCACCATTCTCTGTGTAAAGATCCACATTCTCACCACTCTCTGTAAAGATGCACATTCTCACCACTCTCTGTGTAAAGATCCACATTCTCACCACTCTCTGTGCAAAGATCCACATTCTCACCATTCTCTGTGTAAAGATCCACATTCTCACCACTCTTGGTGTAAAGATCCACATTCTCACCACTCTCTGTGTAAAGATCCACATTCTCACCACTCTCTGTAAAGATCCACATTCTCACCACTCTCTGTATAAAGATCCACATTCTCACCATTCTCTGTATAAAGATCCACATTCTCACCACTCTCTGTGTAAAGATCCACATTCTCACCACTCTCTGTAAAGATCCACATTCTCACCACTCTCTGTAAAGATCCAATTCTCACCACTCTCTGTGCAAAGATCCACATTCTCACCACTCTCTGTGCAAAGATCCACATTCTCACCATTCTCTGTATAAAGATCCACATTCTCACCACTCTCGGTGTAAAGATCCACATTCTCACCATTCTCTGTGCAAAGATCCAATTCTCACCACTCTCTGTGTAAAGATCCACATTCTCACCACTCTCTGTGTAAAGATCCACATTCTCACCACTCTCTGTGTAAAGATCCACATTCTCACCACTCTCTGTAAAGATCCACATTCTCACCATTCTCTGTGTAAAGATCCACATTCTCACCATTCTCTGTATAAAGATCCACATTCTCACCACTCTCTGTGTAAAGATCCACATTCTCACCACTCTCTGTGTAAAGATCCACATTCTCACCACTCTCTGTAAAGATCCACATTCTCACCACTCTCTCTGTAAAGATCCACATTCTCACCACTCTCTGTGTAAAGATCCACATTCTCACCACTCTCTGTAAAGATCCACATTCTCACCACTCTCTGTGTAAAGATCCACATTCTCACCATTCTCTGTGTAAAGATCCACATTCTCACCATTCTCTGTGTAAAGATCCACATTCTCACCACTCTCTGTAAAGATCCACATTCTCACCACTCTCTGTAAAGATCCACATTCTCACCACTCTCTGTAAAGATCCACATTCTCACCACTCTCTGTGTAAAGATCCACATTCTCACCACTCTCTGTGTAAAGATCCACATTCTCACCACTCTCTGTGTAAAGATCCACATTCTCACCACTCTCGGTGTAAAGATCCACATTCTCACCATTCTCTGTGTAAAGATCCACATTCTCACCATTCTCTGTATAAAGATCCGCATTCTCACCACTCTCTGTGTAAAGATCCACATTCTCACCACTCTCTGTGTAAAGATCCACATTCTCACCACTCTCTGTAAAGATCCACATTTTCACCACTCTCTGTGTAAAGATCCACATTCTCACCATTCTCTGTGTAAAGATCCACATTCTCACCATTCTCTGTGCAAAGATCCACATTCTCACCACTCTCTGTAAAGATCCACATTCTCACCGCTCTCTGTAAAGATCCACATTCTCACCACTCTCTGTATAAAGATCCACATTCTCACCATTCTCTGTATAAAGATCCACATTCTC
Source organism: Heptranchias perlo (assembly GCF_035084215.1). Lineage (NCBI taxonomy): Eukaryota > Metazoa > Chordata > Chondrichthyes > Hexanchiformes > Hexanchidae > Heptranchias > Heptranchias perlo. The sequence goes on along the minus strand of NC_090336.1, from coordinate 13,092,737 downwards.
ACCACTCTCTGTAAAGATCCACATTCTCACCACTCTCTGTAAAGATCCAATTCTCACCATTCTCTGTATAAAGATCCACATTCTCACCATTCTCTGTGTAAAGATCCACCTTCTCACCACTCTCTGTGTAAAGATCCACATTCTCACCATTCTCTGTGTAAAGATCCACATTCTCACCACTCTCTGTAAAGATCCACATTCTCACCAATCTCTGTAAAGATCCACATTCTCACCACTCTCTGTAAAGATCCACATTCTCACCATTCTCTGTATAAAGATCCACATTCTCACCATTCTCTGTATAAAGATCCACATTCTCACCACTCTCTGTGTAAAGATCCACATTCTCACCACTCTCTGTAAAGATCCACATTCTCACCACTCTCTGTAAAGATCCAATTCTCACCATTCTCTGTATAAAGATCCACATTCTCACCATTCTCTGTGTAAAGATCCACATTCTCACCACTCTCTGTGTAAAGATCCACATTCTCACCACTCTCTGTAAAGATCCACATTCTCACCACTCTCTGTGCAAAGATCCACATTCTCACCTCTCTCTGTGTAAAGATCCACATTCTCACCACTCTCTGTATAAAGATCCACATTCTCACCACTCTCTGTATAAAGATCCACATTCTCACCACTCTCTGTGTAAAGATACACATTCTCACCACTCTCTGTGTTAAGATCCACATTCTCACCATTCTCTGTGCAAAGATCCAATTCTCACCACTCTCTGTGTAAAGATCCACATTCTCACCACTCTCTGTGCAAAGATCCAATTCTCACCACTCTCTGTGTAAAGATCCACATTCTCACCACTCTCTGTGTAAAGATCCACATTCTCACCACTCTCTGTATAAAGATCCACATTCTCACCATTCTCTGTGCAAAGATCCAATTCTCACCACTCTCTGTGTAAAGATCCACATTCGCACCACTCTCTGTAAAGATCCACATTCTCAACATTCTCTGTGTAAAGATCCACATTCTCACCACTCTCTGTGTAAAGATCCACATTCTCACCACTCTCTGTGCAAAGATCCACATTCTCACCATTCTCTGTGTAAAGATCCACATTCTCACCATTCTCTGTATAAAGATCCAATTCTCACCATTCTCTGTATAAAGATGCACATTCTCACCATTCTCTGTGTAAAGATCCAATTCTCACCACTCTCTGTGTAAAGATCCACATTCTCACCATTCTCTGTGTAAAGATCCACATTCTCACCACTCTCTGTAAAGATCCACATTCTCACCATTCTCTGTATAAAGATCCAATTCTCACCATTCTCTGTATAAAGATCCACATTCTCACCATTCTCTGTGTAAAGATCCACATTCTCACCATTCTCTGTGTAAAGATCCAATTCTCACCACTCTCTGTGTAAAGATCCACATTCTCACCATTCTCTGTGTAAAGATCCACATTCTCACCACTCTGTGTGTAAAGATCCACATTCTCACCACTCTCTGTGAAGATCCACATTCTCACCACTCTCTCTGTAAAGATCCACATTCTCACCACTCTGTGTGTAAAGATCCACATTCTCACCACTCTCTGTAAAGATCCACATTCTCACCATTCTCTGTGTAAAGATCCACATTCTCACCATTCTCTGTGTAAAGATCCACATTCTCACCACTCTGTGTGTAAAGATCCACATTCTCACCACTCTCTGTATAAAGATCCACATTCTCGCCGCTCTCTGTAAAGATCCACATTCTCACCACTCTCTGTATCAAGATCCACATTCTCACCACTCTCTGTGCAAAGATCCACATACTCACCACTCTCTGTGTAAAGATCCACATTCTCACCACTCTCTGTTTAACGATCCACATTCTCACCACTCTCTGTGTAAAGATCCACATTCTCACCATTCTCTGTGTAAAGATCCACATTCTCACCATTCTCTGTATAAAGATCCACATTCTCACCACTCTCTGTGTAAAGATCCAATTCTCACCATTCTCTGTATAAAGATCCACATTCTCACCGTTCTCTGTGTAAAGATCCACATTCTCACCATTCTCTGTGTAAAGATCCAATTCTCACCACTCTCTGTGTAAAGATCCACATTCTCACCATTCTCTGTGTAAAGATCCACATTCTCACCACTCTGTGTGTAAAGATCCACATTCTCACCACTCTCTGTGAAGATCCACATTCTCACCACTCTCTCTGTAAAGATCCACATTCTCACCACTCTGTGTGCAAAGATCCACATTCTCACCACTCTCTGTAAAGATCCACATTCTCACCATTCTCTGTGTAAAGATCCACATTCTCACCATTCTCTGTGTAAAGATCCACATTCTCACCACTCTCTGTGTAAAGATCCACATTCTCACCACTCTCTGTAAAGATCCACATTCTCACCATTCTCTGTATAAAGATCCACATTCTCACCACTCTCTGTGTAAAGATCCAATTCTCACCATTCTCTGTATAAAGATCCACATTCTCACCATTCTCTGTGTAAAGATCCACATTCTCACCATTCTCTGTGTAAAGATCCAATTCTCACCACTCTCTGTGTAAAGATCCACATTCTCACCATTCTCTGTGTAAAGATCCACATTCTCACCACTCTGTGTGTAAAGATCCACATTCTCACCACTCTCTGTGAAGATCCACATTCTCACCACTCTCTCTGTAAAGATCCACATTCTCACCACTCTCTGTGTAAAGATCCACATTCTCACCACTCTCTGTAAAGATCCACATTCTCACCATTCTCTGTGTAAAGATCCACATTCTCACCATTCTCTGTGTAAAGATCCACATTCTCACCAATCTGTGTGTAAAGATCCACATTCTCACCACTCTCTGAAAAAGATCCACATTCTCACCACTCTCTGTAAAGATCCACATTCTCACCACTCTCTGTATAAAGATCCACATTCTCACCACTCTCTGTGCAAAGATCCACATACTCACCACTCTCTGTGTAAAGATCCACATTCTCACCACTCTCTGTTTAACGATCCACATTCTCACCACTCTCTGTGTAAAGATCCACATTCTCACCATTCTCTGTGTAAAGATCCACATTCTCACCATTCTCTGTATAAAGATCCAATTCTCACCACTCTCTGTGTAAAGATCCACATTCTCACCATTCTCTGTGTAAAGATCCACATTCTCACCACTCTCTGTGTAAAGATCCACATTCTCACCACTCTCTGTGCAAAGATCCACATACTCACCACTCTCTGTGTAAAGATCCACATTCTCACCACTCTCTGTTTAACGATCCACATTCTCACCACTCTCTGTGTAAAGATCCACATTCTCACCATTCTCTGTGTAAAGATCCACATTCTCACCATTCTCTGTGTAAAGATCCAATTCTCACCACTCTCTGTGTAAAGATCCACATTCTCACCATTCTCTGTGTAAAGATCCACATTCTCACCACTCTCTGTGTAAATATCCACATTCTCACCACTCTCTGTGTAAAGATCCACATTCTCACCACTCTCTGTAAAGATCCACATTCTAACCATTCTCTGCGTAAAGATCCACATTCTCACCATTCTCTGTATAAAGATCCACAATCTCACCACTCTCTGTGTAAAGATCCACATTCTCACCACTCTCTGTAAAGATCCACATTCTCACCACTCTCTGTGTAAAGATCCACATTCTCACCATTCTCTGTGTAAAGATCCACATTCTCACCATTCTCTGTGTAAAGATCCACATTCTCACCACTCTGTGTGTTAAGATCCACATTCTCACCACTCTCTGTAAAGATCCACATTCTCACCACTCTCTGTAAAGATGCACATTCTCACCACTCTCTGTGTAAAGATCCACATTCTCACCACTCTCTGTATAAAGATCCACATTCTCACCACTCTCTGTATAAAGATCCACATTCTCACCACTCTCTGTGTAAACATACACATTCTCACCACTCTCTGTGTTAAGATCCACATTCTCACCATTCTCTGTGCAAAGATCCAATTCTCACCACTCTCTGTGCAAAGATCCACATTCTCACCACTCTCTGTGCAAAGATCCAATTCTCACCACTCTCTGTGTAAAGATCCACATTCTCACCACTCTCTGTGTAAAGATCCACATTCTCACCACTCTCTGTATAAAGATCCACATTCTCACCATTCTCTGTGCAAAGATCCAATTCTCACCACTCTCTGTGTAAAGATCCACATTCGCACCACTCTCTGTAAAGATCCACATTCTCAACATTCTCTGTGTAAAGATCCACATTCTCACCACTCTCTGTGTAAAGATCCACATTCTCACCACTCTCTGTGCAAAGATCCACATTCTCACCATTCTCTGTGTAAAGATCCACATTCTCACCATTCTCTGTATAAAGATCCAATTCTCACCATTCTCTGTATAAAGATGCACATTCTCACCATTCTCTGTGTAAAGATCCAATTCTCACCACTCTCTGTGTAAAGATCCACATTCTCACCATTCTCTGTGTAAAGATCCACATTCTCACCACTCTCTGTAAAGATCCACATTCTCACCATTCTCTGTATAAAGATCCAATTCTCACCATTCTCTGTGTAAAGATCCACATTCTCACCATTCTCTGTGTAAAGATCCAATTCTCACCATTCTCTGTGTAAAGATCCACATTCTCACCATTCTCTGTGTAAAGATCCACATTCTCACCACTCTGTGTGTAAAGATCCACATTCTCACCACTCTCTGTGAAGATCCACATTCTCACCACTCTCTCTGTAAAGATCCACATTCTCACCACTCTGTGTGTAAAGATCCACATTCTCACCACTCTCTGTAAAGATCCACATTCTCACCATTCTCTGTGTAAAGATCCACATTCTCACCATTCTCTGTGTAAAGATCCACATTCTCACCACTCTGTGTGTAAAGATCCACATTCTCACCACTCTCTGTATAAAGATCCACATTCTCACCGCTCTCTGGAAAGATCCACTTTCTCACCACTCTCTGTATAAAGATCCACATTCTCACCACTCTCTGTGCAAAGATCCACATACTCACCACTCTCTGTGTAAAGATCCACATTCTCACCACTCTCTGTTTAACGATCCACATTCTCACCACTCTCTGTGTAAAGATCCACATTCTCACCATTCTCTGTGTAAAGATCCACATTCTCACCATTCTCTGTGTAAAGATCCAATTCTCACCACTCTCTGTGTAAAGATCCACATTCTCACCATTCTCTGTGTAAAGATTCACATTCTCACCACTCTCTGTGTAAATATCCACATTCTCACCACTCTCTGTGTAAAGATCCACATTCTCACCACTCTCTGCAAAGATCCACATTCTAACCATTCTCTGTGTAAAGATCCACATTCTCACCATTCTCTGTATAAAGATCCACATTCTCACCACTCTCTGTGTAAAGATCCAATTCTCACCATTCTCTGTATAAAGATCCACATTCTCACCGTTCTCTGTGAAGAGATCCACATTCTCACCATTCTCTGTGTAAAGATCCAATTCTCACCACTCTCTGTGTAAAGATCCACATTCTCACCATTCTCTGTGTAAAGATCCACATTCTCACCACTCCATGTGTAAAGATCCACATTCTCACCACTCTCTGTGAAGATCCACATTCTCACCACTCTCTCTGTAAAGATCCACATTCTCACCACTCTGTGTGTAAAGATCCACATTCTCACCACTCTCTGTAAAGATCCACATTCTCACCATTCTCTGTGTAAAGATCCACATTCTCACCATTCTCTGTGTAAAGATCCACATTCTCACCACTCTCTGTGTAAAGGTCCACATTCTCACCACTCTCTGTAAAGATCCACATTCTAACCATTCTCTGTGTAAAGATCCACATTCTCACCATTCTCTGTATAAAGATCCACATTCTCACCACTCTCCGTGTAAAGATCCAATTCTCACCATTCTCTGTATAAAGATCCACATTCTCACCGTTCTCTGTGTAAAGATCCACATTCTCACCATTCTCTGTGCAAAGATCCAATTCTCACCACTCTCTGTGTAAAGATCCACATTCTCACCATTCTCTGTGTAAAGATCCACATTCTCACCACTCTGTGTGTAAAGATCCACATTCTCACCACTCTCTGTGAAGATCCACATTCTCACCACTCTCTCTGTAAAGATCCACATTCTCACCACTCTCTGTGTAAAGATCCACATTCTCACCACTCTCTGTAAAGATCCACATTCTCACCATTCTCTGTGTAAAGATCCACATTCTCACCATTCTCTGTGTAAAGATCCACATTCTCACCACTCTGTGTGTAAAGATCCACATTCTCACCACTCTCTGTATAAAGATCCACATTCTCACCACTCTCTGTAAAGATCCACATTCTCACCACTCTCTGTATAAAGATCCACATTCTCACCACTCTCTGTGCAAAGATCCACATACTCACCACTCTCTGTGTAAAGATCCACATTCTCACCACTCTCTGTTTCACGATCCACATTCTCACCACTCTCTGTGTAAAGATCCACATTCTCACCATTCTCTGTGTAAAGATCCACATTCTCACCATTCTCTGTGTAAAGATCCAATTCTCACCACTCTCTGTGTAAAGATCCACATTCTCACCATTCTCTGTGTAAAGATCCACATTCTCACCACTCTCTGTGTAAATATCCACATTCTCACCACTCTCTGTGTAAATATCCACATTCTCACCACTCTCTGTGTAAAGATCCACATTCTCACCACTCTCTGTAAAGATCCACATTCTCACCACTCTCTGTAAAGATCCACATTCTAACCATTCTCTGTGTAAAGATCCACATTCTCACCATTCTCTGTATAAAGATCCACATTCTCACCACTCTCTGTGTAAAGATCCACATTCTCACCACACTCTGTGTAAAGATCCACATTCTCACCACTCTCTGTAAAGATCCACATTCTCACCACTCTCTGTGCAAAGATCCACATACTCACCACTCTCTTTGTAAAGATCCACATTCTCACCACTCTCTGTTTAACGATCCACATTCTCACCACTCTCTGTGTAAAGATCCACATTCTCACCATTCTCTGTGTAAAGATCCACATTCTCACCATTCTCTGTGTAAAGATCCAATTCTCACCACTCTCTGTGTAAAGATCCACATTCTCACCATTCTCTGTGTAAAGATCCACATTCTCACCACTCTCTGTGTAAATATCCACATTCTCACCACTCTCTGTGTAAAGATCCACATTCTCACCACTCTCTGTAAAGATCCACATTCTAACCATTCTCTGTGTAAAGATCCACATTCTCACCATTCTCTGTGTAAAGATCCACATTCTCACCACTCTGTGTGTTAAGATCCACATTCTCACCACTCTCTGTAAAGATCCACATTCTCACCACTCTCTGTAAAGATGCACATTCTCACCACTCTCTGTGTAAAGATCCACATTCTCACCACTCTCTGTGCAAAGATCCACATTCTCACCATTCTCTGTGTAAAGATCCACATTCTCACCACTCTTGGTGTAAAGATCCACATTCTCACCACTCTCTGTGTAAAGATCCACATTCTCACCACTCTCTGTAAAGATCCACATTCTCACCACTCTCTGTATAAAGATCCACATTCTCACCATTCTCTGTATAAAGATCCACATTCTCACCACTCTCTGTGTAAAGATCCACATTCTCACCACTCTCTGTAAAGATCCACATTCTCACCACTCTCTGTAAAGATCCAATTCTCACCACTCTCTGTGCAAAGATCCACATTCTCACCACTCTCTGTGCAAAGATCCACATTCTCACCATTCTCTGTATAAAGATCCACATTCTCACCACTCTCGGTGTAAAGATCCACATTCTCACCATTCTCTGTGCAAAGATACAATTCTCACCACTCTCTGTGTAAAGATGCACATTCTCACCACTCTCTGTGTAAAGATCCACATTCTCACCACTCTCTGTGTAAAGATCCACATTCTCACCACTCTCTGTGTAAAGATCCACATTCTCACCACTCTCTGTAAAGATCCACATTCTCACCATTCTCTGTGTAAAGATCCACATTCTCACCATTCTCTGTATAAAGATCCACATTCTCACCACTCTCTGTGTAAAGATCCACATTCTCACCACTCTCTGTGCAAAGTTCCACATACTCACCACTCTCTGTGTAAAGATCTACATTCTCACCACTCTCTGTTTAACGATCCACATTCTCACCACTCTCTGTGTAAAGATCCACATTCTCACCATTCTCTGTGTAAAGATCCACATTCTCACCATTCTCTGTGCAAAGATCCAATTTTCACCACTCTCTGTGTAAAGATCCACATTCTCACCATTCTCTGTGTAAAGATCCACATTCTCACCACTCTCTGTGTAAATATCCACATTCTCACCACTCTCTGTGTAAAGATCCACATTCTCACCACTCTCTGTGTAAAGATCCACATTCTCACCATTCTCTGTGTAAAGATCCACATTCTCACCACTCTCTGTGTAAATATCCACATTCTCACCACTCTCTGTGTAAAGATCCACATTCTCACCACTCTCTGTGTAAAGATCCACATTCTCACCACTCTCTGTGTGAAGATCCACATTCTCACCACTCTCTGTAAAGATCCACATTCTAACCATTCTCTGTGTAAAGATCCACATTCTCACCATTCTCTGTATAAAGATCCACATTCTCACCACTCTCTGTGTAAAGATCCACATTCTCACCACTCTCTGTGTAAAGATCCACATTCTCACCACTCTCTGTAAAGATCCACATTCTCACCACTCTCTGTGCAAAGATCCACATACTCACCACTCTCTGTGTAAAGATCCACATTCTCACCACTCTCTGTTTAACGATCCACATTCTCACCACTCTCTGTGTAAAGATCCACATTCTCACCATTCTCTGTGTAAAGATCCACATTCTCACCATTCTCTGTGTAAAGATCCAATTCTCACCACTCTCTGTGTAAAGATCCACATTCTCACCATTCTCTGTGTGAAGATCCACATTCTCACCACTCTCTGTGTAAATATCCACATTCTCACCACTCTCTGTGTAAAGATCCACATTCTCACCACTCTCTGTAAAGATCCACATTCTCACCACTCTCTGTTTAACGATCCACATTCTCACCACTCTCTGTGAAGATCCACATTCTAACCATTCTCTGCGTAAAGATCCACATTCTCACCATTCTCTGTATAAAGATCCACATTCTCACCACTCTCTGTGTAAAGATCCACATTCTCACCACTCTCTGTGTAAAGATCCACATTCTCACCACTCTCTGTAAAGATCCACATTCTCACCACTCTCTCTGTAAAGATCCACATTCTCACCACTCTCTGTGTAAAGATCCACATTCTCACCACTCTCTGTAAAGATCCACATTCTCACCACTCTCTGTGTAAAGATCCACATTCTCACCATTCTCTGTGTAAAGATCCACATTCTCACCACTCTGTGTGTTAAGATCCACATTCTCACCACTCTCTGTAAAGATCCACATTCTCACCACTCTCTGTAAAGATGCACATTCTCACCACTCTCTGTGTAAAGATCCACATTCTCACCACTCTCTGTGCAAAGATCCACATTCTCACCATTCTCTGTGTAAAGATCCACATTCTCACCACTCTTGGTGTAAAGATCCACATTCTCACCACTCTCTGTGTAAAGATCCACATTCTCACCACTCTCTGTGTAAAGATCCACATTCTCACCACTCTCTGTAAAGATCCACATTCTCACCACTCTCTGTATAAAGATCCACATTCTCACCATTCTCTGTATAAAGATCCACATTCTCACCACTCTCTGTGTAAAGATCCACATTCTCACCACTCTCTGTAAAGATCCACATTCTCACCACTCTCTGTAAAGATCCAATTCTCACCACTCTCTGTGCAAAGATCCACATTCTCACCACTCTCTGTGCAAAGATCCACATTCTCACCATTCTCTGTATAAAGATCCACATTCTCACCACTCTCGGTGTAAAGATCCACATTCTCACCATTCTCTGTGCAAAGATACAATTCTCACCACTCTCTGTGTAAAGATCCACATTCTCACCACTCTCTGTGCAAAGATCCACATTCTCACCACTCTCTGTGTAAAGATCCACATTCTCACCACTCTCTGTGCAAAGATCCACATTCTCACCACTCTCTGTAAAGATCCACATTCTCACCATTCTCTGTGTAAAGATCCACATTCTCACCATTCTCTGTATAAAGATCCACATTCTCACCACTCTCTGTGTAAAGATCCACATTCTCACCACTCTCTGTGCAAAGATCCACATACTCACCACTCTCTGTGTAAAGATCCACATTCTCACCACTCTCTGTTTAACGATCCACATTCTCACCACTCTCTGTGTAAAGATCCACATTCTCACCATTCTCTGTGTAAAGATCCACATTCTCACCATTCTCTGTGTAAAGATCCAATTCTCACCACTCTCTGTGTAAAGATCCACATTCTCACCATTCTCTGTGTAAAGATCCACATTCTCACCACTCTCTGTGTAAATATCCACATTCTCACCACTCTCTGTGTAAAGATCCACATTCTCACCACTCTCTGTGTAAAGATCCACATTCTCACCATTCTCTGTGTAAAGATCCACATTCTCACCACTCTCTGTGTAAATATCCACATTCTCACCACTCTCTGTGTAAAGATCCACATTCTCACCACTCTCTGTGTAAAGATCCACATTCTCACCACTCTCTGTGTAAAGATCCACATTCTCACCACTCTCTGTAAAGATCCACATTCTAACCATTCTCTGTGTAAAGATCCACATTCTCACCATTCTCTGTATAAAGATCCACATTCTCACCACTCTCTGTGTAAAGATCCACATTCTCACCACTCTCTGTGTAAAGATCCACATTCTCACCACTCTCTGTAAAGATCCACATTCTCACCACTCTCTGTGCAAAGATCCACATACTCACCACTCTCTGTGTAAAGATCCACATTCTCACCACTCTCTGTTTAACGATCCACATTCTCACCACTCTCTGTGTAAAGATCCACATTCTCACCATTCTCTGTGTAAAGATCCACATTCTCACCATTCTCTGTGTAAAGATCCAATTCTCACCACTCTCTGTGTAAAGATCCACATTCTCACCATTCTCTGTGTGAAGATCCACATTCTCACCACTCTCTGTGTAAATATCCACATTCTCACCACTCTCTGTGTAAAGATCCACATTCTCACCACTCTCTGTGAAGATCCACATTCTAACCATTCTCTGCGTAAAGATCCACATTCTCACCATTCTCTGTATAAAGATCCACATTCTCACCACTCTCTGTGTAAAGATCCACATTCTCACCACTCTCTGTGTAAAGATCCACATTCTCACCACTCTCTGTAAAGTTCCACATTCTCACCACTCTCTCTGTAAAGATCCACATTCTCACCACTCTCTGTGTAAAGATCCACATTCTCACCACTCTCTGTAAAGATCCACATTCTCACCACTCTCTGTGTAAAGATCCACATTCTCACCATTCTCTGTGTAAAGATCCACATTCTCACCATTCTCTGTGTAAAGATCCACATTCTCACCACTCTGTGTGTTAAGATCCACATTCTCACCACTCTCTGTAAAGATCCACATTCTCACCACTCTCTGTAAAGATGCACATTCTCACCACTCTCTGTGTAAAGATCCACATTCTCACCACTCTCTGTGCAAAGATCCACATTCTCACCATTCTCTGTGTAAAGATCCACATTCTCACCACTCTTGGTGTAAAGATCCACATTCTCACCACTCTCTGTGTAAAGATCCACATTCTCACCACTCTCTGTAAAGATCCACATTCTCACCACTCTCTGTATAAAGATCCACATTCTCACCATTCTCTGTACAAAGATCCACATTCTCACCACTCTCTGTGTAAAGATCCACATTCTCACCACTCTCTGTAAAGATCCACATTCTCACCACTCTCTGTAAAGATCCAATTCTCACCACTCTCTGTGCAAAGATCCACATTCTCACCACTCTCTGTGCAAAGATCCACATTCTCACCATTCTCTGTATAAAGATCCACATTCTCACCACTCTCGGTGTAAAGATCCACATTCTCACCATTCTCTGTGCAAAGATACAATTCTCACCACTCTCTGTGTAAAGATCCACATTCTCACCACTCTCTGTGTAAAGATCCACATTCTCACCACTCTCTGTGTAAAGATCCACATTCTCACCACTCTCTGTGTAAAGATCCACATTCTCACCACTCTCTGTAAAGATCCACATTCTCACCATTCTCTGTGTAAAGATCCACATTCTCACCATTCTCTGTATAAAGATCCACATTCTCACCACTCTCTGTGTAAAGATCCACATTCTCACCACTCTCTGTGTAAAGATCCACATTCTCACCACTCTCTGTAAAGATCCACATTCTCACCACTCTCTCTGTAAAGATCCACATTCTCACCACTCTCTGTGTAAAGATCCACATTCTCACCACTCTCTGTGTAAAGATCCACATTCTCACCATTCTCTGTGTAAAGATCCACATTCTCACCATTCTCTGTGTAAAGATCCACATTCTCACCATTCTCTGTGTAAAGATCCACATTCTCACCACTCTCTGTAAAGATCCACATTCTCACCACTCTCTGTGCAAAGATCCACATTCTCACCACTCTCTGTAAAGATCCACATTCTCACCATTCTCTGTGTAAAGATCCACATTCTCACCATTCTCTGTATAAAGATCCACATTCTCACCACTCTCTGTGTAAAGATCCACATTCTCACCACTCTCTGTGCAAAGATCCACATACTCACCACTCTCTGTGTAAAGATCCACATTCTCACCACTCTCTGTTTAACGATCCACATTCTCACCACTCTCTGTGTAAAGATCCACATTCTCACCATTCTCTGTGTAAAGATCCACATTCTCACCATTCTCTGTGTAAAGATCCAATTCTCACCACTCTCTGTGTAAAGATCCACATTCTCACCATTCTCTGTGTAAAGATCCACATTCTCACCACTCTCTGTGTAAATATCCACATTCTCACCACTCTCTGTGTAAAGATCCACATTCTCACCACTCTCTGTGTAAAGATCCACATTCTCACCATTCTCTGTGTAAAGATCCACATTCTCACCACTCTCTGTGTAAATATCCACATTCTCACCACTCTCTGTGTAAAGATCCACATTCTCACCACTCTCTGTGTAAAGATCCACATTCTCACCACTCTCTGTGTAAAGATCCACATTCTCACCACTCTCTGTAAAGATCCACATTCTCACCATTCTCTGTATAAAGATCCACATTCTCACCACTCTCTGTGTAAAGATCCACATTCTCACCACTCTCTGTGTAAAGATCCACATTCTCACCACTCTCTGTAAAGATCCACATTCTCACCACTCTCTGTGCAAAGATCCACATACTCACCACTCTCTGTGTAAAGATCCACATTCTCACCACTCTCTGTTTAACGATCCACATTCTCACCACTCTCTGTGTAAAGATCCACATTCTCACCATTCTCTGTGTAAAGATCCACATTCTCACCATTCTCTGTGTAAAGATCCAATTCTCACCACTCTCTGTGTAAAGATCCACATTCTCACCATTCTCTGTGTGAAGATCCACATTCTCACCACTCTCTGTGTAAATATCCACATTCTCACCACTCTCTGTGTAAAGATCCACATTCTCACCACTCTCTGTGAAGATCCACATTCTCACCATTCTCTGTGTAAAGATCCACATTCTCACCACTCTCTGTGTAAAGATCCACATTCTCACCACTCTCTGTTTAACGATCCACATTCTCACCACTCTCTGTGTAAAGATCCACATTCTCACCACTCTCTGTGTAAAGATCCACATTCTCACCACTCTCTGTTTAACGATCCACATTCTCACCACTCTCTGTGTAAAGATCCACATTCTCACCATTCTCTGCGTAAAGATCCACATTCTCACCATTCTCTGTATAAAGATCCACATTCTCACCACTCTCTGTGTAAAGATCCACATTCTCACCACTCTCTGTGTAAAGATCCACATTCTCACCACTCTCTGTAAAGTTCCACATTCTCACCACTCTCTCTGTAAAGATCCACATTCTCACCACTCTCTGTGTAAAGATCCACATTCTCACCACTCTCTGTAAAGATCCACATTCTCACCACTCTCTGTGTAAAGATCCACATTCTCACCATTCTCTGTGTAAAGATCCACATTCTCACCACTCTCTGTAAAGATCCACATTCTCACCACTCTCTGTAAAGATGCACATTCTCACCACTCTCTGTGTAAAGATCCACATTCTCACCACTCTCTGTGCAAAGATCCACATTCTCACCATTCTCTGTGTAAAGATCCACATTCTCACCACTCTTGGTGTAAAGATCCACATTCTCACCACTCTCTGTGTAAAGATCCACATTCTCACCACTCTCTGTAAAGATCCACATTCTCACCACTCTCTGTATAAAGATCCACATTCTCACCATTCTCTGTACAAAGATCCACATTCTCACCACTCTCTGTGTAAAGATCCACATTCTCACCACTCTCTGTAAAGATCCACATTCTCACCACTCTCTGTAAAGATCCAATTCTCACCACTCTCTGTGCAAAGATCCACATTCTCACCACTCTCTGTGCAAAGATCCACATTCTCACCATTCTCTGTATAAAGATCCACATTCTCACCACTCTCGGTGTAAAGATCCACATTCTCACCATTCTCTGTGCAAAGATACAATTCTCACCACTCTCTGTGTAAAGATCCACATTCTCACCACTCTCTGTGTAAAGATCCACATTCTCACCACTCTCTGTGTAAAGATCCACATTCTCACCACTCTCTGTGTAAAGATCCACATTCTCACCACTCTCTGTAAAGATCCACATTCTCACCATTCTCTGTGTAAAGATCCACATTCTCACCATTCTCTGTATAAAGATCCACATTCTCACCACTCTCTGTGTAAAGATCCACATTCTCACCACTCTCTGTGTAAAGATCCACATTCTCACCACTCTCTGTAAAGATCCACATTCTCACCACTCTCTCTGTAAAGATCCACATTCTCACCACTCTCTGTGTAAAGATCCACATTCTCACCACTCTCTGTGTAAAGATCCACATTCTCACCATTCTCTGTGTAAAGATCCACATTCTCACCATTCTCTGTGTAAAGATCCACATTCTCACCATTCTCTGTGTAAAGATCCACATTCTCACCACTCTCTGTAAAGATCCACATTCTCACCACTCTCTGTAAAGATCCACATTCTCACCATTCTCTGTACAAAGATCCACATTCTCACCACTCTCTGTGTAAAGATCCACATTCTCACCACTCTCTGTGTAAAGATCCACATTCTCACCACTCTCTGTATAAAGATCCACATTCTCACCACTCTCTGTAAAGATCCACATTCTCACCACTCTCTGTATAAAGATCCACATTCTCACCACTCTGTGCAAAGATCCACATTCTCACCACTCTCTGTGTAAAGATCCACATTCTCACCACTCTCTGTTTAAAGATCCACATTCTCACCACTCTCTGTGTAAAGATCCACATTCTCACCATTCTCTGTGTGAAGATCCACATTCTCACCATTCTCTGTGTAAAGATCCACATTCTCACCACTCTCTGTATAAAGATCCACATTCTCACCACTCTCTGTAAAGATCCACATTCTCACCACTCTCTGTATAAAGATCCACATTCTCACCACTCTGTGCAAAGATCCACATTCTCACCACTCTCTGTGTAAAGATCCACATTCTCACCACTCTCTGTTTAAAGATCCACATTCTCACCACTCTCTGTGTAAAGATCCACATTCTCACCATTCTCTGTGTAAAGATCCACATTCTCACCATTCTCGGTATAAAGATCCACATTCTCACCACTCTCTGTGTAAAGAACCACATTCTCACCACTCTCTGTGCAACGATCCACATTCTCACCACTCTCTGTAAAGATCCACATTCTCACCACTCTCTGTATAAAGATCCACATTCTCACCACTCTGTGCAAAGATCCACATTCTCACCACTCTCTGTGTAAAGATCCACATTCTCACCACTCTCTGTGTAAAGATCCACATTCTCACCACTCTCTGTATAAAGATCCACATTCTCACCACTCTCTGTAAAGATCCACATTCTCACCACTCTCTGTATAAAGATCCACATTCTCACCACTCTGTGCAAAGATCCACATTCTCACCACTCTCTGTGTAAAGATCCACATTCTCACCACTCTCTGTTTAAAGATCCACATTCTCACCACTCTCTGTGTAAAGATCCACATTCTCACCATTCTCTGTGTGAAGATCCACATTCTCACCATTCTCTGTGTAAAGATCCACATTCTCACCACTCTCTGTATAAAGATCCACATTCTCACCACTCTCTGTAAAGATCCACATTCTCACCACTCTCTGTATAAAGATCCACATTCTCACCACTCTGTGCAAAGATCCACATTCTCACCACTCTCTGTGTAAAGATCCACATTCTCACCACTCTCTGTTTAAAGATCCACATTCTCACCACTCTCTGTGTAAAGATCCACATTCTCACCATTCTCTGTGTAAAGATCCACATTCTCACCATTCTCGGTATAAAGATCCACATTCTCACCACTCTCTGTGTAAAGAACCACATTCTCACCACTCTCTGTGCAACGATCCACATTCTCACCACTCTCTGTAAAGATCCACATTCTCACCACTCTCTCTGTAAAGATCCACATTCTCACCACTCTCTGTGTAAAGATCCACATTGTCACCACTCTCTGTATAGATCCACATTCTCACCACTCTCTGTGTAAAGATCCACATTCTCACCATTCTCTGTGTAAAGATCCACATTCTCACCACTCTCTGTAAAGATCCACATTCTCACCACTCTCTGTAAAGATCCACATTCTCACCACTCTCTGTAAAGATCCACATTCTCACCACTCTCTGTAAAGATCCACATTCTCACCACTCTCTGTGTAAAGATCCACATTCTCACCACTCTCTGTAAAGATCCACATTCTCACCATTCTCTGTGTAAAGATCCACATTCTCACCATTCTCTGTATAAAGATCCACATTCTCACCATTCTCTGTAAAGATCCACATTCTCACCACTCTCTCTGTAAAGATCCACATTCTCACCACTCTCTGTAAAGATCCACATTCTCACCATTCTCTGTGTAAAGATCCACATTCTCACCATTCTCTGTATAAAGATCCACATTCTCACCATTCTCTGTAAAGATCCACATTCTCACCACTCTCTCTGTAAAGATCCACATTCTCACCACTCTCTGTAAAGATCCACATTCTCACCATTCTCTGTGTAAAGATCCACATTCTCACCATTCTCTGTATAAAGATCCACATTCTCACCATTCTCTGTAAAGATCCACATTCTCACCACTCTCTGTGTGAAGATCCACATTCTCACCACTCTCTGTAAAGATCCACATTCTCACCATTCTCTGTATAAAGATCCACATTCTCACCATTCTCTGTAAAGATCCACATTCTCACCTCTCTCTGTGTGAAGATCCACATTCTCACCACTCTCTGTAAAGATCCACATTCTCACCACTCTATGTAAAGATCCACATTCTCACCACTCTCTGTGTGAAGATCCACATTCTCACCACTCTCTGTATAAAGATCCACATTCTCACCACTCTCTGTATAAAGATCCACATTCTCACCACTCTCTGTGTTAAGATCCAATTCTCACCACTCTCTGTGTAAAGATCCAATTCTCACCACTCTCTGTGTAAAGATCCACATTCTCACCACTCTCTGTGCAAAGATCCAATTCTCACCACTCTCTGTGTAAAGATCCACATTCTCACCACTCTCTGTGTAAAGATCCACATTCTCACCACTCTCTGTATGAAGATCCACATTCTCACCATTCTCTGTGCAAAGATCCAATTCTCACCACTCTCTGTGTAAAGATCCACATTCTCACCACTCTCTGTATAAAGATCCACATTCTCACCACTCTCTGTGTAAAGATCCACATTCTCACCACTCTCTGTGTAAAGATCCACATTCTCACCACTCTCGGTGTAAAGATCCACATTCTCACCACTCTCAGTGTAAAGATCCACATTCTTACCACTCTGTGTGTAAAGATCCACATTCTCACCACTCTCTGTGTAAAGATCCACATTCTCACCACTCAATGTTAAGGCCTAGTCGAAAGATGAGGTGCTGTCCCTCGAGCTTGCGTTGAGCTTCATTGGAACAGTTTAGGAAGCCAAGGACAGCGAGGTTTGTCAATAAATTTGGTCCTTTGATGCTGACAGCAGAAAAAAAATGACTATGAAAGCTGCTGGCTTATTGTAAAATCCCCAACCAGTTCAGCAAGGCCCTTCAGGGAAGGGAACCTGACACCCCTGCCCTGTCTGGCCTGCACATGAATCCAATCTCGGGGTTACCAACCCTCCAGGATTGTCCTGGAATCTCCAGGAATTAAGAACATAAGAAACAGGAGCAGGAGTAGGCCATACGGCCCCTCGAGCCTGCTCCGCCATTCAATAAGATCAGGGCTGATCTTTGGTCTCAACTCCACTTTCCTGCAAAACCCCAGGGAGAAAAATCATAGGGGCATTAAAAAAAAATTGTGTTTTTGAAAAGAATTTCTTTGAAGCGAGTTTGGAGAAGGCTGAACCCAGTTCTCTGTGGATGTGAATACACAGGACAAAACTGTCCATAATGTAGCACTAATGGGCACGACATTGACAATCTCATTCAGAGACCAAATAGATGGCTGGTGTGGGAAATCCAATATGTCACACTGGAAATAAAAATTGGAAGCGATGTAAAAGAGGCGGCCGATTTGTTACAGCCTGTTTACACTATCGCACAAAGTCAGAATGACCCCCATTGTAAGGTGGAACAGAGGGTACGTTACATTTGACCTGTGCTCTATTTGACCTAAATACTCACATAGATATATGCGCAAACATATTTTTATGATTTATAAAGTGTTGTTTAATTAAAATCAGCAACTGGCCTGGACCCAGACAAATTGATTGTCTGAGGTCGAGGCATATGGCTGGCTGATGTTCATTTTTGAAAAAAAATACACTCTTGCTCGGTGCTAACACTTGGTGCAAAGAGCAGAAAATATCACAATCTCCCTAAACTGATGACCCTTAGCTTGATGTGCATCAGTAAATATTTATCCAGGCATGTACATTCAAGTGATACTTGTGGGGGTAATTTCCTTTGGCTGCTCTGTGTAGTCGTAAACAAACGGTCAGTAATTCTAAAGCAGTTTCCTGGACATGTTTACCATTTCAGGACAATTAATGACCAGGTGAATCTTTGTACTTTCACAGTGACCGTAGAAAGTCAACCCCCTCCCATCCCCCCACCGCCCTCGTTCCCTCTCTTCGTCCATCAAACGCCAAACTCAAGGAATAATGTGATGGTTAAAAAGAATGCTGAGTACTTGTTGAGAGACTCGAAGCCTCGCTACCCATTGCTCGGTATGTCTGCCAGGTGTAGCCTCTGTGGTATTTATATCAAACTGCTCTTTATCCGGGATGTTTTAAAACAAAAATGGCTGTTTGTTCACATGTTTGGAATGTTGCTACAAACTTTTGGAAATGTGGGAAAGATGAGGTCCCAAGTTAGTGGGTTACAGGTAGGTCTGGAACTGGACCAGAGCAGGAAAGCTTTGCGTGTCATCGAACACTCCCCGCACTGTATCCCCCGTAAGCTCACAGGAGCAGCAAGACTCCTTTATTCCCGCTGTGTACCATCTGTGCTGGTAGTGTCAGTTATATCAGCCATGTCAGCTAAAGCTCAGTTGATAGCACTCTCACCTACTAAGTCAGAAGGTTGTGGGTTCAAGTCCTACTACCAAAGACTTGAGTACAAAGTCTAGACTAACATTCTAATGCAGTACTGAGATAAATGTTAAACTGAAATAAAGATCCCCTGGTACAAGAGAAAGGGGGTTCTTCCCACTGTCCTAGCCAATATTTATCCAACATCATTAAAACAGATTATTACCTCATTGCTGGTTGTGGGATCTTGCTGTGTGAAAATTGGCTGCCGTGTTTCCTACATTACCACAGTGACTACACTTCAAAAGTACTTTGTTGATTGTAAAGTGCTTTGGGACGTCCTGAGGTCGTGAAAGGCGCTATAAAAAGGTACGTCTTTGTGATGCAAGAGTCCTTACAGAATAATAGAAAGGCTACAGCACGGAAGAAGGCCATTTGGCCCATCGAGTCCGTGCTGGCTCTATGCAAGAGCAATCCAGCTAGTCCCACTCCCCCGCCCTATCCCCATAGCCCTGCAAATTTTTTCCTTTCAAGTACTTATCCAGTTCCCTTTTGAAGACCATGATTGAATCTGCCTCCACCACCCCCTCGGGCAGTGCATTCCAGATCCTAACCACTCACTGTATAAAAATGTTTTTCCTCATGGTCACCTTTGGTTCTTTTGCCAATCACCTTAAATCTATGTCCTCTGGTCCTTGACCCTTCCGCCAATGGGACCAGTTTCTCCCTATCTACCCTGTCTAGACCCTTCATGATCAAATCTCCTCTCAACCTTCTCTGTTCCAAGGAGAACAATCCCAGCTTCTCCAGTCTATCCACATAACTAAGGTCCCTCCTCCCTGGAATCATTCTAATAAATCTCTCCGCAGCCTCTCTAAGGGTTAGATTTTCAATTTGCCGCCCAGACGTGGCAGATCGGCCGCCATTTGTACAAATCGGCTGATTTTCATTTCAATTGATTTCAATAATGGGCGGCCGATCCGCCCATTATTGAAATCACTTTCAGAACTGAAGCGAGAATGAGACGGAGGAAGAAAGAGGAAACTGAGTGGCTAAATGGGCGTTTATTACTTGTACTGCTGAAGGCTAGTGAAGGGAAAGGCATTTATATAACACATGAACAAAATGATGGTTAAAAAGTTCTGAATTGTAGAATCATACATACAGCACAAAAGGAGGCCATTTGGCCCATTGTACCTGTGCCAGTGAATCTCCTTATCCTCCCCTTTTTACATTGTGCGTGACACTGTGCTGATCACGACTCAGGTTGTCACCTTTTTCCAACTATGAAGAAAACCCAGGAACAAAAGCAGTTTCCTTACTAACTAGCACCTCTCAACCATAAGCCACACGGTCTTCACTAGAGAAGAGGATGCTGCCATTGTAGCAGTAAAGGAGGATGTAGTGGATAGGATAAAAATAGATAAAGAGGAGGTACTTAAAAGATTGGCTGTACTCAAAGTAGAAAAGTCACCCGGTCCAGATGGGAGGCATCGTAGGTTACTGAGGGAAGGAAGGGTGGAAATTGCGGATTGTGACCACAATGGTCACAATCTTCCAAACCTTCTTAGATATGAGGATGAGGACTGGAGGATTACAAATGTTACACCCCTGTTCAAAAATGGGGAGAGGGATAAACCCGGCAATTACAGGCCAATCAGCCTAACATCGGTGGTGGGGAAACCTTTAGAGGCAATAAATTGGCATTTGGAAAAGTATGGGCTAATAAATGAAAGTCAGCACGGATTTGTAAAAGGAAAATCGTGTTTGACTAACTTGATTGAGTTCTTTGATGAAGTAACGGAGAGGGTTGATGAGGGCATTGCGGTTGATGCTGTGTATATGGACTTTCAAAAAGCATTTGACAAAGTACCACACAATAGACTTGTTAGCAAAATTAAAACCCATGGGATTTAAGGGACAGTGGCAGCATGGATACAAAATTGGCTGGAGGACAAAGAGAGTAATGGTGAACGGTTGTTTTTCAGACTGGAGGGAAGTATACAGTGGTGTTCCCCAGGGGTCAGTATTAGGACCACTGCTCTTTTGATATATATTAATAACCTGGATTTGGGTATAGAGGGTATAATTTCAAAGTTTGCAGATGACACGAAACTTGGAAATGTAGTAACAGACTCCAGAACATAGACTCACTGGTGAAATGGACAGACACATGAAAGATGTAATTTAATGCAGAGATGTGTGAAATGAGGCATTTAGGTAGGAAGAATGAGAAGAGGCAATATAAACTAAATGGTACAATTTTATAAGGGGGTGCGGGAACAGAGAGACCTGGGGGTGTACATGCACAAATCTTAGAAGGTGGCAGGACAAGTTAAGACGGTTGTTAAAAAAGCACATGGGATCCTGGGCTTTATTAATAGAGACATAGAGTATAAAAGCAAGGAAGTTACGCTAAACCTTTAAAAAAAACATTGGTTAGGCCTCAGCAGGAGTATTGTGTCCAATTCTGGACACCACACCTTAGGAAGGATGTGAAGGCCTTGGACAGGTTGCAGAAAAGATTTACTAGAATGGTACCAAGGATGAGGGACTTCAGTTATGTGGAGAGACTGGAGAAGCTGGGGTTGTTCTGCTTAGAACAGAGAAGGTTGAGAGGAGATTCGATAAAGGTGTTCAAAATCATGAACGGTTTTGACAGAGTAAATAAGGAGAAACTGTTTCCAGTGGCAGAAGGGTCGGTAACCAGAGGACACAGATTTAAGGGGATTGACAAAAGAGCCAGAGGCGACATGAGGAAACATTTTTTTACACAGCGAGTTGTTATGATCTGGAATGCACTGCTTGAAAGGGTGGTGGAAGCAGATTCAATAGTAACTTTCAAAAGGGGAGTAGATAAATACTTGAAGGGAAAAAATTTACAGAGCTATGAGGAAAGAGCAGGGGAATGGAACTAATTGGATCGCTCTTCCAAAGAGCCGGCACAGGCACAATGGGCCGAACGGTCTTCTCCTGTGCTGTACCTACTATACCTGGAAAGAACAAGAGGTAAAAATTTTGTCTAGGCCCATTTTTGGGCCCAGCAATGCGGCCCGAAGCAAAAGGAGTTGAGGTACAGATCAGCCATGATCTCATTGAATGGCAGAGCAGGTTCAAGGAGCTGAATGGCCTACTCCTGTTCCCATGTTCCTAAGAGGGCCGAGTAACGATGGAAATCATTCCTCAGACCTGATCGGCGTACTCGGGGCGAGCTCCCGGCACTAGTCGGGCCTCCACAGGCAGCTCGTCCTACGGGGAAGAACTATTTCAGGCCGGCTGCCTCGCCTGTGAACTCACAGGAGCACTCCTTATCTTTCGTTGGTGGGCGCCCGGGACCTGATCGTCGGGAACTAACTTTGAAAAAGTTAGGCCCCTAATTAACATATTCAAGGTGCCCAACACCTGCTGGGGACGCCAGAAAAATGGGCTCCATGAATTTAGCAGTGGGCCCAACACCTGCTGAGATTGGGCGCAGGTAGTCCCACTGCTAAATTAGTACGCTTTCCCCCGTTTGACGCAATGCATGACTATGTCTACCCCCCAAGAGTTTAATTTTTAAAAAATATCAGACTTCTGCGTCTGATTTACCTTTTAGAAATTTTCTGGCAGCCCACTCAAAAACCAGTCGGTCCTGTCCAAAAATGGATGGGTGACAGCCTATTAGCAACTGCACATCTCTGCACTCGTAAGTATGTCTTATTCCCCAACATCTTGTAAGTGTGTCTTATTACCCAACACATGAGAGTATGGGATCTTGCTGATCACAAGGGAGCTTCAGATGAAGAAGCCCTTTGGCCTATTTGATCTCATCCTTCCAGATTACCCATCCCCCTTCTTACCCACTGCAGCAATTACCTCGTCAAACAAATCCAGCATCCTAGTTACATGTTCCAGCTGCACAACAACAACAACAACAACAACAACATGTATTTATATAGTGCCTTTACCATGGTAAAACGTCCCAAGGCCCTTCTCAGGAGCGTTATGAAACGCAAACTGACACCGAGTCACAAAAAAAAATATTAGGACAGGTGACCAAAAGCTTGGTCAAAGAAGTATGTTTTAAGGAGCATCTTAAAGGAGGAGAGGTGGAGAGGTTCAGCGAGGGAATTCCAGAGCCTAGGGCCTAGGCAGCTGAAGGCACGGCCGCCAGTGGTGGAGCGATAAAAATCAGGGTTCCGCAAGAGGCCAGAATTGGAGGAGCGCAGAGATCTCAGAGGGTTGTAGGGCTGAAGGAGGTTACAGAGATAGGGAGGGGCGAGGCCATGGAGGGGTTTGAAAACAAGGATGAGAATTTTAAAATTGAGGCGTTGTCGGACTGGGAGCCAATGTAGGTCAGCGAGCACAGGGGCGATGAGTGACCGGGACTTGGTGCGAGTTAGGATACAGGCAGCAGAGTTTTGGATGAGCTCAAGTTTATGGAGTGTGCAAGATGGGAGTTGGCCAGGAAAGCACCGAAATGGTCGAGTTTAGAGGTACCAAACAACAACAACTTGCATTTATATAGCACCTTTAACGTAATAAAACATCCCAAGGTGCTTCACAGGAGCGCTATCAAACAAAATTTGACACCAAACCATATAAGGAGGTATTAGGACAGGTGACCAAAAGCTTGGTCAAAGAGGTAGGTTTTAAGGAGCGACTTAAAGGAGGAGAGAGGTGGAGAGGCGGAGAGATTTAGGGAGGGAATTCCAGAGCTTAGGGCCTAGGCAGCTGAAGGCACGGCCGCCAATGGTGCAGTGATTAAAATCAGGGATGCGTAAGAGGCAAGGATTGGAGGAGCACAGAGATCTCGGATGGTTGTAGGGCTGGATTAGGTTACAGGGATAGGGAGGGGCAAGGCCATGGAAGGATTTGAAATCAAGGATGAGAATTTTAAATCCCGGAACGGGAGCCAATGTAGGTCACTGAGCACAGGGGTGATGGGAGAACGGGACATGGCGCGAGTTAGGATACGGGCAGCAGAGTTTGGGATGAGCTCAAGTTTATGAAGGGCGGAAGATGGGAGGCCAGCCAGGAGAGCACTGGAACAGTCCAGTCTGGAGGTAACAAAGGGATGGATCAGAAGTTCAGCAGCAGATGAACTGAGTCAGGGGCGGAGACAGGAGATATTACGGAGGTGGAAGTAGGCGGTCTTGATGATGGAGCGGATATGTGGTCTTAAGCTCATCTCAGGGTCAGATAGGACGCCAAGGTTGTGAACGGCCTGGTTCAGCCTCAGACAGTGGCCAAGAAGAGGGATGGAGTCAGTGGCTAGGGAATGGAGTTTGCGGCGGGAACCAAAGACAATGGCTTCGGTTTTCCCAATAGCAACAAAGGCATAGATGAGGATTTCAGCAGAAATATTTTGATGTGTATCCTAAATTTGCCCTTCACAACCCTCAACCTGGGGAATAGCTGGGAACCCCAAGCAACATCTGCCTTAATTTGACTTAACTTCCCTTAAAACTTCCCTCTGATACCCTCAGTTACTAATAGGCATGCGCGTCCTCCCCTTGATTGTCACTGACCGTAGTTTGTAAAGGAGTTTCTTATGCAGTACTTTATCCTAGGCCTCTAGTTACACTGGTGGTGATTTTCCCCGGGGGTTGTCCCGTTCGTCGATTTCGATGGAAGAGCTTTGGAAGAACAGCGTTAACTGAACCCCCGTGGAAATCCACCCCTGCTGCGTCACATGGCTTCCACTCATCAGTGTGGGATATCACCTTCATTCCTATACTTATTTCTTATGGTGTCAGCCATGACTCAGTTGGTAGCACTCTCACCTCTGAGTCAGAAGGTCGTGGGTTCAAGTCCCACTCCATAGACTTGAGCACAAAAATCTAGGCTGATTCTCCAGTCCCGTACTGAGGGAGTGCTGCACTGTCGGAGGTGCCGTCTTTCGGATGAGACGTTAAACAGAGGCCTGATCTGCCTTCTCAGGCGGGCGTAGAAGATCCCATGGCACTATTTTGAAGAAGAGCAGGGGAGTTCTCCCCGGAGTCCTGGCCAATATTTATCCCTCAACTGACATGAAAAAAACAGATGATCTGGTCATTATAACATTGCTGTTTGTGGGACCTTGCTGTGCACAATTGGCTGCCCCATTTCCTACATTACAACAGTGACTACGCTTCAAAAAGTACTTACTTGGCTGTAAAGCGCTTTGGGACATCCTGAGGTTGTGAAAGGTGGTATATAAATGCAAGTTCTTTCTGTTTCTTTTTTCTTCCCTTATTGATTGTTTTCTGAATTCTTATAGGTAACAGTCCTTAATGAAAAAAGTATTAGAAGTTCTAAATATGTATCCATTTACTAGCTCAATAGAAGAGTCCAGGCATGTTACGCAGTAACCATTGCCTGCATATTGTGACCATGTGTTCCCCATTAGCCTGGTTTTATGCTCCCTGGACTGTGCCCTCACGATTCAATGGAAACTCTGTACATCCTGAACTCATTTGATGCTGTTTGAATTCCGTATTGATCACACATTCTGACAATAACTGGCATTGGCCTCCTTTGTAGCCGTTCCAGCCCAGCTGTAGCTCATCCGCGGTGGTTAATCTTTCAGCCGTTGAAGACGGAACTTGGGACACTGCCTTCGAAACTGATGAGACGAAAGCAACTTTTTTTCTATTCACGTTTCAAATTAAATTTGGGGTTTTTTTTTTGGTTTTTAAATCACTAACTTTACAGAAGCATCAAAGTAAGACAGGAGAATAAAGAAAGAGACTGCAGCACCAGGAGGGTAAGAGGGCTGTGAGAGGCCAGGAGCAAACACGGTAACTGTTCTTCTTCAGCAGCACCTCCCAAACCCGCAACCTCCACCACCTAGAAGGACAAGGGCAGCAGGTGCAAGGGAACACCACCACCTCCAAGTCACACACACCATCCCGACTTGGACATGTATCGGCGCTGGGTCAAAATCCTGGAACTCCCTTCCTAACAGCACTGTGGGAGAACCTTCACCACACGGACTGCAGCGGGTTCAAGAAGAAGGCCCACCGCCACCTTCTCAAGGGCAATTAGGGATGGGCAATAAATGGCGGCCTCGCCAGCGACGCCCACATCCCGAGAATGAATTTAAAAGTTACCATGTTGTTTAAGTTCAGCCCTGGAGTCTGGGCTACCCGTTTACTCCACTCACACCTGAATTGATCTAGGCCCAAAAGGCAAGGCTGAATGAACTTGGCCAAGCTACTCTAGCAAACAGAGATCAGATTCGCCAGAAGTTACATTCGGATCCTTTTTGCGCTGTGGAATAGGTCAACTCTGTCGATTCATCAGAACGGATAAGTGTGACCATCGGGAAGAAGCGAGAAGTGTTTGTGTTCTGGGCAGTTATTTCTATCAAAAACATAAAAAGTCTGGCATTACACAGCAGGTCAGTCAGCGTCCATACAGGGAAAAGATGGGTTATGGCATTTCAAGCGTATAACCCAGTGTCGCTGTTACCATGGTAACATTTGGACTGCTGGGGATAACAATGGTGGTTTTGTTGCCAGTGCTTACACCAGTGAGAGATTAATATGAGAGTGCACAGAGTCCAGGACTGAGTGGAGATGTTAGTCAGATTTGTGTGTCAACAGGCAGCAGAGAAGCAGCATCAGGAGCACTGAAGATGGAGTAACTCTAGTCACTTCGGGGCTGCGGAGCGGACACAAGTGGAGCTAGCTGGGCGAGCCGAAAGTCCTTTCTGTGTTACGCATCTTCTTATTGTCCACAATTAACAAAGCGATAAGCTATAGGAACTACGCCAGGACAGTCTTGCAACGTCAGAGGTGCAGCACGTGTAGCCCTGTGGAGCCAGTGTGTCAGATGCTCATGTCAGCCTGACCTAACCACTTGCTAAGCCGAACTCTGTGGGTCAACTTGAAACAGAACAAAATGACTAATCCACCTAACCTCAACAATGTTGGAGCTAGATTCAGAGATCCTGACAGCACTGAAGCATGAGAACTGCTCACTACCCTCACGGCCAGGCTTTTCCCTACCGTGAGCCCTGTCATTCACGGCTGATAGGCATGAACCTATTTGCCAGACACTGGTGCTTGTAGAAGTGAGTGTGATGGTGTAGAAATTATTTTGAGCACTACTTTCAATAATCCGGTTAATGCGCCGTGTAAAATTTGGTTTTCAATAAAGTCATTAATCCTGGTGTTAACCTTGGCTCAGTGATAGCAATCCCGTCTCCAAGTCAGAAGGTTATGGGTTCAGGTCCCACTCCAGAGAGTTGAGCGGATAATCCAGGCTGACACTTCATTGCAGTACTGAGGGAGTGCTGCACTGTTGGAGGTGCTGTCTTTCAGCTGAGATGTTAAACCAAGGTAAAAGATCCCATGGCACTATTTGAAGATGAGCAGGGTAGTTCTCCCTGGTGTCTTGGCCAAGATTTATCCCTCAACCAACACCTAAAAACAGATTGTATGATCATTACTGTCTGTGGGACCTTGCTGTGCACAATTTGCTGCCGCGTTTCCCTCCATTACAACAGTGACTACACTTTAAAGGTATTTCATTGGCTGTGAAGCATTTTGCGATGTGCAGGGGTCATGAAATGTGCTATATAAATGCAGGTCCTTTCTTTCTAACTGTTTCCTAGATATGTATTTGTAATACACGCCACACTGTATGTTACCAAGTGTGTGTAATACATGCCGCACTGTATGTTATCCTGTGTGTGTAATACACGCCACACTGTATGTTACCCTGTGTTTGTAATACATGCCGCACTGTATGTTATCCTGTGTGTGTAATACACGCGCACTGTATGTTACCCTGCGTGTGTAATACAAGCCGCACTGTATGTTACCCTGTGTGTGTAATACAAGCCGCACTGTATGTTACCCTGTGGGTGTAATACACGCCACACTGTATGTTACCCTGTGTGTGTAATACAAGCCGCACTGTATGTTACCCTGTGTGTGTAATACAAGCCGCACTGTATGTTACCCTGTGTGTGTAATACAAGCCGCACTGTATGTTATCCTGTGTGTGTAATACACGCGCACTGTATGTTACCCTGCGTGTGTAATACAAGCCGCACTGTATGTTACCCTGTGTGTGTAATACAAGCCGCACTGTATGTTACCCTGTGTGTGTAATACAAGCCGCACTGTATGTTACCCTGTGTGTGTAATACAAGCCGCACTGTATGTTACCCTGTGTGTGTAATACAAGCCGCACTGTATGTTACCCTGTGTGTGTAATACAAGCCGCACTGTATGTTACCCTGTGGGTGTAATACACGCCACACTGTATGTTACCCTGTGTGTGTAATACACGCCATACTGTATGTTACCCTGTGTGTGTAATACACGCTGCACTGTATGTTATCCTGTGTGTGTAATACGCTCCTCACTGTATGTTATCCTGTGTGTGTAATACACTCCTCACTGTATGTTATCCTGTGTGTGTAATTCACTCCGCATTGTGTGTTACTCTGTGTATAATACACTCCTCACTGTATGTTACCCTGTGTGTGTAATACACTCCTCACTGTATGTTATCCTGTGTGTGTAATACACTCCGCACTGTATGTTACCCTATGTATGTAATACACTCCGCACTGTATGTTACCCTGTGTGTGTAATACATTCCACACTGTATGTTATCCTGTGTGTGTAATACACTCCGCACTGTATGTTACCCTATGTATGTAATACACTCCGCACTGTATGTTACCCTGTGTGTGTAATACATTCCACACTGTATGTTATCCTGTGTGTGTAATACACTCTGCACTGTATGTTATCCTGTGTGTGTAATACACTCCTCACTGTATGTTATCCTGTGTGTGTAATACACTCCGCATTGTATGTTACCCTGTGTGTGTAATACACTCCGCACTATATGTTATCCTGTGTATGTAATACACTCCTCACTGTATGTTATCCTGTGTGTGTAATACACTCCTCACTGTAAGTTACCCTGTGTGTGTAATACACTTTGCACTGTTTGTTATCCTGTGTGCGTAATACACGCCTCACTGTATGTTACCCTGTGTATTATACACTCCTCACTGTAAGTGTGTCACACACTGGATCACACACGGTTGGAGTGTGTCACACACTGGATCACACACGGTTGGGAGTGTGTCACACACTGGATCACACACAGTTGGAGTGTGTCACATACTGGATCACACACAGTTGGGAGTGTGTCACACACTGGATCACACACGGTCGGGAGTGTGTCACACACTGGATCACACACGGTCGGGAGTGTGTCAGACACTGGATCACACACAGTTGGGAGTGTGTCACACACTGGATCACACACGGTTGCGAGTGTGTCAGACACTGGATCACACACGGTCGGGAGTGTGTCACACACTGGATCACACACAGTTGCGAGTGTGTCACACACTGGATCACACACGGTCGGGAGTGTGTCAGACACTGGATCACACACGGTCGGGAGTGTGTCACACACTGGATCACACACAGTTGGGAGTGTGTCAGACACTGGATCACACACAGTTGGGAGTGTGTCAGACACTGGATCACACACGGTCGGGAGTGTGTCACACACTGGATCACACACAGTTGCGAGTGTGTCAGACACTGGATCACACACGGTCGGGAGTGTGTCACACACTGGATCACTCACGGCCTGCAGTGTTTCTAGATATACATAGGATCACAATTCTGATCCCATGGTCACCTCAGTCAGAATTCCAGTGACAAGCTTCTCAAAGGCTCCAGGTACTCTCGGAATGTGCTGTAATGCCAGTTTCCTATGGTGTATTGATGTTCCAGATGGCTCAGTATTCAGATAGTGCTGTCGAATGGACGTTTGGAATCAGTGGTGGAGGAAGGGAACCAGCACCTGAATACAGGTGTGTGCACGTCAAGGATACAGTAATGAAATCAGTCAGTATCTGGATTACGTATTGAATGTGGCAGGCATGAGGCTGTGATTTGTTGTGGCCTGTGGCTTTTTACATTGGTATTCCACTTAGACTAAATATCTACACAGCTGTCTCCGTAAGAGTTTAAACTTGTTCTCTCTTAGTTAGGCATCCTCTGCATTGATTAAAATGAAACAGAAAAAGGAGGTTTATGATAAATGTCGGGTTCATAATTCAGTAGAGAACCGAGCTAAAGACAAAAAATACAGGCAAGAACTGTAAAAGGAAATCAGAGGGGCAAAGAGAGAGTATGAGAATGGCTTAGCAGATAACATAAAAGGAAACCCTTTTTAGAAGCATATAAATTGTATAAGGGTAATCAAAGGAAGGGTGGGACCAATTAGGGACCAAAAAGGAGATTTTCTTGTGGAGGCAGAGGGCATGGCTGAGGTACAAAGTGAGTACTTTGCATCTGTCTTCACTAAAGAAGAGGATTCTGCCAATGTCTCAGTAAACGAGGAGTTAGTAGAGAAAATGGATAGGATAAAAATAGATAAAGAGGAGGCACTTAAAAAGTTGGCAGCGCTCAAAGTAGAAAAGTCACCCGGTCTAGATGGGAGGTATCCTAGGTTGCTGCGGGAAGGAAGGCTGGAAATTGCGGAGGCTCTGGTCACAATCTTCCAATCCTCCTTAGATACGGGGACGGCGCAGAGGACTGTTCAAGAAAGGGGAGAGGGATAAAATTGACAACTACGGGCCAGTCAGTCTAAAATGAGCGATGGGGGAACTTTTAGCGACAATAATCCAGGACAAAATTAACTGGCACTTAAAAAAATATGAGTTAATAAATGAAAGCCAGCACAGATTTATTAAAGGCAAATCGTGTTTGGCTAACTTGATTGTGTTTTATGATGAAGGAACAGAGAGGGTTGATGATGGTAGTGTGATTGATGTGTATATGGACTTTCAAAAGGCGTTTGGTTTAGTTAGCAAAATTGAAGCCAATGGGATTAAAGAGGCACTTGCTACATGGATACAAAATTGGCTAAGGGACAGAAAGCAGAGAGAAGTGGTGAACGGTTGTTCTTCAGATTGGAGGGAAGTATACAGTGGTGTTCCCCAGGGGTCAGTATTAGGGCCACTGCTCTTTTTGATTATATATTAATGACCTGGACTTGGGTATAGAGGGTATAATTTCAAAGTTTGCAGATGACACGAAACTCGGAAATGTAGTAAACAATGAGGAGGATAGTAACAGACTTCAGGAGGACATTGACAGACTGGTGAAACGGGCAGACACATGGCAGATGAAATTTAACACAGAGAAGTATGAATTGATTCATTTTAGTAGGAAGAATGAGGTGAGGCAATATAAACTAAATGGTACAATTTTAAAGGGGGTGCAGGAATAGAGAGACGTGGGGGTGTATGTACACAAGTCTTTGAAGGTGGCAGGACAAGTTGATAAGGCTGTTAAAAAGGCATAGAGGATCTTTGGCTTTATAAATAGAGACATAGAGTACAAAAGCAAGGAAGTTATGCTAAACTTTTATAAAACACTGGTTAGGCCCCAGCAGGAGTACTGTGTCCAATTCTGGGCACCGCACTTTAGGAAGGATGTCAAGGCCTTAGAGAGGGTCCAGAAGAGATTTACTAGAATGGTACCGGGGATGAGAGACTTCAGTTATGTGGAGAGGCTGGAGAAGCTGGGATTGTTCTCCTTAGAGCAGAGAAAGTTAAGGGGAGATTTGATCGAGGTGTTCAAAATCATGAAGGGTTTTGGTAGAGTAAATAAGGAGAAATTGTTTCTAGTGGTAGAAGGGTCGGTAACCAGAGGGCACAGATTTAAGGTAATTGGCAAAAGAACCAGAGGCAACATGAGGAAAACATTTTTCACACTGCATGTGTAATGATCTGGAATGCACTGCCTGAAAGGGTGGTGGAAGCAGATTCAATAGTAACTTTCAAAGGGGAGTTGGGTAAATACTTGAAGGGAGAAAATTTGCTGGGCTATGGGGAAAGAGCAAGGGTGTGGGACTAATTGGATAGCTCTACCAAAGAGCCGGCACAGGCAGGATGGGCCGAATGGCCTCCTTATGTGCTGTTTCATTCTATGATAACCTGCAAACACTCATCTATCATCCATAATCTCTGACCGATATTCTTTATCTAGTGGGTAGATTGTTTTAAATTAAAGTCTTTGCTACCCATGTGTTAAATGTATTTGTTCTGCTACTGTTAAAACAAAGAGGGTTGCAGTGGGAGGTATATAACAGAGATCGAGTTATAATAGAGGGTTACAATGGGCAGATGTGTAACAGAGATAAAGAGATGTGAAGGAATTACAAGGTGGGGCTTTTCTTACAATGTTAATATATTCATGGTCTAATGACAGGGCGAGTCACAAACACACCATCAGGAGCGCTTTTATTTAAAGGGTCGGTGTCAGCACTGGTTGTTCACACAGGAGGATGCAATGGCCCGATTGGCGTCTTTCCCTGTTATCTTGGTTTCAGTAATAACTCCTCTCAGCTCTCCTGGAACCAACAGACTGCAAAGCCCTCCCTCAAAGTGGGAACATCCTTCTCTCCCCATCCCCCACTGCCCCCATGTAGATATATTAAAAGTTCAGTTCTGATTTACATTTTCAACACTCTGACTGTCTCAGTTTTTGATGGACTTTATACGTGGAATGGAAACAACCTACTAGCACTTGGGTCAAAGAGCAATTCGAAAATAGACTGAGGGGGTGTAGAAATAGATCAGAAAACAAAAGATAAATCAACCAGAGGAAACGAGAAGCAAGACTGACGGAGGTCAGAGGGGGAAGCGAGACTGGCAGGATGTTAGATAGAGGAGCGAGAGGAGGAGGAGGTCAGAAATGTCGAACAGGTGTGACGAGGTTACCATGGGTTAGGTCAGGTCATGTAGTCAAGTATTCTGGAGCACCAGATTTGGCTGTGTGCTGGGGGTAGGACTCCATCCAACTTCACTCAGGATGCTGCTGAAATCAATCGCCTTCCACGGAATACAGTGCTCCAGCGATGGGGGGGTGGGGGGAGAGATGTGGGGATGGGAAGGATGGGGCGATGGGATGGGGAGATGAGGGAAGGAGATATGGGAGGATGGAATTGGGGGGGGGGGGGCGATGGGATGGGAGGATGAGGAAATGGGGGTTAGGGTGAGGCGGGGAGATGGGGATGGGGAGATGGGGATGGCAAGGGGAGATGGGGGAGGGGATAAGAACATAAGAACATAAGAAATAGGAGCAGGAGTAGGCCACTCAAGCCTCCTCCACCATTCAATAAGATCATGGCTGATCTTTTATCTCAACTCCACTTTCCCGCCCTTTCCCCGTATTCCTTGATTCCCTCAGTGTCCAAAAATCTGTCGATCTCAGTTTTGAATATACTCAATGACTGAGCATCCACAGCCTTCTGGGGCAGAGAATTCTACAGATTCACAACCCTCTGAGTGAAGAAATTTTTCCTGATCTCGGTCTTAAATGGCTGACCCCTTATCATGAGACTATGACCCCTAGTTCTAGACCCTCCAACTAAGGGAAACAGCCTCTCAGCATCTACCCTGTCAAGCCCTCTAAGAATTTTATATGTTTCAATGAGATCACCTCTCATTCTTCTAAACTCCAGAGAGCATAGGCCAATTCTACTCAATCTCTCCTCAAAGGACAACCCTCTCATCCCAGGAATCGATCTAGTAAACCTTTATTGTACTCTCTCTATATGGGGGGATGGGATGGGGAGATGGGATAGGGCAAATGGGGGTGATGGGGGAGATGGGAAAGGTAGGTGAGGGGGGTGGGGGTTAAATGGGGTGGGAGATAGGGGGATGGGGAGATGGGGAGGAGATATGGGGGTGGGGTTGGAGTGGGCAATGGGACGGGGGCAACGGGATAGGGGGCTGGCGGGCGCTGGGTGGGGAGGTGCGACTGGGGCAGATGAGGGTGATGGGATTGGGGCGATGGGGTGAGATGGGTGTGGTAGATGGGGGAATTGGGGAATAGGGGATGTGATGGGGAGGAAGAAGATTTGTTAATGAAGTCCACGCACTGCAGAGGTGTGGTGTTACAGTCAGTCGCCTCTCTAGGGTCCGGGCTAACACGGATCCAGGCAAGATCCCTATCTGAGCCAGTAGTACACATGGGAGCCGCCATCGTGGAAGTGTTTCATCAGCAGAAATCGGAGCATCCAGGCCCCTATCCAGGCAGGCACTCCTGTGTGGATGGGAGTCCCTGTCTACATTATACATGGGCCAGAATCCCATCCATTAGTGCTGGAGGTGGCACGGAGAGGACCAGTCAACAGGTTGTCAGGAGGGAGTGGCGGGGGGGGGGCACGGATAGCAGTGAAAAGGGGTGGGGGAAATGAATGGCAGTGGGACGGATGGGGAGAGTTGACAGCAGGGAATGGGGGGAATGGATGGCAACTAAAGGAAGGAGGGAAATTTTTATTATTATTAGGTGACCCTGGCAAGGCCGCATTTATTGCTCATCCTCGTTGCCTTGAGAAATTTGCCAGGCTCTTTCAGATGACATTAAGAGTCAACCATATAGTGTGGTTTGAAACCATCAGGCAGGTTCCCTTCCCTCAAGGCCACAGGGAGACCCAGTTGGGCTTTTTTTGGACAATTCAGCAGCTTTCACGTTCGCCCATATATTGATTGAGTTCACAACTTGTCATGGTGAGATTTGAACTCACAGCATTTGGGTTTCTGGTCCAGCACCAGAACCTTTGTACTACTGCAATCATCGAAAAGAATGGCAACGAGAAGGAGGAAAATGGATGGCAATAGAGGGAAGTAGAAATGGATGGTAATGAATGGGAGAGGGAAGGAGACAGAAGCTGGTGATGATGTAACTACTCATTTTCACAAGTCAGGGCTATTCTTGAGTTGTCAGCTATTTTGATCTTGTCGGTCAGCTTTTGCTAGTGCTCTAGGTTGTCGTCTCAACCGATTCCCCGCAAGGAGAGGGAGGAAAAATCAGAGGGTCTTTTGTCACCTCCCCCCCCGCCTCCCGTCCCATCTCTGGCTCCCCCCAGGCCGCTCTCACATACCTCCCAGCAATTGGCCAAACAATGACCTTAGTGGAGGCCCAAGAAAAACACCTCTTCAACCCTGACTGGGAAGGTGAGCAGATTAGGGAGGGGGAGGGGGAAATTGTATCAAAAAAAGTAGAAACAAAAAAAAAATAAGGAAAACGGAAGCGAGCAGGGGGTCACCTAGTCCTCATTCCTCCTGTAATCTCAGTGGGTGGGACGAGGCAGTTACTTCCAGAACTTCATCGATGAGGAAATAAACAATATCTGCTCCAAGGGAATTTTTCCCCCCTCTAAGTAGCTTTTTTGACATTTTTGTAGAATATTAAAGAGCTGCTGACTTCAGTTAATATAACATCTGTTTTCAGCGTTTAATAGGGATCTCGCCGGAAATGACTGTGCGAAGCCAGATGGGGTCATGTAGCTTTACGTTCAAACAAGCTGCCTGTAGCTGAGGTGGGTTAACCCCTTTGCCACCACAAACCTGCCTGATTGTTTGCCTTTAGTTTGATCTCGTACCCTTAATCTGACTGGTGTCCTACTGGGCAGTTTTAACAAATCAGCAAATAGACAAGGGCGCAAACGACAGGCCTCAGCCGTGCCTCAGCGGTGGTACTCCTCCCTCTGAGTCAGAGGTTTGAGGGCTCAGTACTGAGGGAAAGCTGCACTGTCGGAGGTGCCATCTTTCACATGATACATTAAACTGAGGCCCCTATCTGCTCTCTCAGATGGACGTAAAAAAAAATCCTATGGCACTATTTCGAAGAAGAGCAGGGGAGTTCTCACCGGTGTCTTGTTCAATATTTATCCCTCACTAAAAAACATATTATCTGGTCATTACCAAATTACTGTTTGTGGGATCTTGCTGTGTGCAAACAGGGCTGCCGTGTTTCCTACATTACAACAGTGACTACACTTCAAAAGTACTTAATTGGTTGTAAAGCATTTTAGAACGTGCTGAGATTGTGAATGGTGCTGTATAAATGCAAGTTGTTCTTCTTCTGCAATGAAACGAGATGACACGCTGCGTCAACAACCATGCCTGCTGGTTTACCCTAAAAACTTTAACCTAAGATAAAACACGAGGATCGCATTGAAAGCAGCCACTGCAGCAGCTCCATGTTACTGAATCCACACTGCACGCAGCAGCTCAATTTTCAAAGCAGGCTCTTCCAGGCACTGAGTTTATCTCCCAGTGATGCAAGACCATCCCTTCAAACAGAAACATTAACCGACACCATTCAATCTCCACTGAATTAACCTAACCCATTCAATCGCTATTGAACTGACCTAATACATTCAATCGCTATTGAATTAAACTAACCCATTCAATCTCCACTGAATTAATGTAACCCATTCAATGGGTTAACACTCTCTCCTTTCACTTCTGAAACATAAGGGCTTAATTTTAACCTAACCCGTCCAGCGGGGAACTGACAGGATCGGATCGACCGCCCGTTTTAGACCCTGCCCAATTTTACTTTCCATTTAGTTGAATGGGTTAGGTTATTTCAATGGAGAATGAATGATTTGGTTAATTCAATGGAAATTGAATGGGTTCGGTTAATTCAATGGGGGTACAATGGATTAGGTTAATTCAATGGAGTTTGAATGGGTTCGGTTAATTCAATGGGGGTACAATGGATTAGGTTAATTCAATGGAGTTTGAATGGGTTCGGTTAATTCAATGGGAACTGAATGGGTTCGGTAAATTCTGTGGAGGTTGAATGGGTTAGTTTAATTCAATGGAGATTGAATGGGTTAGGTTAATTCAATGGAGATTGAACGGGTTAGGTTAATTCAATGGAGATGGAATGGGTTAGGTTAATTCAATGGAGGTTGAATGGGTTAGTTTAATTCAATGGAGGTTGAATGGGTTAGGTTAATTCAATGGAGTTTGAATGGGTTAGTTTAATTCAATGGAGATTGAATGGTTTAGATTAATTCAATAGAGGTTGAATGGGTTAGGTTAATTCAGTGGAGGTTGAACGGGTTAGGTTAATTCAGCAATAATTTTACTCAAAAAAGCACAAGGAATACTGGGATGGAAATGTTATATTGTTGAAACAGAGTCGCCGCTTAAACCAAGGCACAGAGACCCTTAAATCTCAGCAGCAATTTTGTTAAAATTGTAAAATGTTTCTCAACAACTAACTGGCAAAAAGGAACTTTCTCAGATAATGTTGCAACATCCCAGACCCAGAGTGGTTGACAATAACCAGATGGAAGACAAAACAACTTCATCAAAAAGTCTGACATTTTGAAAATATCCGACAAGAGAGACATAAAACAAGTGCAAGAAAAAGCAGATTCACTCGGTAGTGAAGCCTCTAAGTGGGGGTTGGGAGTGCCCACGTGGAGATGCCCTCTATATTCCAACATTCCTGTTACATAGGTGCCATTAATCTTGACCACCAGAAATATGTTCCAACAGGCTCCTACCCCTGGAATGAACCTCGTTATCCTAGCCACCTCTGACAGCAGGTTTGCACTGAGTGATAAGAAGCTCTTCCTAGGCCTGAGGCAAAGTGAGTGGCCAGGCCAACTCTGCTCCAGGAATGAAAGGCTGGGCATCCCAGCTCATTGTAAACCTGAGCAGCCATTACTGAGCTAACATTACTGAGCTAACTAACACAGCTGGTACGCACACCAGCCAATACTACCCATTCCTATTTGTCACGGTTATCTACCGATGGTAACAGTGAGTGTCGTGGGGGAGTGTCTCGGAGATTGGAAGTGGGCAGCGTCAAACCCCCTCTGTTCAACGTGACGTGAGTTCTTGATCTCGGTCAGACCATCAAGAGGAGCACGGCAAAGCAGCCGCTGCTACCGAGTGAAGGAAGAGCCAACCCGCCCAAGGATTGCTCCCACTCGCTTTCCAGCAAGTAATTGTAAGGTGGGAGAAGGTCGCCCACCGAGCCCCTTGACTACGTTATAGTGTGTGATTTGGTTGGGGAGGGGGCAAGAGTGGGAATATTTTTCTTCTTTAAATGATCACTAGACCAATAAATATTTGAATGGAGATGGGATCAAAATAATGCTTCAACAAAGGAGGTTGTTCAGTTTGAAACCTCTATGTTTGATGGCCTCAGTACTGAAACTGTAAAACTTCCACAGCTGAATTCCTCATCATACCCTTTCTTTTGGCCGCAGCAGTACTGAACTTAAAATATAATGAGCAGGGACTGAGAGAGAAGGCCGATCACTGTCAAATAAATGACTGCCATTGGAAATCTTAAAACATTGGGAATCATTCAGACAAATAACCAGGATGAAATGCTGGAGGTTCAAATGTCGTAAATAAACAGGTTTTTTTCCCCTTGAGTTGAGGTGAGAGAAATGAAATATTTTCCCCTAGTGGTACAGCATCAATCATTCCCAGGTAACTGCACAAATACACAATTTCCTCTACTCTATGTGCCTCTGTCCCAATCTTCTAGGAGCACCTACTTTTGCAAGAATGTGACCTTTCCATTTCCCAAACACCTGTCCTTGTGTTCTATCTGAATGAGGCTGCCAAGGTAGTGTGAAATTAGGTGTAGTTTTATACTGTGGACTTATTCCCCCGGGAAATGGATGGAGCCATCCACAGTCATTTCTGGACTCGTACAGCCAATCTTCATCCCCTCAGTCTGGTTTCAAACCCAGATCTCCGAAGTCAAAAAGCAGTGTTATAATAGGTTACACTGCCTGGTCCCTTGAACTCTCTATGCATCTAAGTATGGGCTATATTAAGCAGTTCCTGCCCCTGAGATATTAGAAATAGATTAGTTTCTGAGCTGGTCCTTTCTCAATGACATAAAGTTATTAGATTCTCAGTTATTAGACATCAATTGCACCCGCCACAATATTGGCAAACTGAAACAGTCTCAATCTAAGTATAATACGTAAAGGAACTCTCTGCTGTCCCCTATTTGTTTTTATTTAATAATAATTTAAAAATATAAAACTATATTCTCCTGAGGAACAAGGGTATGTAAATTTATATATTTTTAAAATTTTATCTATTATGTATTAAAAGTGTTGCATACAGCACAGGCTTTGTGTAAGTGTCACATTTACTTCCTGTCACACTTTAGTGTCACACCTCAAGATGTCACACTTGAGTGTATTCGCTGACTCCCCATGAGCAACGCCACGGGAGGACTCGAACTATTAACCAATTCCCCCAATCTTGTGTTCCTGGGATCCTTCTCGTGTCTCCGAGCCCACTGGAGTGAGAGTTTTCCCAATGAGCTTTCTGTGTCTTGTCACTGTCCCATGCAGTGTTGGAGTAATGGCAAAATGGCCACATAGTTATAGCTCTTCTTCTTTTCGTTTTTTTTAATACATTTTTATTTGTTGGTGGTAGAATCAGTGCAATAACCAGCCTCCCACATAAAGTGCTTAAATAAATCATATAGTGTTCCTCTCAAGTACAAGGTCCTGAACCATGGACTGCATGTTCCCCATTTCTCATAGTGTCGCTGTTGACATACAGAATACAAAGCAGAGTACAGCTGCTGCTGTCACATTCACCCAGAGAAAGCAGAATGATTGATACTCAATCACTTCTGCGTTAAAAAGAGTCTTATCTAATGTTTGCCATTTTTTTTCCTTATGAATGATTAAATAGATTGTGGTGGGAAAGATCTGCAAATCAGCTGATTTTGTCTGTGGTCATCCAAGGGGGGTAGTTTTAATCTAACTTGCCGGCAGGAAACCCCCAGATCGGGTGGAACGTCAGTTTTACACCCCGCCCAAAGTCACTCTGCATTGACTTCAATCAGGCAGGGTGTAAATTTGATGCTCCACCCGATCTCTTGTTTCCCGATGGACGGGTTAGGTTAAAATTGCTCCATTTTTGACAAATTACAGTCCGTTGTATTCGGATTCTGGTGGATGTGGATGTGTGTTTTCAGTTTAAGAAAGTACGACACTCCCTCATTCCTCCATTGGTAACTGCTCCCCTTGGTCTGGTACTGACCCCCATGCAGGCCAAGAGGTTTGATCTCAGGTTCAGTTTCCAGCCTGTCCTGAGCTAGCTGGAGATGGAGTACAATCCCTACTATTGGCCTCAATATCCCCAGGCCAGAGAGTGAAACAAAACAAAGAATAGCCAAGGTTTCCTGCTCTCGGCTGCTATCCGGTGACCCCTACTGAAAAGTGCACGTGTGCGGATAAAGAGTAAAGACAGGGTGGGGCTCGGGCCTGATGTCTCCATGGTAAACTATCCGGACAAAGCACACTGTCTGGGCTCGTGCATGAAGAACGGCTACTTGGATAAGGTGCTAAAGCTGAAACTAAACCCCAGGGAGAGATAGTGACGTCAGGAGAGGAGAGAAGGGAAAAATCAAGGGGGAGTGGGGGGGTGGTGCTGGAAATTATACAACTTTAAATACATTCTCCTGCAACCAATCTTGTAAGAATACTCCAGCAGCCTGGAGCAGACTGGGTATTATAGATGCATTGAAATGCTCCCGGCCTGGCATGGCAGTGAGTTTGGTGTGGATGAGCAGTGTAGAGTCTGGCATTGACTGGGTAACATGGAAACTTGGCATGGCAGCAGTCTATCACGGACTGGGTAGTGTAAAGTACTGGCACAACTGTGGCCTGGCATGGACTTGGTAGTGCAAAATTCTAGCATGGATTGGGTAGTGTAAAGTCCTAGTATGGTAGCAGCCTGGCATGGACTGGGCAGTATGGAAGCTTGAGATAGCAGGAACTAGAATGGAGTGTAAAGCTTGGCATGCCGGTAGTCTAGCATGGACTGTGTAGTTTAAAGCTTGGCATGGCAGTAGCCTGGCATGGGCTGAGTAGTGTAGAGGAATGGGTGCATACTGAAAAGTACTTTGGCAGGAAACCTTTGGTAAAGGTTAAAGTTTAAATAAATCCCGTGTAGGCCAACAGAAAGGATTTTTGTATCTTTAAATGAAGCAGTGTTCGGAGTTACCACCCCCATCGATCATGACATTACTCAGAGCACAAAGGGGACCTTTCACCGTGCCAGTATCCATAAGCTTCCCCTCACTATCCCACTCCATAGTGTGTGCATCTGAGTCTTAATTAGGAGCTACACCAGGAACGTTCTTTAAAAGTTACATTTTATGGGACTGCTGAGCCTTCACTCTATTTATCATAGCTAAAGCTACACACACACACACACGCACACACATGCACACACGAGTAGAGACAGACACATAGATAGTTACGTGCACAAAAGCACACATACACATAGAAATATTCATAAATACCGCCCCTGAACTCTTCATTCCTCTGACTCCAGCCTCTTGTGCATCCCTCTCCTCCCTTTACCCCCCTTCAGCCACCTGTGCCCCATGTTCTGGAGTTCCCTCCCTAAACCCCTCCACCTCTCCACCTCCCTCTCCTCCTTTAAGGCTCTCCTTAAAACCCGCCTTTCAATCAAGCCTTTGGTTAGCCCTCCTAATATCTCCTTCTTCGGCTTAGTGTCTTATTTTATTCCTTGTATCTCTGTGAAGCTCCTTGGGATATTTTTCTCTGTTAAAGGCGCTACATAAATGCACATTGTTGTTGATAGAGAAAGAGAGAGAGGAACAAACACAAGCAAAGATACTTATACATAGTGACGGGCACACATATGGACATATATAGACAGACATAAACACACACAAATAGAGACATACACAGAGATTGACATACATACATAGACAGATATACATAGAGTACACGGATATACACAGGGACACACACAGTTGCAAATATGCACAGATCTCCACAAACAACAAAAAACAGGTACATGTATATGTTAAGTTGTGGTGTAAGTTGTTCAGAGGTAAGTTTGTGCTAGGTTTCAGGAGCAACATTTGGCCAGGACACAAACCAGGAACGAACCAGGACACACACCAGGAACGAACCAGGACACACACCAGGAACGAACCAGGATACACACCAGGAACGAACCAGGATACACACCAGGAACGAACCAGGATACACACCAGGAACGAACCAGGATACACACCAGGAACGAACCAGGATACAAACCAGGAACGAACCAGGACACACACCAGGAACGAACCAGGACACACACCAGGAACGAACCAGGATACACACCAAGAACGAACCAGGATACACACCAGGAACGAACCAGGATACACACCAGGAACGAACCAGGATACACACCAGGAACGAACCAAGACACACACCAGGAACGAACCAGGACACACACCAAGAACGAACCAGGACACACACCAGGAACGAACCAGGACACACACCAAGAACGAACCAGGACACACACCAAGAACGAACCAGGACACACACCAGGAACGAACCAGGATACACACCAGGAACGAACCAGGACACACACCAGGAACGAACCAGGACACACACCAGGAACGAACTAGGACACAAACCAGGAACGAACCAGGACACAAACCAGGAACGAACCAGGACACACACCAGGAACGAACCAGGACACACACCAGGAACGAACCAGGACACACACCAGGAACGAACCAGGACACACACCAGGAACGAACCAGGACACAAACCAGGAACGAACCAGGACACAAACCAGGAACGAACCAGGACACACACCAGGAACGAACCAAGACACACACCAGGAACGAACCAGGACACACACCAGGAACGAACCAAGACACACACCAGGAACGAACCAGGACACACACCAGGAACGAACCAGGACACAAACCAGGAACGAACCAGGACACAAACCAGGAACGAACCAGGACACACACCAGGAACGAACCAGGACACACACCAGGAACGAACTAGGACACACACCAGGAACGAACCAAGACACACACCAGGAACGAACCAGGACACAAACCAGGAACGAACCAGGACACACACCAGGAACGAACCAGGACACACACCAGGAACGAACCAGGACACACACCAGGAACGAACCAGGATACACACCAAGAACGAACCAGGACACACACCAGGAACGAACTAGGACACACACCAGGAACGAACCAGGACACACACCAGGAACGAACCAGGACACACACCAGGAACGAACCAGGACACACACCAGGAACGAACCAGGACACACACCAGGAACGAACCAGGACACACACCAGGAACGAACCAAGACACACACCAGGAACGAACCAGGACACACACCAGGAACGAACCAAGACACACACCAGGAACGAACCAGGACACAAACCAGGAACGAACCAGGATACACACCAGGAACGAACCAGGATACACACCAGGAACGAACCAAGACACACACCAAGAACGAACCAGGACACACACCAAGAACGAACCAGGACACACACCAGGAACGAACCAGGACACACACCAGGAACGAACCAGGATACACACCAGGAACGAACCAGGATACACACCAGGAACGAACCAAGACACACACCAAGAACGA
Source organism: Heptranchias perlo (assembly GCF_035084215.1). NCBI lineage: Eukaryota > Metazoa > Chordata > Chondrichthyes > Hexanchiformes > Hexanchidae > Heptranchias > Heptranchias perlo. Next base: position 13,048,648 of record NC_090336.1, on the reverse strand, counting down.
ACCAGGACACACACCAAGAACGAACCAGGACACACACCAGGAACGAACCAGGACACACACCAGGAACGAACCAGGACACACACCAGGAACGAACCAGGACACACACCAGGAACGAACCAGGACACACACCAGGAACGAACCAGGACACACACCAGGAACGAACCAGGTCACACACCAGGAACGAACCAGGACACACACCAGGAACGAACCAAGACACACACCAGGAACGAACCAGGTCACACACCAGGAACGAACCAGGACACACACCAGGAACGAACCAAGACACACACCAGGAACGAACCAGGACACACACCAGGAACGAACCAGGACACACACCAGGAACGAACCAGGACACACACCAGGAACGAACCAGGACACACACCAGGAACGAACCAAGACACACACCAGGAACGAACCAGGACACACACCAGGAACGAACTAGGACACACACCAGGAACGAACCAGGACACACACCAGGAACGAACCAAGACACACACCAGGAACGAACCAGGACACACACCAGGAACGAACCAGGACACACACCAGGAACGAACCAAGACACACACCAGGAACGAACCAGGACACACACCAGGAACGAACCAAGACACACACCAGGAACGAACCAGGACACACACCAGGAACGAACCAGGACACACACCAGGAACGAACCAGGACACACACCAGGAACGAACCAAGACACACACCAGGAACGAACCAGGACACACACCAGGAACGAACCAGGACACACACCAGGACACACACCAGGACACACACCAGGAACGAACCAGGACGCACACCAGGAACAAAACACGAACAAATCAGGAATACATCAAGAATAAACCAGGACACATTAAGAACAAGCCATAAACAAGTTTAGAATAAATTGGGAAACGAAACAGGAAGATACTAAGAACAAACTGGGAAATAAGACAGGGACACACATGGACAAACTGGGAATACAACAGAAACACATTATAAACAAAGAAATAACTGCATTTATATAGTACCTTTCATGTCCGCAGGACATCCCAAGGTGCTTCATATCAGTTGAATTATTTTTGAAGTGTAGTCACTGTTGCAATGTAGGTGAATGCAGCAGCCAATTTGTGCACAGCAAGATCCCACCAACAGCAATTAGATAAATGAGTTGTTAATCTGTTATGGAGGTGTTGATTGTGGGATAAATATTGGCCAGGACACCGGAGTGAATTCGCTTGCTCTTTTTCGAATAGTGCCATGGGGTCTTTTACATCCACCTGACAGGGCAGACCGTCCTCTGTTGAATGCCTCATGCTAAAGACAATACCTCCAACAGTGCAGCACTCCCTCAGTACTACAGAGGAGTGTTAGCCTAGATTATGGATTCAAGTCTCTGGAGCGGGCCTTGAATCCACAAAACCTTCTGACTCAGAGGAGAGAGTGCTACCGAGCTAAACAAACTGGGACGCAAAACAGAAACCGGCTAACAACAAACCAAGAACAAAACAGGAACAGAATAGGAACACACCAAGAATAAACCAGGAACACACCAAGAATAAACCAGGAACACACCCAGAACAAACCAGGAACACACCGAGAATAAACCAGGAACACACCGAGAATAAACCAGGAACACACTCAGAATAAACCAGGAACACACCCAGAACAAACCAGGAACACACCGAGAATAAACCAGGAACACACTCAGAATAAACCAGGAACACACCAAGAATAAACCAGGAACACACCCAGAACAAACCAGGAACACACCCAGAATAAACCAGGAACACACCCGGAATAAACCAGGAACACATCAAGATTAAACCAAGAATAAAATGGGAATACACTAAGAACAAACTTCAACCAGAAGTGCCGAGTGGATGATCCATCTCGGCCTCCTCCCGATATCCCCACCATCACAGAAGCCAGTCTTCAGCCAATTCGATTCACTCCACGTGATATCAAGAAACGGCTGAGTGCACTGGATACAGCAAAGGCTATGGGCTCCGACAACATCCCGGCTGTAGTGCTGAAGTCTTGTGCTCCAGAACTAGCTGCGCCTCTAGCCAAGCTGTTCCAGTACAGCTACAACACTGGCATCTACCTGACAAGGTGGAAAATTGCCCAGGTATGCCCTGTCCACAAAAAGCAGGACAAGTCCAATCCGGCCAATTACCGCCCCATCAGTCCACTCTTGATCATCAGCAAAGTGATGGAAGGTGTCGTCGACAGTGCTATCAAGCGGCACTTACTCACCAATAACCTGCTCACCGATGCTCAGTTTGGGTTCCACCAGGACCACTCGGCTCCAGACCTCATTACAGCCTTGGTCCAAACATGGACAAAAGAGCTGAATTCCAGAGGTGAGGTGAGAGTGACTGCCCTTGACATCAAGGCAGCATTTGACCGAGTGTGGCACCAAGGAGCCCTAGTAAAATTGAAGTCGATGGGAATCAGGGGGAAAACTCTTCAGTGGCTGGAGTCATACCTAGCACAAAGGAAGATGGTAGTGGTTGTTGGAGGTCAATCATCTCAGCCCCAGGACATTGCTGCAGGAGTTCCTCAAGGCAGTGTCCTAGGCCCAACCATCTTCAGCTGCTTCATCAATGACCTTCCCTCCATCATAAGGTCAGAAATGGGGATGTTCGCAGATGATTGCACAGTGTTCAGTTCCATTCGCAACCCCTCAGATAATGAAGCAGTCCGAGCCCGCATGCAGCAAGGCCTGGACAACATCCAGGCTTTGGCTGATAAGTGGGAAGTAACATTTGCGCCAGACAAGTGCCAGGCAATGACCATCTCCAACAAGAGAGAGTCTAACCACCTCCCCTTGACATTTAATGGCATTACCATTGCCGAATCCCCCACCATCAACATCCTGAGGGTCACCATTGACCAGAAACTTAACGGGACCAGCCATACAAATACTGTGGCTACAAGAGCAGGTCAGAGGCTGGGTATTCTGCAGCGAGTGACTCACCTCCTGACTCCCCAAAGCCTTTCCACCATCTACAAGGCACAAGTCAGGAGTGTGATGGAATCGTCTCCACTTGCCTGGATGAGTGCAGCTCCAACAACACTCAAGAAGCTCGACACCATCCAAGACAAAGCAGCCCGCTTGATTGGCACCCCATCCACCACCCTAAACATTCATTCCCTTCACCACCGGCGCACTGTGGATGCAGTGTGTACCATCCACAGGATGCACTGCAGCAACTCGCCAAGGCTTCTTCGACAGCACCTCCCAAACCCGCAACCTCTACCACCTAGAAGGACAAGAGCAGCAGGTACATGGGAACAACACCACCTGCAGGTTCTCCTCCAAGTCACACACCATCCCGACTTGAAAATATATCGCCGTTCCTTCATCGTCGCTGGGTCAAAATCCTGGAACTCCCTCCCTAACAGCACTGTGGGAGAACCTTCACCACACGGACTGCAGCGGTTCAAGAAGGCGGCTCACCACCACCTTCTCAAGGGCAATTAGGGATGGGCAATAAATGCCGGCCTTGCCAGCGCGCCCACATCCCATGAACGAATAAAAAAAAAATAAGATGGGAAGAAAATGGGAACACATAAAACCCAAACCAGGAACAGAATAGGAAGAAACTGGGACAATCCAGGAAACAAAACAATGACACTCTCAGAACAAGCAAGAAGATAAAATCAGAAACAAACAAACCAGGACCAAACAGGAACAGACTAAGAATAAACTAAGTCCCTCTGTGACTGGTGTAACGTTTGGGGAAGAGATGGAGAATATGGGGCTGTCGAACTGTCAGTTCTAATGATTGACAGACATAGAGGCAGGGACCCTCAACTCTTTTAAAAAGTACCTGGACCTGCACCTAAAGTGCTGTAAGCTGCAGGGCTACGGACCGGGTGCTGGAAGGTGGGATTAAAATGGGCTCCTGGTTGTTCTTCAAGCCCCCTTCTGTGCTGTATCTTTTCTATGGTTCTATGGTTCTATCCATCTTGTGTATAATAAGATATACTGTACCTGCTTCCAATGCATGTCTGAGTTCTATGGTTTATTGAAGAATATGAATAAGATTTAGAGAGAGCCACAATATATCAATGATACTGCAATATGTGCAATATATAGGAGCTGGACAGGTGTATTTAGAGATGCAAACTATAAGCCATATAATGTAGTATATATAGCAAAGTATGGTTATTCAGTAATTCATTGTTAAGTATCACATAGTACAATATGGAATTTGTATGGGTTTTTCATATGTCAATTCCTGATATACTATATTACAATATATACAGTAAAGTTATTGGTCACCAATTGATATCTATGCTATATAAAATAGTGGAGCCTATGCAGTATAGGCACTGCATGTGTTCCATATTGCACAGTGGAAACTAAACTGTCCCACGGACTAATTCAGAGCAATTCAAAGCACAGGGTCGGAGTGAAAGACAATTTTATGTGTGTCTGTTTTTGTGCGCAGGTCTGTATAATCTGTTTGTCAGTGAGGGATGTGTGTGTGGTCTGTGTGTTTATGTTTGTGTGCCTAAGTATGCAAGGTGTGTGTCTGGGAAATTATATTTTTGAAGCTTTGACCTTTGTACAATCAGGTTGACAGCTGATGTGAACTATAAACAAGCTGGTGCAATCAGACGCAAGATTGGGGAAGGCACGGTTTCTAAGCAACACTTGAGCAGGTAGCGAGGAGAGGAAAACATCAAGAAACAAGTTTGCAAGTAATCAAAAAAGCATCAATCCAATGTATTGTCCCCACCAGGTCTCTGGGGCTGGATTGACCACATACTCTAATCAGGCTGGACTGTTACCTCTTTCACAACTGGATCAGATAGTTCTCTCTCACTGCCACAGGATGGGTTGTCCCCACTCACTCCAATGGGACTGGACTGTCCCCACTCACTCCAATGGGACTGGACTGTCCCCACTCACTCCAATGGGACTGGACTGTCTCTCACTCACTCCAATGGGACTGGACTGTCCCCACTCACTCCAATGGGACTGGACTGTCTCTCACTCACTCCAATGGACTGGACTGTCCCTACACTCCAATGGGACTGGATTATCCCCACTCACTCCAATGGGACTGGATTATCCCCACTCACTCCAATGGGACTGGATTATCCCCACTCACTCCAATGGGACTGGACTGTCCCCACTCACTCCAATGGGACTGGACCGTCTCTCACTCACTCCAATGGGACTGGACTGTCTCTCACTCACTCCAATGGACTGGACTGTCCCCACTCACTCCAATGGGACTGGACTGTCCCCACTCACCCCAATGGGACTGGACTGTCCCCACTCACTCCAATGGGACTGGACTGTCTCTCACTCATTCCAATGGGACTGGACTGTCTCTCACTCACTCTAATGGGACTGGACTGTCCCCACTCACTCCAATGGGACCGGACTGTCCCCACTCACTCCAATGGGACCGGACTGTCCCCACTCACTCCAATGGAACTGGACTATCCTCACTCACTCCAATGGAACTGGACTGTCTCTCACTCACTCCAATGGGACTGGACTGTCTCTCACTCACTCCAATGGGACTGGATTGTCCCCACACACCCTAATGGGACTGAACTGTCCCCACTCATTCCAATGGGACTGGACTGTCTCTCACTCACTCTAATGGGACTGGACTATCCCCACTCACTCCGATGGGACTGGACCGTCTCTCACTCACTCCAATGAGACTGGACTGTCCCCACTCACTGCAATGGAACTGGACTGTCTCTCACTCACTCCAATGAGACTGGACTGTCCCCACTCACTCCAATGGAACTGGACTATCCTCACTCACTCCAATGGAACTGGACTGTCTCTCACTCACTCCAATGGGACTGGACTGTCTCTCACTCACTCCAATGGGACTGGATTGTCCCCACACACCCTAATGGGACTGAACTGTCCCCACTCATTCCAATGGGACTGGACTGTCTCTCACTCACTCTAATGGGACTGGACTGTCCCCACTCACTCCAATGGGACCGGACTGTCCCCACTCACTCCAATGGGACCGGACTGTCCCCACTCACTCTAATGGGACGGAACTGTCCCCACACACTCTAATGGGACTGAACTGTCCCCACACACTCTAATGGGACCAGACTGCCCCCACACACTCTAATGGGACCAGACTGCCCCCACACACTCTAATGGGACTCAACTGTCCCCACACACTCTAATGGGACCGGACTGTCCCCACACACTCTAATGGGACCAGACTGCCCCCACACACTCTAATGGGACTCGACTGTCCCCACTCAATCTGTTGGGTGGAACTGTCCCCACTCACTGTAATGGGACGGGACTGTCCCCACTCACTATAATGGGACCGGACTGTCCCCACTCAATCTATTGGGCGGAACTGTCCCCATTCACTCTAATAGGACGGAACTGTCCCCACTCAATCCAATCAGGCTGGACTCTGTCCACCAGCAGGATTTTCGCACTAACAGCGAGAACCTCTCTCCAAACCCTGCTCAAGCAGCTTTCTTTAGTTAAATATTTCTTCATCAATCCCTCCCCAATATTCCAATTGTAGGTGTTCAGTGCTGATGTTCAGCGGAAAATACACCAGCTTCAGTTACAATGTGCTTGTTGTGATTGGAATACCAGCACTACAATTATTATAATAACTAGCCACAAAATGAGCCCTGTTTTCAGAGCGGTGTGTATAGCACAATACACCAGCTGAGTTACATATCCTGCAGTAGGGTATCAACAGCTGGCTTCACTTCATATCAGATTCTGACATGTTAAACCCAAACTGTGTCATCTCAGAGACATTGGTTATAGCTGAAATTTATATAAACATTATCAATAGCCATGCTGCATATATACATATACTTTGTTGGAGTATGACTGGCTGAGAACCGCAGAGAAGGGAAACTGTTTGTGTGTCTATCTGAGTGAGTGTGTGTCTGTAAAAGTGAATGTGCGTGTGTGTATGTGTGTGTATTCATGTGAAGAAGTGTCTGTGTGTTGTGCGAGTTTGTGAGTGTGCCTGTGTGTGTCTGTGTCAGTGAGTTTGTCTCTGTGAAGGTGCCTGTGTGTGTATCTATGTGTGATTTTGTTTGTGCAACTTTGTGTCTGTGTATATGTTTCTGAACATCTTTGTGTATATCTGTATGTATGTTTCTGTCTGTGTGCATAAGTCTCTGTATGAGCGCCTCTGTGTCTATGTGTGGTTCCGTTTGTGTCTGTTACTTTGTTTGTATCTGTGTATATAAGTCTCTGTTTATATGTATGTTTCTATATTTCTGTATGTGTGTGTTTGTGTCTGTATGTATGTCTGAGTCTCCATATGTTTCTGTGTGCCTGTATCTTTCTCTGAGCATGTGTGTATGTTTGTGTATGTTTCTATGTGTGTCTGTATTTTTGTGTGTGTGTCTGTATATGTCTGTGTGTATGTCTGTGTGTATGTCTGTGTGTGTGTGTCTGTATATGTGTGTGTCTGTGTATGTTTGTGTGTGTGTGTGTGACTGTGTATGTTTGTGTGTGTGTCTGTGCGTGTGTTTCTGTGCATGTTTGTGTGTGTGTCTGTGCGTGTGTGTCTGTGCATGTTTGTGTGTATGTCTGTGTGTGTGTGTTTGTGTGTGTCTGTGTATGTCTGTGTATGTCTGTGCATGTGTGTATCTGTATATGTCTGTGTGTGTGTGTCTGTGCATGTTTGTGTGTATGTATGTGTGTGCCTGTGTATGTCTGTGTGTGTCTGTGTATGTCTGTGTGTGTATGTGTGTGTGTGTCTATGTATGTTTGTGTGTATGTCTGTGTGTGTGTCTGTGTATGTGTGTGTATGTCTGTGCATGTATGTCTGTATGTGTGTGTCTGTGTATGTCTGTATGTGTGCCTGTGTGTGTCTGTGTATGTCTGTCTGTGTGTGTCTGTGTGTATGTCTGTGTCTGTGTATGTCTGTGTGTGTCTGTCTGTGTATGTCTGTGTGTATGTCTCTGTATATCTGTGTGTGTCTGTGTGTGTATGTCTGTGTGTGTGTCTGTGTATCTCTGTGTATGTCTCTGTGTATCTCTGTGTGTGTCTGTCTGTGTATGTCTGTGTGTGTGTCTGTGTGTATGTCTCTGTGTATCTCTGTGTGTGTCTGTCTGTGTATGTCTGTGTGTGTGTCTGTGTGTATCTCTGTGTGTGTCTGTCTGTGTATGTCTGTGTGTGTGTCTGTCTGTGTATGTCTGTGTGTGTGTCTGTGTGTATGTCTCTGTGTATCTCTGTGTGTGTCTGTCTGTGTATGTCTGTGTGTGTGTCTGTGTGTATCTCTGTGTGTGTCTGTCTGTGTATGTCTGTGTGTGTGTCTGTCTGTGTATGTCTGTGTGTGTGTCTGTCTGTGTATGTCTGTGTGTATATCTGTGTGTGTGTCTGTGTATATCTGTGTGTGTGTCTGTGTATGTCTGTGTGTGTGTCTGTCTGTGTATGTCTGTGTGTATATCTGTGTGTGTGTCTGTGTATATCTGTGTGTGTGTCTGTGTATATCTGTGTGTGTGTCTGTGTATGTCTGTGTGTGTGTCTGTGTGTATGTCTCTGTGTATCTCTGTGTATGTCTGTGTGTGTGTGTGTGTGTATCTCTGTGTGTGTCTGTCTGTGTATGTCTGTGTGTGTGTCTGTGTATGTCTGTGTGTGTGTCTGTCTGTGTATGTCTGTGTGTGTCTGTGTGTGTGTCTGTCTGTGTGTGTCTGTGTGTGTCTGTGTATGTCTGTGTGTGTGTGTCTGTCTGTGTATGTCTGTGTGTGTGTCTGTCTGTGTATGTCTGTGTGTGTCTGTCTGTGTATGTCTGTGTGTGTATGTCTGTGTATGTATCTCTGTGTATGTCTGTGTGTCTGTGTATGTCTGTGTGTGTCTGTGTGTGTGTCTGTCTGTGTATGTCTGTCTGTGTATGTCTGTGTGTGTATGTCTGTGTATGTTTCCGTGCCCGGGAGAGAATGGAAAATGAAGTGAACAAAAAAGAAGCCGAATGAGAGGACGATGTTTGTGGAGATGGAGACAGAGCGAAGGAACGGGCAGGAGAGTGAGCTGGTTAACTGGCAGCTCGCCAGCCACATACCACATTACTGAGAAAATCAGCTTCGTTCAAATCTTCCAAATCCACAAGGCTTGAAGCTGAGAAGAGTTTCTCTGCCCCGAAGTTATCCAGGATATCCATAGTGAATGAGACACAGGAGCTCCGCCGAAAGCTCGGGGGAGAATCAATCGCTCAAGTAGCTTGAATCTTCCAGATGTTGAGGCTCAGGGGGAGAAATTGCCTCTCAGACCCCGGGATCTTTAAACTCTGTCGTTGTCTGCTCCGGGGTTGCTAAAGCTTCTCCCCTTTTTTTTTTAGGATGACAAGGCTCTTTAAACGCTCCCAGTGCCTGGTGATCAGTGTCAGGCTCCTTAGACCAGAAGGTGATGGTGATCTATGCCTTACGCTGGGAGCTTTCTGATGTCTGCGTTTGATGTGTCAGTTTAGCACAGAGTGTTCGCCAGCTGCAGACTATCTGCTCGATCTCCAGGCTCTTGTCTGCTGGAGATCTCCCTCTCTCTCTCTCCTTGTGTGAACTCCAATGCAAACCCCATACGACTCACTGCCTCCTTCCACACTGACTCACTCCGCCACTAACCAGTTCACACACCCCTCACAGCACTTTCCCCAAGACTTCACGTCACTCTCTCACTCTCTCTCCACAATTAACCCTTTGAGATCTCTTTTAACAGCAGCAAGATTCGTCAACTTTTTTTTCCAGTATTTTTTTCTTAAAAGATTTGCCATGCTTTGAGAATACTTAGACAGCACTTTGGAGTCCCGACAGGCAGTGGGCTATGGAGCAGCCAGGTGCAGATTCAAGTCCCCCAAATCCCTGAGTTCCTAATCTCGGTCGTGCTGCTAGCCCAGTGTTGTCCAATCGAAATCGCTGACCAGCCACAGGTGTTGCTACGGCGATACTGTTTTGGCTACTAATTTTAGTAGAAAACGCCTTACACACGCACACTACAGCTGAATGTACTTCACGTGTATATTCGCTTTACAAACATCTACCACCATTCAGTAACCACGGACTCCCAATGATCAAACGCACTCTGTTTCTCGTCTCACTATTTCACCAACAAACGCACAAAAAGGTTCAAGTTCACATGCAAACGCCGTGCGAATACGAGTATTGAGATCACATGCTCCATGACACATGTGTCCATTAACCAATTTTTAAATTTAATAATCAGAAACACAATTCGTCACATCTGGATTCCCAATTAGCCGCACGTGGCTGGTGGCTGATGTATCGGACAACCTTGTATCTGCTAGGAGAAGGCACCAACCAGAAAGTGGGCACCTCTCTCTGTGCAGAGGGGAGGGGGAAGTGAAGAATCAGATGGGGAATCTCCATGGGGAAGCTCTCACATGCCCCCTGGTGGTTGGCCTGGAGAAGCCCATCTTGCTCCCTCAGGTACATCCCTGGGGGAATATCATGGGGAGAAAACAGGGGAGAGAGGAATGGAGTAACACAGCATCGAATAAAATGGAGAATTAAGAAACTTTCTGGAGTTCTGTCTCACAACAGTCAATACTCTAAATTTACAGTAACTGTCTCAGCAGCTGGTATGTGTAAAAATAGATGTGCATATTTTGATAACTGAAATGGTCTTTAAGTCCAAAAATGTCTTGTTTAAAAATGTATATATTTCTATTTTTGCACAGAGAGCAGAGTTGTTAAATACAGTACTTCAGCAAACTCTGGCAGCTTTAATTATTCTGTGGGTTAGGCAGAACTGTTATTGGAAACAAAAGCAAAATACTGCGGATGCTGGAAATCCGAAATAAAAAACTGAAAATGCTGGAAGCATTTAGCAGGTCAGGCAGCGTCTGTGGAGAAAGAAACAGAGTTAATGTTTCAGATCGATGACCTTTCATCAGAACTATAAGATGTTAGAGAGGAACAGCTTTTGAGCAAGGACAGAGCCAGGGAAAAGGGGGACAGGGAAAGAACAAAAGGGGAAGGTCTGTGATAGGGTGGAGGGCAGGAGCGATTAAATGACAAAAGGGATGATGGTGCGAGGCAAAAGGGGGTGATAATGGGACAGGTATAGAAACAAGAGATGGTTCCAGAGGAGATGTAAATGTTTGCAGCAGAATAGCAGAGGGGGAGGGAAGCATGGGAAATCTGGCAAAGAGGAGATCCACACATGGATAGAGGATTGGCTAACTCATGGACAGAGGATTGGCTAACTCATGGATAGAGGATTGGCCAACTCATGGATAGAGGATTGGCCAACTCATGGATAGAGGATTGGCCAACTCATGGATAGAGGATTGGCCAACTCATGGATAAAGGATTGGCCAACTCATGGATAGAGGATTGGCCAACTCATGGATAGAGGATTAGCTAACTCATGGATAGAGGATTGGCCAACTCATGGATAGAGGATTAGCTAACTCATGGATAGAGGATTGGCTAACTCATGGATAGAGGATTGGCCAGCTCATGGATAGAGGATTGGCCAACTCATGGATAGAGGATTGGCTAACTCATGGATAGAGGATTGGCCAACTCATGGATAGAGGATTGGCCAACTCATGGATAGAGGATTGGCCAACTCATGGATAGAGGATTGGCTAACTCATGGATAGAGGATTGGCTAACTCATGGATAGAGGATTGGCCAACTCATGGATAGAGGATTGGCCAACTCATGGATAGAGGATTGGCCAACTCGTGGATAGAGGATTGGCCAACTCATGGATAGAGGATTGGCCAACTCATGGATAGAGGATTGGCCAACTCATGGATAGAGGATTGGCCAACTCGTGGATAGAGGATTGGCCAACTCATGGATAGAGGATTGGCCAACTCATGGATAGAGGATTGGCCAACTCATGGATAGAGGATTGGCCAACTCGTGGATAGAGGATTGGCCAACTCATGGATAGAGGATTGGCCAACTCATGGATAGAGGATTGGCCAACTCATGGATAGAGGATTGGCCAACTCATGGATAGAGGATTGGCTAACTCATGGATAGAGGATTGGCTAACTCATGGATAGAGGATTGGCTAACTCATGGATAGAGGATTGGCCAACTCATGGATAGAGGATTGGCCAACTCATGGATAGAGGATTGGCTAACTCATGGATAGAGGATTGGCCAACTCATGGATAGAGGATTAGCTAACTCATGGATAGAGGATTGGCCAACTCATGGATAGAGGATTGGCTAACTCATGGATAGAGGATTGGCCAACTAACAGAAAACAAAGAGTCGGGATAAAAGGGTCATTTTCAAAATGGCAATCCGTAACTAGTGGGGAGCCACAGGGATCAGTGCTGGGGCCTCAACTATTTACAATATATATCAATGACTTGGATGAAGGAACAGAGTGTCTTGTGGCCAAATTTGCTGATGATACAAAGATGGGTGGAAAAGCAAGTTGCGCTGAGGACACAAAGTGTCTGCAAAGGGATATTGACAGGTTAAGTGAATGGGCAAAAAATTTGGCAGATGGAATATAATGTGGGAAAATGTGAAGTCATCCACTTTGGGAGGAAAAATAAAAAAGCAAAATATTATTTGAATAGAGAAATACTACAAAATGCTGCGGTACAGAGGGATCTGGGTGTCCTTGTACATGAAACACAAAAAGTCAACATACAGGTGCAGCAGGTAATCCGGAAGGCAAATGTAACATTGGCCTTTATTTCCAGGGTGATGGAGTATAAAAGCAGGGAAGTCATGCTACAACTGTACAGGGTGCTGGTGAGACCACACCTGGAGTACTACGTACAGTTCTGGTGCCCTTATTTAAGGAAGGACATACTTGCATTGGAGACAGTTCAGATAAGGTTCACTAGCTTGATTCCGGGTATGGAAGGGTTGTCTTATGAGGAAAGATTGAACAGGTTGAGTCTATACTCATTGGAGTTTAGAAGAATGAGCGGAGATCTTATTGAAACATACAAGATTCTGAGGGGACTCGATAGGGTAGATGTTGAGAGGATGTTACCCCTCATGGGGGAATCTAAAACTAGAGGGCATAGTCTCAGAATAAGGGGTCGCCCATTTAAGACGGAAATGAGGAGGAATTTCTTCTCCCAGAGGGTCGTGAATCTTTGGAATTCTTTACCCCAAGAAGCTGTGGAGGCTGAGTCATTGAATACATTCAAGGCTGAGTTAGACAAATTTTTGATCAGCAAGGGAGTCAAAGGATATGGGGAAAAGGCGGGAAAGTGGAGTTGATTAAAAATCAGATCAGCCATGATCTCATTAAATGACAGAGCAGGCTCGAGGGGCCGAATGGTCTACTCCTTTCCTATCTCTTATGGTCTTATGGCCTCTTATAGCTCCCGTGACCCGGGAATGTTGGAGAAGAAAGTCAGGTAGATCCCAGGAGTGCAGATCACCCTGTCAGCTATGTACTGACAGGGGATTCCCACCTCAAGCACCAGCCCACACCTCCTCCACTCCCAGTGGCTCTGCTGCAGCCATCCTCCATTACCAGCACCTGCTGGCTGAGAAAATGGGAGCAGTGGTTAAGATCTAAAGTTGTTAAACTCGATGTTGAGTCCTGAAGGTTGTAAAATGTCTAATCGAAAGATGAGGGGCTGTTCCTTGAGCTTGCGTTGAGTTTCATTGGAACAGTGTAAGAGGATGAGGACAGAGAGGTCAGAGTGGGAGTTGGACGGAGAATTAAAATGGCAAGTGACCGGAAACTCAGGATTACACTTGCAGACTGAAGGTGTTCAGCAAAGCGATCTCCCAATCTGCGTTTGGTCTCCCCAATGTAGAGGAGATTGCATCGTAAATTAGAAGGAGTACAAGTAAATCACTGTTTCATCCAGAAGCAGTGTTTAGGGCCCTGGACGGTGAGAAGGGAGGAGGTGAAAGGGCAGATGTTGCAATTCCAGCTGTTATTGAGATTGATCAAGTCAAACTGCAGAATCTGGCTTTTGAAATACATATATATAGCTGATTGACAGAGAATAAATGAGTGATATTGGAGCTTTTAAAAATCATTTCTATTAATTAACAATCAAAAGACATAAGATACTGAGAGGAGAAAGATATTTAAGAAATGTTAAGAAAAAACATATATCATTTAACACAGTGCTAAAGACGGACACAAGAGAGAAAGACAGAACAAAGGCCAAGACTAACACAGAAAAGAGACACCAGAGGCAGAAAGATAGAGATAGAGATAAAGTCAGAGACTGAGAGACAGAGTTAGACAGAGGCAGAGACTGAGACAGCAACTGAGACAAAGACAGATGTAGAGAGAAAACCATATAGACAGATATTGAGTAAGTGAGTGAAAGGTAGAAATTGCTATTGACGATGTTATCACACAAACTAATGTCCTGTGCACGGGATTGTTGAACGTGAGCTAGTGGCCACAATTCCCCCACCCACTGACTTCCCAATCTCAGCTGGCAGGGTGAAAGATGAGGAAGGGAATGAGCAAATAAAATCGGAGCCAGGCACATCCTGAGAAGCAGTTCAAGAGCAGCACGGCACAGACCTCTGTGTGGGGAGGTCTTGTTGTCTTTTTGGACGGTGGAGTGCCTGAGAGAAAAGATAATTTGGGAAAAAAACAGAAGATTTAGGAAAATACACATAGGAAGTTTTTGCTAAGAGCTGGTCTGGTTACCTCTGCAGTAACAAGGTTTTGTCAATGTGTAATACTATATATATATACAAACTGAGTAAAATTCATGTTCATATATCAGGAAATGTGAACTGTCTCCATTATAAACACTATGATCAGTTTTTCCAACATGAAACTGCTTTAAGACACCACAGTACAGAAAGTTATATTTGATTGGCACAATATAATTCAAAGAAAAAAAAACAGGCAAAACTTTACTCAACTATCGGGCTTGGCTGGGAAGTGCAAAACGTCCAATGAAAAGAAGGTATTGCTGCAGGTGTCCAATGCCAGAGAGGGAACCTGGCCAAAGCCCAACCCATTACTTTGAAAGTAGTTCAGGCCATTAAAGGGAGCCAGTCTGAGAAGTCACAGGGAGAAGCCATGTGGAGCTCAGGACTGAGAGGAGGGGAAGACACAGAGCTGCCGTCTGAGGGAGAGGAAAGACAGGAGGATCCAGTCCGCGGAAAAGACAGAAAGAAAAAATAAAGGAAAAAGGGAGAGAAAAGTTTATTAGAGAACGAAATTGATTGTCCACTAATGCTTTGAGAGACATATTACTGGGATTTTAAAGAGAGAAATGCACAACGATGCATCACTTTTTAAACTTTACATATAAACCGACATCAAAACACAGGAAACACATCACAGCAATTAGTAGCTCGGCAGGTACAACATCTGCCACAGGGGAAACTTCCCCAGACAGCCAGCACAGGTGTTGTTTACACTGCATTTTCAGACAGGCCCAGCTCTGCCTTACCCTTGCAGGATCAGAGTCAGACCCAAACTGCCCAGCGTGAGCCGATTGGCCTTTTAAAGGGGCACTGGCATTTTGCGAGACAAGATTCTTGTTTAAAATGTTGCACAATATCGCCGTGCTGCTGATATGTTGTTCACAGTTGTTCACCATTTACATAAGCCTCCGAAAGCTTGTGAATTTAAAATAAAATTGCTGGACTATAACTTGGTGTTGTAAAATTGTTTACGATAATTAAATAGAATTACACAGAATTTGCAGCACAGAAACAGACCATTCAGCTCAACGGATCTAGGCCAGTGTTTATGCTCCACTTGAGCCTCTTCCCACCCTACTTCATCTCAACCTTTAGCTACATCATTAAATAAATTTAAAACAGAAATAGACAGTTTCCTAGAAGTAAAGGGAATTAGGGGTTACGGGAAGCGGGCAGGAAATTGGACATGAATTTAGATTTGAGGTTAGGATCAGATCAGCCATGACCTTATTGAATGGCGGAGCAGGCTCGAGGGGCCGATTGGCCTACTCCTGCTCCTATTTCTTATGTTCTTATGTTCTTATAACCTATCAGCATATCTCTAACCCTATCAGCATATATCTAACTCTTTATAGAAGTAACAGAAAGAGTAGATAAGGGTAATGTAGTAGATGTAATATATTTGGTTTTCAAAAGGCCTTCAATAAGGTACTGCATATTAGGCTTATGACTAAGATCAGAGCATGTGGAGTCAGGGGACAAGTAGCAGAATGGATAGCAAGCTGGCTACAAAACAGAAAAACAGAGAGTAGGGGTTAAGGGGACTTACTCAGACTGGCAAAAGGTGGGAAGTGGTGTTCCACAAGGATCGGTGCTGGGACCACAGTTGTTCACCATTTACATAAACGATTTGGACTCGGGAATTGGAAGTACAATTTTAAAATTTGCGGACGACACCAAATTGGGGAATATAGTTAATACTGAGGAGGGCTGTGACAAAATACAGGAAGACTTTAATAAACTTGCAGAATAGGCGTGTAATTGGCAAATTAATTTCAATATAGATACGTTTAAGGTGGTGCATTTTGGTAGGAAGAATAAGAAACCCACAAACTCCTTGGAAACTTAGAGTCTAAATGGGATAGAGGAGCAAAGGGATCTAAGAGTACAGATACACAAATCACTAAAAGTAGCGATGCAGGTTAATAAGGTCATAAAAAAAGCAAACAAAGCACTGGGGTTCATTTCTAGAGGGATAGAATTGAAAAGCAGAGAAGTTATATTAAACTTGTATATATCCTTGGTTAGACCACACTTGGAGTACTGTGCAGAGTTCTGGTCTCCATATTATAAAAAGGATATAGAGGCACTGGAGAAAGTGCAAAAAAGATTAACAAGGATTATACCAGAACTGAGAAGTTTTACCTATCAGGAAAAATTGACCAGGCTGGGACTCTTTTCTCTAGAAAAGAGAAGACTGAGGGGTGACCTGATAGAGGTCTTTAAGATTATGAAAGGGTTTGATAGGGTAGATGTAGAGAAGATGTTACCACTTTTGGGGAAGACCAAAATTAGAGGCCATAAATATAAGATAGTCACCAATAAATCCAATCGGGAATTCAGGAGAAACTTCTTTACCCAGAGTGTGGTTAGAATGTGGAACTCGCTACCACAAGGAGTAGTTGAGGCGAATAGCATAGATGCATTTAAGGGGAAGCTGGGTAAACACATGAGGGAGGAAGGAATAGAAGGGTATGATGATAGGGTTAGATAAAGAAGGGTGGGAGGAGGCTCTTGTGGAGCATAAACACCGGCATGGACCTGTTGGACCGAATGGCCTGTTTCTGTGCTGTACATTCTATGTAATTCTATTAGTATATCTCTAACCCTATCAACATATCAGCTAATTGATACGTTAACAGGAACGTTGTCTAAAATCTATTTATATTTTTTAGCAATATTTAATATTAAATTGTGGAGGTGAAGATGTGTCAGATGAAGCATCCCCACTGGTGACATCACAAGTCAGGCCACTTCCTGGAATCAAGTCAAACTATAAAACTGTAGTGGCAGCTGACGGTGATCCTTTAAAAAAGTTTATTGGTTGGAAAAGTCCCTTCTGTTGGACAAGGCTACCATCTGAATTAGGGCCTCTCTACAGAGGGAATTGCTGATGTACTAGTGCCAGTACAGCAGGTCATATAGAAATAGAAGTAGGAGTAGGCCCCTCGAGTTGATCTTTGACCTCAACTCCACTTTCCCGCCCAATCCCCATATCCCTTGATTCCCTTAGTGTTCAAAAATCTATCAATCTCAGCCTTGAATATACTCAACAACTCAGCATCCACAGCCCTCTGGGGTAGAGAATTCCAAAGATTCACAACCCTCTGAATGAAGAAATTTTTCCTCATCTCAGTCCTAAATGGCCGACCCCTTATCTTAAGACTATGACCCCTTGTTCTAGACACTCCAACCAGAGGAAACAGCCTCTCAGTATCTACCCTGTCAAGACCTCTAAGAATTTTATACGTTTCAATGAGATCATCTGTCATCTTCTCAATGAATATAGACCCATTCTACTCAATCTCTCCTCATAGGACAACCCTCTCATCCCAATAATCAATGTAGTGAACCTTTGTTGCACCGCCTCGAAGATAAGTATATCCGTCCTTATGTATGGAGACCAAAATTGCACACAGTACTCCAGGTGTGGTCTCACCAGAACCCTATATAATTGCAGCAAGACCTCCTTATTCTTGTACTCCAAACCGCTTGCAATAAAGGCTAACATACCATTTGCCTTCCTAATTGCTTGCTGTACCTGCATGTTAACTTTCTGTGATTCGTGTACAAGGACACCCAAATCCTTCTGAATACCAATATTTCTTAGTCTTTCACCTTTTAAAAGATATTTTGCTTTTCTATTCGTCCTATCATAGTAGATAATTTCACATTTCCCCACATTATACTCCATCTGCCACCTTCTCGCCCACTCACTTAACCTGTCAATATCCCTTTGCAGCCTCTTTGTGTCCTCCTCATAACTTACTTTCCCACCTAGCTTTATATGATCAGCAGACTTGGATACATTACACTTGGTCCCCTCATCTAAGTCATTGATATATATTGTAAATAGCTGAGGCCCAAGCACTGATCCTTGCAGCACTCCACTAGTTACAACCTGCCAACCCAAAAAGGACCCTTTTATTCCTACTCTCTGTTTTCTGTCTGTTAGCCAATCCTCAATCCATGCTAATATATTACCCCCAATCCCATGAGCCCTAATCTTGTGTAACAACCTTTTATGTGGCACCTTATCGAATACCTTTTGAAAATCCAAATATACTATATCCACTGGTTCCCCCTTATCTACCCTGTTAGTTACACCCTCAGAAAACTCTAATAGATTGGTCAAACACAATTTCCCTTTCATAAAACCATGTTAACTCTACCTAATCATATTATGATTTTCTAGGTGGCCTGTTACTATGTCCTTAATAATAGATTCTAGTATTTTCCCTACTACTGATTTAAGGTAAACTGGTCTGTAGTTCCCTGTTTTCTCTCTCCCTCCTTTCTTGAATAGCAGGATCACATTTGCTACCTTCCAATCCACAGGGACGGTTCTAGAATCTAGGGAATTCTGGAAGATCAAAACCAATGCATCCACTATCTCTGCAGCCACCTCTTTTAAAACCTTAGGATGTAGTCCATCAGGTCCAGGGGATTTATCGGCTTTTAGTCCCCTTAATTTCTTCAGTACTTTTTCTTTACTAATCTTAATTACTTTAAGTTCTTCACTCTCATTAGACCCTTAGTTCCCCACTATCTCTGGTATGTTTTTTGTGTCTTCTACTGTGAAGACAGATACAAAATATTTTTTTAACGTCTCTGCCATTTCCTTATTCCCCATTATAATTTCTCCTGTCTCAGCCTCTAAGGGACCCACGTTTACTTTCACTAATCTCTTCCTTTTTATATACTTGTAGAAGCTCTTACAATCTGTTTTTATATTTTTTTGCCAGTTTACTCTCATATTCAATTTTCTCCCTCTCTATCAATTTCTTGTTATAGTCCAGCAATTTTATTTTAAATTCACAAGCTTTCGGAGGCTTCCTCCTTCCTCAGGTGAACGGTGAGGAAGGAGGAAGCCTCCGAAAGCTTGTGAATTTAAAATAAAATTGCTGGACTATAACTTGGTGTTGTAAAATTGTTTACAATTGTCAACCCCAGTCCATCACCGGCATCTCCACATCATATCAATTTCTTGGTTATCCTTTGCTGATTTCTAAAACCCTCCCAATCCTCAGGCTTACTACTCTTCTTGGCAACATTGTAAGTCTCTTTTTTTAATCTAATACTATCTTTAACTTCTCTAGTTAGCCACGGTTGGGTCACTTTTCCCGTGGAGTTTTTCTTCCTCAAGGGAATGCGTATTTGTTGAGAATTATGAATTATTTCTTTAAATGTTCGCCATTGCTTATCTACCGTCATATCTTTTAATCTAATTTCCCAATACCAGTGGTGATTTGAGGTCTGTCTTGTTATTTTGTTGAAATGGATGGATTCTACAGCACTGACGACAGAAACAACAGCTGCAACCATGTTTCTGGCCATTGTTATCTCCCCCAGTGGCTGAGTAAGTTCCAAGAGGCCAACAAGCGGAAACACAGCTTCACTGGCCTGTACAGGTGGTAGGGTCACAGGGTAGCACACATATTCCTGGAGGTTTCATCACATGACCTCCCGCCTCCAACCATCACTTCCAGTCAAACAGCCTTCTTTCCCATTTCTAGTATTTTTACAATAAATATATTGAAGTGTTCAAAGACACCTAATTCTTTTTTAATGCCCCATGACTTTTCTGTTTGGTTGCTTGCAACGGTGTCCAGGGGATTAATCTTCAATTCCTGGAGACTCCAGGTCAATCCTGGAGGGTTGGCGACCCCAATTGGTGGGCTGGATTTGAGGGAGGCACCAGCGAAAATCATCTGTTTAGGTGGGTTTTGGAGTCCGCAGAAGCAGTTGCACCACTTCATTTATGTTACCACGGTACTGCTAAACTATGGGCTTGTATCAGCAACCACACCATTCGATAAATGCAGCAATATAGTAAAGAGTATTGATACCACAGTACATGCCGAAGTGTAATATTACTCCATTACAGAAGACTATTTCCTGATTTGGGCCCAGTTGTATGGGCCTTTACAGTCCTAACAGTATCACAGAATCATAGAGTCATACAGCACAGAAGGAGGCCATTTGGCCCATCGTGCCTGTGTTGGCTCTTTGAAAGAGCTATCCAATTAGTCCCACTCCACTGTTCCTTTCCCCATAGCCCTGTACATTTTTTCCCTTCAGGTATTTATCTAATTCCCTTTTGAAAGTCACAATTGAATCTGCTTCCACCACCCTTTCAGGCAGTGCATTCCAGATCTTAACAACTTGCTGCATAAAAAAAAATTCTCCTCATCTCCCCTCTGGTTCTTTTGCCAATTACCTTGTACCTCCATCCTCTAGTTAGCGACCCACCTGCCAATGAGAACAATTTCTCCCTATTGACTCCAAAATATTTAGTCTATTCACTGCCTCTTTGGGGCAGGCTTGATGGACCAGCTGGTCATTTCCTGCCTGTCAATTTTGTATGTTCCTGTGTATCAAAGCCCCTCATAATTTTGAACACCTCTATTAAATCTCCCCTTAAGGAGAACAATCCCAACTTCTCTAGTCTCTCCACAGTATCACTGTGGGCGTTTGGAATATTTACAGAAGATGCCAGGGGAGGATGCAAGTACCCACACATTGGCATATGCTTGCACACAGTGATCTGAGCAAGCCACATTTACAGGGAGTAAAAGAAAGAACTTGCATTTATGTAGCGTCTTTCACATCCTCAGGACGTCCTAAAGTGCTTCACAACAAATTAAGTTTAGTCACTGTTGCAATATAGGGAATTGCGGCAGCAATTGTGCGCACAGCAAGGTCCCACAACCAGCAACGAGATAATGACCAGATAATCTGTGTTACTGATGTTGGTTGAGGGATAAATATTGGCCAGGACACTAGGAGAACTCCTCTGCTCTTCTTCGAATATTGCAGTGGGATCTTTTACATCCACCTGAGAGGGCAGATGGGGCCTCGGTTTAATGTCTCATCTGAAAGACGGCACCACCGACAGTGCAGCACTCCCTCAGTACTGCACTGAAGAGTCAGTCTAGATTATGTGCTCAAATTTCAGGAGCGGGGTTTGAACCCAGAAATCTTCTGACTCAGAGGGAGACTTTTACCTACTGAGTCATGGCTGGTACTTAAGTGTCACAGGGATGCTGCCTGAGGAATTTTAGAGCTTGCAAGCCAGAAATCCTTGTTGTGGGGCCAATTAGGGAGATCCATGCATGGAGGCAGAGGGCATGGCTGAGGTACTAAATGAATACTTTGCATCTGTTGTTACCAAGGAAGAAGATGCTGCCAAAGTCACAGTAAAAGAGGAGGTTGTTGAGATACTGGATGGGATAAAATTTGATGAAGAGGAGGTTCTAGAAAGTAGGCTGTACTTAAAGTAGATAAGTTACCCGGTCCGGATGGGATGCATCTTAGGTTGCTGAGGGAAGTAAGGGTGGAAATTGCAGAGGTGCTGGCCGTAATCTTCCAATCCTCCATAAATATGGGGATGGTGCTAGAGGACTGGAGAATTGCAAATGTTACACCCTTGTTCAAAAAAGAGTGTAAGGATAAACCCAGCAACTACAGGCCAATCAGTTTAACCTCGGTGGTGGGGAAACTTTTAGAAATGATAATCCGGGACAGAATTAATAGTTACTTGGACAAGTAGAGATTAATAAAGGAAAGCCAGCACGGATTTATTAAAGGTAAATCATGTTTAACTAACTTGATTGAGTTTTTTGATGAGGCAACAGAGAAAGTTGAAGAAGGCAATACGGTTGATGTTGTGTATATGGACTTTCAAAAGGCGTTTGATAAAGTGCCACATAATAGGCTTGTCAGCAAAATTGAATCCCATGGAGTAAAAGGGGCAGTGGCAGCATGGATATGGAATTGGCTAAGTGACAGGAAACAGAGAGTAGTGGTGAACGGTTGTTTCTCGGACTGGAGGGAGGTATACAGTGGTGTACCCCAGGGGTCGGTACTGGGACCACTGCTTTTCTTGATATATATTAATGACTTGGACTTGGGTGTACCGGGCACAATTTCAAAATTTGCAAATGACACAAAACTTGGAAGGGTAGTGAACAGTGAGGAGGATAGTGATAGACTTCAAGAGGACATAGACAGGCTGGTGGAATAGGCGGACACATGGCAGATGAAATTGAATGCAGAGAAGTGCAAAGTGATACATTTTGGCAGAAAGAATGAGGAGAGGCAATACAAACTAAATGGTACAATTCTAAAGGGGGTGCAGGAACAGAGAGACCTGGGGATATATGCGCATAAATCTTTGAAGGTAGCAGGACAGGTTGAGAAAGTGGTTAATAAAGCATACGTGATCCTGGGCCTTATAAATAGAGGCATAGAGTACAAAAGCAAGGAAATTATGTTGAACCTTTATAAAACACTGGTTCGGCCACAACTGGAGTATTGTGTCCAATTCTGGACACCGCAATATAGGAAGAAAGTGAAGGCCTTAGAGAGGGTGCAAAAAAGATTTACTAGAATGATTCCAGGGATGGGGGACTTCAGTTACGTGGAGAGACTGGAGAAGCTGGGGTTGTTCTCTTGAGAAGTGTGAGGTGATACTTTTCGGTAGGAAAAACGAGGAGTGGCAATATAAACTAAAGGGTACAACTCTAAATGGGGTACAGGAACAGAGAGACCTGGGGGTATATGTACACAGGCCGACGAATGTGGCAGAACAGGTTGAGAAAGCGGTTAAGAAAGCATACGGGATCCTGGGCTTTATAAATAGAGGCATAGAGTACAAAAGCAAGGAAATTATGTTGAACCTTTATAAAACACTGGTTCGGCCACAACTGGAGTATTGTGTCCAATTCTGGGCACCGCACTTTAGGAAGGATGTGAATGCCTTAGAGCGGGTGCAGAAAAGATTTACTAGAATGGTTCCAGGGATGAGGGACTTCAGTTATGTGCATGGACTGGAGAAGCTGGGGTTGTTCTCCTTAGAGCAGAGAAGGTTGAGAGGAGATTTGATTGAGGTGTTCAAAATCATGAAGGGTTTGGATAAAGTAAATAAAGAGAAACTGTTCCCATTGGCGGAAGGGTCGAGAACCAGAGGACACAGATTTAAGATGATTGGCAAAAGAACCAAAGGCAACATGAGGAAAAACTTTTTTACGCAGCGAGTGGTTATGATCTGGAATACACTGCCTGAAAGGGTGGTGGAAGCAGATTCAATCGTGGCTTTCAAAAAGGAATTGGATAAATACTTGAAGGGAAAAAAATTGCAGGGCTACGGGGAAAGAGCAGGGGAATGGGACCAACTGGATTGCTCTTACAAAGAGCCGGCACGGGCTCGATTGGCCGAATGGCCTCCTTCTGTGCTGTAACCATTCTATGATTCTGTTATAGAAGGGCTGATTCTTTGGGCAGAGGAGGAGCAGGATTGTAGCGAGGGTCCATTTTCTTTACTGAGGCAAACATGGCCATCCTGCTCACAACAAATGTGGCCGCCCAGAGTTGGGTGCCAATGTGGAGGGACTGCAGGGTTTCTCTGGATGGATGAGCTTCCTCTTGTGAGTAGTCACGGTCCCAAGCCACACTTTTATAGCTGGCTGGGTCCCAACTGCTGTGAAGATCAATTGGAGATCACTAAGTAGTATTTAACTGTCAGAAAGAGTGAATAGTATGGAAGGACTCCTCAGTAACCCAACCTGGCCACCAGTAATTATTCCCAAAAGCCAATTGAAAAGTTGATGCTATTGTGTTGCTATGTTACCACTAAAAATTAAGATTTATTTACCTCTTCATGTCTGGCTGCAGGAAACAGGTTCCTGTTACTAGGATATATTCATTAAATAAACTGAGCCTGTAAATCCAAGAGGCCACTTTGCGTTGCTGAGTCGTGACTTCCGCCTGTTGATCTCCAGAGTTGACCCTACCGTACATTGCAGGGTCAGCTTATTTAAATATCCTTTGGCGTTGGCAGAGCACAGCTCCATGTAACATGGGAAAACAGCACTGGGGTCATTGGAAATGGGCAACTGGCCTACAAAATGGCTGAAATTTATAGCAGGAGGCTGGGGGGAGCAGCAGGTGGCCAGGGAAGAGCATGAGGCCGGGAGGAGCAGGAGGAGGCCAGGGGAGCAGAGTAGGATGAAGCCGGGGGGGAGGAGGAGGAGGCCGGGGGAGAGCAGGATGAGGCCCGGGGAGCAGGAGGAGGCCGGAGGAGGGCAGGAGGAGGTCGGGGGGGGAGCAGGAGGAGGCTGGGGGAGCAGGATGAGGCCAGGGGAGAGCAGGAGGTGGCCGGGGGAGCAGGAGGAGGCCGGAGGAGAGCAGGAGACCAGGGAGGAGCAGGAGGAGGCCGGGGGGAGCAAGAGGAGGCCGGGGGGAGCAAGAGGAGGCCCAGGGGGAGCAGGAGGACAGGGGAAGGAGGAGGAGGCCTGGGGGAACAGAAGGAGGCCGGGGGAGCAGGAGGTTGCCGGGGAGGGCAGGAGGAGGCCGGGGCAGCAGGAGGACGCCAGGTGGGAGGGGCAAGAGGAGGCCGGGGGGAGTAGTAGGAGACCAGGGGGAGCGGGAGGAGACCAGGGGGAGCAGGAGGAGACCAGGGGGAGCGGGAGGAGACCGGGCGGAGCAGGATGAGGCCGGGGGAGGCAGGAGGAGGC
Organism: Heptranchias perlo; assembly: GCF_035084215.1. Taxonomy (NCBI): domain Eukaryota; kingdom Metazoa; phylum Chordata; class Chondrichthyes; order Hexanchiformes; family Hexanchidae; genus Heptranchias; species Heptranchias perlo. Next base: position 13,023,518 of record NC_090336.1, on the reverse strand, counting down.
CGGGGGGCGCAGGAGGAGACCAGGGGGAGCAGGATGAGGTCGGGGGGGCGTGAGGAAGCCGGGGGGGGGGGGGCTGCAGGAGGAGACCAGGGGGAGCAGGATGAGGCCGGGGGGAGCAGGAGGAGGCTGTGGGGGAGCAGGAGGAGGCCGGGGGGGGGGGCAGGAGGAGGCTGGGGGGGCAAGAGGAGGCCGAGGGGGCAGGGGGAGGCCGAGGGGAGCAGGAGGAGGCCAGGGGGAGCAGGAGGAGGCCGGGGGGAGCAGAAGGAGGCTGGGGGGAGCAGGAGGAGACCGGGGGGCAGGAGGAGGCCGGGGCGGGGGGGAAGCAGAAGGAGGCCGGGGGGAGCAGGAGGAGGCCGGGGGGAGCAGGAGGAGGCTGGGGGGAGCAGGAGGAGGCCGGGGGAGCAGGAGGAGGCCGGGGGGAGCAGAAGGAGGCTGGGGGGAGCAGGAGGAGACCGGGGGGCAGGAGGAGGCCGGGGCGGGGGGGAAGCAGAAGGAGGCCGGGGGGAGCAGGAGGAGGCCGGGGGGAGCAGGAGGAGGCCAGGGGGAGCAGGAGGAGGCCGGGGGGAGCAGAAGGAGGCCGGGGGGAGCAGGAGGAGGCCGGGGGGAGCAGGAGGAGGCCGGGGGGAGCAGGAGGAGACCGGGGGGAGCAGGAGGAGGCCGGGGGGAGCAGGAGGAGGCCGGGGGGAGCAGAAGGAGGCCGGGGGAGCAGCAGGCAAGAAATGATGATGAGAACAGCAGGACTCACTGTGTAGCCCATCGGGTAGCTGTGATAGATGGCTCGCGGGAGATTTTAAAGCCTTCAAGTGGACGAACAGGGAGGGGCACCATAGAAGGGAGCAGGCCATTGGAAGAAGGCAGAAAAGAGGAGCGCACAATTTTAGCATGAGGCCGACCAAAGACACTCCTGGATGGAATGCAGCAAAAAAAGATAAAACCTCCTGGTTCCCGTGGGAGGAATCCTCATGAAATGAACGTGTCTCTCGTGCCATGTGGAGAGAGGCGGCAATGTGGCACTGAGCGCCACCCCTCTCACCCTCCTAGAACTGTTGGAAAAAGTTCAACGACCCAACAAGGCAAGGTAACACAGACCACAGGGTAAATGCAGCAAACGGGCTTCATTTTGTTACGATCGATGTCTTCTGGAAACAGCGAGGTAGATTTTGACTTTGAAAAAAAAAAATCGGCGGAGAGATGTAAAACGGGCCCGCCGACTCGCCATCACCCGTTTTACACTGTGGCACAGAGTCAAGACCTACCCCGGTGAAACAACTTTTTTTTTTTTTACCCGCTTTTTAAAAAAAATTTGAATCCTAAACTCTCGAAGCCCACAATAGAGAAAAAATGTACAGTTCTCACCCCAGTAAAATTATACTGTACCAGCCCCAGACAGCCTCGCCCTTAGAATCTCAATTACAGCCCTCACAAAGAATGGTTCTTTATAAGTTACAACACAGCTATTAAGGGAATTCAGATGAAGTGGAAAATAATACGGCCATCCAGATTAACATTAACTCTTAATGTGCCAGCGACAACACTGGTTGTACCAACTGGACTGTAGCTCCTCTTTAGTCAGCGGAGTAAGCGTTAACCCTTTCATTACCAAACACTTATAACACTTTCAGTCATAGGGATGGGTGGTCTAGGAAATCAAAAGGCATCACGTTGGTGCAGTAGGGGGAGGCCACTCTTCTCTGGTTGGTGCCGAGCCATTTAAGGTGAGGCAGGGTTTATCTGATGTGGGAGTGCTAGACGTTGACTGTAGGTGTAAAGTGTTTAATTCTTCAACAGCGAGATACGTAATGACCACAAAAAAAAACCACGAGCCAAAGTCATAACAGACGATGTAGAGAAGATCCAGTGACACGCTCAGGTCGGATACCGCACCTCAGGAAGGATATGTTGGCCCTGGAGGGGGTGCAGCGCAGATTCACCAGAATGATGCCGGGCTTTAAAGGGTTAAAGTACGAGGCCAGGTTGCATAAACTTGGCTTGGATTCCCTTGAGTTAAGAAGGTTGAATGGCTGATCTGATCGAGGTCTTTAAAATAATAAAAGGGATTCGAAAGGGTAGATAAAGAAGGCGCTAAATTGGGCCGTGTAGCACCCGTTGTTTTTGGCGCTACACGGCCTCTCTGACATCCAAGATGGCGCTTTGTATATGCACGCATGTTTCAAGCGTGACGTGCGCCGGACGCCATCTTGGTATAGGAGTTAGCGCAGGCGCAGATAACGAATGCTGGAATTATGTACAGTAGGGAGAAAATGGCTTCAATCCGTGTGCAACGCTGATTTAAAGTGATAGACACCATTTTGGGACTTAACGCTCAAGTCAATGCACAGTCATAACCCCGACCATCTGAACGTGTCTTAGAGTGCCTGGAGGACCCCCCACAAGCGCTATTTAAAGGGGCCATGCAGGATTTACAGGTTAGTGGCTGGATTATTGCTTCTGGCTGCCGACACATTTGTAACTGTTTTTGGAGATCTCCTAGACTTGAATACCAGTACGCGGGGACATAGCCTAACATTTAGAGCCAGGATGTGCAGGAGTTTTCTTTTATTCGTTCATGGGAACTGGGCATCGCTGGCAAACCAGCATTTATTGCCCATCCCTAATTGCCCTTGAGAAGGTGGTGGTGAGCCGCCTTCTTGAACCGCTGCAGTCCGTGTGGTGAAGGTTCTCCCACAGTGCTGTTAGGAAGGGAGTTCCAGGAATTTGACCCAGCGACGATGAAGGAACGGTGATATATTTCCAAGTAGGGATGGTGTGTGACTTGGAGGGGAACGTGCAGGTCGTGTTGTTCCCATGTGACTGCTGCCTTTGTCCTTCTGGGTGGTAGAGGTCGCGGGTTTGGGAGGTGCTGTCGAAGAAGCCTTGGCGAGTTGCTGCAGTGCATCCTGTGGATGGTACACACTGCAGCCATGGTGCGCCGGTGGTGAAGGGAGTGAATGTTTAAGGTGGTCGATGTGGTGCTAATCAAGTGGGCTGCTTTGTCCTGGATGGTGTCGAGCTTCTTGAGTGTTGTTGGAGCTGCACTCATCCAGGCAAGTGGAGAGTTTTCCATCACACTCCTGACTTGTGCCTTGTAGATGGTGGAAAGGCTTTGGGGAGTCAGGAGGTGAGTCATTTGCCACAGAATACCCAGCCTCTGACCTGTTCTTTTAGCCACAGTATTTATGTGGCTGGTCCAGTTAAGTTTCTGGTCAATGGTGACCCCCAGGATATTGATGGTGGGGGATTCGGCAATGGTAATGCCGTTGAATGTCATGGGGAGATGGTTAGACTCTTTCTTGTTGGAGATGGTCATTGCCTGGCACTTGTCTGGCGCGAATGTTACTTGCCACTTATCAGCCCAAGCCTGGATGTTACCTCACCTCTGGAATTCAGCTCTTTTGTCCATGTTTGGACCAACGCTGCAATGAGGTCTGGAGCCGAGTGGTCCTGGCGGAACCCAAACTGAGCATCGGTGAGCAGGTTATTGGTGAGTAAGTGTCGCTTGATAGCACTGTCGACGACACCTTCCATCACTTTGATCTGATTTGTTGGTTTTGGAAACGCTTAGCTCTGTCGATAGCATGTTGCTTCCGCTGTTTAGTGAAGTTAGGAAATGTTTCTACACGCAAAGGGTGGGAGACGTTTGGAACGCCCTTCTGCAGACGGCAGTTGATTCTAGCTCACTTATGAATGTTAAATCTGAGATTGATAGATTCCTATGAACCCAAAGGTATTAAGGGATATGGGGTTAAGGCAGGTATATGGAGTTAGGTCACACGTCCACCATGATCACATTGAATGGTGGAACAGGTTCGAGGGGCTAAATGCCACTGCCTCTTGCTGCCTCCTGATATGCGCCATCTTCTCCTGCAAGAAAACGGGACGTGTGTCTGGGTGATGTGCCTGTCATGGTTGAATAGCTGCCAGTGTGTGTGGCCTGTGAGTTGTGGGTGGGCTGCTTTCAACAGTGGTAATGTGTAAGGGTGAGAGGAAGCACTTGGTTGGAAGAGATGAGTACTGATGGAAAGAGTTTGTTGGTATGTGGGTGATGTGGGGTGTAGTGCGGTTGGTAGGAGACGCCAGTTGACAGTTGACCTCACTCACCTTGACCACTCGTGTCAAAGCATTGAACTTCATCCTGCACTGCGTCCATGTTCATTGATGCTGTGCGCCTGGCATTGACTTTGTCCCCCGCTGCCTCCCACTGCCTTTTGGATATATGTTTGAGGGCCTCTTGCCCCCCTCCCCATGGATATAGGATGCCCCTCCTTCTGTCCACTTCTTGCACCTAGGCCTCTAGTGCATCAGCAGAGAACCTTGGTGCATGCACTCTCACAGGCCTGGTACCAACTCAGATCGGCAGATTGGTGAGGTCTGGCGTGCAGATTGGAGGATGTGGGATTTAGTAGTGCGCAACCTTTATTCAATGTTTTAACCTAACTCATCAGTGTGTAAACATAGGGATCAGACCTGCATCTGTGTTTTACGTGTGCAATGTCTGATCTCCATTCAGACTCCGTGCAGACAGTAGACTGTTATTTTCAGCAAATAACAGGTACCAGCTACCTTTAAGAGATTGCTAAGAAACATCCTCCCTTTAAGAGATTGAGCTCCCCCTGGTGATGGAAAGTGCAAATTGCATTGATTCCACGTGCAAGACCCGGAACGGAACACTGATTGCAGGAGAGTCCTCGGGCCGGCCGAAACTCACGTCGGGGTCATTGGGCGCGAGGTAATAGCCCATCACGCTACCCCCGCCCAAAAACGGGCCTTATCCAGTACAAGGGGGCATAGTCTTAAAATTAGAGCTAGGCCATTTAGGAGTGAAATCAAGAAGCACTTTTTCAATCAAAGGATGGTGAAAATCTGGAACTCTCTCCCCAAAAGGCTGGGGATATTGGGTTCTTTTGGAGCTTTCAAGACTAAGGTCGATGGATTTTTGTTAGGTAAGAGTATTGAAGGATATTGAGCAATGGTAGGTAAATGGAATTGAGTTACAGATCAACCATGATCTAATTGAATAGTGGAGCAGGCTCAAGGGGCTGAATGGCCTCCTCCTGTTCCTTTGTTTCTATGATACCAGGATTAACTTCACATCCACGATGGCCCAACACAGTGGCAGTGAGCGGGAAGCAGCTAGTCTGAACTGCAAATGACTGTGTCCGATTTAGACTGTTATTTCCTCGCAATCCGATGCTCAAACAAACCCCAAATTAACACCCATTTTGCAGGCTTCGTCTGATTTCAGGTTGGGTAAAACTCCAGCATTATCCTTTAAAAAAGAGAAAAATTGAAAATGCTGGAAATCTTGAAATAAAGACAGAAAATGTTGGAACTACACAGCAGGTCAGTGAGCATCTGTAAAGAGAAAAGAAGGGTTAACATTTTTAGATGCGGAGCAGAACTGGGAAGTGGAAGACAAGTGAGCATTTTAATAGAGTTGACAAAATAATTGAGAGATAAAGAGGAGGGTCAGAAACAACAGATACAGTCGCCAGTTCTGTAGAAGGTTCCATATAGGGCAGGCAATTCACTCCCCCAGATTACTGCCCAGGTTATGAAGACAAAAATCAACCCTTAGGGGTCTTGGCCTTTCATGTAGAATTCTCAATTTAAAAAAACAAAATATATGTATATATATAAATGAAGGTTTACTAAGGGAGGATGTTTAACCTGCATGGCCTGTAAATTATTGTAACTTGCATTATTTTCCGATAACCAAGCAAATAATTTCTGGATGATTATGTCCCAATCGTTAAATTTCAATGCCAATATCTGCTAATATCAACAATACCGGCCAACCACGGTTAGATTGGAAACTGCCATCAGGAGGAGCACAGACAGAATAAAACCTCCCACATGAAGTTAATATAAAACACTAATGAATAATGTATACTTCTGGGTAATCACAAGACTGTCATTTCGTTTTGGAGGTTTAGGCAACACAAGCTTTCGTTTTTGAAGTTTATTGTGTTACCTGAATGTCTCCATCACCCCCAGTATCCATCATCCTCTCTTTGATCGGTACAGTGAGACTACAGGACCAGTGTGAATTGCTTTTAATGCCTGGGAGTACTAGGAGAGAATGGGGGTTGTTTGCAGCAAGGCTGCTATTTGTTTCCCATTCACTCCTTCCTTTGACTTCTGACTGGGAAGGGGGATGTGCTTCAGGGAAACAGATATGCAATTTATTCTGTCTGCAGTTCCATCTCGGTTGCTTGCATGTGATGTTGTGATGACAGATATGTCGTTCTACACAGATCTCACTCCGCAAAGATCTCACTCCACACTGATCTCACTCCGCACTGATCTCACTCCACACTGAACTCATTCCACACTGACCTCACTCCGCTCTGATCTCACTCCACACTGATCTCGCTCTACACTGATCTCACTCCGCACTGATCTCACTCCACACTGATCTCACTCCGCACTGATCTCACTCCGCACTGATCTCACTCCGCACTGATCTCACTCCGCACGGATCTCACTCCGCACTGATCTCACTCCGCACTGATCTCACTCCGCACTGATCTCGCTCCGATCTCACTCCGCACTGTTCTCACTCCGCACTGATCTCACTCCGCACGGATCTCACTCCGCACTGATCTCACTCCGCACTGATCTCACTCCGCACTGATCTCACTCCGCACTGATCTCGCTCCGATCTCACTCCACACTGTTCTCACTCTGCACTGATCTCACTCCGCAAAGATCTCACTCCGCACTGATCTCACTCTGCACTGATCTCGCTCCGATCTCACTCCGCACTGTTCTCACTCTGCACTGATCTCACTCCGCACTGATCTCGCTCCGATCTCACTCCGCACTGTTCTCACTCTGCACTGATCTCACTCCGCAAAGATCTCACTCCGCACTGATCTCGCTCTCCACTGATCTCACTCCGCACTGATCTCACTCCGCACTGATCTCACTCCGCACTGATCTCACTCCGCACGGATCTCACTCCGCACTGATCTCACTCCGCACTGATCTCACTCTGCACTGATCTCACTCCGCAAAGATCTCGCTCCGATCTCGCTCCGCACTGTTCTCACTCCGCACTGTTCTCACTCCGCACTGATCTCACTCCGCACTGATCTCACTCCGCACTGTTCTCACTCCGCACTGATCTCGCTCCGATCTCGCTCCACACTGTTCTCACTCTGCACTGATCTCACTCCGCACTGATCTCACTCCGCACTGATCTCGCTCCGATCTCACTCCGCAAAGATCTCACTCCGCACTGATCTCGCTCCGCACTGATCTCACTCTACACTGATCTCGCTCTACACTGTTCTCACTCCGCACGGATCTCACTCCGCACGGATCTCACTCCGCACTGATCTCACTCCGCACTGATCTCACTCCGCACTGATCTCACTCCGCACTGTTCTCACTCTGCACTGATCTCACTCCGCACTGATCTCGCTCCGATCTCACTCCGCACTGTTCTCACTCCGCACTGATCTCACTCCGCACTGTTCTCACTCTGCACTGATCTCGCTCCGCAAAGATCTCACTGTACACTGTTCTCACTCCGCTCTGCTCTCGCTCCGATCTCGCTCCACACTGTTCTCACTCCGCTCTGCTCTCGCTGGTCTCACTCCGCAGTGATCTCACTGGGTCTCACTCCGCACTGTTCTCACTCCGCACTGTTCTCACTCCGCACTGTTCTCACTCCGCACTGTTCTCACTCCGCACTGATCTCACTCCTCACTCTGCACTGGTCTCACTCCTCCCTCTGCACTGGTCTTATTCGGCAGTAATCTCACTCCGCACAGATCTCACTCCACACTGGTCTCACTCCGCACAGATCTCACTCCGCACTGTTCTCATTCCGCACAGATCTCACTCCACACTGGTCTCACTCCGCACAGATCTCATTCCGCACTGATCTCACTCCACACTGACCTGGAGAGTGCTCATATTTCTTTATATCCCTTCCTGTCCCCTCCTAAAGGCATTGTCTGCTTGCTGGAGTAAAGTTTCATGGGTTCTGGTCAGCCTTCTGGTCACCAAAGCGTCCATTCATTATGTCTGAGCCTTGACAATGAACGTTAGCAGGCTACTTGACTGCATGAGGCACTGCAGCTGAGCAGCAGCCTGTCTTCATACAATGTCCACATATGTGCATTGCCGTCAGGGGATACTGGACTGCGATCAGGAATAGGGACCGAGCCAATTCATTGCAACACTCTTGGGGCAGCCTCAGCTCAGGTCAGTTAACTCAGTACAGACCAGGGCTCAGACCTCGGGTCTTCTTGGCATGAATGGCTCAGTGACTCCACCATCGCAGGAGCCCTGGACAGTGTCCCTTTGACATTACTAATGGAGTCTGGTGTTTCTACATCATTACGGTGCAACAGATGTACTGTCTTATTATCAAATGCCAGCGCAATAACTATTAAAGCCTGCTAGAAATGTAGTTGAACCCTGATAATCCCACAGCTCCTCTGCCAAGGAATGTTCCATTGGAATCAGGCTTCCTCTAAACTGAAGGCAGAAGAGACAATTTGTCTCCAGGCTAGTCAAATCAATCAGCATCAGGAAACACCACAGAAAATATTTTTTACACCAAAGTAACTTGAATTCTTCTTTTCCTCTCGACATTTTACTTAAAGGTTCCCATGAGTCAGGACGGAGCAGTGACTGCACAAACCACGACAAGAAAGGGACGAAAACCTGACAGGAGGGCTGCTCCTGCTCGGGGCAGAGTTGCGGAGAGACAGGACCTCCGCCCAGCCCTCTGCACCCGTTTCCCTGGGTCAGGGCCAGGGTCGCCGACTCTGCTTGGATGTATTCCTGGACGTTTCATCACATGACCTGCCGCCTCCAACCGCCCCGCCCCCACGCTCCCGCCATTGGTCGCCCGACACTCCGCCTTCCCCCATCAGCTGGAAAGCAAACAGGCTCTTCAATACACGACTGGACGATGATTGACTGCCAGTCAAACAGCCTTTCTATCCCGGCTCCAATATTTTAATAACCAAAAGTGTTCAAAGAAAATGAAAAAAAGTCACACACGATTTTGTTTAATGCCCTCTGTGATTTTTTTTTCCCTGGGTTAATCACGGCAATGTCCGGGGGATTAACCTTCAATTCTTGGAGACCCCAAGCAGTGTTGGCACGGGGTCACTTCAGCACCGTAGCAGATGGGGACGGGGCTAAAGGGGCAGAAGACAACAGGAGCTGCAGCCTTTCGAGGCCTTAAGATCGAGACTTACACGCATAAGCCATTTTGGGGCAGACTGCAGGGAGAGTTGGCTGCTGCAGGGCTCTCTCCCTCCATGGGGGGAGGTTAGACTTCAGGGCAGGTACAGCCACTTCCTGGGGCCACCTTTCCCTGAGGTGCTCCCCCTCTCCCCCCCCCGCCCCCCCCAGGAAGTGCCGGTAACATGGGCGGACCAGAGGGAAATCCGCCAGGGACCAGGCGCTACCTCCTCGGTGGGCGGAGACGGAGGTCCCAGCGGGAGGAAAATGCAGGGCAGGCGGATAGGCCTTACCCCCTAAATTTCCGGTCATTCTCCGCTGTGATCCCAACATAGCGACAAAAATGACCGAATAGAACAATTGCAGGCCTGAAAGAAACCAGTACTGACAAAATCTGGCAGGAGATTGAAATGCAAGGAAAGGAGCCTGGGGCTGAATTTTCCACTATGACGGATTTGCTGCTAGACATGCACCAGGGCTGCCCCTCCACCCAGCCCTATGACCGTGCTCTGACTCCATCGAATTTTCATATTGTGGGCAAGCTCTTGGATTAGTGGTAGCATTCTGGCCTCTGAGTTAGAAAGTTGTGGGTTCAAGTCTTCAGCACATAATCTAGGCTGACACTTCAGCACAGTACTGAGGGAGTGCTGCACTGTCGGAGGTGTCATCCTTCGGATGAGACGTTAAACCAAGGCAGGCCCTCTCTGGTGGACATAAAAGATCCCAATATTTATCCCTTACCCAACATCACTAAAAACAGATTATCTGGTCATTATTTCATTGCTGTTTGTGGGACCTTGCTATGTGCCAATTGGCTGTCACATTTCCTAACATTATTGCACTGACTACATTGACTGTATGTACAACACTTTGGGACATCCTGAGGTCGTGAATGGCACTATATAAATGCAAGTTCTTTCTTCTTTCTAAAATCCAGGGCTGCTGGAGCGTTTAAGTAGCTGCGGCTTCTTTAAGGGGAAGACTGACCATAACCTGAGTGCCAGAAATTGGAGCAGTTTGAAGGACTTCCTGAAGGAGGAAAGGAAGGACGTGTGAGACTTGCAACATCGGAGCACAGGGTCTCCACACTTAATGACTCCTCCTTGACGTTTTCTTGGCCAAAATAAGGCAAAGAGGCAGGCAATTTTTGGCACTGAGGGAAGAGACTGTGTAGGCCCGGTGGAAGGAGGTTGGCCGTGCCTTCAGCTGCCTAGGCACTAAGTTCTGGAATTCCCTCGCTAAACCCCACCACCTCTCCACCTCTCTCTCCTCCCTCAAGACGCTCCTTAAAACCTACCTCTTTGTCCAAGCTTTTGGTCACCTGTCCTAATATCTCCTTATGTGGCTCGGTGCCAAATATTGTTTAACTACATTAAAGACGCTGTATAAAAGCGAGTAGTTGTTGCTGTTGTAATTGTAGTCGTCTTCGCCTCAGTAGAACCTGAAGTCTCGAACATTAACTGACCCACAGGCTCGCTACATTGCAATGGGAGTTGCTGCAGCTCTGAGCTACTCGCAACAGCTGCAGGGAATGATGAAGATTCCCATCTGGCTCCCTCCCACCACTATAGGCTGCAGTGGGAATGATGCCAGGAGCTGTGTGTACGCAGCGATGGAGTTAACAGGCTTCCCATTTGTGCTTTACGCGAGCACAAAAGGATCTATCGCTTCTTTGAACTCTTTAATCAGAAAAGAAAAGTATGCAACAATAAAACCAGATCGACCTCAACAGACAGGGAAAGTAGTTAAGAGTATCAGACGGGAAACACGGGTGCAACTGGGTCTTTGAAGGCAACATTTTTTCTCTGGTTTTAATTAACATAATGAAAGGAATCAGAAAGCAGCTATCTGTTAAACCCTTCACCAGACCAATTTCTTTCCTGGAAGAAAGAAAGTACAGGGCACATCCAATCATCGAAATTCCACAATTAGAGAAAACAAATCCCCAACCCCCACTTCACTAATCAAAAAACATGGATTTTGTAACTAAAATGCATTAACCTGAATAAAGTGGGATCCCTCACCGTTGAAGAGTGAGTCTCCATTACCCACCTCAATTACGTGGGATCCCTCACTGTTGAAGAGTGAGTCTCCATTACCCACCTCAATAAAGTGGGATCCCTCACTGTTGAAGAGTGAGTCTCCATTACCCACCTGAATAAAGTGGGATCCCTCACTGTTAGACAGCGAGGGGGTGTGTTTCCTTGTCATTTTCAGGGTATTAGCAATGCATAAATAGGGAAGAAGAATAGGGGAGAAGCCATTTCCACCCGTTTCTCACCGTTACATCGCTTCCATCTGAGTTCGCTCGCTCTTTGTGTCCCTTTTCCAATCCAGCTGCTGAGTCCCGAGAGCCCTCATTTTAACATATGCTAATGAGGGCCAGTGGCACTGCAGCACTGGGTTTCCTGCATTTACACTCGTACTGCACTCAGTGTAACTTAGACTGAGGTTTTTAAGGGGCAGCTGTTTTTTTTTAATCGATCATGGGATGTGGGTGTCGCTGGCGAGGCCAAAATTTATTGCCCATCCCTAATTGCCCTCGAGAAGGTGGTGGTGAGCCGCCTTCTTGAACCGCTGCAGTCCGTGTGGTGAAGGTGCTCCCACAGTGCTGTTAGGAAGGGAGTTCCAGGATTTGGACCCAGCGACGATGAAGGAACGGCGATATATTTCCAAGTCGGGATGGTGTGTGACTTGGAGGGGAATGTGCAGGTGGTGTTGTTCCCATACACCTGCTGCTCTTGTCCTTCTAGATGGTAGAGGTCGCGGGTTTGGGAGGTGCGAAGAAGAAGCCTTGGCGAGTTGCTGCAGTGCATCCTGTGGATGGTACACACTGCAGCCACTGTGCACCAGTGGTGAAGGGAGTGAATGTTTAGGGTGGTGGATGGGGTACCAATCAAGCGGGCTGCTTTGTCCTGGATGGTGTCGAGCTTCTTGAGTGTTGTTGGAGCTGCACTCATCCAAGCAAGTGGAGAGTATTCCATCACACGACTGACTTGTGACTTGTAGATGGTGGAAAGGCTTTGGGGAGTCAGGAGGTGAGTCACTCACCGCAGAATACCCAGCCTCTGACCTGCTCTCGTAGCCACAGTATTTATGTGGCTGGTCCAGGTAAGTCTCTGGTCAATGGTGACCTCCAGGATGTTGATGGTGGGGGATTCGGCGATGGTAATGCCGTTGAATGTCAGGGGGAGGTGGTTAGATTCTCTCTTGTTGGAGATGGTCATTGCCTGGCACTTGTCTAGCGCGAATGTTACTTGCCACTTATGAGCCCAAGCTTGGATGTTGTCCAGGTCTTGCTGCATGCGGGCTCGGACTGCTTCTTTATCTGAGGGGTTGTGAATGGAACTGAACACTGTGCAATCATCAGCGAACATCCCCATTTCTGACCTTATGATGGAGGGAAGGTCATTGATGAAGCAGCTGAAAATGGTTGGGCCTAGGACACTGCCCTGTGGAACTCCTGCAGCAATGTCCTGGGGCTGAGATGATTGGCCTCCAACAACCACTACCATCTTCCTTTGTGCTAGGTATGACTACAGCCACTGAAGAGTTTTCCCTCTGATTCCCATTGACTTCAATTTTACCAGGGCTCCTTGGTGCCACACTCGGTCAAATGCTGCCTTGATGTCAAGGGCAGTCACTCTCACCTCACCTCTGGAATTCAGCTCTTTTGTCCATGTCTGGACCAAGGCTGTAATGAGGTCTGGAGCCGAGTGGTCCTGGCGGAACCCTAACTGAGCATCGGTGAGCAGGTTATTGGTGAGTAAGTGCCGCTTGATAGCACTGTCGACGACACCTTCCATCACTTTGCTGATGATCGAGAGTAGACTGATGAGGCAGTAATTGACCGGATTGGATTTGTTCAGCTTTTTGTGGACAGGACATACCTGGGCAATTTTCCACATTGTCGGGTAAATGTCAGTGTTGTAGCTGTACTGGAAGAGTTTGGCTAGAGGCGCAGCTAGTTCTGGAGCACAAGTCTTCAGCACTACAGTCGGGATGATGTCGGGGCCTATAGCGTTTGCTGTATCCAGTGCACTCAGCCGTTTCTTGGTATCACGTGGAGTGAATCGAATTGGCTGAAGACTGGCTTCTGTGATGGTGGGGATATCGGGAGGAGGCCGAGATGGATCATCCACTCGGCACTTCTGGCTGAAGATGGTTGCAAACGCTTCAGCCTTGTCTTTTGCACTCACGTGCTGGACCCTGCCATCATTGAGGATGGGGATGTTTACAGAGCCTCCTCCTACCATTTTAATTGTTTAATTGTCCACCACCATTCACGACTGGATGTGGCAGGACTGCAGAGCTTTGATCTGATCCGTTGGTTGTGGAATCGCTTAGCTCTGTCCACAGCATGTTGCTTCTGCTGTTGAGCATGCATGTAGTCCTGTGTAGCTTCACCAGGTTGGCACCTCATTTTTAGGTACGCCTGGTGCTGCTCCTGACATGCTCTTCTACACTCCTCATTGAACCAGGGTTGATCCCCTGGCTTGTTGGTAGTGGTAGAGTGAGGAATATGCCGGGCCATGAGGTTACAGATTGTGTTGGAATACAATTCTGCTGCTGCTGATGGCCCACAGTGCCTCATGGATGCCCAGTTTTGAGCTGCTGGATCTGTTCTGAATCTATCCCATTTAGCACGGTGGTAGTGCCACACAACACGTTGGATGGTGTCCTCAGTGCGAAGACAGGACTTCGTCTCCACGAGGACTGTGCGGTGGTCACTCCTACCAATACTGTCATGGACAGATGCATCTAAAACAGGTAGATTGGTGAGGACGAGGTCAAGTAAGTTTTTCCCTCGTGTTGGTTCACTCACCACCTGCCGCAGGCCCAGTCTGGCAACTATGTCCTTCAGGACTCGGCCAGCTCGGTCAGTAGTGGTGCTACCGAGCCACTTTTGGTGATGGACATTGAAGTCCCCCACCCAGAGTACATTCTGTGCCCTTGCTACCTTCAGTGCTTCCTCAAAATGGTGCTCAACATGGAGGAGGACTGATTCATCAGCTGAGGGAGGGCAGTAGGTGATAATCAGCAGGAGGTTTCCTTGCCCATGTTTGACCTGATGCCATGAGATTTCATGGGGTCCAGAGTCAATGTTGAGAACTCCCAGGGCCACTCCCTCCTGACTGTATATCACTGTACCGCCACCTCTGGTGGGTCTGTCCTGCCGGTGGGACAGGACATACCCAGGGATGGTGATGGAAGAGTCTGGGACTTTGGCTGAAAGATATGATTCTGTGAGTATGGCTATGTCAGGCTGTTGCTTGACTAGTCTGTGGGACAGCTCTCCCAATTTTGGCACAAGTCCCCAGAAGTTAGTGAGGAGGACTTTGCAGGGTCGACTGGGCTTGGTTTGCCTTTGTCATGTCCAGTGTCTGGAAGCTGTGGAAGCTACAACATTAAATAAATTTAAAACAGAAATAGACAGTTTCCTGGAAGTAAAGGGAATTCGGGGTTACGGGGAGCGGGCAGGAAATTGGACATGAAGCTGAGTTCGGATCGGTCAAGGTCCTGTGGGTGGCGGAGCGGGCCCAGGGGCTGAGTGGCAGGGTCCTGCTCCTACTTCTTGTGTTCTTTAGATTTGAGGTTAGGATCAGTTCAGCCATGATCTCATTGAATGGCGGAGCAGGCTCGAGGGGCCGATTGGCCTGCTCCTGCTCCTATTTCTTATGAAATAAGTCACATTTAATAAAGACCAGCACCCTTTCCCGTAAGACTAATCTCCGTGAAAAACAAAGCGATTGTCTTTTAATACAATGAAGTCCGAAGTCCAAACACAATCCAACCTACTCTTCCCTAGCACCATGCTTCCCCTGGGTGACTACACATTCTGTCCTTTCACCTGTTCTGATGCTTCTCTCAGGTGCAATCTGAGGGCCAGTATCGTGGGATTGGCTGCTCGTGCTCCATAAAAGGGTCATGGGACTGAGATGACCCTCCTCTCCTGTCTGCTCGCTCCCGGCAGGGTGCCACTGCTGGCTGTATCTCTGGAGTTTGTTCCTGGGTAGCCTGGTGTCGCCTCCCACGTTCTGCTGGCGTGGTGCTCTGAGAGGTAAGGTCGGGGCCTGTTACGTCCTCCTGTTCTGGGAGACGACAGTATCAGGCAGGTGGACTACAGCTACCGTCATTCCACTGGCCCCTGGGTCTGCGACCCCACCGATCAGCGGGTTCTAATGGCTGCTATCAGATCCTGAAAACCCTGAGAGGCAGCAGCCTGCATCCTGGCCGCCATGGTCTGGAAGGGGCCATGAAGGCTGCTCAAACTTCTCTCCCCTGTTGTCTTCAGAGCTGCAGTCTGTGCTTCCATGGAGGTGGAGACTAAGACTGGTCCATGGCTGCTTCTTGGGTGGGGTGGGGGGGCTGTCTGCTGCAGATTCCGGTGAAGCCGTCACATGCTCCGTTGGTGCCTGTAATGCAGAGAAAGCTCCTCGAATGTTGCCGCAGAGGAAAGCTGTAGAATCGAAAGTCAATACCCGTGAGTTGCCGCTCGTCGTTGGAAACCGACCTCGGATGCTGCAGCTAGGTATGGTGCTCCTTCAACAGCCTTCTTTTCAAGCAACTATTCATGAGTTCTGGGTCCCACCACTTGGAAGCCATAGGCAGCCTTCTCCTCAGCCTCCACTGGGAAACTGGCACATCCTCGCTCACTTCCCAGCCCTCTGGCTCCCTCGTGTTGTGTGAATCACCCAGTGCCTCACCCTCACTACCACTATCTGACTACCCCTCTGGGCTGAAGGTAGATGAGCCGGTGCCTGGGACGCAGGGGATGGGCTGGAAGGGGTTGGGGCAGAGGAACAGGGGCAGGCGGTCTGTGCAGGAACTCATGGGCATCAGTCCGCCATCGTCTTTCTCCTCATCATCCTCCTCCTCATCATTATTGTCGTGGACAGAAGGTAAAGTCTCTGTTGCTGCTGCTCCTCCTCCTCCTCCTCCTCGGGCACTCCTTTCCCTCCTCACCGATTGCTCAGAAACCGCCGCTGGGGACACAAGGAAACAGACCCAGGCACGAGGTGAGTGCATTGTAGGGCTCAGGGGAGGGGTAATCGGGGCAGCTGCATCGGAGGGCTGGGGATGTGGGGGGGGGGGGGCGCTGGTAATCACACTCCTCCTCCTCCTCGCACACAAGGAAACCTGTAATAAGTTAAAAATTTACACTTACCTGGGCCACTTCAGGCCCTGAAAATCAATGGAAAATTAAATGGGGCAGAGTGTAAAATGGGCCACTGTCCAGGTCAAATTCCCCCCACCCCCCTCCATTGATTTCAACGTTCTTGTCCTTGTTTACACATTAACTATGCAACTTCTTCCAACCTCATATGTCAGCTTGCACCCTCTGGATTGCAGTGCGTAACACCCCCTCCCCCCTCCCATACCTCCATCATCGGTGGCAGAACAGCTCTGAAAACTGGAGCTCTATTCCTAGACCTTCTGGCTTGCCGCTTCCCTCTTCACCTTCAAAGGCCTCTTCAACACTCTTGGATCAGTCCTTAGTGCACTTTGGTGTGTTTTGTTATGTTAAATAAGAGTAGGTTGCTGTTGTTGAAGGCACTGATGTCATCTGCCCAGCGCGACCTCACCCAAGTGCTCATGCTTCACGTGTGAAGGTAATGTAGGTGAGCCTGATCATGTCCTCACCTCAAGTTTACATTCCCACACTGTCCGAGCAGAGATCACTGGCCAACGCTCAGGAGCTGGACCCCTGATCGATTGAAGTCAATGGTAATAAAAATCATGAGATGTAAAACAGGGGCTGCCTACTCACTATCACCCGTTTTACACTGTCACCCATTTTACACTATTACCTGTTTTACACTATCACCCGTTTTACACTGTCACCCATTTTACACTATTACCTGTTTTACACTGTCACTCATTTTACACTGTTACCTGTTTCACACTATTGCCTGTTTTACACTGTGGAGATGCCGGTGATGGACTGGGGTTGACAATTGTAAACGATTTTACAACACCAAGTTATAGTCCAGCAATTTTATTTTAAATTCACAAGCTTTCGGAGGCTTCCTCCTTCGTCAGGTGAACGATGTGAAAATCGTTCACCTGACGAAGGAGGAAGCCTCCGAAAGCTTGTGAATTTAAAATAAAATTGCTGGACTATAACTTGGTGTTGTAAAATCGTTTACAACTGTTTTACACTGTCACCCATTTTACACTATTACCTGTTTTACACTATCACCCGTTTTACACTGTCACCCGTTTAACACTATTACCTGTTTTACACTGTCACCCATTTTACACTATTACCTGTTTTACACTGTCACCCATTTTACACTATTACCCGGTTTACACTATTACCTGTTTTACACTGTCACCCATTTTACACTATTACCTGTTTTACACTGTCACCCATTTTACACTATTACCCGTTTTACACTATTTCCTGTTTTACACTGTCACCCATTTTACACTATTACCTGTTTTACACAGTCACCCGTTTTACACTATTCCCCGTTTTACACTGTCACCCATTTTACACTATTACCCGTTTTACACTATTACCTGTTTTACGCTGTCACCCATTTTACACTATTACCTGTTTTACACTATCACCCGTTTTACACTGTCACCCATTTTACACTATTACCTGTTTTACACTGTCACTCATTTTACACTGTTACCTGTTTCACACTATTGCCTGTTTTACACTGTCACCCATTTTACACTATTACCTGTTTTACACTATCACCCGTTTTACACTGTCACCCATTTTACACGATTACCTGTTTTACACTATCACTCATTTTACACTGTTACCTGTTTCACACTATTGCCTGTTTTACACTGTCACCCATTTTACACTATTACCTGTTTTACACTATCACCCGTTTTACACTGTCACCCGTTTAACACTATTACCTGTTTTACACTGTCACCCATTTTACACTATTACCTGTTTTACACTGTCACCCATTTCACACTATTACCTGTTTTACACTGTCACCCATTTTACACTATTACCCGTTTTACACTATTACCTGTTTTACACTGTCACCCATTTTACACTATTACCTGTTTTACACTGTCACCCATTTTACACTATTACCCGTTTTACACTATTACCTGTTTTACACTGTCACCCATTTTACACTATTACCTGTTTTACACTATCACCCGTTTTACACAGTCACCCGTTTTACACTATTACCTGTTTTACACTGTCACCCATTTTACACTATTACCTGTTTTACACTGTCACCCATTTTACATTATTACCTGTTTTACACTGTCACCCGTTTTACACTATTACCCGTTTTACACTGTCACCCATTTTACACTATTACCCGTTTTACACTATTACCTGTTTTACACTGTCACCCATTTTACACTATTACCTGTTTTACACTATCACCCGTTTTACACAGTCACCCGTTTTACACTATTACCTGTTTTACACTGTCACCCATTTTACACTATCACCCGTTTTACACTGTCACCCGTTTTACACTATCGCACAAAGTCAAGATCTGCCCCAGTGTCTTGCCTTGTTTGGGGAATGGCTGCCTGGTTGACATACTGAAAGACTGTTGCCACCCATGGAACTATACCTCAGCATGAGTCAGGGCAGGAGAGAGAATGGAAGAGAACTGGGTGCAAACAGGCCAGGTTATTAAGGAGTCAGGGAAATGAGGCTGTAGGAATGAGCAGAGGGATGATAGAGAAGTCAGAAAGTTGGGCTGTGAAGACCATATTTACATTCCTGTGACAAGTATGTTTTATTTGAGGAGAGACAGGTGAGGGAGCAATAGGAGTGGGACTGTAATTATTGACACTTTGCTTAGTTGTGTCAGGTACCTCAATCTGTGAGATGAAGCAGTTAAATGAGCTGCCAGCCATAACCTCACTCCCCTTTCCTCCTGTATGCAACATAAATCTACTCAGGTGGATGTAAAAGATCCCACGGCACTATTGGAGAAGAGCAGGGAAGTTGCCCCCGGTATCCTGGCCAACATTTATCCCTCGACCAATACCTAAAAACAGATGATCTGGTCACTTATCTCATTGCTCTTTGTGGGACCTTGCTGTGCATAAATTGACTGCCTGAACTTCCTACACTACAACAGTGACAATTTTCAAAAGAACTTCAACAACAACTTGCATTTATATAGTGCCTTTAATGTAGTGACATGTCCCAAGGTGCTTCACAAGTGTGTTATCAGACAAAATTTGACACTGAGCCACATAAGGAGGTATTATGACAGGCGGCCAAGAGCTTGGTGAAAGAGGTAGGTTTTAAGGAGTGTCTTAAAGGAGGAGAGAGAGGCGAAGAGGTTTAGAGAGGGAATTTCAGAGCTTAGGGTCTAGACCGCTGAATGAAGTACTTTATTGGTTGTAAAGCACTTTGGAACGTCCTGAGGTCGTGAAAGACACTGTATAAATACAAGTCTTTTTTTTCTTTATAAATAAATACAAACCAGGCCAGTGTGCTGTCCAGTGTCTTATTTCACTGATATTATGTACATTGAAAAATCAACATTATGAAGGCAGCATTCATCGATATTTCCGGGCAGGGAGGAACACAATGTTCTGCCATCTAATAAAGGTTAATAATGTTTGAATATTTATATAGTGATGTTTTGGAAAGTTTATTAATCCCCGGTGATGGAATTGGTCCTCTGCGTTCCCACGGAAACAGCAGAGATGACTTAGAGCCATTAGAGAAATGTCGTGATGTCTGAACTGTTTTGATTTAAGGCAAGGGACCAGAAGAAAGAAAACTCATAACCTGTCTGTTAGAGTCTGGAGTGAGTCAGAGTTCTGCCACTTTTCAATTACGTGGAATGACGCTAGCAAAAGCCTCATGAAGCACTAAATGGAAATGTCAGCTCCTGTGAATGGTAATAAAGGTTCAGGCCTGGACAATTGGTGATAAGCTGGGGAACTGAACTCACTGACTAGGGATTCGGGAAAAATTAACAAGTAATGCCTTCCGCTCCTGCCTGTCATTAGTTGAATGAGCTGTGGGTGCTCAATATCAAAATAATGTACACTAAAGCCTTCACCTCCTTCAAACAGTCTCATCAGTCAAACCAGTAACCGTGCCTTATGAAAAACCATCACAGGGAATTACTAAAATACAATAGATATGGCAGACAAGGAGCGAGTCGGTAACTTGAGCATATAACTTAAACGTCTGACAGGTGAGAGTGTTTTACACGCCTGTTTGTAGCACACCAAATTTTTTTATTTTATTTTTTAAAATACTGGCAAAATAATGGCCTAAAAATTCAGTCGCCCAGCGCCCGTTTTTCGGGCATTAAACAGCCTCCTAATCTTCCAATATAGCGGGCAGCAAGCGCTCGCTCATTATGAGCCAGGGATGCGCCGCCTGCCATATTGGTAAAGGCCGAAAAAAAAATCGGCGTGCAGTGTCCACTCCAGAATCAGGCATTGGCCCCTTTGCACATGAAAATAAGGGGCTTAATGCCTCTTCGAGGCCCCCACTGGAAGATTGGTTCGCCCTTAAAGGGGCCGCCTGGTAGGCCACAACCAAAAAGATGAGTTTTTAAAAATACTTACCTGAATGTGCAGCCATTCAAAGGACGCAGGCCTCTGCCAACCACCACTCCCCAGCCAATCGCTGCCGCTACCTCCACCTACCGATCACTGCTGGTACCTCCCCCAGCCACCCCTATCCCCCGATCCGGTGCCCCCCCCCCCACCACCTTCCCGTTCGTCCCCCGCCTCCACCTTCCTCACTTACCTGAGGGCCGCTGTGATGCCACCAGCAGCCCGATCTTCAATTGTGCTAATCTTGCTGCTCTCAGCAGCTCACCGCCACAATGTAAATGAGGCCCGAGGCCTAATATCGGGGGGCACCATTCACTGATCCCTGCGCTCCCCACCACCACCACCCCCCACAACTCACGCAACCATAAATGGGCACGTCCGGAATTCTAGGCCAATTACTTTACCCATAGTTTGAGAACAACACCTTGGACTGATTTAGAGGTTGGAGGTTGGAATCCAATCAATAAGTACAGATAATGTTAAAAACCAAGAGTGAAACACAAGTCACCTGAACCTCCAATCTGAGAATCACTCCGAGACGTATATTAATTATTGATTATAAGGTATTCTGTGAGGTTCTTACTGTTGTCAGTACAGGTGATGATGACCAGTACCCTTTGTGACATCCACAGTAAAAGATCATTGATTCTCACCACAAACGTCCCCGGGCCTTTACTGAGTGACAATCAAAGATGGACTGGTGAGAAACGTTACAGTGGATTAACAGTCCATCCAGTGAAACTGCTGTATGCTGAACCCCACAGCAAGTTAAAGAAAATTCTCATGAACAAAACACCAATGGAACAAACAGTCGTATAGGAGTGACAGTGTGGGTCATTAGTCTGAAACTCGCAGTGTGTTTAATTATCTCCCATTACAATGCGACAGTTCAGATGAATACATTCCTCCTTTAATGATCTCAAGTAGACCAACAAGCTGATTTTGGCTGCAACTGAACTGATTTTTTTTCTTGGCTCCAGAAGTCAAACAGATGATTATTGAACTGGTCTTAGATCGACATTCCTTAGATCGAGCCAAATGGCTCTTTAACATTAGGTAATAGTCGAAGACACACAGCAGGCCCATAGGTTCTGACACCACATCTCTTTCCCATGAGTCACATAAGCAGTAATAGGAGTGTTGTGAATGTCATTGTAAGTAGCCAATCGCATGGAGCATGGTACAAGACCCCAGCAACAGATGTTGAGGCCAGTTGAGAACCAGCATCGAGAGGCAGCCAGAATCACGATCCAGCAGGCCAGCCAGGAAACCTGCTTTCCTTCAAGGAACTGGGCTGTGCTTCCAGGCAAGTCAGCTGTTGGAGGCCAATTTGGTGAGAGCTGTGCAGCGCTCCATGGCTTTATCCAGCCAAGGTCCTTGCATCAGAAAAAAACAATTGCACTGAAATTTTAAAAACCGTGTTCCATACGAGGCGTGCTTGACACCTTGACAGTTCCATTCTCATCATTGTTTCTTCCTCCTTTTTTTCCCCCTTTAAGGCGCAATTTCTGGCAGGTTTTCACTAGCCTTAATATGTGAGTCATTCGACCAGAGCTGTCACATTTGGAAGTTGAGAGACATGTTGCGAATGTTCAGACTGTGTAAACATGGGCACCATGATGTAATTGTTGACACATAGGATGAACTACACAGGCACGATCATATCCACTCAAGAGGACTGTGCAAACTGTGAACTAAGAGATAATGCAGCTAGCAGAGGGTATTGGCATCATCCACCTAATCCAGGGGCTCAGAAGACACACTTACAAAATAATGGACAAGGTGAGGGAGCTACAGACTGGAATCTAACCGAGGGGCTGAATTTTCCTCAGCCAACCTGCCGGAAAATCGGGGCTTCTGCCGACCACTCCTTTCCGCCTGCTGCTTGTTAAACGCCATCTAAAGTAGAGGGCAGACCTCCCTTGCTATCTCCCTCCCACCCGTCCCCGTTGCCACCGCTCTCCGGAGTCGCCTGGTGAAAGGTAGGCCCAGGGTAGCGGCAGTGATGGCCCCAATGCGCACAAATGGAGGGAGAGGGTCAACTGGAGGACTCCTCTCCACACAGACCTAAAAACACTTACCTTTCTAGGCCTCAGTCTCTTGAAGTTAATGAAAAGGAAAGTCGGACGGGATGTAAAACAGACTTCCGATTCACTATTGCCCTTTTGTGCAACTGCTTAAGACCAATTGGACCAATGTGTCTCATCATCCTCAGGCTGTTTCCCTTTTATGACACAATTATAGAGTAACATTGCAGAGGTGTAGGAGCTGCCCTCTCAGCTGGGGGGGGGGGATGTTGCTCAGATCACACCCTGAAGGGAAAGGAATAGGAAATATAATGGCAGGACGGAAGAGGGAATATATTGGGCTGGATCTTGCTGGAGTGGGGCATCTTGCTGCATACGCCGTTCATTAGACTTTTTCCTGCAGCCTTCAGCTCGAATTTTTTTTGTGCCAGAAGTGCGAGCTGATAACGGCATGGTGAGGGCAAAGGGGAATCTGGGACCTTAGTGAACGGCCAGGCCAACCGTCTATCTCCATAACTAATGAGATTTAAGGAGAATGAGACAGAGGAACGACGGAGAAGGAGGATGAATTAGAGTCAATTGAGGTACGGAAGGAGAAATAAACAGATGGAGAGAAAGATTGGATTAAGAGAGCGTGAAAAAAGAGATAGAAAGGAAAAGTAAGAAAAAATGTAAAAATTTAAAATTTACAATCTCCAACAACAATTGACTACATGCAGGAATGAGATTTAACACATTAAATAGTTCCCACTCTGGGCCAGAGAGATTTATTGGAATTGCATTAACAACTATCACGTCTTTCAAAGGGTACTTACACTTTTAATTACCAGACTTAATTTTCTGCGGCAACTTTACTGGGCAAATAATGTGCAAATCCAACAAGTTCTTAAAAATCACGGGGAGGCTAAAGGCAAGATGCTGTTTGTGCGAAGCAAACCGGGAACCAGCAAGTTCTGGAGATCCATAAATTAAGGCGTATCTCTTAATCCCCTGAACTCGCTGGCCGATTTGCACATTAATAATGGTGTGCGTCGTTAACACGCCGTTATTTTTCCAACTAGATCTGGTCCATTGTTTGACTGTTTGATTCGCACTGAATAACCAATGACTTTTGCACGAGTAGATGGACAGTCTCCTGTGACATGCTTCTGATGAAGCTCTTGTACAAGTTAAACATTAAATCCTTATATAGGGACAAGCCAGCAGCACTGAGGTACAAGAGATACAGAAAGAGGGAGTTCACGTGATTGGACATACAAATGGGGGAGAAAGTGTTTTAAGGCCAAACATTTGTGGGTTGAAGAACATAAGAAATAGGAGCAGGAGTAGGCCATACGGCCCCTCGAGCCTGCTCCGCCAATCAATCAGATCATTGCTGATCTTCAACCTCAACTCCACTTTCCCGCCCAATCCCCATATTCCTTGATCCCCCAAGAGTCTAAAAATCTATCTATCTCAGCCTTGAATATATTCAATGACTCAACATCTGCAGCCCTCTGGGGTAAAGAATTCCAAAGATTCACAACCCTCTGAGTGAAGAAATTCCTCCTCACCTCAGTCTTAAATGGCTGACCCCTTATCCTGAGACAATGCCCTCTAGTTCTAGACTCTCCAGCCAGGGGAAACAACCTCTCAGCATCTACCCTATCAAGCCCCCTCAGAATCTTATATGTTTCAATGAGATCACCTCTCATTCTTCTAAACTCCAGAGAGTATAGGCCCATTCAATTCAACCTCTCCTCATATTCCAATGCTTTCCTGGCCAGCCTCCACTTTTCCACTCTTCATAAACTTCAGCTCATCCAAAGCTCTGCTGCCTGAATTCTGACTCACACCGAGTCCCGTTCACCCATCACCCCTGTCCTTACTGACCTACATTGGCTCCCGGTCCAGCAACACCTCAAATTTAAAGTTCTCATCCTGGTGTTCAAATCCCTCCATGGCCTTGCCCCTCCCTATCTCTGTAACCTCCTCCAGCCCTACAACCCTCTGAGAACTCTGCGTTCCTCCAATTCTGGCCTCTTGCGCATCCTTGATTTCCTTCACCCTTCCATTGGCAGCAGCGCCTTCATCCGTCTAGGCCCTAAGCTCTGTAATTCCCTCCCTAAACCTCTCCGCCTCGCCACGTCTCTCTCCTCCTTTAAGACACTCCTTAAAGCCTACCTCTTTGACCTGTCCTAATATCTCATTATGTGGCTCGGTGTCAAATTTTGTCTGATTACATTCCTGTGAAGCACCTTGGGATATTTTACTACAATAAAGGCGCTATATAAATGCAAGTTGTTTTGTTGTTATTGTCGAACAGCTAGACCTGGTCTACACTGTTAATCAGACACAAACAATAGGAAAATCTACTCTCTTAACTATCATGTTTTCAAAATATTCCATGATGAGTCACCCATTACAGATGATGGGGTTGAAATTCCTCTTTGACACATGTTTCCTGCTGCTTATCTTATAACCTCCCATATTCCTTGATACCTCTATTAGGAGGTTACAGACAGTTCTCCCAACCTCTTTAATTTCCTTTCCTCCAGTTTATGTAGTCCAACTTCAATCTCCTTAATTGTGACTGTCAAGGCCAAGATCTGGCTGGTTATTACACTCATGGGACGTATTAAAAACTCAATATTAAGCCAAAATAGTGAGGTAATCCTGTGACTTTATAAATTACTGGTGTGGCCACACTTAGAATACTGTGTGCAGTTGTGGTCGCCACAGCAATAAAAGGATATTGCAGCTATTGAAAGGATACATTGAAGAGAGCAACCAGAATGATTGAGGGGATGGAGGGAGTGTATTATGAGGAGTGATTATGAAAATTGGCCATGTTCTCACTGGAAAAGAGAAGGTTGAGAGGTGATATGATTGCTGTTTGTGGAATTCTAAAGGGACTAGATAATGTAGACCACGATAAGCTGGTTCCACCTTGCCCAAAACAGTAGAACCAGAGGCCATGGCCTGAGCTTGGAGAGGTAAAATCAAAACTAATCTGATTGCTATGATTAGTTAACAACTCCATTATCATTGTATCATGCGACTACCAGGATGGTAGAAGGTAGACTAGATGGATCTTGGTCTTTTTTCATCTAGCAATTCCTATGTTCATATTAATGAGATAGAATCATAGAATCATAGAATGGTTACGGCACAGAAGGAGGCCATTCAGCCCATCGAGCCTGCACCAGCTCTCTGCAAGACCAATCTAGCTAGTCCCACTCCCCCGCTCTTTCGCTGTAGCCCTGCAAATTTTTCTCCTTCAGGTACCTATCTAATTCCTTTTTAAAAGCCACAATTGACCCTGCTCCCACCACCCCCTCGGGCAGTGCATTCCAGATCCTAACCACTCGCTGTGTAAAAAAGCTTTTCCTCATGTCGCCTTTGGATCTTTTGCTAATCACCTTAAACCTGTGTCCTCTGGTGTGCGACCCTTCCACCAATGGGAACAGTTTCTCTCTATCTACTCTGTCTAAATCCTTCATGATTTTGAACATTTCTATCAGATTTCCTCTCAACCTTCTCTGTTCCAAAGAGATCAACCCCAGCTTCTCCAATCTATCCACATAACTGAAGTCCCTCATCCCTGGAACCATTCTAGTAAATCTTTTCTGCACCCTCTCTAAGGCCTTCATATCCTTCCTAAAGTGCGGTGCCCAGAATTGGACACAATAGTCCAATTGTGGCCGAACCAGTGTTTTATAAAGGTTCAACATAACTTCCTTGCTTTTGTACGCTATGCCTCTATTTATAAAGCCCAGGATCCCGTATGCTTTCTTAACCGCTTTCTCAACCTGTCCTGCCACCTTCGTCGACCTGTGTACATATACCCCCAGGTCTCTCTGTTCCTGCACCCCCTTTAGAATTGTACCCTTTAGTTTATTTTGTCTCTCCTCGTTCTTCCTACCAAAATGTATTATCTCACACTTCTCAACGTTAAATTTCATCTGCCATGTGTCCGTCCATTCCACCAGCCTGTCCATGTCCTCTTGAAGTTCGATTACAATTTTGCCGGCCAATCTTTGAATCCAATTTACTCGGGCCAGATCCATTCTCAACCCACTGAAATTGTCCCTCCTCCAATTAAATATTTTTACTCTAAGTTGCTCCTTGTCCTTTTCCATAGTTAATCTAAACCTTATGATCACTGTTTCCTAAATATTCCCCCACTGACACTTGCTCCACTTAACCCACCTCATTCCCCAGAACCAGATCCAGCAATGCCTCATTCCTCGTTGGGCCGGAAACATACTGATCAAGAAATTCCTCCCCCTTTGCCCTTTACACTATTACTATCCCAGTCTATATTAGGATAGTTGAAGTCTCCCATTATCACTACTCTATAGTTCTCGCACATCTCTGTAATTTCCCTGCAAATTTGCTCCTTCCACTAGTTGGTGGCCTATAGAATACACGCAGTAGTGTAATGGCACCTCTATTGTTTCTTAAATCTAACCAAATAGATTCTGTCCTTGACCCCTCAAAGGCATCCTCTCTCTCCAGCAATGTAATATTCTCCTTATTCAATACTGCCAGCCCCCTTCCTTTCTTCCCTTCCCTTTCTTTCCTGAACACCTTATATCCAGGGATATTTAGTACCCAATCCTGCCCTTTTCTTGGTCAGGTCTCCGTTATTGCCACTACATCATATTATCATGTGGCTATTTGCGTCTGCAGCTCACCAACCTTATTTACCACGCTTCGTGCGTTTACACACATGCACTGTAAGCCTATCTTAGACCTTCTCGTCTTCTCCCTTAGTCTGACCCCACTTAAAACTGTACTATTTCTTACTCTAGTGCTATCTGTCTCTCCCAATCCTTTGTTCACCTTGTTTCTCCTTTCTAATGCTGCATCCTGGTGCCCATCCCTCTGCCAAATTAGTTTAAACCCCGCCCCCCCCTCCCCGACTCTCACAGCACTAGTGAACCTCCCCGCGAGGACATTGGTCCCAGCTCTGTTGAGCTGCAACCTGTCCAGCCTGTACAGGTCCCACCTCCTGTAGAATTGGTCCCAATGCCCCAGGAATCTAAGGCCCTCCCTCCTACACCAGCCCTCCAGCTATGCATCCATCTGCTCTATCCTCCTATTTCTATACTCGCTAGTGCGTGGCACTGGGAGCAATCCTGAGATTACTACCCTTGAGGTCCTGTTCGTTAATCTGTTTCCTAGCTCCATAAAATTTGCCTGTAGGACCCATCCTTCTTTCTACCTATGTCTTTGGTACCGTTGTGGACCACGATCTCTGGCTGTTCACCTTCCCTCTTCAGAATGTTCTGCAGCCGCTCAGTGACATCCTTGACCCTGGCACCAGGAGGCAACATACCAACCTGGAATCACGTCTGCAGCCACAGAAACGCCTGTTTGCTCCCCTAACTATTGAATCCCCTATCACTACCGCTCCCCTGACCTTTCTCCTCCTCCCCGTACATGGTGCCATGGACTTGGCTCTGGCTGTACTCCCCAGAAGAACCCTCTCCCTCACCAGTATTCAGAACTGAATACTGGTTAGAGAGTGAGATACCTGCCTGGTCCTCCTTGTCTGTCTGCTGGTCACCGAGTCCCTCTCTGCCTGCACTCTCTTCAGCTGTGGGTGACCACCTCCTGAAATGTGCTATCCACGTAACTCTCAGCCTCGTGGATGCACTGCAGTGACTCCAGCTGCTGCTCAAGCTCCAAAACCTGGAACTCGAGCTCCTCCAACTGACGACACTACCTGCATATTTGGTTGTCCAGGACACAAGAGGTGTCCTGGAGTTCCCACATGACACTGGCCGTGCATTCGATGGGTCTGAGCTGCCCTGCCATGCCTCGATTTATTAGATTATTAACTAAACTTAACAAAAATAAACTAAAGACTTAAAAAAAAACATTCACCAGCTACTCACCAATCAGCTACTCACCAATCAGTTCCATCCCTTGTGTTGACATCACTTTAGATTTTTCCTCGCTTCCTGGGCCTTGCTTTTTACCTGCTCCGATGCTCCGTCCCCCCGGTCTCTCGCAGGTCCTCGCTCCCACTGGACTCCGGACTCCTGATTGAAGCCTAGTCCCTGGGCCTCGCTTTTTACCTGCTCCGATGCTCCGTCCCCCCGGTCTCTCGCAGGTCCTCGCTCCCACTGGACTCCGGACTCCTGATTGAAGCCTAGTTCCTGGGCCTCGCTTTTTACCTGCTCCGATGCTCCGTCCCCCCGGTCTCTCGCAGGTCCTCGCTCCCACTGGACTCCGGACTCCTGATTGAAGCCTAGTTCCTGGGCCTCGCTTTTTACCTGCTCCGATGCTCCGCTGCCCCCCACCCCCGTCTCTCGCAGGTCTGCGCTCCCTCTGGACTCCAGGCTCCTGATGGAGGAGGTTACCATGGCTAAGCTTTCTTGATAGAATGATTGACTTAATCATTGAAGATAATGCACCATTTATGTGCCCACTGCCCATCTCTGTCAACATCTCAAAGTAGTTGCTCTGTGTTTTCAGATAACCACTCTGATGGCTTGAGAAAAAGAAACCATACTTTTTACTAAGTCACTGAGGAAAATGAAGAGCTGAGTGGGGCCAAACATGTTGTCTGAGGTCCCCTGCAAAGGTGCTGCACTAACAGGATGAACAGCCACTTAGCAGGCCGAGAGTTCTCAACCTCTGAGGAAGTCACTTATTCAAATGCCTCAGAAGATTGAGCTGTGCCATGAAACTGGGATTCCGTGCTCAATTCAAATGCTTTAGAAATGTTGAGGGCTGATCTCACCTCACACTGAGCTTCTGGACTGTGAAGTCCCAAGTTGATCGGATGGCCCTACAGCTGATCGGATGGCCATACAGCTGATCGGATGGCCCTACAGCTGATCGGATGGCCCTACAGCTGATCGGATGGCCCTACAGCTGATCGGATGGACCTACAGCTGATCGGATGACTCTACAGCTGATCGGATGGACCTACAGCTGATCGGATGACTCTACAGCTGATCGGATGGACCTACAGCTGATCGGATGGACCTACAGCTGATCGGATGGACCTACAGCTGATCGGATGACTCTACAGCTGATCGGATGGACCTACAGCTGATCGGATGGTTCCACAGCTGATCGGATGGCCCTACAGCTGATCGGATGGACCTACAGCTGATCGGATGGCCCTACAGCTGATCGGATGGACCTACAGCTGATCGGATGACTCTACAACTGATCGGATGGACCTACAGCTGATCGGATGGACCTACAGCTGATCGGATGACTCTACAGCTGATCGGATGGCCCTACAGCTGATCGGATGGTTCCACAGCTGATCGGATGGACCTACAGCTGATCGGATGGACCTACAGCTGATTGGATGGTTCCACAGCTGATCGGATGGACCTACAGCTGATCGGATGGACCTACAGCTGATCGGATGGTTCCACAGCTGATCGGATGGACCTACAGCTGATCGGATGGACCTACAGCTGATCGGATGGACCTACAGCCGATCGGATGGACCTACAGCCGATCGGATGGTTCCACAGCTGATCGGATGGACCTACAGCTGATCGGATGGACCTACAGCTGATCGGATGGCCCTACAGCTGATCGGATGACTCCACAGCTGATCAGTTGGCTGCTGTGATTGAGATGACGCAGCTGTTTCTCACTCACTTTGTTCTCTGCGACCTTAGATACAATGGGGAGGAGGGGGACAGGTCTGTAACTATTGGAGTCTGAGTATGATCACTTCCTGTGGGTAGGCACCATTGCTGCTTTCCACTTAGTTGTGCTAACATTTGTTAATGAGCAAGGGGAGCAATTGATTACTTTTAACCTTACTTCCAGTTCCTAATTTCTTTTTGGTCTCTTCAATCCCTTTCCCATATTTTATTCCCTCCTGTTCCTCCCCTCTTGTTACCATGGTCCCCTCAGCCTCTTTTCTCTTGTAAGTTTTCTCAGACAATTTTCTCCCTTACTCTCCTTTCCTGAAGGTGTTTGCTACTTGTTGAGATACCGTTCCATAGGGTCGCTGGTTTCTCTCTGGTCGCCGTGGTCATTATTCATGTGTAAGCCCTTACGATGAGTGTCAACAGGCAGCTGTAACGGTGGGGGAGGGGGGGGGAAGTCTCAGCTGAGCCCTGACGTGGCCTCCCCAGACCTCCATTTCCAACAACAGTCACTGGATAGTGATTGAGAATGGGAACCCTGGCTAACTTACTCTTCCTACCCATGGGGCACTGAGGTCAATCAACATGATCTGCTGCCGAAAAGGCACAATATTTTTTTTAACAAAACAGCTACTTTAAATATGTAAGCATTGAGCACCTTCAATAGTGTACGTTATTATATATTATTACTGCAAACATCAAGGACATTATATGGTCAGTAGTGCCTCTGGTGACCAGCCAACGGGGATGCAGAGAGTCGGGCGAGCAGGCATGTAGGGGATGCCATTCAGTGGCCAGGCTGAGTATTTAGCACAGGGGTTAAATGCGCTTTTTACGCAATGCCCTCATAACGTTCATAAACTATGGTAATTACCTGTTAGCACCACCTCCGATGTTCAATGTCCGGAATACGCTGAAGTCGTTGAGTGCCCATTTAATGAGTGTCGCTATGAAGACACTTTCAGCCATTTTGGAGATTGCACTCTTAAAGGGGAGTGCTGATATTGACTATAGAACATTGCAGTACTCATTCTTCATTCAGTTTTTTTTGCATTGATCTTGTTGCAATTCCTACTCATTTTGGTTGTGGCCTAGTTTTGCATTATTTTGGATTTATTTGCACCCACCTATTTTTCATCCATGACTGCTGCAAATTAAGTTGCTACAACCACAGTTCTGAAGATGATCGTCCCTTGGGGCAAACCTCTCTATCTGTTGGTTTTGGAAGAGGAATCAGGATCTCAGGAGACATGCTGGGGCCACAACAGATTCAATTGGCCACCCATATCTGCAGACCAAGGCAAACCTACCTCGACATGGCTGAGGAGATCTGCCTTTGGCTCTTACTCTCCACTAGGGAGGTAGTCATAGTAATAGCATCAGCCATGGCTCAGTGGTAGCACCTCTGAGTCTGAAGGTTATGGGTTTAGGTCCCACTCCAGAGACTTCAGCACAAAATCCAGGCGGACACTCCACTACTGAGGGAGTGTTACGCTGTCGGAGGTGCCATCTCTCGGATGAGACGTTAAACCGAGGCCCCATCTGCCCTCTCAGTTGGACGTAAAAGATCCCATGGCGATATTTCAAAGAACAGCAGGGGAGTTATACCTCAATATTTATCCCTCAACCAACTTCACACAAAAAAAAACAGATTATCTGGTCTTTTTCTCATTGTTGTTTGTGGGACCTTCTGTAATAAATTGGCTGCTGCATTTCCTATATTACAACAGTGACTACACTTCAAAAGTGCCTCATTGGCTGTAAAGCGCTTTGGGACATTCTGAGGTCATGAAAGGTGCTATATAAATGCAAGTTTTTTTTTTCTTTTTTATGTTATCTTCTTAATCCCAAACTGCAGACAAGCTCCAGGACAGGGACTTTCAAGGTCACTATGGCCTTAAATCTCTATGCTACTTGATCCTTCCAAGCAACAGCAGGAGATTATATGCCAGATTTCACAAGCAGCAGTGCACAGATGAATAAAGCTGCTGAGAGACAAGTGTGTGGGACTCTGCAAAATACAATATGGGCTGTAGTGTTCTGGATGAGTTATAGTTGTATAGGATGGCAAGGCTGGTGAGGAGAGCATTGTTGAAAGCAACCTTTGAAGTGTCAAAGACATGGATGAGGGTTTCAATGGCAGCAGGGAATGAGGTAGAGACTTAGGCAAACAATAGTCCAGAAATAAAAACAGAAAATGCTGGAAATACTCAGCCGGTCAGGCAGCATCTGTGGAGAAAGAAACATAGTTAACGTTTCAGGTTGATGACCTTTCGTCAGAACTGGCAGTAGTAAAGATTTAACAGTTTTTAAGCAAATACAGAACCAGGGAAAAGGTTGCTGGGGGGGTGGGGGGCAGGGGGTGGTGGTGGGAGGGAGAGGAAAGATCAAAAGGAAAGGTTTGTGATTGGGGGAGGGCAGGAGTGATCGAGTGACAAAAGGGATAATGATGCAAGGCAAATGGGGAGGTAATGGGCCAAGTAAAGATAAAAAAGATGGGTCTAGAGGAGCTGTAAATGGCAACACCAGAACTACTACCAGCACCTGCTCTCTGAAAAAAAATGGGAGCAGTGGTTATGATCTGAAGTTATTGAAATCAGTGTTGAATCCGGAAGGTTGTAAAGTGCCTAAATGAAAGATGAGGTTCTGTTCCTCGAGCTTCCGTTGAGCTTCATTGGAACAGTGTAAGAGGCCGAGGACAGAGAGGTCAGAGTGAGTGGATGGAGAATTAAAATGGCAAGTGACCGGAAGCTCAGGGTCACACTTGTGGACAGAGCGGGGGTGTTCAGTAAAGTGATCACCCAATCTGTGTTTGGTCTCCCCAATGTAGAGATCATCACATCACGAGCAGCGAATACAGTAGACGAAATTGAAAGAAGTACAAGTAAATCACTGTTTCACCTCGAAGGAGTGTTTGGGGCCCTGGGTGATGGGCAGGGGGGAAGTGAAGGGGCAGGTGTTGCATCTCCTGCACTTGCATGAGAAGGTTCCCCGGGAAAGGGAGCGGGTGATGGAAGAGTGGACCAGGGTGTCGCAGAGGGAATGGTCCCTTCGGAATGTTGAAAGGGGAGGGGAAGGGAAAGATGTGTTTGGTGGTGGGATCGTGCTGGAGGTGGCGGAAATGGCAGAGGATGGTACATTGAATGTGGAGGCTGGTGGGATGGAAGATGAGGACAAGGGGGATCCTATCGTGGTTCTGAGAGGATGTAAGGAAACCTCTTAAACTTAATTAAATAATTCCTCGTGATTCAGGCTCGAGCGTATTGTCCAAATGCAGGTTTATTGCTCAGACACCAGTAGTATAATAACTATTACGGTTATACAATAAACTCATTCAACCTGGTTTCCTGCAGACCTGAGGTGATCTGGCTTGGCTTCTGTAGGTTGAACTTCTCACCTCCTGTCCACTTAACTCACCAAAAAGCCTGCTGCTGGTCCTTATATCTTCTCCTTCCAGAACCTTCCCCTTTAATGTGAGTCATCTCACATGATGCCCAGAATGTATATTGAAGTGAGGTTCCTCCAGACCCCAACATCATGGCCATGTTGATAGTTTAATTGCTAATCAGTTGCTAATCACATCAAGATGGGATACAAAGCAAATTCTAGCATTCCCTCCTAATGAACCTTAGTTTCAAACTCTGGTTCATTTTCTTTCCCCTTTCTCTCCAATTGCGTCCAGCTCTCAGCCTGGTCACCTTGAGTCTACAAACTTACAAATTACAATTCTTTCCATCAGGTTGTCAGGATATTTTCCCTTTATAGGGGCACCCCGACATCCCCTACAGGAGGGACAAACATGCCAAATTGGTCTTGAAACCACCGCCACCAGATCCCCACCACTGTTCCATTACCGTTACAAATGCATTTTACCTGAACCCCATTCCCTTCCTCCACACACGCCCCAATAGTTCGATTCCCATACAACCGTTCTTCCATGTAACCAGGGCTTGCCACCTCCCAGCAGCAGTTCCATCGTCGACTCAGTCGTCCCTCGATTTCTCCCACCCTTTCTTCTCTGGTTGGATTATATTTATACCGTTCGTCTTGAGGACCACTCAGGCACCAACCCCTAATCACTGCTGAGTGACATGTTTATCACACGCATCCACCCAACCATACCTGGGAAGTGATCAAAAACAGCATCTGGTTACTTATCAGTCTATTTACTATTTATGGCCTCACCTCCAGTCCTGTTTTGGCCAATGCGAGGATAACCGGGTTGAGGAAGAGGGTCCCAGGGCCATATCGTCACCAGACCTTGCCCACACGGGCCAGGTAGTTGGACGGGGCTGCAGTCGACAGTCGGTAATGGCCATTGGTTCATCATGTAGCCACCATTCATCGGCATTATCCAGCATGATAATTTTTAAACTATCTACTTGTCACTTATCTACTGGACTCCTTCCACATGGGGGCCGGACAGCCAACCAGCCACCCACATTTCTGACAGCCACATTCTCCTCCCAGTCATAATTTCATAGGGGCTAAACCCCATACTCTTGGAGGGGGCTCCCCTAATAGCCATTAGAAGGAGGGGTAGCTGGCTGTCCCACTCCTTCCCCAAATCAGTGAGGGCTTTCACTTACCGATTTTTAATGGTATGGTTCATTTGTTCCACTATTCCTGCTGCTTGGGAATTATACAGGATGTGAAAGCGTAACTTAATCCCTAACAATTTAAGAGTTTCTTTCATCACCTGACCTGTGAAATGGGAACATTGATCAGATTCGATATTTTCTGGGAGATCCCACCGGGTGAAAACATGCTCAATCAGGACCCTTGCAGTTTGATTTGCAGTGACTTTGCTGACTGGGAAAACTTCTAACCATTTTGAAAAACAATCTACTAGCACCAGGGCAAACTCTTTGCCTCTAGAGGTATGAGGCAGGAGTCCAATATAGTCAATTTGGAGGGTTTTCCATGGATCACTTGTTGCTTTTACAAGGGCCAGTGGGACTTTGATTTTTGGGCCTGGATCATACTGGGGCACAGACAATACACTGATCCACTGCTTATGTCCATTGGACAATTTCAGCCCAATTTTGGCATACACCCGCCCCACCTGCCCGGATTACCTCATATCATTTTAATTCCTCAATCTCTTTCCACAAACAGTCCACTTCATCGATCCCTCTTCCTATCGGGCCCTTCCCATTAGGCCAGCCAGATCCCCCATTTGGACATTGCTTGGAAAAATGGCCCCTTTGCCCGCCGTTCCAACACCCTGGAGCTGACCAAGTCTGGGTTTTAGGGGAGTGCTGGAGGGGGGGCCCATACCATGGGTGACCCTCGTTCCTTCATGGGGGTTCTGTGGGACGTACATCCGGGACCTGGACCACATGGATCTTTGACCTTTGGGATTTTACTTGTTCCCATTTCCGGTTCATTCTCCCCTTTACCGCTCCTCATTGTGGTTTTCATTGGAGGGATTGTAAATATCATTAATTGCACTATACTTTCCATGCACGGCCCCAATCAGATATTAAATCTAATACCTTACTTTGAACCGATCATCACTATCACGATCATGCCTGGGAAAGGCTGCCTGATAATGATTCCATAATCAGTCTGCAAACACATTTGGGGGCCCAGCAGGTCTTTTAGGGCATTGCGATCGGTCGCCGACCCTGGCTTTCCACTCCGCTTCTTTCACCCCTCTCCAGGTTCCAGCCTCTTTCTTAATCGAGGTGGGGAGAGTCTTATACACGTCTGGATGACACACATGGAGTAGCAATTTCACCCTTTCCTCCTCGTCGCAATTTTGTAGGTCAGCTACTTGTTCTATTGCGGTTATAGTGGGACTCGGGTCCTCTCTAGGCTTAATCTGTGGGATACTCTGGGCTCTCTCTCTTAATTGAAGAGCATCAAATGGCACCGTGGTGGTTCCCACATCCTCCTCTCTTCCGTCTTTCTTTGTTACCTTAAGGGACGTTATCACCCCTTTTTCCTTCACGCTCACGCCTGCTCCACCCTCATCCAGGTCGCTGTGTTCTTCCTTTCTACGTTCATATTCCCACGCAGCCCATGCGAGATTGTTGCACTCTATTTCTCCTGCTGAACCTTCCTGTTCCCCAACGCGTCGCCCCGATACAGCGAACAGAAGACCCCATTGTTGCTCCAACCTATCCTTCAATTCCCAACTCTGTTTTTGACACAACTCATGATTGTCTCCCTTTCCAGCAATTTTCAGGTCCTTCACTTGTTGCTTAAGAACACCCCTTAGGCCAGCACTCAGTCCATCGGTTTTCCTTTGGTATTGTTCTACCAGCCCTTTCCTTTCTCCTAGCTCTGCCTCACACTGCATCAATTTTCTGATCTTATCATTAATCTCAATCCGTAAATAAGAAGGTGATCCAGACAGAGACTCGTAATGCTGCTTTTTGTCCTCTAATTGCTTCTCAACTTCACTCAACCGGCTCTGATTCCTCTCCGCCACTCCCTTTTGTCCTTCTAATTCTTTTTCTTAATTTGGTTATTTTCTGCGTTTGCCACAGAATAATCAAGGCTTTCCAATCATGCTATTTAATTTTCTTTTCCTTCCGTAATCTCATGTAATTCTGACATCTGTCCCAGACTGTCTATCTCAGACACTAATGATTTACATGCTCCTAGTTTCGTGTCCACATATTCCTGAATAGTACTAACTAACTCTTCCAGCATGGCACCTACCTCCTCTACTGAACTTATGATGTGGAAACATTTGCCTGAGGAAGGAGAAAATCTCCGAAAGCTTGTGAATTTAAAATAAAATTGCTGGACTATAACTTGGTGTTGTAAAATTGTTTACAATACTGAACTTATGACCGAGAGACCGTCCACTAATTTATTTCACTCAGTCGCAAACGTCTCCCTTCAAATAACCCGAGGAATGGTCCATTAATTTATGTCATTTAGTCGTAAACCGTACCCCTCCCGTCGGAACTGTGTCTAGTAATCCAACTTACTCTTTTCAACACTTTAACTCGAGCCCAATGTAAGGAAACCTCTCAAACTTAATTAAATAATTCCTCGTGGTTCAGGCTCAAGCGTATTGTCCAAATGCAGGTTTATTACTCAGACACGAATAGTATAATAACTATTACGGTTATACAATAAACTCATAAACTGGTGTTCTGCAGACCCAAGGTGAACCGGCCTGACTTCTGTTGGTTGGGCTTCCCACCGTCCTGTCCGCTTAACTCACCAAAAAGCCTGCTGCTGGTCCTTATATCTTCCCCTTCCATGTCCAGAGCCTTCCCTTTAATGTGAGTCATCTCACATGATGCCCAGACATAACTGCCAGACTGGGCCTGCGGCAGGTGGTGAGTGAACCAACACGGGGGAAAAATCTACTTGACCTCGTCCTCACCAATCTACCTGTTGCAGATGCATCTGTCCATGACAGTATTGGTAGGAGTGACCACCGCACAGTCCTCATGGAGACGAAATCCCATCTTCACACTGAGGACACCATCCAACGTGTTGTGTGGCACTACCACCGTGCTAAATGGGATAGATTCGGAACAGATCTAGCAGCTCAAAACTGGGCATCCATAAGGCACTGTGGGCCATCAGCAGCAGCAGAATTGTATTCCAGCACAATCTGTAACCTCATGGCCCGGCATATTCCTCACTCTACCATTACCAACAAGCCAGGGGATCAACAATGGTTCAGTGAGGAGTGCAGAAGAGCATGCCAGGAGCAGCACCAGGCGTACCTAAAAATGAGGTGCCAACCTGGTGAAGCTACACAGGACTACATGCATGCTAAACAGCGGAAGCAACATGCTTTAAAAAGAGCTAAACGATTCTACAACCAACGGATCAGATCAAAGCTCTGCAGTCCTGCCACATCCAGTGGTGAATGGTGATGGACAATTAAACAACTAACGGGAGGAGGAGGCTCCGTGAACATCCCCATCCTCAACGATGGCAGAGTCCAATACATGAGTGCAAAAGACAAGGCTGAAGTGTTTGCAACCATCTTCAGCCAGAAGTGCCGAGTGGATGATCCATCTTGGCCTCCTCCCGATATCCCCACCATCACAGAAGCCAGTCTTCAGCCAATTCAATTCACTCCACGTGATATCAAGAAACGGCTGAGTGCACTGGATACAGCAAAGGCTATGGGCCCCGACAACATCCCGGCTGTAGTGCTGAAGACCTGTGCTCCAGAACTAGCCGCGCCTCCAGGCAAGCTGTTCCAGTACAGCTACAACACTGGCATCTACCTGACAATGTGGAAAATTGCCCAGGTATGTCCTGTCCACAAAAAGCAGGACAAATCCAATCCGGCCAATTACTGCCCCATCAGTCCATTCTCAATCATCAACAAAGTGATGGAAGGTGTCGTCGTCAGTGCTATCAAGCGGCACTTACTCACCAATAACCTGCTCACCGATGCTCAGTTTGGGTTCTGCCAGGACCACTTGGCTCCAGACGTCATTACAACCTTGGTCCAAATATGGACAAAAGAGCCCAATTCCAGAGGTGATGTGAGAGTGACTGCCCTTGACATCAAGGCAGCATTTTACAGAGTGTGGCACCAAGGAGCCCTCGTAAAATTGAAGTCAATGGGAATCCGGGGTAAAACTCTTCAGTGGCTGGAGTCATACCTAGCACAAAGGAAGATAGTAGTGGTTGTTGGAGGTCAATCATCTCAGCCTCAGGACATTGCTGCAGGAGTTCCTCAGGGCAGTGTCCTAGGCCCAACCATCTTCAGCTGCTTCATCAATGACCTTCCCTCCATCATAAGGTCAGAAATGGGGATGTTCTCTGATGATTGCACAGTGTTCAGTTCCATTCGCAACCCCTCAGATAATGAAGCAGTCCGAGCCCCCATGCAGCAAGACCTGGACAACATCCAGGCTTGGGCTCATAAGTGGCAAGTAACATTCGCGTCAGACAAGTGCCAGGCAATGACCATCTCCAACAAGAGAGAGTCTAACCACCTCCCCCTGACATTCAACGGCATTACCATCGCCGAATCCCCCACCATCAACATCCTGGGGGTCACCATTGACCAGAAACTTAACTGGACTAGCCATATAAATACTGTGGCTACAAGAGCAGGTCAGAGGCTGGGTATTCTGTGGCAAGTGACTCACTTCCTACTCCCCAAAGCCTTTCCACCATCTACAAGGCACAAGTCTGGAGTGTGACGGAATACTCTCCACTTGCCTGGATGAATGCAGCTTCAACAACACTCAAGAAGCTCGACACCATTCAGAACAAAGCAGCCCACTTGATTGGCACCCCATCCACCACCCTAAACATTCACTCCCTTCACCACAGTGGCTGCAGTGTGTACCATCCACAGGATGCACTGCAGCAACTCGCCAAGGCTTCTTCAGCAGCACCTCCCAAATCTGTGACCTCTACCACCTAGAAGGACGAGAGCAGCAGGTACATGGGAACAACACCACCTGCACGTTCCTCTCCAAGTCACACACCATCCCGACGTGGAAATATATCGCTGATCCTTCATCGTTGTTGGGTCAAAATCCTGGAACTCCCTTCCTAACAGCACTGTGGGAGAACCTTCACCACACGGACTGCAGCGGTTCAAGAAGGCGGCTCACCACCACCTTCTCAAGGGCAATTAGGGATGGGCAATAAATGCCGGCCTCGCCAGCGACGCCCACATCCCATGAACGAATTTTAAAAAGATATGACGGAACGGAGAAACTGAGAGAATGGAATAGAGTCCTTATAGAAAGCGGGGTGGGATGAAGTGTAATCAGGGTACCTGTAGGAGTCAGTGGGCTTATAATAGATATTGTTGGACAGCCTATTCCCAGAAATGGAGATGGAGAAGTCGAGGAAGGGAAGAATCGGAGATGGACTATGTGAAGGCGAGGGAAGGGTGGAAATTGGAAGCAAAGTTGATGAAATTTTCCAGTTCGGGGCGAGAGCAGGAAGCAGCACTGATACAGTCATCAATGTACAGAAAAAGAGGTGAGGAGGGGACCTGAGTAGGACTGGAACAAGGAATGTTCCACATATCCCACAAAAAGGCAGGCTTAGCTGGGACGCATACAGGCCCATAGCGACACCTTTTACTTGGAGGAAGTGAGTGGAGTCAAAGAAGAAGTTGTTCAAAGTAAGAACAAGTTCAGCCAGGCTGAGGAGGATGGTGGTGGATGGGGACTGGCTGGGCCTCCGTCCAGGAAAGAAGTAGAGGGTCCGAAAGCCATCCTGGTGGGGGATGGAGATGTAGAGGGACTGGACACTCATGGTGAAAAGGAGACGGTTAGGGCCAGGGAACTGTTAAAGTGCCGGGGGGCGTTGGAAGAGTTCCGGCTGTAGGTCGGAAGAGACTGGACAAGGGGAGAAAAAATAAGAGTCAAGATAGGAGGAAATAAGTTCTGTGAGGCAATAACACGCTGAAACAATGGTTCTCCCAGGGGAGTCCTGTTTATGGATCTTGGGAAGGAGGTAGAAGCGGACAGTGCGGGGTTGGGGGACTATGAGGTTGGAGGCCCTGGAGGCCGGGGGGGGGGGGGAGATTTCCAGAGGAGGTCAGTGACAGTCTGGGAAACTATGGCTTGATGTTTGGCGGTAGGGTCTTGGTCCAGGGGGAGGTAGGAGGAGGTATCGATAAGTTGGCGTTCAGCCTCCGCAAGGTAGAGGTCTGTTCACCAAACAACAACAGAGCCGCCCTTGTCAGCAGGTGACAATGTCAGGGTTGGACCTGAGAGAACGCAGTGCTGTGAGTTCAGCTGGAGGGAGGTTAGAGTGAGTGAGGGGAGTAGAGAAATTGAGACGGCCGATGTCATGCTGGCAGTTCGCAATGAAAAGATCAAGAGAGGGTAAGAGGCCAGAGGGAGGGGTCCAGGTGGAACGAGAATTCTGAAGGCAGGAGAAAGGGTCCGTTGTGCGGGGTCGGGGGGTGGTGGGAGGACTGCTGGTGAAAGAAGCAGGCACAGACTCCAAAGATTTAGGCACGCATCCCACTAGTTACCACTGGGTTTTTATACAGTCCACTCTACTGTGTTCATCGGCACTTTAAATGGCTGGAAGCTGGGTCTTTGGAGCATTTTAAACAGATGAGCAGTGAACTGTTAAAAAGGCCCAAAGCACCACTTAGCTTTATATTTCATTCTCCCTCAGGGGAAATCACAATTCTCAAGGTTTGGATGTTAGAATGATTCATTACAAATACAAAACAGGCCAAACACAATCAAGAAATTAACTTAAATATAATTTTCAATGCAAACTACTCAAGCGGGACTGCAACTTATACTTTGTTGATTTCAAAATTCCACGGTTGATAAAACAAATATTTTGGTTCTAGTACCATGAATCTATAAAGCAGTCTTTCATAATCTGGAATTAAAATAGAAAACGCTGGAAATACTCAGCAGGTCAGGCAGCATCTGTGGAGAAAGAAACAGAGTTTATGTTTCAGGTCAAAGACCTTTCGTCAGAACTGGAAGAAGTTGAAGATTTAACAATTTTTAAGCAAATACAGAGCCAGGGAAAGGAGAGGAGGGAGGGAGAGACGGGAGGAAAGAACAAAAGGGAAGGTCTGTGATAGGGTGGAGGGCACGAGTGATTAAATGACAAAAGGGATGATGGTGCAAGGCAAAGGGGGGTGGTAATGGGACAAGTCAAGAGAGAAAAGATGGGTCGAGAGGAGCTGTGAATGGTAACAGCAGAACCATAACCAGTACCTGCTCACTGAAAAAAATAGGAGCAGTGGTTATGATCTGAAGTCAGAAACTACATTCTTAAACTTAAGTAAAGCCAATTACATAGGTAGGAGGGGCGATTTGTCAAAGATAGATTGGGAAATTAAATTAAAGGGTTTGACAGTTGAAAAGCAATGGCAAACATTTAAAGAAATCTTTCAATATCCTCAACAAGTATACATTCCATTGAGAAATAAAAACTCCAGGGGAAAAATGATCCATCCGTGGCTAACTAAAGTAGTTAAGGTGAGTATTAGATTAAAAGAAGAGGCTAATAATGTTGCCAAGAAGAGTTTAAGCCTGGGGATTGGGAGAGTTTTAGAAACCAACAAAGGTCAACCAAAAAATTGATGAAAAGGGGAGAAAATAGAA
Organism: Heptranchias perlo; assembly: GCF_035084215.1. Lineage (NCBI taxonomy): Eukaryota > Metazoa > Chordata > Chondrichthyes > Hexanchiformes > Hexanchidae > Heptranchias > Heptranchias perlo. The sequence continues at coordinate 12,981,086 of NC_090336.1, read as the reverse complement.
TATGAAAGTAAACTAGCAAGAAATATAAAAACGGATTGTAAGAGCTTCTACAAGTACGTGAAAAGAAAAAAAGTAGCGAAAGTAAACATTGGTCCCTTAGAGGCTGAGACAGGAGAAATTATAATGGGGAATCAGGAAATGGCAGATGTGTTAAACAAATATTTTGTATCTGTCTTCACAGTAGAAGACACAAAAAGCACACCAAGAATAGTGGGGAACCAAGGGGTAAATGAGAGTGAGGAACTTAAAACAATTAATATCACTAGAGAAAAAGTACTGGACAAACTAATGGGACTAAAAGCCGATAAATCCCCTGGACCTGATGGCCTACATCCTAGGGTTCTAAAAGAGGTGGCTGCAGAGATAGTGGATGCATTGGTTATGATCTTCCAAAATTCTCTAGATTCTAGAATGGTCCCAGTGGATTGGTAGGTAGCAAATGTTACCCCGCTATTCAAGAAGGGATGGAGAGAGAAAACAGGGAACTATAGGCCAGTTAGCCTGACATCAGTCGTCGGGAAAATGCTGGAATCCATTATTAAGGAAGTGGTAACAGGGCACTTAGAAAATCATAACATGATTAGGCAGAGTCAACATGGTTTTATGAAAGGGAAATCATGTTTGACAAATTTATTAGAGTTTTTGAGGATGTAACTAGTAGGGTAGATAAAGGGGAACCAGTGGATGTATTATATTTGGATTTTCAAAAGGCATTCGATAAGGTGTCACATAAAAGGTTGTTCACAAGGTAAGGACTCATGGGGTTGGGGGTAATATATTAGCATGGATAGAGGATTGGTTAACGGGCAGAAAACAGAGAGTAGAATAAACAGGTCATTTTCGGGTTGGCAGGCTGTAACTAGTGGGGTGCCGCAAGGATCAGTGCTTGGGCCTCAGCTATTTATAATATATATTAATGACTTAGATGAAGGGACCGAATTTAATGTATCCAAGTTTGCTGATGATACAAAACTAGGTGTGAAAGTAAGTTGTGAGGAGGACACAAAGAGTTTGCAAAGGGATATAGACAGGTTAAGTGGGCAATAAGGTGGCAGATGGGGTATAATGTGGGGAAATGTGAGGTTATTCACTTTGGTAGGAAGAATAGAAAAACAGAATATTTTTTAAATGGTGAGAAACTATTAAATGTTGGTGTTCAGAGAGACTTAAGGTCCGCATACAGGAAACATAAAAAGTTAGTATGCAGGTACAGCAGGCAATTAGGAAAGCAAATAGCATGTGCCTTTATTACAAGGGGGTTGGAGTGCAAGAGTAAGGAAGTCTTATTACAGTTGTACAGGGCTTTAGTGAGACCTCACCTGGAGCACTGTGTACAATTTTGGTCTCCTTATCTAAGGAAGGATATATTTGCCTTGGAGGCAGTACAATGAAGGTTCACTAGATTAATTCCTGGGATGAGATGGTTGTCCTATGAGGAGAGGTTGAGTAGAATAGGCTTGTACTCTCTGAAGTTTAGAAGAATGAGAGGTGATCTCATTGAAACATACAAGATTATTAGGGGGCTTGACAGGGTAGATGCTGAGAGATTGTTTCCCCTGACTGGAGAGTCTAGAACTAGGAGTCATAGTCGCAGGATGCGGGGTTGGCCATTCAAGACTGAGATGAGAAGGAATTTCTTCACTCACAGGGTTGTGAATCTTTGGAATTCTCTACCCCAGAGGGCTGTGGATGCTGAGTCATTGAATATATTCAAGGCTGAGATTGATAGATTTTTGGACTCCAGGGGAATCACGGGATATGGGGATCGGGCGGGAAAGTGGAGTTGAGGTCGAAGATCAGCCATGATCTGATTGAACGGTGGAGCAGACTCGAGGGGCCGTATGGCCTACTCCTGCTCCTATTTCTTATGTCCTTATGTTATTGAAATCAATGTTGAGTCCGGAAGGTTGTAAAGTGCCTAATCAAAACATTAAGTGCTGTTCCTTCAGCTTCTGTTGAGCTTCATTGGAACAGTGCAGGAGGCCAAGGACAGAGAGGGTGAATTAAAATGGCAAGTGACTGGAAGCTCAGGATCACATTTGCGGACTGAACTGAGGTGTTCAGCAAAGCAATCGCCCAATCTGCGTTTGGTCTCCCCAATGTAGATGGACACATCATGAGCAGCGAATACAGTATACTAAGTTGAAAGAAGTACAAGTAAATCACAGTTTTACCTGGAAGGAGTGTTTGGGGCTCTGGACGGTGGGAAGGGAGGAGGTGAAGGGGCAAGTGTTGCATCTCCTGTGCTCACACAGGAAGGTGCCGTGGGGAGGAGAGCGGATTTTGGGGGTGATGGAGGAGTGGACCAGGGTGTCGCTGAGAGAACTGTCCCTTTGGATTACTGAAAGGGGAGGGGAGTGGAAGATTTGTTCGGTGGTGGCGTTGCGTTAGAGGTGGCGGAAATAGCGGAGGATGATCCATTGAATGTGGAGACTGGTGGGGTGGAAGGTGAGAACAAGGAGGACCATGTCATGGTTCTGGGAGGGAGGGAAAGGTGTAAGGGCAGAAGTGCAGGAAATGGGATGGACATGGTTGAGGGACCTGTCAACTATAGTTGGGATGAGGGGCAGGATTCCTCACTGGTAAACATACAGCTGTTACCAGTGTGCAGAATAGGAGTAGTTACTCAGCCCTACAGTCTGTGAGCTGGATTAACATCGATGGAAATACAGCCATTAATAGGGTGATGGCTGGGAGGGATTACTTTTCCTGACAGTGAGAGAGACAGCTGGATTAGCATCGATAGAGATACAGCCATTAACACACGACAGACAGCGTGAGGGAGCTCATTTAACATCAGTAGAGATACAGTCAGTCCTGGAGTTTTGCCTCAGCTTCCACTGTGTATGTTAATTGAATACTTTCCATGGGTGACCTCAGGACCTCGGGTATCATTAGCCCTCTCTGGTTGTACAAAAATAGTCCAAAAACAAACGTACAAAGCCTCGTCCCTCAAAAAAAAGGTTAAAATTACTTCTAGGTAATGGATGATTATTAAAGAGCGCTGATTGGGACCCTTGCTCTGTGACTGTACAGATGGATGTAATTGTGCAGATTGATGTTTCCAGAGCGAGGGAAACAATTGCCCATGCATCTCACATGATGTGAGTCAGTGGATGAGAATGCTCTCTGTGAGCAGGCTGCCACTTTCCAATTCAATTACTCCGTCCTGATTTTACACTTGTTTTCTATTACTTTAAACAAAGAATTTTAAACCTTTTGAAAAGGTCACAGCTTTCACGATCAAAATGTTGCAGATGACTCAGTTCTAACAGGATGCTGCCCCCAGCTTCCCTAGCACCACCACCCCCACCCTCCCAGGCCTTGACTTCCGCTGTAACCAAGTCGGCACCAATGCACGGGAGGTCCTGACAGTAAAGGGAAGCCCCACACCTGCTGGTTTTACCCTTAGAAGGGACTAGAGTGCTAACTTTCACTGGGCCCACAGTTTTTATTTATTTAGCACTGGTGCAGCGGTTGCCTGCTGACGTGATAGAGATTGTCCTCCAGGATCATTCTGGTGGAGAAAGGAAGAAACAAAGAAAGTAAGTTGCACTTATATAGCACCTTTCATGACCCCATGGAGCTGTACTCAAGTGTCAGACTTGGCTCATGGTAGCACACTTGCTAGCCGCAGAAATATTAGTTCAGTGAGTGAGTGGTCAATCTATGGAGCAGGCTCCCTGGGGAAATGGTGGAAGCAGATAGCATCACTTCATTCAAATACAAATGAGATAGATTTCTTTCAGAAAACAACACTTTGGGATACAATAATCTGTATACAGTAATTTGAGACATGACATGTGGTAAGTAAGGAAAAAGGTGACTTTAAATATGTAAGCATTGAGCACCTTCAGTAGTGTACGTTATTGTATATTATTACTGCATACATCAAGGACATTATATGGTCTCTGGTGATCAACCATCGGGGATGCAGAGAATCGGGCGAGCAGGCATGTAGGGGATGCCATTCAGTGGCCAGGCTGAGTATTTAGCGCAGGGGATAAATGCGCTTTTTACTCAATGCACTCATTACGTTCATAAACTATGGTAATTACCTGTTAGCACCACCTCCGATGTTCAATGTCCGAAATACGCTGAAGTCGTTGAGTGCCCATTTAATGAGCGTCGCTATGAAGACACTTTCAGCCATTTTGGAGATTGCACTCTTAAAGGGGAGTGCTGATATTGACTATAGAACATTGTGCTGCTGCAGTACTCATTCTTCATTCAGTCTTTTTTTGCATTGATCTTGTTGCAATTCCTACTCATTTTGGTTGTGGCCTAGTTTTTTATTATTTTGGATTTATTTGCAGCCACCTGTTGACCTGTTGGCTGTTGCAATTTGGATCTGTGGTTCCCAAAGCTCTCCACCACAGGGATTTTCCTCATGTATGTTGCAGACTAATTGAGAGAGATTAATTGACATGATTAATCAACAATTCCACTATCACTGTATCATGGGACTACCAGGATGGTAGAAGGTGAACTAGATAGACCTTGGTCTATTTGCATCTAGCAATTCCTATGTTCCTAAGCCCCATTCCAGAGATTTGAGCACATATTCTAGACTGACACTTCAGAGCAGTATTCAGGGAGTGCTGCACTGTCAGAGGTATTATCTTTCAGACCAGATGTTAAACCGAGGCCCCGTCTCCCCGCTCAGGTGGATGTAAAAGATCCCATAGATGAAGAGTAGGGAAGTTCTCCCCGGTGTCCTGGCCAATATTTATCCCTCAACCAACATCACTAAAAAAGATTATCCAGTCATTTATCTCATTGCTGTTTGTGGGACCTTGCTGTGCACAAATTGACTGCTTCATTTTCTACATTACAATAGTGACTACACTTCTAAAAAGTACTTAATTGGCTGTGAAGCACTATGGCACACTCTGAGGTTGTGAACGATGCTACAGAAATGCATGTCTTTTCCTTTCTCTTTACCTCAAAGATTCAGTGCCTTCAGGAGAGGAGAGGAGAAAATAGGCAAGAAAAAAGAAATCCAAAATGAGCTATTATCACCCGCATGCAGCCCCGTGGAGTGGTGCATGTGGTTTTTAACCTGGAATTCCTCCACACCACCCCTCACCCAAACGGAGCCTCATCACCGGTAGAGGCCAGAAGCTAGGCCCTTCCCTGTAGACAGGGAGGGGAAAAGTTGAGGGAGAGCCGTCCTCAAGGGCCTCTCACAAACCTCCTGGGCAATTCTCAGATCAGCATCAGAGGACCTGCAGGAATAGGAGCCTGTTGGCTATATAGGGGGGGCATGGGGGAGGTCCAATGGGGAAAGAAGAAAAATTGCTAAGTAAAAATATCTCCATTTAGAATTGCAGAGTTAGTAATTTTACCACAAGTAAGTCCGCCTAAGACCGGAGTGCTGTATTCTGGAAGGTGATGGATACACACACCTGGAGCAGGGTTATGTGACGTTTAGTTAGGCGATGAATTTTAAAATGTCTACCTGATCATTCCAAGTCCAGTTCTGAATAAAACTCAACAGTGTGACTTTATATTTCTGTGCTGTAAACTCACATCCATTAGTACAGTGCTGTCTGACAGAAATTGCTGACTAGCCACAGGTGTTGCTACCGTTTTAGCCACACACACTAATTTCATGTGTATATTTACTTAACATCTCCCACCATTCAGTAACCAAGGAGGCAATGATCAAAAAATTCTCGCACACTCTGCCTTTTTGTCACCATTTTACCAACAAACGCACAAAACGTTTAAAGTTCACATGCAAACGCTGTGTGAATACGAGTATTGAGATCACATGCCCAGTGATGGTGTCTATTACACATTTTTTTTATTTACTAATCTGAAACACAATTATCCCCATCTGGATTACCAATTATCCACATGTGGCTTTTGGCTAATGTATTGGACAACACTGTATTAGTAACTCTGTACAGTTCCAATTAAATGTTCAGAGACAAAATCAGAGCAGGTCCCTCACAGTGTTTCCACTCTCACCCTGCCCCACAACTGGCGTAATTCCTCACGGGGGGGGGGTGAAAAATTAGAGGGAGAGTCACTTCCAGCAGCCCTCTCACACAATTCCTAGCGCCAGGCTTCAGGGCAGCAATGAGTGAGGCCTTTGGGGAAGATTCATGCCTGTCCTCTGAGCCAGGTGGAGAAGGGAGAAGTGGAAGGGGGTTAGAGAATGTGATTCAGGCACTACCACTTGTGATGTAGCGAATGTTCCCAATGGCCACAGAAGTGTTTAAAATGCTGCACATCTTACTCAAAGCAAAGAAAGCCCCTCTATATCATTACTGAATCCAGCAACATTTTACTCTTACTTCAGATGTCTGAATGAAACCATTCCAACACAAAAATGTGCAAGCAAAGCATGGGGGGGTGGGGGTTAGATCTTGACTTTGTGGGGTGGTGTAAAATGGGTGGTAGCAGATCACTCCTCACTTTTATTTCCATTGACTTCAATGGGAGAGATGTAAAACAGGCGATCACCCATTTTACATTATCACACAAGGTTAAAATCTACCTCATTTACTGCCAACAAAAGACAGCTAATAAAAACATCTCTTTTAAGGCGCCGGCAATTTGAAAATGCAAAGCGAGTCTCAATAGGCACTGATGCACTAAACATAAATAAATAAGGACAATCTATTTCTGTCCGGTCTCTTTAAAAATGAAGAGGTAGAAGAAAGGGATGACTAATTAAAGGCACAGATGTCAATAAAGAGATAGATGGGTGAATGGACAGTGATGAAGCAGTGCATCAAATAATCAGAAGCTCTTATCTGTGCTGTTTACTCACTGTGCTGAACGCTAATAAGGGCACCTGCTCTGACTCATATATACCGCTATACGCACACATTAACACATTCGCGCCAGCTCACCCAGTCTTTACTGGCACTTCCATTCCGTCATTGTCCGCTCTGGATTTCAAAATTCCGTGGACTGTTTCCTTTCTTTTTTGCTGTTCAAAGGGGCTGGAAATAAATGCACTATATTTTTTTAAAATGCTCTTTCTCCTCTAGATATGTCTCCAGTCATGATTTTAGCAACATAAATAACTGACAGGTTGCCGTAGCAACCCTGCACTGCAATGGATCTTCTCTTTCATTTCTGATTTTTAAATTTTAAAAAATTGTCTGCGTATACGCACCAAAGCAAAAAAAAAACCTCTTCAAAGTTTTACTGTTACAGTGCTATAATATTATTTTTGTATTCAACAAAAATATCTTGAAGCAAGCTGTAATCCCTTGTTTTTTATCCCCCCCACTTTCCTTCCCAATTTTCTGGGGTTTTTTCTCCTTTTACCTCCTAAAGATATTGATTCCTTGCTGCGATACAGTCCGAGAGGAGCTGGTTGGTTCTTCCAGTAGTGCTATAAGATCTTTGATGTCCAACTCAGAAAGGCAAACGGGGTCTGGGTTTAAAGTATCATGCTTAAAATGTCCTCCCTTCTTCCTTACCCCCCTCCAGTGTAAAGAGACACCAACTGGAGAGGCCAAGTGTCCAGAGCATTGTAAATGGAGCCCATGGGGCTACCAGGGCTTCACAAATTAACTCCCATGTACACATCAACACCACTCCAGAAATGTGACCCTGCACATTAATGGCCGGTATCCAGGAGCAGCCACAATGCTTTCATTATGCAGCAGTCCACAGTCCTTATATGATTGGAAGGTTCGGAGAGAATGTCTGCGGGGAGACCAGGGCTATCCTTTGCAGCCTTGGTTCATGACCCCAGTTCGAAGCCCATACAAAGCAGCAAAGCCCAAGCACAATAAGGCCCAAGCCATTGCCCACGTTTTAGTGGAGCGCAGCATAGGGACACAGAAGCAATGATCACATTGTTTGACCGGCTCCGATGGGGGCGCTGTGTTACAGTCCTGGCAACGTTTCCAAAATCATCGCCATCTGCTCTGTAGTTTGGACATCCAAAGAGGAGGTTAGCATGCAGCAGAATAAGGTGCATGCTCACTGTGGCTGCAGTGTGCACTATCTACAGGATGCACTGCAGCAACTCACCAAGGCTTCTTCGGCAACACCTCCCAAACCCACAACCTCCACTACCTAGAAGGGCTAGGGTAGCAGGTGTATCTAAATTTCCCTCCAAGTCACACACCATCCCGACTTGTGACATATATCGCTGTTCCTTCATCGTCGCTGGATCAAAATCCTGGAAATCCCTACCTAACAGCACTGTGGGAGAACCTTCATCACACGGACTGCAGTGGCTCAAGAAGACGGCTCACCACCACCTTCTCAAGGGCAACTAGGGATGGGCAATAAATGCCAGCCTTGTCAGCAATGCCCACATCCCAAGAATTAATTTTTAAAAATCATGGGGGCTGAAAGCCTGCAGGAAGAGGAGGAGGAGTGAGATATAGATGGAGATTACCTCGGAGCTCTGTAATCGAGAATTACTTTCGGTAATGGGCACCTCCTGCCTCTCATCAGCCTAATTTCCCCAAAGGCCTCCCACACGTTGCTGCCCTGAGACATGTTCCCTCCACAGCCATCTTATATCCCCTCCTACTTTTCCATTGCCCCCATCTAACAAAGGAGATGTAAAAAGATCTATATTTATTTTGTGCTATTTACACAGCGATGTTCTGTACACCCTAAGCCCATGACCTATAAAATATGTTTCTCCTACTTCTTAATCTTAAGCCGTGTTTATGTGCTCCCTGGGTCCATGTCCATCTGTGGGAGAGGACAGACTGTCGACATTTCCTGCTGCTGTCCATCACCAGGGTCCATGTCCATCTGTGGAGAGGACAGACTGTCGACATTTCCTGCTGCTGTCCATCACCAGGGTCCATGTCCATCTGTGGAGAGGACAGACTGTCGACATTTCCTGCTGCTGTCCATCACCTGGGTCCGTGTCCATGTGTGGAGAGGACAGACTGTCGACATTTCCTGCTGCTGTCCATCACCTGGGTCCATGTCCATCTGTGGGAGAGGACAGACTGTCGACATTTCCTGCTGCTGTCCATTGCCTGGGTCCATGTCCATCTGTGGAGAGGACAGACTGTCGACATTTCCTGCTGCTGTCCATCGCTTGGGTCCGTGTCCATGTGTGGAGAGGACAGACTGTCGACATTTCCTGCTGCTGTTCATTGCCTGGGTCCGTGTCCATCTGTGGAGAGGACAGACTGTCGACATTTCCTGCTGCTGTCCATTGCCTGGGTCCATGTCCATCTGTGGAGAGGACAGACTGTCGACATTTCCTGCTGCTGTTCATCGCCTGGGTCCGTGTCCATGTGTGGGAGGGGACAGACTGTCGACATTTCCTGCTGCTGTTCATTGCCTGGGTCCATGTCCATCTGTGGAGAGGACAGGTCATCGACCTGAAACGTTAACTCTGTTTCTCTCTCTAAAGAGGCTGCCTCACTTGCTGAGTGTTTCCAGCATTTTCTGTTTTTATTTCAGATTTCCAGCATCCGCAGTATTTTTCATTTGATTTTGTATTCCAGCCTTTAGACACGGAATCAAATTACAAGAGCCACTCTCTCAGGGCTTTCAGGGTCTGATGGGAACCATTAGATTTGCTGCCCCCCTGATCAGTGGCCACTCTGAACCTGGGCCCAGGGCCACTCTGAACCTGGGCCCAGGGCCACTCTGAACCTGGGCCCAGGGCCACTCTGAACCTGGGCCCAGCACCAATGACATGGCAGGAGTGTTCCCTCTATTAGGTTAGCTGAACACACCAGGCCTCCCACTTAGCCCATCAGAGGCCTACTCAGAGCATGCAGGAGGCAGAAACAGGCTGTTTAGGGACAGCACAAGATATACAAAGAGAAAGAAAGAGCTTGCATTTATATAGCGCCTTTCACAAACTCATGATGTCCCAAAGCACTTTACAGCCAATGAAGTACTTTTGAAGTGTAGCCACTGTTGTAATATAAGAAATGCGGCAGCTAATTTGCGCACAGCAAGGTCCCACAAACAGCAATGAGATAAATGACCAGATGGCAATTGGTTGAAGGATAAATATTGTCCAGGATACCCGGAGAACCCCTCTGCTTTTCTTCGAATAGTGCCATGGGATCTTTTGCGTCCACCTGGGAAGGCAGATATCAGATTAACATCTCATCCGAAAGATGGTACCTCCAACAATGCAGCACTCCCTCAGTACAGGAAGTTGCATCCTGGATTATGTGCTCAAGTCTCTGGAGTGGGACTTGAAGCTACAACCTTCTGACTCACAGGCAAGAGTTCTACCCACTGAGCCAATGCAGCCCACAGAAGGCCCTTCCCAGGACTCAGCTGTCGTGAGACAAGGGCCATCTCGGTCTGAGGAGGCCATCGGCCAACTGCCTCTCACAACACTGTCCCCCAGGTTACACTTGGAAGAAGCAACAGAGTAGATAATAGCAGGGACACCAGTCACATAACAGGGACAGAACAGGTCCCACCCCATTTCCCCACCATAATACCCCAATACACACCGGAAACTCGAAGCCCTTGTGCCTTGTCCATGAATTAAAGGGACAGCTACCACATTAAAACAATGATGTGGAGATGCCGGTGATGGACTGAGGTGGACAAATGTAAGGAATCTTACAACACCAGGTTATAGTCCAACAAATTTATTTTAAAATCACAAGCTTTCGGAGATTATCTCCTTCGTCAGATGAATGAATGAAAAGGTTCTCAAATCGCATATCTTATACTATGTTGGGACAGCATCACACCAATCAAAATACACGTAACCCCACCAGCAAAAAGGGGGAAAAAATTTATATGTTTTTTAAAATTCTCTCTCTCTCTCTCTCTGCCATTTTGAGTTTCTTTCTGCCTGCCTGTGTAATAGACACAATGTATATCGAGTGTACTGGGACGTGCTGTTCTCCGTGACTGGCCTGTTTGAATAACAACGACACCTTTTGATTGGTGTGATGCTGTCCCAACATAGTATAAGATATGCGATTTGAGAACCTTTTCATTCATTCATCTGACGAAGGAGATAATCTCCGAAAGCTTGTGATTTTAAAATAAATTTGTTGGACTATAACCTGGTGTTGTAAGATTCCTTACATTAAAACAAGACAGAACTGCTTCACACTGGCGGGCCGAATTTTGCGACTGACAGCCAACAGTGCTCCTGGCCAGACCCCTTTTCCGTGCAAAGCTTAGTCTACATACAGGAGGAGGGGCTTGATGTACAAAATTCACCAAAACCAGCCCTCCCTGCTGTGGGGACACACACACACACACACACCTTGGGGAGCACCACCCCGATTTTGGCAATCTGGTCAAATCAGAGCTTTAATGTTCACGCAGGAAGAATGGGCATTGACTGAGGTACCAAGAAGGGTTAGTGGCCTCGGAAATGTTTTGGGAAGAAATAAGTGCCTTCAAGAGAGAAAGGATCAAGAGAAAATTGGCAAAGAAAATAGGACAACAGCTGCTGCAAAAGCCGTTAGTAGGGCTTATGTTTGACTTGAACTGGAATTATCTTTTGGCAAACTGGTTGGTTGGAAAACCAATTAAAGTGTTGTAAGCCAAAATCAGCAGTCGCCAGACTGATAGAGACAAGCAGACGGAGCAGATCAGGTATCTTGGCATACAGCACTGAGAGAGGGAGGGAGAGGGAGTGTGCAGACTGAATTCAGAGAGACAGGAGTTGGAGACCTTGCATGGCAGAGCAGGAGGAGAGTGTGAGTGAAAAGAGAAAGAGAGAGAGGAAATACGAGAGTGAGAGGATGATTGAAAATGAGTCGGGGGGAAGAGAGTAATTTCAAAAGGAATAGTGAGTGAGATGGAGGGAGAGGGTATGAGAAAGTTGTAGTAAGTGAGAATAGGAGCATGTCAAGTCACTCATTTAAAGTGAGACACATCTCATTTTGTGGAATAAGCAATCCATCTAACTCTTTTTGATTATAAGGGCTGATGTTCCTCCGCAAACTGGAAACTTAGCAGGGTGAGATTTCCGCCACTTCATGTGACACCCACACTCCTCACTCTGGTGGGGAGGCCTCATTTGATAGGCAGGTGAGTATTTCATCAGTCTTCCAGCTCCTGAGTAGCTTACTGATGCTGGGAGGGCGGGAAATGTGGGGCGCTGCTGCATTTAAAGGGTTGCAGCTGCTTAAAGAACTGGAAGCTCAGCAAATTTGGGAAGGGTTTGACAAAGCAGAAGGAAGAGCAGCACTGGGGGTATCAGCAGTGCCAGGAGCCCCCAGGTTCTTGGACATTTCTGTGGGCATACTGTTGGCAAAGATAAAGGCAAGGAGATACCAGCTCTTTGGAACCCAACAGGAAGCCCCAGAAGAGGGTGATGTAGACAATATGGAGGGAGGTGACTCAGACAGTCAGTGTCACCTAGTCCACCTCACATGCAGCCACATAAGTGCCACAGATGGTTTAATGGCCTCACGAGGTTGATCATGGTAAGTGAAGCCACAAGTACCCATGCTCATCCAGAAAGAATACTGGAAGCATAGTGGCGGACAATTAAGCAACTAACGGGAGAAGGAAGCTCTATGAACATCCCTGCCTTCAGTCATGGTGGAGTCCAGCACGTGAGTGAAAAAGACAAGGCTGACGGATTCGCAACCATCTTCAGCCAGAAGTGCCAAGCAGAAGATCCTTCTCGGCCTCCTCCCGATATCCCCACCATTACAGAAGCCAGTCTTCAGCCCATTCGATTCACTCCACATGATATCAAGAAATGGCTGAGTGCACTGGATACAGCAAAGGCTATGCGCCCCAACAACATCCCGGCTGTAGTGCTGAAGACTTGTGCTACAGAACTAGCTGCGCCTCTAGCCAAGCTGTTTCAATGCAGCTACAACACTGACATCTACCCGACAATGTGGAAAATTGCCCAGGTATGTCCTGTCCACAAAAAGCAGGACAAATTCAATCCGGCCAATTACCGCCCCATCAGTCTACTCTCAATCATCAGCAAAGTGATGGAAGGTGTTGTCGACAGTGCTATCAAGAGCCACTTACTCACCAATAACCTGCTCACCGATGCTCAGTTTGTGTTGGGCCAGGACCACTCGGCTCCAGACCTCATTACAGCCTTGGTCCAAACATGGTCAAAAGAGCTGAATTCCAGAGGTGAGGTGAGAGTGACTGCCCTTGATATTAAGGCAGCATTTGACCGAGTGTGGCACCAAGGAGCCCTGGTAAAATTGAAGTCAATGGGAATCAGGGGGAAAACTCTCCAGTGGCTGGAGTCATACCTAGCACAAAGGAAGATGGTAGTGATCGTTGGAGGCCAATCATCTCAGCCCCAGGGCATTGCTGCACGAGTTCCTCAGGGCAGTGTCCTAGGCCCAACCATCTTCAGCTGCTTCATCAATGACCTTCCCTCCATCATAAGGTCAGAAATGGGAATGTTCACTGATGATTGCACAGTGTTCAGTTCCATTCGCAACCCCTCAAATAATGAAGCAGTCCGTGCCCGCATGCAGCAAGACCTGGACAACATCCAGGCTCGGGTTGATAAGTGGCAAGTATTTGTGCTACACAACTGCCAGGCAATGACTATCAAGAGAGAGTCTAATCATGTTACCTTGGCATTCGATGGCATTACCATCACTAAGCCCCTCACCATCAATATCCTGGGGATCGCCATTGACCAGAAACTCAACTGGACCAGCCATATAAATACTGTGGCTACAAGAGCAGGTCAGAGGCTGAATATTCTGCGGCAAGTGGCTCATCTCCTAACTCCCCAAAGCCTCTCCACCATCTACAAGTCAGGAGAATGAAGGAATACTCTCCATTTGCCTGGATGAGTGCAGCTCCAACAACACTCAAGAAGCTTGACACCATCCAGGACAAAACAGCCCACTTGATTGGCACCCCATCCACCACCCTAAACATCCATTCCCTCCACCACCGGTGCACCGTGGCTGCAGTGTGTACCATCCATAGGATGCACTGCAGCAACTCACCAAGGCTTCTTTGTCAGCACCTCCCAAACCCGCGACCTCTACCACCTAGAAGGACAAGGGCAGCAAGTGCCTGGGAACAACACACCTCCAAGTTCCCCTCCACATCACATACCATCCTGGCTTGGACATATATTGTGGTTCCTTCATTGTCAAAATCCCTGAATCCCCTACTTAACAGCACTGTGGGAGAACCTTCACCACATGGTTCAAGAAGAAGGTTCACCACCACCTTCTCAAGGACAACTAGGGATGGGCAATAAATGTCGTCCTTGCCAACGATGCACATATCCCAAGAATGAATTAAAAGAAAAATCACCTCCATACCTACCATGTCCTCACGGTGTGAATGACAAGATGGATGTGAGAGTTAATGTTGACAATTACCTCATGCCCCACACACACTCTTTTCAACATTCCCCTGTGCCATATTCCAGTGGCTGAGACCAAGGAGTTAGACTTGAAAGACAAGAGATTGCTGCAATGCCTGCTCCCCAAAGCATTCTCGCCATGAATGGACGGAGGCACTGGGGTGAAATTAAATGTCGTGCCAAATCAGGGGCCTTTCTCAGTCTGTATTCTCCTCATAAAATAAAAGGTTGCCCACAATCAGTGGCAAAGAACTACTACGGTGGCGGGAGATGGGAACTCTAACCATCCGACCACTTAGTAAGCACCAGGGGGAAACTCTTCAATTCATCAAGGGGCATGCAGGAAAGGCATTGGGAGGTGGGGAAGTTGGAGGCAAGCTTCCAGGAAAAGTTTGGTAATAGGAGGGATCGCCCATGGTACAGTGAGTTGTTACAGTTAAGGTGAACGCTCATAGACTGTAAAGTCTCCTATCATTGCTCAGTCACGTCTTCAAAATTACGTCTGAGAGTCCAACCAACTTTGTTACCCTCCTAGGGGATGATGCCCCTCGTCAGAAGACGGCAAGTTCCAAAAACAGCCTGGCACCTCCAGTGTGACTACTCCTGCACCAGATTCACCAACTCCATCATGGCACTTTACTTATATGAGCACCAGTCCAGATATACCCGCTTGGGAGGATGCAATTGGCAAAGGGATTATGCACTGGGCACCAGTGAGCAGGAGGAACTGGCAGGGGAAGAGAAGGAGCCAACCATACCTCACGGAGGATGGAAAAATGACTGCCCCGGCTGAGGATCATAGTGATCCTGATCTCAGGGCCCAGTTATCAAAGGCAAAATGACCATGGAGCATTGACCTCGTCCAGGCAGTGGCGAATGTTTCCATGCATGTGGTGAAGATAGTGGGTAAGTTAGAGGAAACCAGTACTTCCACCCGCAAAACTTTGGCTCGGTGTCAATATTTGTCTTGTTCCACTTCTGTGAAGCGCCTGGAGAAGTTTTCCTACATTAAAGAGGCTACATAAATGCAAATTGTTGTAGATAGTAGTAGCAAGGAATTAGTGAGGTGATTCATCGAGCGTGGGAAGTGGGGGAGGATGTGCTCCTTTCCTAATGGCGGCTGAGGAGAAGGCAGCCTATGGCATCAGTGTTGTGGGACCCAGAACTCATGGGTAGTCGCCTGAAAAGGAGGTTTGAGGAACTTCATACCTACGTGCAGGCTCTGAGGACAATCTACCAGGATGTGCCACAACAGATAGGTGCAACTCTCGAGTCTACAGCTCTTTTGCAACAACACCACAGAAGCTTTGACTTCTTTGCAGGTAAGGATGCAGCATATTCCCAGCAAAGAAGCAGCCCTGGACCAGTCAGTGGCTCCACTGGAAGTGCTGCAGCTCTGGAGACAATAGGGGACAGATTGGACCATGGCTTCCAAACCCTGGTGACTGTGTCTCAGACCTTTTGCGATCTGATAGCTGCCAGTAGACCAGACATTCTGCTGATCAGTGGTGCTACAGAAACAGGGCCCAGTGGAATGGTGGCAGCTGGAGTCCACGTGCCTGATACCTCTTAGGACAGTGAGGCATGCCAAGCCTCCGGCACCATGCCAGTGGTGAGAACAGGCTGCTCAGGAGCATCCTCCAGGGGTATGGCCAGCAGCAGCTCCATGCCATGAGCCAGAGATGAGGACCACCTCAGTCCTACAATCCTTCTATAAAGGCATGAGGAGCCAACCAGCACCCACATTCCTGGCCTCTCAGGTAGCACTTAGAAGGAGTAGGAGCTAGAAAGGCATGTCTAGGCACCCAGGGGAAGCACAGAGTTAGGAAAGAATAAGGTGACTGTTTGGATGTGGCCATTATTGTATTAAAGTAGAACAAGTACTTATGTTGTGTTTTGATACTGTCCATCAGGAAAAGGAACAGGCTCGCTCGAAAGGGTGCAGGATTCTCACAGAAAAAGTGGGAGGGCGCCGATAATACAACACCAAGGAACCAGTCACGGGAACACTCAGGAAATCTCCCCATTTCCCACATGGCCAGTCCGCCTCTTAAAGGGAGCACACATTTGGTACTGACTGATTCAGTCAAGTGATGATTATTGTCAAAGTCATGTTGGGGCAAAGAGTGACATGGCATGTGTTGTTATGCGGTAGGATGGATATTGGCATAAGGGGATATCTGTTTATTTTGCAAGTGGAGGAGAAGGAAGTCAGGCTGTGGTGTCCAGGCAGACTGAATCATGGAGAGAAAACTTCTGAGTGTATCTGCCCTCCAATGTCCCTTGCAGCTGTTAGCAAGGACTCTTGACTGGATTTTCTGCTCCCTGGCGTTCGGGATCCTCCAGAATCAGCTCCTCCTCTTCAGCCACGTCAGGGCAGAGCAGGCAATGATAATTCTGGAGACCCTCTTTGGAGCGTAGCATCTAGGCAGTGAAAGCAGAATGGTCATCTCAATCACCAGCCTGGAGGCTGCACTGCGGGTGAAGCCTCAGTCAAACCTGCAAAATTGGACTGCGGTCCGTCAGGTTTATAAAGGTTTATGAGGACCCGAGCATGCCTGAAGAGCGAGCGTCAAAACAAAACCCAAAACCAGGCGGAACGGGAGCTAAAACCCAGCGACAGATTTTCCCTGCAGGAGAAAGAAAGGCACTCACAAGTCTCAGAGACACTGGCACAAAGCCTGCAATATTCACAAATCCAGACTAAAACAAAGCTTGGCTGCGGTGATTGGAATCCACAGTCCTCAGGCCAACTTTGCAATCCATTGTTTGACTCCAAAAGCCAAAGAAAATTTCAGTTCCATGTCGCTTTGAGTGGTTGGCGTAGATCATAAACTCTCTGGCACACTATCGAGACGAGCACAGTTTGAGAAGGTATTACAAGAACAGATTATTCAACAAAAGTAATTGGATTGGATAGTGGCAGTCGGCATTAATCCTCAGTAAAAGTCAACAGTCACTTGTGTGAACCAAAGGTTGAATGACTCAACTCAGATGGTACTGCACAAGACATTGATAATACCACAGACAGTTCCCCAGAATTGTCTCTCGCTCTGTTCTCCTTCTGCCCCTCTCCCCTTTCCTTCCTCTCCCCCTCTCTTCATTGCTCACTCACCCCTTGGTGGAGGCTCTGGCCAGTAGGCTGTTAAAATTGCCTCAGAGTTCTATCTGAGCAACAACTTGCATTTAACATAGTAACACGTCCCAAGGTGCTTCACAGGAGCGTTATCAGACAAAATTTGACAATGAGCCACATATTAGGACAGATGACCAAAAGCTTGTTCAAAGAGGTAGGTTTTAAGGAGCGTCTTAAAGGAGGAGAGAGAGAGCAGCACAGAGAGGTTTAGAGAGAGAATTCCAGATCTTAGGGCCTAGACAGCTGAAGGGACCACCGCCAACAGTGGAGCGATGAAAATCGGGGGATGCGCAAGAGGCAAGAATTGGAGGAAACACCTTGGGAAGTTTTACTACATTAAAGGCGCGATATAAATGCAAGTTGTTGTTATAGTTGTTTTAGGAGTTGCAGAGCTCAGGGAACCCGAGAAGGAGTAAGGGGGTTGGGAGTGCATAGTTAGAGGTTAATTTACTACTGCACACATCTGGGAACACATCTGCCTTCGAAGGTCACAAGACAAGAAGCCAAATGACACAAAACTCACAGCAGCCTCCTCCACAGGGCCCCCACACGAAAGGACTGGTTCTCAGCTATCACGTCTGCAACACAGAAAGGGTAACCAACCACAGCAGCCGTGAGCTTCACCTTCAAACCCGTTATACCTTCAGGCAAGAAGAGGAAGGAAATGCCCAGAATACTCTGCCTGCCTAAAGATAGCTTCAGGCACCATCTCACCTTCCACTAGTGTAACCAGAACTAACATCCAAAACATATTCCGGGCTTCATTAATGAACCTTAACAAAAGCAGGTCTCATTATATCAGGCTTCGTAATGGACTAATAACAAGTTATCACTCGTTATGAACATTCACTGAGCAATCAGCATACTATTGGTGCCGTGGATAGTAGCATGTCCTAATTAGCACTGAGTGTCAGATACCTGTACCCACTATTGGCAGAGTGTCCGAGAGCTGCACCCCCTATTGGTGCTGTGTCAGATACCAGCACTCCCTATTGGTGCTGTGTCTGATAGCTGTACCCCCTATTGGTGTTGTGTCTGATAGCTGTACCCCCTATTAGTGCTGAGTCTGATAGCTGTACCCCCTATTGGTGCTGTGCCTGATAGCTGTACCCCCTATTAGTGCTGAGTCTGATAGCTGTACCCCCTATTAGTGCTGTGTCTGATAGCTGTACCCCCTATTAGTGCTGAGTCTGATAGCTGTACCCCCTATTAGTGCTGTGTCTGACAGCTGTACCCCCTATTGATGCTGTGTCTGATAGCTGTACCCCCTATTAGTGCTGTGTCTGATAGCTGTACCCCCTATTGATGCTGTGTCTGATAGCTGTACCCCCTATTAGTGCTGTGTCTGATAGCTGCACCCCCTATTGGTGCTGAGTCTGATAGCTGTACCCCCTATTGGTGCTGAGTCTGATAGCTGCACCCCCTATTGGTGCTGAGTCTGATAGCTGTACCCCCTATTGGTGCTGTGTCTGATAGCTGTACCCCCTATTGGTGCTGTGTCTGATAGCTGTACCCCCTATTGGTGCTGTGTCTGATAGCTGTACCCCCTATTGGTGCTGAGTCTGATAGCTGTACCCCCTATTGGTGCTGTGTCTGATAGCTGTACCCCCTATTGGTGCTGAGTCTGATAGCTGTACCCCTTATTAGTGCTGAGTCTGATAGCTGTACCCCTTATTAGTGCTGAGTCTGATAGCTGTACCCCCTATTGGTGCTGTGTCAGATACCGGCACTCCCTATTGGTGCTGTGTCTAATAGCTGTACCCCCTATTGGTGCTGAGTCTGATAGCTGTACCCCTTATTAGTGCTGAGTCTGATAGCTGTACCCCCTATTGGTGCTGTGTCTGATAGCTGTACCCCCTATTGGTGCTGTGTCAGATACCGGCACTCCCTATTGGTGCTGTGTCTGATAGCTGTACCCCCTATTGGTGCTGAGTCTGATAGCTGTACCCCTTATTAGTGCTGAGTCTGATAGCTGTACCCCCTATTGGTGCTGTGTCTGATAGCTGTACCCCCTATTGGTGCTGAGTCTGATAGCTGTACCCCTTATTAGTGCTGAGTCTGATAGCTGTACCCCCTATTGGTGCTGTGTCAGATACCGGCACTCCCTATTAGTGCTGAGTCTGATAGCTGTACCCCCTATTAGTGCTGAGTCTGATAGCTGTACCCCCTATTGGTGCTGAGTCTGATAGCTGTACCCCCTATTAGTGCTGAGTCTGATAGCTGTACCCCCTATTGGTGTTGAGTCTGATAGCTGTACCCCCTATTGGTGCTGTGTCTGATAGCTGTACCCCCTATTAGTGTTGAGTCTGATAGCTGTACCCCCTATTGGTGCTGTGTCTGATAGCTGTACCCCCTATTAGTGTTGAGTCTGATAGCTGTACCCCCTATTGGTGCTGAGTGCCCAACAGCTGCTCTTTGTCTTGGTTCTGAGTGTCTTATTGCAGTGACTGATAAGAGCACCCTCTATTGGCCCTGTGTGCCTAACAGCAGCCTCTTTCATTGGTGCTGAGCACCCTCTGTTGACCGTCCCACCTCTACACTAAATTGCCATGTGAATTTAAATTTCTCCGCTTAGTCATTTCCAAGGACTAATTCGTTGAATTTGATTTTAGGCAGTGCCATTTTTTAAAACTAATTCACAGATGAATCATGTGGAGATGAGATTAACTGAACAAATCTCTGAAAAGGTAACGTTCACTTTTTCCATTTCTAATTTCAACTGACAGCACTAATCACTGCCCCCAGTTACAAAATGTAACACCAGGAGTTTTTTTTTTGTTAACTACAGAAATCTTTGGTTTCCAAAAGATCTTTTCATCATTAATCTTTTGGAAGAAAATCACTTTCCATTTTTGAATCAGGTTTTTCAGTCAACGATGCCTGATTTGAATTGTTGGATATAAATGCAAGGATCGATGTTAAAGAGGCACCTCACTCTCGAGATAGGAGGGGGAAGTGCTCCCAGAGTAAAGCTTGATGGTGAGATGTGGCAAGGCCATCGCTTAACCGAGGTTTAACACCACTACCATCCCTTGAGGTTCATAATGCCCAACAGCCCCGTGCCACAGTAGCTCCCACTCCCATTCAGGGACGACTTGGATAAAGCAGGGGATTGCGAGAGCTGCCCCTTACAGGATCACCACGGGGAAGCACAGTGGTACCAACCAGAGCACTTAATTAATGTGAGGATCACAAAACGAATTCTGATCATTTCCTGATTCCTCGGATTGGACCCTCTTTGTTGGCAAGGTCCACGATGGGAGGGGCTGAAAGATGGCCGTTCAGCTTCAGTAGAGAGGCAATCACCAGGAATTTCCTCAAGGGTTCTTCCTGATCGGCCGCAGTGGCTTCAGCAGAAGATCGATGGAAGCCCCATTTATGTAGTGTATCCGGGGTTTACTAGTTTTCTAGATGGGCACATATGTCACTTGGTGAGTTGTGGTACGTATAAGGTCACGTGGCATTCACATAAAAACCAACTCAAATATCCCCACAGTTACAAAGTTTGTTGGCTTGTCAGGACAGAATTAATATCCAAACTTTCTCACCTGTCTGACGAGATCTGCCCTGACTCCTAACTCCCCTAGGCCGATTCAACACTCCGGCCCTACTGACTATCTAGCTCCACCAGAGGTCTGGCTTTCCAGCCCAATCCAAATCGCGGCTCACTTGACATCCAACTTCTAGGCCTGCCCGAGCCCCCGCCTCCTCAGGCCCGCCCGATCCCCCGCCTCCCCAGGCCTCCCCGACCCCCACCTCCTCAGGCCCGCCCGAGCCCCCGCCTCCCCAGGCCCGCCCGATCCCCCGCCTCCCCAGGCCTCCCCGACCCCCGTCTCCCCAGACCCGCCCGATCCCCCGCCTCCCCAGGCCTCCCCGACCCCCGCCCCCCCAGGCCTCCCCGACCCCCGGCTCCCCAGGCCTCCCCGACCCCCGCCTCCCCAGGCCCGCCCGATCCCCCGCCTCCCCAGGCCTCCCCAACCCCCGGCTCCCCAGGCCTCCCCGACCCCCGCCTCCCCAGGCCCGCCCGATCCCCCGCCTCCTCAGGCCCGCCCGAGCCCCCGCCTCCCCAGGCCCGCCCGATCCCCCGCCTCCCCAGGCCTCCCCGACCCCCGTCTCCCCAGACCCGCCCGATCCCCCGCCTCCCCAGACCTCCCCGACCCCCGCCTCCCCAGGCCCGCCCGATCCCCCGCCTCCCCAGGCCTCCCGGACCCCCGCCTCCCCAGGCTGGCCCGACCCCCGCTTCCCCAGGCTGGCCCGACCCCCGCTTCCCCAGGCCGGCCCGACCCCTATCTCCCCAGGCCTCCCCGACCCCTATCTCCCCAGGCCTCCCCAACCCCTGTCTTCCCAGGCCAGCCCGACCCCTATCTCCCCAGGCCTCCCCAACCCCTGTCTTCCCAGGCCAGCCCGACCCCTGTCTCCCCAGGCCTCCCCGACCCCTGTCTCCCCAGGCCTCCCCGACCCCTGTCTCCCCAGGCCTCCCCGACCCCTGTCTCCCCAGGCCTCCCCGACCCCTGTCTCCCCAGGCCTCCCCGACCCCTGTCTCCCCAGGCCTCCCCGACCCCCGTCTCCCCAGGCCTCCCCGACCCCTGTCTCCCCAGGTATGCCAATACCAGACTCCTGAGCTGTCAAGAAACTGTGCTGTACACTCACAATCTTCACTTTTCTAATACCTTTATGTTGAGCATCAAGTTACAGAACTAAAAATGTTAACTCTCGGTGCCCAAATTAATTAGTCTCAATTTATCCAGTATAATAGTCTCAATTTATCCACTATAAATGGACCATACTTTACAGATATTGTACATATCCAGGTCAGCCATAGTACACTTCATAGTACAATGGTTCTCACAAATACACAAGTGAGTGTGTTTTTGGCTCAGTTTTTAGCACTCCTGTCTCTGAATTGGACGATTATGGGTTCAAGCCCCACTCAAGCACTTGACTGCATCACATAAGCTGGCAAGATGGTGTAGTGTCTATGTCATATACTGCAGGTTCTGCTCAGACACCAGTAGTCACAATTCAGGTTTCAGCCAGGTAGTGCTGTGTTTACATGACTTGGCTCCTGCCTGACTGGAACTTTAACTGTCCGGCCCAGGAGAGAGCTCTGCCTGGATACATGAATGGACAGAGCTCTCTCTCAACAGTTAAAAATGTACATGGTCATTATGAGCTGGGGAGAATCCCTGCTCATTAAACATTTAACTTAAGGTCAGCTAGATTTTAAAAATGCCCAGGGGCTCCAGCATATTCTTGAGTAAACCAAATCAGACCCTGCATTGGATTTACACTCTTAATTTACACAGCAACCCTTAACATGCTGTATTGCATGGCTCCACCAGATTTATCCAGACACCTAAAATGGGACTTGAGAATTCCTATGGTCTGCTCTATGACACCTCTTGTAGTGGCACGGGCCTCATTGTGTCTCTTGTCCCCCTCTATCTACAGGCAATAGCCCTATTCAAACATCCTGATACATGGTTTCAAGTTCTGAGAGATGCCACGGTGAAAGTGTCATATGATGAAAGTCTCATGGCAGCTTCCCGGATATCTGGCACTCAAGTGCAGGATCAGGTAATTGGCAGCACACTAGCTGCACATTAATAGAATGAAAGCCTTTCCTATTCATAAGATTGAGGAGGTTGCTATATGCAGCTTTGAGTGGCATATGGGTTCCATCAATTGCTCCTTGCATCTGTTGGAACCCTGCCAGTCTGTAGAACTGGATATCTCTCTCTGTTTCTCTGGTTCTATTGGGAAGGATATGAATTGTGCAACTCTCCTGAATAGAGCATCAGTGACGCAATGGTTAGCAGCTGCCTTATTAATGTAGCAAAGGTCACTTGGTGCTACCTGGAAAGATCCAGTGACAAAGAAATACAAGGCAGTGGTGACCTTGACTGGTGCAATGATGTTCTCCTGGTGGAATTGGGCTGCAGGTCTTCAGCCAGCAGTTGACGTATTTTCCCAATAATCTCTGGGGTGAAGTGCAGCCTTCTGAAACACTGACAGTCAGAAAAGTGTAAGTAAGACCTGCCTAGCCTGTACACCCTGTTGAGTGGGTATGAGCATATAGGGAAAGGACATCTTCTGTGATGCCTCAATCTAAGAGCCTCCAATCTAGCCTCTTCTATGTCCTCATCCTCCCCTTCATAGCATAAGATTATTGCAAAATTCTTGTGTCTAGTGAAAAGCAACACTTTTAGCAGAGCTGAGTGAAATTCACATCAAAAGTCCTGGCTGAACCTCTAAAAAGATTGACACAAAGTAACCCCAACCTCCATTAGCAGCACACAAAATGGCCTCCTCAGGGATGCCTTACTTCAGCTCCTACGGCCAGTTATATACTGATGGTAATTATTTGGGGGAGGTTTGAGGTGGGAGTTGGGGGGAAATGGGGCATGAGGGGTGAGCTACACCCACTTGACCCTATTTACATGAGGCAGACCATGTGGACCTTAAAGGGGACTGGCACCTTTTTGAAAGGATAATCCACATGCAGTTTTTTAGCAGTAGATTTGAGGCAGTAGTCTCTAAGAACCCATTTCATTCTGTCACTCCAAATCTAACCTAAAATGGGTGGTAATTTGGAGGAAAATCCAAGCCTCTTTCTCTCTCAGATTAATGTTGCTTTCTGAAGTTTATAGAATATAAAAAAACAAGTGCATAATCAGCAGTCAGTCATTTTTCACACACTCTCTCTCTCACACACACACACACACAAATACACACACACACACACACACACGTACAGTACCTCTCTGTTGTTAAAGAAACACCCAATAGGAATTTTGCGGCTGATTTGAACTTTCGGGGTTTATAATGGGCAGCTGGTCCATTACTGCCAGTTTTCCACCCAGCAGTGAAAGTTAAAATCTAACCCTTTACCTGAATAAAGGTTTAGAAATTTGTCCTGTACATTTACTTCACATATTTTTGAAAAACACATGAGCAGAAACTGGTGGAAGCCGAAGAAAAATATTCCATCAGTACAGCTAACTAAACAGTACTGATGCGTCCTGGGTAAATCAGGAATGTGGCACATGCCCAGACTACACAATGTAAATTCAGCTAACAGTATCATGGATCTGGGCCAAAATCAGGTTCGAGCCCAAGCATTTGGGAGAGGCTACAGCCTTCAAGTATAAACATTAATGAAGGCAGTAAAAAAACACAGAAGACAATTCAGTGAGTGAATTTAATGATGTTATTGTGCAATACATGATTTTAACATTTTTAAAATTTTGGACATAAGAAATTGTAGCTACCTAGAAAAATAAGGTGGATGAAAATTTTACAGAAAACACTTTTGAGTTATTTGTGGACAAAATGAAATACATCGCAACCTATTGGCCAGAGCCTGCAATCGCAAAGTGGTAGGAGCTAGTTGACATAGGTTCTTCCCCTTAAAAATGTGGACATAGGAATTTTATAGGGACATAGGAACAGGAGTAGGCCATTCAGCCCCTCCAGCGTATACCGCCATTCAATTAGATCGTGGCTAATATGTACCTCAACTCCATTTACCCGCCTTGGCCACATAACCCTTAATACCCTCACCTCACAAAAATCGATCGACCTCAGTCTTGAAAGCCCCAATTGACCCAGCATCCCCAGCCTTTTGGTGGAGAGAATTCCAGAATTCTACTACCCTTTGTGCTAAGAAGTGTTTCCTGATTTCACTCCCAAATGGCCTGGCTCTAATTTTAAGATTGTGCCTCCTTGTTCTGGAGTGCGACAAAAAAATGCAAAAACAGGAAATAGAGCGTAAGTAGGCAGGAAGAGTTTTAATGAGCTGTACAGAGTGATCTTTGTGTACAGCCAACTATATAAGAAATTATATATCGAGGCGCTGTTGAGGCATTTGCCTGCAGGCCAAACGGGGAACTTTGTGGTTACCGTGCATGTCGGAGGTCATTGTTCGGTTCCGGCAGTGGTGAGCTGGTAATACTGTGTCACTTTAGAGCTTCCTACAATGGTGGGAGACCGAGTTTTTTTTTATTCGTTCATGGGATGTGGG
This sequence comes from Heptranchias perlo, assembly GCF_035084215.1. NCBI lineage: Eukaryota > Metazoa > Chordata > Chondrichthyes > Hexanchiformes > Hexanchidae > Heptranchias > Heptranchias perlo. The sequence continues at coordinate 12,955,667 of NC_090336.1, read as the reverse complement.
CGTCGCTGGCAAGGCCAACATTTATTGCCCATCCCTAATTGCCCTTGAGAAGGTGGTGGTGAGCCGCCTTCTTGAACCCGCTGCAGTCCATGTGGTGAAGACTCTCCACAGTGCTGTTCGGTAGAAACATAGAAAATAGAAGCAGAAGCAGGCCATTCAGCCCTTCCAGCCTGCTGCGCCATTCAATATGATCATGGCTGATCCTCTATCTCAATACTATATTCCTGCTCTCTCCCCATACCCCTTGATGCCTTTTGTGTCCAGAAATCGATCTAGCTCCTTTTTAAATATATATATTCAGTGACTTGGCCTCCACAGCCTTCTGTGGGAGAGAATTCCACAGGTTCACCACCCTCTGAGTGAAGAAATTTCTCCTCATCTCACTCTTAAATGTCCTACCCCGTATCCTGAGATTGTGACCTCTCGTTCTGGACCCCCAGCCAGGGGAAACATCCTCCCTGCATCCAGTCTGTCTAGTCCTGTCAGAATTTTATATGTTTCAATGAGATCCCATCTCATTCTTCCAAACTCGAGTGAATACAGGCCGAGTCGACCCAATCTCTCCTCATACGACAGTCCTGCCATCCCAGGAATCAGTCTGGTGAACCTTCGCTGCACTCCCTCTATGGCAAGTAAATCCTTTCTTAGGTAAGGAGATCAAAACTGCACACAATACTCCAGGTGTGGTCTCACCAAGGCCCTGTATAACTGCAGTAAGACATCCTTGCTCCTGTACTCAAATCCTCTTGCAATGAAGGCCAACATACCATTTGCCTTCCTAACTGCTTGCTGCACCTGCATGTTTGCTTTCAGTGACTGGTGTACAAGGACACCCAGGTCCCTTTGTACATCAACATTTCCCAATCTATCACCATTTAAATAATACTCTGCCTTTCTGTTTTTCCTTCCGAAGTGGATAACTTCACATTTAACCACATTATACTGCATCTGCCATGTATTTGCCCACTCACTCAACTTGTCTAAATCACCTTGAAGCCTCTTTGCATCCTCCTCACAACTCACAATCCCACCTAGTTTTGTGTCGTCAGCAAACTTGGAAATACTACATTTGGTTCCCTCATCCAAATCATTGATATATATTGTGAATAGCTGGGGCCCAAGCACTGATCCCTGCGGTACCCCACTAATCACTGCCTGCCACCCCGAAAAAGACCCATTTATTCCTACTCTCTGTTTCCTGTCTGTTAACCAATTTTCAATCCATGCCAGTATATTACCCCCAATCCCATGTGCTTTAATTTTGCACACTAACCTCTTATGTGGGACTTTATCAAAGGCCTTCTGAAAATCCAAATAAAACACATCCACTGGTTCTCCCTTATCTATTCTACCAGTTACATTCTCAAAAAACTCCAGTAGGTTCTCAAACATGATTTCCCTTTCATAAATCCATGTTGACTTTGTCTAATCCCGTTGATATTTTCTAAGTGGCCAGTTATCACATCCTTTATAATAGATTCTAGCATTTTCCCTCCTACTGATATTAGGCTAACCGGTCTGCAGTTCCCTGTTTTCTCTCTCCCTCCTTTTTTAAATAGTGGGGTTACATTTGCCACCCTCCAATCTGCAGGAACTGTTCCATAATCTATAGAATTTTGGAAGATGACAACTAATGCATCCACTATTTCCATGGCTACCTCTTTTAGTACTCTGGGATGCAGATTATCAGGTCCTGGGGATTTATCGGCTTTCAGTCCCATTAATTTCTCCAGCACTTTTTTTCACTAATACTAATTTCCTTTAATTCCTCCTTCTAACTAGTCCCTTGGTTCCCTAGCATTTCTGGGAAGGTATTTGTGTCCTCTTCCATGAAGACAGAACCAAAATATGTGTTTAATTGCTCTGCCATTTCCCTGTTCCCCATTATAAATTCTCCTGTTTCTGACTGTAAGGGACCTACATTTGTCTTCACTAATCTTTTTCTTTTTACATACGTAGGGAGTTCCAGGATTTTGACCCAGGAATGGCGATATATTTCAAAGTCGGGATGGTGTGTGACTTGGAGGGGAACGTGCAGGTGGTGTTGTTCCCATACACCTGCTGCTCTTGTCCTTCTAGATGGTAGAGGTCACGGGTTTGGGAGGTGCTGTCGAAGAAGCCTTGGCGAGTTGCTGCAGTGCATCCTGTGGATGGTACACACTGCAGCCACGGTGCGCCGGTGGTGAAGGGAGTGAATGTTTAGGGTGGTGGATGGGGTGCCAATCAAGCGGGCTGCTTTGTCCTGGATTTCGAGCTTCTTGAGTGTTGTTGGAGCTGCACTCATCCAGGCAAGTGGAGAGTATTCCATCACACTCCTGACTTGCGCCTTGTAGATGGTGGAAAGGCTTTGGGGAGTCAGGAGGTGAGTCACTCGCCGCAGAATACCCAGCCTCTGACCTGCTCTTGTAGCCACAATATTTATATGGCTGGTCCAGTTAAATTTCTGGTCAATGGTGACCCCCAGGATGTTGATGGTGGGGGATTCGGCGATGGTAATGCCGTTGAATGTCAGGGGGAGGTGGTTAGACTCTCTCTAGTTGTAGATGGTCATTGCCTGGCACTTGTCTGGCGCAAATGTTACTTGCCACTTATCAGCCCTATCCTGGATGTTGTCCAGGTCTTGCTGCATGAGGGCACGGACTGCTTCATTATCTGAGGGGTTGCGAATGGAACTGAACACTGTGCAATCATCAGCGAATATCCCCATTTCTGACCTTATAATAGAGGGAAGGTCATTGATGAAGCAGCTGAAGATGGTTGGGCCTAGGACACTGCCTTGAGGAACTCCTGCAGCAATGTCCTGGGGCTGAGATGATTGGCCTCCAATAATCACTACCATCTTCCTTTGTGCTCGGTATGACTCCAGCCATTGGAGAGTTTTCCCCCTGATTCCCAATGACTTCAATTTTACTAGGGCTCCTTGGTGCCACACTCAGTCAAATGCTGCCATGATGTCAAGGGCAGTCACTCTCACCTCACCTGAGTGGGGTCTGGAGAGGTGAGAGAGCAGAAAGGAATGAACCCACAGGAAGGGAACGAACATATTTGCAGTTAGAGACTCTGTCCATATATTAAAAGCACTGGTTTTGGTCTCACACGTCTGTCCACATTTACAGTGGAAGGGGTCGCACCGTACCATTTTTGATGTGTTATCTCATCATCATAAGGAGTGAGAAGTGAATAAGTTTATGTACTGCAGTCAGTTCCTGTCCATTGGGCAGCAAGCCTAGCATGCGTATAAGGTGGGTGAATGTTGAGACTGGTGGTGCCTCTTGTGATCTCCTGGATTTCTCTTCAGAAGGTGAAGCATGACCAAGAGGCATGCAGCAATGAGCCCTTTCCATCACACCCCGTCCAGCGTGTCTGAGGGATTGTGTGGAACTTGTGGAGTTTGGGTTGAGAGAGGTATCTTTGGTTCACGGTTCTGAACCAGTTTTTTTACTTTTAGTTCCAAGTCAAATCCTTCACCTGATTTAATTTTGGCCTAATTTTGACTTTTTAAAGGAAAGGTATCACTGGAATGCTCAACAGTAGGATCTGTGCCACCAGCAGTTCTATGAATCACGACTTAAAAACAGAAAATGCTGGTAATATACAGGAGGGCAGTCGGCAACTGAAAATAGAAAATACAGGTCAGCATTCAGGCTGGGAGCCTCTCAAATTTCCTAGTTTTTCTTTTTATCCCTACTATAAATCATTATGGTTTAAAAATTACAGGTTACAGTGGTAACTAACCTGTGGTAACTAAATTCATGCTGGGATACTAGTTGGTCGAATCCTAATTCCAGGACGGCAGACCTAGCAGAAGAAAGAAAGGGTTTGCATTTATATAGCACCTTTCACGACCTTACGATGTCCCAAAGCACTTTACAGCCAATGAATTACTTTTGAAGTGTAGTCACTGTTGTAATGTTGAAATGTAGGAAAGCACCATTTGAGAGAGCAGGTCAATAGGTTTATTTAAAGAACTACTGCAGTTTAGAGCACAGATTATTTAGACGGGGCCTAGACATCAAACAACATGTTTTGGTTCAGTAACTTCCATCTGGCTCCTTTAATCCATGTTGCTAAGATATCACAGCTGTCTATCAGTCCCAAATACAGACATGGTGAGACACAGACAAGGTTTATGGTAGAGAATCCTCCGAGACCTGAATCATGAGCATAAACCTTGGAAGTTTAGGAATTTTCAGGATAAGAAGTTTGAGAGTCGGTGTTTAATGGCCGGTTTATATTGGTACATTGGGAGTCTCCCCATGCAGCCAGGAGAATATTATATAACACAATTCATATTGTAGCATGTGTATCTGCCAAATAAACATCTGCTTAAAATTTACTGTACCAGAGAGAGAAAAAAAATTTCAATAAAAACAAAAATCCCCTCTGCATATTTTTGACACGATGTGACTGGGAGAAATCTCCTCGAGCTATTGCATCAGAAACAGAACCTCGGGTCATGAAGAAGTCAGTAAGTTTCTTTCTGATTGAGTGGATGGTGCAGGAGCCTTTGTTGTCTTTGGCCTGTCACCACCAGGTTTAAAGACATCAATAACTTGGCACAAATCTGCTCTGGCGATAACTCCAGGAGGGGAGATTCTCCCAGTTTTAAGAGCATTAAAAGGGGCATCATTGATCATCCCAGAGAGAACTCTACCATTTCAGCCAGGGCTCAGCTGTAGCACTCTCACATCTGAGTCAGAAGGTTGTGGGTTATAGAATCATAGAATCACAGAAAGTTATGGGACAGAAGGAGGCCATTCAGCCCATCGTGTTCGTGCCGGCCGAAAAAGTGCTGTCCAGCTTAATCCCACTTTCCAGCACTTGGTCCGTCGCCCTGTAGGTTATGGCACTTCAAGTGCTCATCCAAGTACTTTTTAAATGAGTTGAGGGTTTCTGCCTCTACCACCCTTTCAGGCAGTGAGTTCCAGACCCCCACCATCCTCTGGGTGAAAACATTTCTCCTCAGCTCCCCTCTAATCCTTCTATCAATTACTTTAAATCTATGTCCCCTGGTCACGGACCCCTCTACTAAAGGAAATAGGTCCTTCCTATTCACTCTATCTAGTCCTGTCATAATTTTATACACCTCAATTAAATCTCCCCTCAGCCTCCTTTGTTCCAAAGAAAACCCCAGCCTATCCAATCTTTTCTCATAGTTAAAATTCTCCAGCCCTAGCAACATCCTTGTAAATCTCCTCTGTACCCTCTCTAATGCAATCACATCTTTCCTATAATGCGGGGACCAGAATTATACGCAGTACTCAAGATGTGGCCTAATTAGTGTTTTATACAGTTCCAGCATGACCTCCCTGCTCTTATATTCTATAGTTCAAGTCCCACCCCAGAGACCTCAGCACAAAATCTAGGCTGACACTCAGTGCAGTACCAAGGCAGTGCTGCACTGTCGGAGGTGCCTTCTTTCGGATGAGACATTAAATCAAGGCCCCGTCTACTTTATTTTATTAATTCATGGGATATGGGCATCGCTGACAAGGCCAGCATTTATTGCCCATCCCTAATTGCCCTTGAGAAGGTGGTGGTGAGCCACCTCTTTGAACCGCTGCAGTCCGTGTGGTGAAGGTTCTCCCACAGTGCTGTTAGGTAGGGAGCTCCAGGATTTTGACCCAGTGACAATGAAGGAACGGTGATATATTTCCAAGTCAAGATGGTGTGTGATTTGGAGGGGAACGTGCAAGTGATGTTGTTCCCATGCGCCTGCTGCCCTTATCCTTCTAGGTGGTAGAGGTCGCGGGTTTGGGAGGTGCTGTCGAAGAAGCCTTGGTGAGTTGCTGCTGTGCATCCTGTGGATGGTACACACTGCAGCCACTGTGCGCCGGTGGTGAAGGGAGTGAATGTTTAGGGTGGTGGATCGGGTGCCAATCAAGCGGGCTGCTTTGTCCTGGATGGTGTTGAGCTTCTTGAGTGTTGTTGGAGCTGCACTCATCCAGGCAAATGGAGAGTATTCCATCACACTCCTGACTTGTGCCTTGTAGATGGTGGAAAGGCTTTGGGGAGTCACTCGCAGCAGAATACCCAGCCTCTGACCTGCTTTCTCAGGTCGACGTAAAAGATCCCACGGCAATATTCAAAGAGCAGTGTAGTTATCCCCGGTGTGCAGGCCAATGTTTGCCCCTCAACCAACATCCTAGGATAATCCCAGAGCATTACAGCAGAGTAATGCTCACTCTACACTGTCCACCAAGCACTCCTAGATCAGATATAGCACAGCTTAGACACGGAGTAATCTGTCCGTTAAGCACACTCAGCTGTTGCAGTTTTATGCTGTGGACTACATATTTCTGTAAGGCAAATAACATAGACCCATAAACAGATGTGAAGTAATCTTAACACCCGGGCTCTGGGATAGCCACAGCTGGTTTTGTATCTATATACATGTGGCATCATACTGAAGAAATTACTTTTGCTGTAATGTGTTTTTTAAAATATATTTTCTCTCTCTTTTTCCTTTACAAACACCTTGCCCCACACTGGTTTCCTGCCCTGATCAAGGCAGCCTGGAGACCTTCGCTTTCCACCAAGACTGCACTGTAGCTCGCTGCAGGGGCTGTGTGAGAGTGACTGACCTGCTGTCTGCCATATCACTGGACACAGCAAGATAAGGTACAAATCCCACTGACCAGCTGGAAGGTTACTGGCACCAACACATACCCAGAGTGTTGGACATCTTATATATTAAACGATGAGCTGATGGCTCATGAATAGCATCATAGTGTTGAAAGGTCACTCACTGGGTGGAGCACAGGGTTAGGGTTTTCACCTATGGAACTTAGTTCAAATCTAACCCAAGCCTTCTCTTTCTGTTGACTTGAAGGGTTTAACTGAATGAGCTTATGCAATCTCAACCCAATTTGTTTCATGTATGACCCACATAAGGACAAAACTCATGCAAAGTTGTTGATCTCGCTCAGGCAGGTCAGGATCGTTGATGTGAAAAATCCAAAAATGTTGCCTGGGTAAGATTAGGACTGAGGCACATGAACAGAATGGAATGGAGGGAACTTTACTCTGTATCAAAGTGCAGTACTTAATCTGAGAGTGCTTGATACTGATATTGTGCCCCTAAACTAGGCAACTATTCCATTCCCCAGTCCCAGTGTTCATCCCCATTTGGTATGAGAAGACTGCCATTGAGGGAGTTCTGATGGTGAGACTCTACTGATTGTTTTGGTCAGTCGAATGAGTGACGCGGTGTGTGGAAACCCAGCACTGCGTCTAAGCCTCCAAATTAAACTACTGTGCAATCCACACAGGTAGATCTTCTGTTTGCCCAATTCTGGAGTGCACGCTTTAATCCTGTAGAGACACACCCCGCCAACCCAAGCCCAGACAGCATAGATGCAGGTTATCAAGAGCCAAGATTTAGAGATACAAGTATCCTTTCCAATGCTTGTCTAGCTAGGACCACCCTCATTTGACTTGGAGAATTATCTGCAGCTGAGAGGGAAGAATCCCAGCCCCCGATGATAAGGTCAAACTTCTTCCATTAAATATAACAAATATACACATATGTCACAAGTCGAGTCCTATTAATGAGCCAGATTGGCTGGTCAACCATTAACAGTGCCCTTGAGTTCCATGGACCGGCTTGGCTCAGGTATTGGATTACGGAGTCTGCCACAGAAGGAAGACTTATTTCCAATCTTCTATCCCTAGCTTTGCCATCTTGAATACGAGGAGATGCTACTTAACCCTGCCTCTCCAGAGCATAGTCACAAATTGGTCATTAGACAATTAACCGGTATGGGACTGAGCCGTTGCTAGGTGGGCAGCAGACATCAGGAGGTCCTCACAAGAAGAGTGGTGAGCAGAACAACACGCCGTAAAATGTGTGAGCGCATCGCCATCATCCTCCCGACCACAGCGTGGACCACTCCGTACCGGATCAAACGGTGGTTGCACCAGTTGGAAGCGCGGAGCTTTGGCAGCAGTGACGCGCCCAATGTAACCCGATTATGGTAGGCATTGAACCCGAGATATACAGCCAAGTCCTTCCACCAAGCTGAGAGCAGATGTCCATTGGATAGCCACTGGGGAATCTGTGAGACCTGGGAGTGAGGCCAGGTATGACAGCACATGCTCATTTATCCAGGATTCACCAAATCCACACTGGCTATCCGTTACGAAACCTCGACACAATCAGGAAGGAGCGGGTCCAGCGACCGAGAGCAGAGCGGGGATACAGAGGAGTGCGAGCAGAGGCCTGAGAGCACAAGGAGTGGGACCAGTGACCGAGAGCAGGACGGGGAATAAAGGAGAGGGAGCGGTGACTGAGAGCAGAGTGCGGATATAAACGAGAGGGAGCGGTGACCGAGAGCAGAGTGCGGAAATAAAGGGGAGGGAGCAGTGAACGAGAGCAGTGTGGGGATAGAAAGGAGAGGGAGAGAGTGGGGATATAAAGGAGAGGAAGAGGGCGGGGCTATAAAAGAAAGGGAGAGAGCGGGGATATAAAGGAGAGGGAGGGAGCGGGGATATAAAGGAGAAGGAGAGAGCGGGGATATAAAGGAGAGGGAGAGAGCGGGGATATAAAGGAGAGGGAGAGAGTGGGGATATAAAGGAGGTGGAGAGAGTGGGGACATAAAGGATAGGGAGAGAGCGGGGATGAAAAGGAGGGAGAGAGTGGGGATATAAAGGAGAGGAAGAGAGCGGGGATATAAAGGAGAGGGAGAGAGCGGGGATACAAAGGAGAGGGAGAGAGCGGAGATATAAAGGAGAGGGAGAGAGTGGGGGTATAAAAGAGAGGGAGAAAGCGGGGATATAAAGGAGAGGGAGAGAGTGGGGATAAAAGGAGGGAGAGAGCGGGGATATAAAGGAGAGGGAGACAGCGGGGATATAAAGGAGAGGGAGAGAGTGGGGATGTAAAGGAGAGGGAGAGAGCGGAGATATAAAGGAGAGGGAGAGAGTGGGGATATAAAGGAGAGGAAGAGAGTGGGGATATAAAGGAGAGGGAGACAGCGGGGATATAAAGGAGTTGGGGAGAGTGGGGATATAAAGGAGAGGGAGAGAGTGGGGATATAAAGGAGAGGAAGAGAGTGGGGATATAAAGGAGAGGGAGAGAGTGGGGATATAAAGGAGACGGAGAGAGTGGGGATATAAAGGAGAGGGAGAGAGTGGGGATATAAAGGAGAGGAAGAGAGTGGGGATATAAAGGAGAGGGAGAGAGTGGGGATATAAAGGAGACGGAGAGAGTGGGGATATAAAGGAGAGGGAGAGAGTGGGGATATAAAGGAGAGGGAGAGAGTGGGGATATAAAGGAGAAGGAGAGAGTGGGGATATAAAGGAGAGGGAGAGAGTGGGGATATAAAGGAGAGGGAGAGAGTGGGGAAATAAAGGAGAGGGAGAGAGTGGGGATATAAAGGAAAGGGGGAGAGTGGGGATATAAAGGAGAGGAAGAGAGTGGGGATATAAAGGAGGGGGAGAGAGTGGGGATACAAAGGAGAAGGAGAGAGTGGGGATACAAAGGAGAGGGAGAGAGTGGGGATATAAAGGAGAGGGAGAGAGTGGGGAAATAAAGGAGAGGGAGAGAGTGGGGATATAAAGGAGAGGGGGAGAGCGGGGATATAAAGGAGAGGGAGAGAGTGGGGATATAAAGGAGAGGGAGAGAGTGGGGATATAAAGGAGACGGAGAGAGTGGGGATATAAAGGAGAGGGGGAGAGCGGGGAGATAAAGGAGAGGGGGAGAGTGGGGATATAAAGGAGAGGGAGAGAGTGGGGATATAAAGGAGAGGGAGAGAGTGGGGATATAAAGGAGGGAGAGAGTGGGGATATAAAGGAGAGGGGGAGAGCGGGGATATAAAGGAGAGGGAGAGAGTGGGGATATAAAGGAGAGGTGGAGAGTGGGGATATAAAGGAGACGGAGAGAGTGGGGATATAAAGGAGAGGGGGAGAGCGGGGAGATAAAGGAGAGGGGGAGAGTGGGGATATAAAGGAGAGGGAGAGAGTGGGGATATAAAGGAGAGGGAGAGAGTGGGGATATAAAGGAGGGAGAGAGTGGGGATATAAAGGAGAGGGAGAGAGCAGGGATATAACGGAGAGGGAGAGAGCGGGGATATAAAGGAGAGGGAGAGAGTGGGGATATAAAGGAGAGGGAGAGAGCGGGGATATAAAGGAGAGGGAGAGAGTGGGGATATAAAGGAGGGAGAGAGTGGGGATATAAAGGAGAGGGAGAGAGTGGGGATGTAAAGGAGAGGGAGAGAGTGGGGATATAAAGGAGAGGGAGAGAGTGGGGATATAAAGGAGGGAGAGAGTGGGGATATAAAGGAGAGGGAGAGAGCAGGGATATAAAGGAGAGGGAGAGAGTGGGGATATAAAGGAGAGGGAGAGAGTGGGGATATAAAGGAGAGGGAGAGAGTGGGGAAAAAAGGAGAGGGGAAGAGTGGGGATATAAAGGAGAGGGAGAGAGTGGGGATTTAAAGGAGGGAGAGAGTGGGGATATAAAGGAGAGGGAGAGAGTGGGGATTTAAAGGAGGGAGAGAGTGGGGATATAAAGGAGAGGGAGAGAGCAGGGAGATAAAGGAGAGGGACAGAGTGGGGATATAAAGGAGAGGGGGAGAGTGGGGATATAAAGGAGAGGGAGAGAGTGGGGATATAAAGGAGAGGGAGAGAGTGGGGATATAAAGGAGAGGGAGAGAGTGGGGATATAAAGGAGAGGGAGAGAGTGGGGATATAAAGGAGAGGGAGAGAGCGGGGATATAAAGGAGAGGGAGAGAGTGGGGATATAAAGGAGGCAGAGAGTGGGGATATAAAGGAGAGGGGGAGAGTGGGGATATAAAGGAGAGGGAGAGAGTGGGGATTTAAAGGAGGGAGAGAGTGGGGATATAAAGGAGAGGGAGAGAGCAGGGATATAAAGGAGACGAGAGAGTGGGGATATAAAGGAGAGGGAGAGAGTGGGGATATAAAGGAGACGGAGAGAGTGGGGATATAAAGGAGACGGAGAGAGTGGGGATATAAAGGAGAGGGACAGAGTGGGGATATAAAGGAGAGGAAGAGAGTGGGGATATAAAGGAGAGGGAGAGAGTGGGGATATAAAGGAGACGGAGAGAGTGGGGATATAAAGGAGAGGGAGAGAGTGGGGATATAAAGGAGAGGGAGAGAGTGGGGATATAAAGGAGAAGGAGAGAGTGGGGATATAAAGGAGAGGGAGAGAGTGGGGATATAAAGGAGAGGGAGAGAGTGGGGAAATAAAGGAGAGGGAGAGAGTGGGGATATAAAGGAAAGGGGGAGAGTGGGGATATAAAGGAGAGGAAGAGAGTGGGGATATAAAGGACGGGGAGAGAGTGGGGATACAAAGGAGAAGGAGAGAGTGGGGATACAAAGGAGAGGGAGAGAGTGGGGATATAAAGGAGAGGGAGAGAGTGGGGAAATAAAGGAGAGGGAGAGAGTGGGGATATAAAGGAGAGGGGGAGAGCGGGGATATAAAGGAGAGGGAGAGAGTGGGGATATAAAGGAGAGGGAGAGAGTGGGGATATAAAGGAGACGGAGAGAGTGGGGATATAAAGGAGAGGGGGAGAGCGGGGAGATAAAGGAGAGGGAGAGAGTGGGGATATAAAGGAGGGAGAGAGTGGGGATATAAAGGAGAGGGGGAGAGCGGGGATATAAAGGAGAGGGAGAGAGTGGGGATATAAAGGAGAGGGAGAGAGTGGGGATATAAAGGAGACGGAGAGAGTGGGGATATAAAGGAGAGGGGGAGAGCGGGGAGATAAAGGAGAGGGGGAGAGTGGGGATATAAAGGAGAGGGAGAGAGTGGGGATATAAAGGAGAGGGAGAGAGTGGGGATATAAAGGAGGGAGAGAGTGGGGATATAAAGGAGAGGGAGAGAGTGGGGATATAAAGGAGAGGGAGAGAGCAGGGATATAAAGGAGAGGGAGAGAGCGGGGATATAAAGGAGAGGGAGAGAGTGGAGATATAAAGGAGAGGGAGAGAGCGGGGATATAAAGGAGAGGGAGAGAGTGGGGATATAAAGGAGGGAGAGAGTGGGGATATAAAGGAGAGGGAGAGAGTGGGGATGTAAAGGAGAGGGAGAGAGTGGGGATATAAAGGAGAGGGAGAGAGTGGGGATATAAAGGAGGGAGAGAGTGGGGATATAAAGGAGAGGGAGAGAGCAGGGATATAAAGGAGAGGGAGAGAGTGGGGATATAAAGGAGAGGGAGAGAGTGGGGATATAAAGGAGAGGGAGAGAGTGGGGAAAAAAGGAGAGGGGGAGAGTGGGGATATAAAGGAGAGGGAGAGAGTGGGGATTTAAAGGAGGGAGAGAGTGGGGATATAAAGGAGAGGGAGAGAGTGGGGATTTAAAGGAGGGAGAGAGTGGGGATATAAAGGAGAGGGAGAGAGCAGGGAGATAAAGGAGAGGGACAGAGTGGGGATATAAAGGAGAGGGAGAGAGTGGGGATATAAAGGAGAGGGAGAGAGTGGGGATATAAAGGAGAGGGAGAGAGTGGGGATATAAAGGAGAGGGAGAGAGTGGGGATATAAAGGAGAGGGAGAGAGTGGGGATATAAAGGAGAGGGAGAGAGCGGGGATATAAAGGAGAGGGAGAGAGTGGGGATATAAAGGAGGCAGAGAGTGGGGATATAAAGGAGAGGGGGAGAGTGGGGATATAAAGGAGAGGGAGAGAGTGGGGATTTAAAGGAGGGAGAGAGTGGGGATATAAAGGAGAGGGAGAGAGCAGGGATATAAAGGAGACGAGAGAGTGGGGATATAAAGGAGAGGGAGAGAGTGGGGATATAAAGGAGACGGAGAGAGTGGGGATATAAAGGAGACGGAGAGAGTGGGGATATAAAGGAGAGGGACAGAGTGGGGATATAAAGGAGAGGGAGAGAGTGGGGATATAAAGGAGACGGAGAGAGTGGGGATATAAAGGAGACGGAGAGAGTGGGGATATAAAGGAGAGGGAGAGAGTGGGGATATAAAGGAGAGGGAGAGAGCGGGGATATAAAGGAGACGGAGAGAGTGGGGATATAAAGGAGAGGGAGAGAGTGGGGGTATAAAGGAGAGGGAGAGAGTGGGGATATAAAGGAGACGGAGAGAGTGGGGATATAAAGAAGAGGGAGAGAGCGGGGATATAAAGGAGAGGGAGAGAGCGGGGAGATAAAGGAAAGGGAGAGAGTGGGGATATAAAGGAGACGGAGAGAGTGGGGATATAAAGGAGGGAGAGAGTGGGGATAAAAAAGGAGAGGGAGAGAGTGGGGATATAAAGGAGACGGAGAGAGTGGGGATATAAAGGAGGGAGAGAGTGGGGATAAAAAAGGAGAGGGGGAGAGCGGGGATATAAAGGAGAAGGAGAGAGTGGGGGTATAAAGGAGACGGAGAGAGTGGGGATATAAAGGAGAGGGAGAGAGCAGGGATATAAAGGAGGGAGAGAGTGGGGATAAAAAAGGAGAGGGGGAGAGCGGGGATATAAAGGAGAGGGAGAGAGTGGGGAAAAAAGGAGAGGGGGAGAGTGGGGATATAAAGGAGAGGGAGAGAGTGGGGATATAAAGGAGAGGGAGAGAGTGGGGATTTAAAGGAGGGAGAGAGTCGGGATATAAAGGAGAGGGAGAGAGTGGGGATATAAAGGAGAGGGAGAGAGTGGGGATATAAAGGAGAGGGAGAGAGTGGGGATTTAAAGGAGGGAGAGAGTCGGGATATAAAGGAGAGGGAGAGAGCAGGGATATAAAGGAGAGGGAGAGAGTGGGGATATAAAGGAGAGGGAGAGAGTGGGGATATAAAGGAGACGGAGAGAGTGGGGATATAAAGGAGACGGAGAGAGTGGGGATATAAAGGAGAGGGACAGAGTGGGGATATAAAGGAGAGGGAGAGAGTGGGGATATAAAGGAGACGGAGAGAGTGGGAATATAAAGGAGACGGAGAGAGTGGGGATATAAAGGAGAGGGAGAGAGTGGGGATATAAAGGAGAGGGAGAGAGCGGGGATATAAAGGAGACGGAGAGAGTGGGGATATAAAGGAGAGGGAGAGAGTGGGGGTATAAAGGAGAGGGAGAGAGTGGGGATATAAAGGAGACGGAGAGAGTGGGGATATAAAGAAGAGGGAGAGAGCGGGGAGATAAAGGAGAGGGAGAGAGTGGGGATATAAAGGAGACGGAGAGAGTGGGGATATAAAGGAGGGAGAGAGTGGGGATAAAAAAGGAGAGGGAGAGAGTGGGGATATAAAGGAGAGGGAGAGAGCGGGGAGATAAAGGAGAGGGAGAGAGTGGGGATAGAAAAGGAGACGGAGAGAGTGGGGATATAAAGGAGGGAGAGAGTGGGGATAGAAAAGGAGAGGGAGAGAGTGGGGATATAAAGGAGACGGAGAGAGTGGGGATATAAAGGAGGGAGAGAGTGGGGATAAAAAAGGAGAGGGGGAGAGCGGGGATATAAAGGAGGGAGAGAGTGGGGATATAAAGGAGAGGGAGTGAGCGGGGATATAAAGGAGAGGGGAGAGCTGGGAGATAAAGGAGAGGGAGAGAGTGGGGAAAAAAGGAGAGGGGGAGAGCGGGGATATAAAGGAGGGAGAGAGTGGGGATGTAAAGGAGAGGGAGAGAGTGGGGATATAAAGGAGGGAGAGAGTGGGGATATAAAGCAGAGGGAGAGAGTGGGGATATAAAGGAGGGAGAGAGTGGGGATATAAAGGAGAGGGAGAGAGTGGGGATGTAAAGGAGAGGGAGAGAGTGGGGATATAAAGGAGAGGGAGAGAGTGGGGATGTAAAGGAGGGAGAGAGTGGGGATATAAAGGAGAGGGAGAGAGCGGGGATATAAAGGAGAGGGAGAGAGCGGGGATATAAAGGAGGGGGAGAGAGTGGGGATATAAAGGAGGGAGAGAGTGGGGATATAAAGGAGAAGGAGAGAGCAGGGATGTAAAGGAGAGGGAGAGAGTGGGGATATAAAGGAGAGGGAGAGTGGGGATATAAAGGAGAAGGAGAGAGTGGGGATATAAAGGAGAGGGAGAGAGCGGGGATATAAAGGAGACGGAGAGAGTGGGGATATAAAGGAGAGGGAGAGAGCGGGGATATAAAGGAGAGGGAGAGAGCGGGGATATAAAGGAGAGGGAGAGAGTGGGGATATAAAGGAGAGGGGGAGAGTGGGGATATAAAGAAGAGGGAGAGAGTGGGGATATAAAGGAGGGAGAGAGTGGGGATATAAAGGAGAGGGAGAGAGCGGGGATATAAAGGAGAGGGAAAGAGTGGGGATATAAAGGAGAGGGAGAGAGTGGGGATATAAAGGAGAGGGAGAGAGTGGGGATATAAAGGAGAGGGAGAGAGTGGGGATATAAAGGAGAGGGAGAGAGTGGGGATATAAAGGAGAGGGAGAGAGCGGGGATATAAAGGAGAGGGAGAGAGTGGGGATATGAAGGAGGCAGAGAGTGGGGATATGAAGGAAATGGAGAGAGCGGGGATATAAAGGAGAGGGAGAGAGTGGGGATATAAAGGAGAGGGAGAGAGTGGGGATATAAAGGAGAGGGAGAGAGTGGGGATATAAAGGAGAGGTGGAGAGTGGGGATATAAAGGAGACGGAGAGAGTGGGGATATAAAGGAGAGGGGGAGAGCGGGGAGATAAAGGAGAGGGGGAGAGTGGGGATATAAAGGAGAGGGAGAGAGTGGGGATATAAAGGAGAGGGAGAGAGTGGGGATATAAAGGAGGGAGAGAGTGGGGATATAAAGGAGAGGGAGAGAGCAGGGATATAACGGAGAGGGAGAGAGCGGGGATATAAAGGAGAGGGAGAGAGTGGGGATATAAAGGAGAGGGAGAGAGCGGGGATATAAAGGAGAGGGAGAGAGTGGGGATATAAAGGAGGGAGAGAGTGGGGATATAAAGGAGAGGGAGAGAGTGGGGATGTAAAGGAGAGGGAGAGAGTGGGGATATAAAGGAGAGGGAGAGAGTGGGGATATAAAGGAGGGAGAGAGTGGGGATATAAAGGAGAGGGAGAGAGCAGGGATATAAAGGAGAGGGAGAGAGTGGGGATATAAAGGAGAGGGAGAGAGTGGGGATATAAAGGAGAGGGAGAGAGTGGGGAAAAAAGGAGAGGGGAAGAGTGGGGATATAAAGGAGAGGGAGAGAGTGGGGATTTAAAGGAGGGAGAGAGTGGGGATATAAAGGAGAGGGAGAGAGTGGGGATTTAAAGGAGGGAGAGAGTGGGGATATAAAGGAGAGGGAGAGAGCAGGGAGATAAAGGAGAGGGACAGAGTGGGGATATAAAGGAGAGGGGGAGAGTGGGGATATAAAGGAGAGGGAGAGAGTGGGGATATAAAGGAGAGGGAGAGAGTGGGGATATAAAGGAGAGGGAGAGAGTGGGGATATAAAGGAGAGGGAGAGAGTGGGGATATAAAGGAGAGGGAGAGAGCGGGGATATAAAGGAGAGGGAGAGAGTGGGGATATAAAGGAGGCAGAGAGTGGGGATATAAAGGAGAGGGGGAGAGTGGGGATATAAAGGAGAGGGAGAGAGTGGGGATTTAAAGGAGGGAGAGAGTGGGGATATAAAGGAGAGGGAGAGAGCAGGGATATAAAGGAGACGAGAGAGTGGGGATATAAAGGAGAGGGAGAGAGTGGGGATATAAAGGAGACGGAGAGAGTGGGGATATAAAGGAGACGGAGAGAGTGGGGATATAAAGGAGAGGGACAGAGTGGGGATATAAAGGAGAGGAAGAGAGTGGGGATATAAAGGAGAGGGAGAGAGTGGGGATATAAAGGAGACGGAGAGAGTGGGGATATAAAGGAGAGGGAGAGAGTGGGGATATAAAGGAGAGGGAGAGAGTGGGGATATAAAGGAGAAGGAGAGAGTGGGGATATAAAGGAGAGGGAGAGAGTGGGGATATAAAGGAGAGGGAGAGAGTGGGGAAATAAAGGAGAGGGAGAGAGTGGGGATATAAAGGAAAGGGGGAGAGTGGGGATATAAAGGAGAGGAAGAGAGTGGGGATATAAAGGACGGGGAGAGAGTGGGGATACAAAGGAGAAGGAGAGAGTGGGGATACAAAGGAGAGGGAGAGAGTGGGGATATAAAGGAGAGGGAGAGAGTGGGGAAATAAAGGAGAGGGAGAGAGTGGGGATATAAAGGAGAGGGGGAGAGCGGGGATATAAAGGAGAGGGAGAGAGTGGGGATATAAAGGAGAGGGAGAGAGTGGGGATATAAAGGAGACGGAGAGAGTGGGGATATAAAGGAGAGGGGGAGAGCGGGGAGATAAAGGAGAGGGAGAGAGTGGGGATATAAAGGAGGGAGAGAGTGGGGATATAAAGGAGAGGGGGAGAGCGGGGATATAAAGGAGAGGGAGAGAGTGGGGATATAAAGGAGAGGGAGAGAGTGGGGATATAAAGGAGACGGAGAGAGTGGGGATATAAAGGAGAGGGGGAGAGCGGGGAGATAAAGGAGAGGGGGAGAGTGGGGATATAAAGGAGAGGGAGAGAGTGGGGATATAAAGGAGAGGGAGAGAGTGGGGATATAAAGGAGGGAGAGAGTGGGGATATAAAGGAGAGGGAGAGAGTGGGGATATAAAGGAGAGGGAGAGAGCAGGGATATAAAGGAGAGGGAGAGAGCGGGGATATAAAGGAGAGGGAGAGAGTGGAGATATAAAGGAGAGGGAGAGAGCGGGGATATAAAGGAGAGGGAGAGAGTGGGGATATAAAGGAGGGAGAGAGTGGGGATATAAAGGAGAGGGAGAGAGTGGGGATGTAAAGGAGAGGGAGAGAGTGGGGATATAAAGGAGAGGGAGAGAGTGGGGATATAAAGGAGGGAGAGAGTGGGGATATAAAGGAGAGGGAGAGAGCAGGGATATAAAGGAGAGGGAGAGAGTGGGGATATAAAGGAGAGGGAGAGAGTGGGGATATAAAGGAGAGGGAGAGAGTGGGGAAAAAAGGAGAGGGGGAGAGTGGGGATATAAAGGAGAGGGAGAGAGTGGGGATTTAAAGGAGGGAGAGAGTGGGGATATAAAGGAGAGGGAGAGAGTGGGGATTTAAAGGAGGGAGAGAGTGGGGATATAAAGGAGAGGGAGAGAGCAGGGAGATAAAGGAGAGGGACAGAGTGGGGATATAAAGGAGAGGGAGAGAGTGGGGATATAAAGGAGAGGGAGAGAGTGGGGATATAAAGGAGAGGGAGAGAGTGGGGATATAAAGGAGAGGGAGAGAGTGGGGATATAAAGGAGAGGGAGAGAGTGGGGATATAAAGGAGAGGGAGAGAGCGGGGATATAAAGGAGAGGGAGAGAGTGGGGATATAAAGGAGGCAGAGAGTGGGGATATAAAGGAGAGGGGGAGAGTGGGGATATAAAGGAGAGGGAGAGAGTGGGGATTTAAAGGAGGGAGAGAGTGGGGATATAAAGGAGAGGGAGAGAGCAGGGATATAAAGGAGACGAGAGAGTGGGGATATAAAGGAGAGGGAGAGAGTGGGGATATAAAGGAGACGGAGAGAGTGGGGATATAAAGGAGACGGAGAGAGTGGGGATATAAAGGAGAGGGACAGAGTGGGGATATAAAGGAGAGGGAGAGAGTGGGGATATAAAGGAGACGGAGAGAGTGGGGATATAAAGGAGACGGAGAGAGTGGGGATATAAAGGAGAGGGAGAGAGTGGGGATATAAAGGAGAGGGAGAGAGCGGGGATATAAAGGAGACGGAGAGAGTGGGGATATAAAGGAGAGGGAGAGAGTGGGGGTATAAAGGAGAGGGAGAGAGTGGGGATATAAAGGAGACGGAGAGAGTGGGGATATAAAGAAGAGGGAGAGAGCGGGGATATAAAGGAGAGGGAGAGAGCGGGGAGATAAAGGAAAGGGAGAGAGTGGGGATATAAAGGAGACGGAGAGAGTGGGGATATAAAGGAGGGAGAGAGTGGGGATAAAAAAGGAGAGGGAGAGAGTGGGGATATAAAGGAGACGGAGAGAGTGGGGATATAAAGGAGGGAGAGAGTGGGGATAAAAAAGGAGAGGGGGAGAGCGGGGATATAAAGGAGAAGGAGAGAGTGGGGGTATAAAGGAGACGGAGAGAGTGGGGATATAAAGGAGAGGGAGAGAGCAGGGATATAAAGGAGGGAGAGAGTGGGGATAAAAAAGGAGAGGGGGAGAGCGGGGATATAAAGGAGAGGGAGAGAGTGGGGAAAAAAGGAGAGGGGGAGAGTGGGGATATAAAGGAGAGGGAGAGAGTGGGGATATAAAGGAGAGGGAGAGAGTGGGGATTTAAAGGAGGGAGAGAGTCGGGATATAAAGGAGAGGGAGAGAGTGGGGATATAAAGGAGAGGGAGAGAGTGGGGATATAAAGGAGAGGGAGAGAGTGGGGATTTAAAGGAGGGAGAGAGTCGGGATATAAAGGAGAGGGAGAGAGCAGGGATATAAAGGAGAGGGAGAGAGTGGGGATATAAAGGAGAGGGAGAGAGTGGGGATATAAAGGAGACGGAGAGAGTGGGGATATAAAGGAGACGGAGAGAGTGGGGATATAAAGGAGAGGGACAGAGTGGGGATATAAAGGAGAGGGAGAGAGTGGGGATATAAAGGAGACGGAGAGAGTGGGAATATAAAGGAGACGGAGAGAGTGGGGATATAAAGGAGAGGGAGAGAGTGGGGATATAAAGGAGAGGGAGAGAGCGGGGATATAAAGGAGACGGAGAGAGTGGGGATATAAAGGAGAGGGAGAGAGTGGGGGTATAAAGGAGAGGGAGAGAGTGGGGATATAAAGGAGACGGAGAGAGTGGGGATATAAAGAAGAGGGAGAGAGCGGGGAGATAAAGGAGAGGGAGAGAGTGGGGATATAAAGGAGACGGAGAGAGTGGGGATATAAAGGAGGGAGAGAGTGGGGATAAAAAAGGAGAGGGAGAGAGTGGGGATATAAAGGAGAGGGAGAGAGCGGGGAGATAAAGGAGAGGGAGAGAGTGGGGATAGAAAAGGAGACGGAGAGAGTGGGGATATAAAGGAGGGAGAGAGTGGGGATAGAAAAGGAGAGGGAGAGAGTGGGGATATAAAGGAGACGGAGAGAGTGGGGATATAAAGGAGGGAGAGAGTGGGGATAAAAAAGGAGAGGGGGAGAGCGGGGATATAAAGGAGGGAGAGAGTGGGGATATAAAGGAGAGGGAGTGAGCGGGGATATAAAGGAGAGGGGAGAGCTGGGAGATAAAGGAGAGGGAGAGAGTGGGGAAAAAAGGAGAGGGGGAGAGCGGGGATATAAAGGAGGGAGAGAGTGGGGATGTAAAGGAGAGGGAGAGAGTGGGGATATAAAGGAGGGAGAGAGTGGGGATATAAAGCAGAGGGAGAGAGTGGGGATATAAAGGAGGGAGAGAGTGGGGATATAAAGGAGAGGGAGAGAGTGGGGATGTAAAGGAGAGGGAGAGAGTGGGGATATAAAGGAGAGGGAGAGAGTGGGGATGTAAAGGAGGGAGAGAGTGGGGATATAAAGGAGAGGGAGAGAGCGGGGATATAAAGGAGAGGGAGAGAGCGGGGATATAAAGGAGGGGGAGAGAGTGGGGATATAAAGGAGGGAGAGAGTGGGGATATAAAGGAGAAGGAGAGAGCAGGGATGTAAAGGAGAGGGAGAGAGTGGGGATATAAAGGAGAGGGAGAGTGGGGATATAAAGGAGAAGGAGAGAGTGGGGATATAAAGGAGAGGGAGAGAGCGGGGATATAAAGGAGACGGAGAGAGTGGGGATATAAAGGAGAGGGAGAGAGCGGGGATATAAAGGAGAGGGAGAGAGCGGGGATATAAAGGAGAGGGAGAGAGTGGGGATATAAAGGAGAGGGGGAGAGTGGGGATATAAAGAAGAGGGAGAGAGTGGGGATATAAAGGAGGGAGAGAGTGGGGATATAAAGGAGAGGGAGAGAGCGGGGATATAAAGGAGAGGGAAAGAGTGGGGATATAAAGGAGAGGGAGAGAGTGGGGATATAAAGGAGAGGGAGAGAGTGGGGATATAAAGGAGAGGGAGAGAGTGGGGATATAAAGGAGAGGGAGAGAGTGGGGATATGAAGGAGGCAGAGAGTGGGGATATGAAGGAAATGGAGAGAGCGGGGATATAAAGGAGAGGGAGAGAGTGGGGATATAAAGGAGAGGGAGAGAGTGGGGATATAAAGGAGAGGGGGAGAGCGGGGAGATAAAGGAGAGGGAGAGTGGGGATATATAGGAGAGGGAGAGAGCGGGGATATAAAGGAGAGGGAGAGATCGGGGATATAAAGGAGGGAGAGAGTGGGGATATAAAGGAGAGGGGGAGAGCGGGGAGATAAAGGAGAGGGAGAGAGTGGGGATATAAAGGAGGGAGAGAGTGGGGATATAAAGGAGAGGGAGAGAGCGGGGATATAACGGAGAGGGAGAGAGCGGGGATATAAAGGAGAGGGAGAGAGCGGGGATATAAAGGAGAGCGAGAGAGTGGGGGTGTAAAGGAGAGGGAGAGAGTGGGGGTGTAAAGGAGAGGGAGAGAGCGGGGATATAAAGGAGACGGAGAGAGTGGGGATAAAAAAGGAGAGGGGGAGAGCCGGGATATAAAGGAGAGGGAGAGAGTGGGGATATAAAGGAGACGGAGAGAGTGGGGATATAAAGGAGAGGGAGAGAGCGGGGATATAAAGGAGGGAGAGAGTGGGGATAAAAAATGAGAGGGGGAGAGCGGGGATATAAAGGAGACGGAGAGAGTGGGGATAAAAAAGGAGAGGGGGAGAGCCGGGATATAAAGGAGAGGGAGAGAGTGGGGATATAAAGGAGACGGAGAGAGTGGGGATATAAAGGAGAGGGAGAGAGCGGGGATATAAAGGAGGGAGAGAGTGGGGATAAAAAATGAGAGGGGGAGAGCGGGGATATAAAGGAGAGGGAGAGAGTGGGGTATAAAGGAGACGGAGAGAGTGGGGATATAAAGGAGAGGGAGAGAGCGGGGATAAAAGAAGGGAGAGAGTGGGGATAAAAAAGGAGAGATGGAGAGCGGGGATATAAAGGAGAGGGAGAGAGTGGGGATATAAAGAAGAGGGAGAGAGTGGGGATACAAAGGAGACGGAGAGAGTGGGGATATAAAGGAGAGGGAGAGAGCGGGGATATAAAGGAGAGGGAGAGAGCGGGGATATAAAGGAGAGGGAAAGAGTGGGGATATAAAGGAGGCAGAGAGTGGGGATAAAAAAGGAGAGATGGAGAGCGGGGATATAAAGGAGAGGGAGAGAGTGGGGATATAAAGGAGAGGGAGAGAGCGGGGATATAAAGGAGAGGGAGAGAGTGGGGATATAAAGGAGGCAGCGAGCGGGGATATAAAGGAGAGGGAGAGAGTGGGGGTATAAAGAAGAGGGAGAGAGTGGGGATATAAAGGAGAGGGAGAGAGCGGGGATATAAAGGAGAGGGAGAGAGCGGGGATATAAAGGAGAGGGAGAGTGTGGGGATATAAAGGAGACGGAGAGAGTGGGGATATAAAGGAGGGAGAGAGTGGGGATATAAAGGAGAGGGAGAGAGCGGGGATATAAAGGAGAGGGAGAGAGTGGGGATATGAAGGAGGCAGAGAGTGGGGATATGAAGGAGATGGAGAGAGCGGGGATATAAAGGAGAGGGAGAGAGTGGGGATATAAAGGAGAGGGAGAGAGTGGGGATATAAAGGAGAGGGGGAGAGCGGGGAGATAAAGGAGAGGGAGAGTGGGGATATATAGGAGAGGGAGAGAGCGGGGATATAAAGGAGAGGGATAGATCGGGGATATAAAGGAGGGAGAGAGTGGGGATATAAAGGAGAGGGGGAGAGCGGGGAGATAAAGGAGAGGGAGAGAGTGGGGATATAAAGGAGGGAGAGAGTGGGGATATAAAGGAGAGGGAGAGAGCGGGGATATAACGGAGAGGGAGAGAGCGGGGATAGAAAGGAGAGGGAGAGAGCGGGGATATAAAGGAGAGCGAGAGAGTGGGGGTGTAAAGGAGAGGGAGAGAGTGGGGGTGTAAAGGAGAGGGAGAGAGCGGGGATATAAAGGAGACGGAGAGAGTGGGGATAAAAAAGGAGAGGGGGAGAGCCGGGATATAAAGGAGAGG
The DNA here is from genome assembly GCF_035084215.1 of Heptranchias perlo. Lineage (NCBI taxonomy): Eukaryota > Metazoa > Chordata > Chondrichthyes > Hexanchiformes > Hexanchidae > Heptranchias > Heptranchias perlo. The sequence continues at coordinate 12,932,734 of NC_090336.1, read as the reverse complement.
GAGAGAGTGGGGATATAAAGGAGACGGAGAGAGTGGGGATATAAAGGAGAGGGAGAGAGCGGGGATATAAAGGAGGGAGAGAGTGGGGATAAAAAATGAGAGGGGGAGAGCGGGGATATAAAGGAGAGGGAGAGAGTGGGGTATAAAGGAGACGGAGAGAGTGGGGATATAAAGGAGAGGGAGAGAGCGGGGATAAAAGAAGGGAGAGAGTGGGGATAAAAAAGGAGAGATGGAGAGTGGGGATATAAAGGAGAGGGAGAGAGTGGGGATATAAAGAAGAGGGAGAGAGTGGGGATACAAAGGAGACGGAGAGAGTGGGGATATAAAGGAGAGGGAGAGAGCGGGGATATAAAGGAGAGGGAGAGAGCGGGGATATAAAGGAGAGGGAGAGAGTGGGGATATAAAGGAGGCAGAGAGTGGGGATAAAAAAGGAGAGATGGAGAGCGGGGATATAAAGGAGAGGGAGAGAGTGGGGATATAAAGGAGAGGGAGAGAGCGGGGATATAAAGGAGAGGGAGAGAGTGGGGATATAAAGGAGGCAGCGAGCGGGGATATAAAGGAGAGGGAGAGAGTGGGGGTATAAAGGAGACAGAGAGAGTGGGGATATAAAGGAGGGAGAGAGTGGGGATATAAAGGAGAGGGAGAGAGTGGGGGTATAAAGGAGACAGAGAGAGTGGGGATATAAAGGAGAGCGAGAGAGTGGGGATATAAAGAAGAGGGAGAGAGTTGGAATATAAAGAATAGGGAGAGAACGGGGATATAAAGGAGAGGGGGAGAGTGGGGATTTTAAGAAGAGGGAGAGAGTGGGGATATAAAGGAGAGGGAGAGAGCGGGGATATAAAGGAGAGGGAGAGAGCGGGGATATAAAGGAGAGGGAGAGTGTGGGGATATAAAGGAGACGGAGAGAGTGGGGATATAAAGGAGGGAGAGAGTGGGGATATAAAGGAGAGGGAGAGAGCGGGGATAAAAGGAGGGAGAGAGTGGGGATAAAAAAGGAGAGATGGAGAGCGGGGATATAAAGGAGAGGGAGAGAGTGGGGATATAAAGAAGAGGGAGAGAGTGGGGATATAAAGGAGAGGGAAAGAGCGGGGATATAAAGGAGAGGGAGAGAGTGGGGATATAAAGGAGGCAGAGAGTGGGGATATGAAGGAGGGAGAGAGTGGGGATATAAAGGAGAGGGAGAGAGTGGGGATATAAAGGAGGGAGAGAGTGGGGATATAAAGGAGAGGGGGAGAGCGGGGATATAAAGGAGAGGGAGAGAGTGGGGATATAACGGAGGCAGAGAGTGGGGATATAAAGGAGAGGGAGAGAGCGGGGATATAACGGGGAGGGAGAGAGCGGGGATATAAAGGAGAGGGAGAGAGCGGGGATATAATGGAGAGGGAGAGCGCGGGGATATAAAGGAGACGGAGAGAGTGGGGATAAAAAAGGAGAGGGGGAGAGCCGGGATTTAAAGGAGAGGGAGAGAGTGGGGATATAAAGGAGACGGAGAGAGTGGGGATATAAAGGAGAGGGAGAGAGCGGGGATATAAAGGAGGGAGAGGGTGGGGATAAAAAAGGAGAGGGGGAGAGTGGGGGTATAAAGGAGAGGGAGAGAGCGGGGGTATCAAGGAGACGGAGAGAGCGTGGATAAAAAGGAGAGGGAGAGAGTGGGGATATAAAGGAGACGGAGAGAGTGGGGATATAAAGGAGAGGGAGAGAGTGGGGATATAAAGGAGACGGAGAGAGTGGGGATATAAAGGAGAGGGAGAGAGCGGGGATATAAAGGAGAGGGAGAGAGCGGGGATACAAAGCATAGGGAGAGAGCGGGGATATAAAGGAGAGGGAGAGAGCGGGGATATAAAGGAGAGAGAGAGAGTGGGGATACAAAGGAGGGGGAGAGAGCGGGGATATAAAGGTGAGGGAGAGAGAGGGGATATAAAGGAGAGGGAGAGAGTGGGGATATAAAGGAGAGGGGGAGAGCGGGGAGATAAAGGAGAGGGAGAGTGGGGATATATAGGAGAGGGAGAGAGCGGGGATATAAAGGAGAGGGATAGATCGGGGATATAAAGGAGGGAGAGAGTGGGGATATAAAGGAGAGGGGGAGAGCGGGGAGATAAAGGAGAGGGAGAGAGTGGGGATATAAAGGAGGGAGAGAGTGGGGATATAAAGGAGAGGGAGAGAGCGGGGATATAACGGAGAGGGAGAGAGCGGGGATAGAAAGGAGAGGGAGAGAGCGGGGATATAAAGGAGAGCGAGAGAGTGGGGGTGTAAAGGAGAGGGAGAGAGTGGGGGTGTAAAGGAGAGGGAGAGAGCGGGGATATAAAGGAGACGGAGAGAGTGGGGATAAAAAAGGAGAGGGGGAGAGCCGGGATATAAAGGAGAGGGAGAGAGTGGGGATATAAAGGAGACGGAGAGAGTGGGGATATAAAGGAGAGGGAGAGAGCGGGGATATAAAGGAGGGAGAGAGTGGGGATAAAAAATGAGAGGGGGAGAGCGGGGATATAAAGGAGAGGGAGAGAGTGGGGTATAAAGGAGACGGAGAGAGTGGGGATATAAAGGAGAGGGAGAGAGCGGGGATAAAAGAAGGGAGAGAGTGGGGATAAAAAAGGAGAGATGGAGAGCGGGGATATAAAGGAGAGGGAGAGAGTGGGGATATAAAGAAGAGGGAGAGAGTGGGGATACAAAGGAGACGGAGAGAGTGGGGATATAAAGGAGAGGGAGAGAGCGGGGATATAAAGGAGAGGGAGAGAGCGGGGATATAAAGGAGAGGGAGAGAGTGGGGATATAAAGGAGGCAGAGAGTGGGGATAAAAAAGGAGAGATGGAGAGCGGGGATATAAAGGAGAGGGAGAGAGTGGGGATATAAAGGAGAGGGAGAGAGCGGGGATATAAAGGAGAGGGAGAGAGTGGGGATATAAAGGAGGCAGCGAGCGGGGATATAAAGGAGAGGGAGAGAGTGGGGGTATAAAGGAGACAGAGAGAGTGGGGATATAAAGGAGGGAGAGAGTGGGGATATAAAGGAGAGGGAGAGAGTGGGGGTATAAAGGAGACAGAGAGAGTGGGGATATAAAGGAGAGCGAGAGAGTGGGGATATAAAGAAGAGGGAGAGAGTTGGAATATAAAGAATAGGGAGAGAACGGGGATATAAAGGAGAGGGGGAGAGTGGGGATTTTAAGAAGAGGGAGAGAGTGGGGATATAAAGGAGAGGGAGAGAGCGGGGATATAAAGGAGAGGGAGAGAGCGGGGATATAAAGGAGAGGGAGAGTGTGGGGATATAAAGGAGACGGAGAGAGTGGGGATATAAAGGAGGGAGAGAGTGGGGATATAAAGGAGAGGGAGAGAGCGGGGATAAAAGGAGGGAGAGAGTGGGGATAAAAAAGGAGAGATGGAGAGCGGGGATATAAAGGAGAGGGAGAGAGTGGGGATATAAAGAAGAGGGAGAGAGTGGGGATATAAAGGAGAGGGAAAGAGCGGGGATATAAAGGAGAGGGAGAGAGTGGGGATATAAAGGAGGCAGAGAGTGGGGATATGAAGGAGGGAGAGAGTGGGGATATAAAGGAGAGGGAGAGAGTGGGGATATAAAGGAGGGAGAGAGTGGGGATATAAAGGAGAGGGGGAGAGCGGGGATATAAAGGAGAGGGAGAGAGTGGGGATATAACGGAGGCAGAGAGTGGGGATATAAAGGAGAGGGAGAGAGCGGGGATATAACGGGGAGGGAGAGAGCGGGGATATAAAGGAGAGGGAGAGAGCGGGGATATAATGGAGAGGGAGAGCGCGGGGATATAAAGGAGACGGAGAGAGTGGGGATAAAAAAGGAGAGGGGGAGAGCCGGGATTTAAAGGAGAGGGAGAGAGTGGGGATATAAAGGAGACGGAGAGAGTGGGGATATAAAGGAGAGGGAGAGAGCGGGGATATAAAGGAGGGAGAGGGTGGGGATAAAAAAGGAGAGGGGGAGAGTGGGGGTATAAAGGAGAGGGAGAGAGCGGGGGTATCAAGGAGACGGAGAGAGCGTGGATAAAAAGGAGAGGGAGAGAGTGGGGATATAAAGGAGACGGAGAGAGTGGGGATATAAAGGAGAGGGAGAGAGTGGGGATATAAAGGAGACGGAGAGAGTGGGGATATAAAGGAGAGGGAGAGAGCGGGGATATAAAGGAGAGGGAGAGAGCGGGGATACAAAGCATAGGGAGAGAGCGGGGATATAAAGGAGAGGGAGAGAGCGGGGATATAAAGGAGAGAGAGAGAGTGGGGATACAAAGGAGGGGGAGAGAGCGGGGATATAAAGGTGAGGGAGAGAGAGGGGATATAAAGGAGAGGGAGAGAGTGGGGATATAAAGGAGAGGGAGAGAGCGGGGATATAAAGGAGAGGGAGAGAGTGGGGATATAAAGGAGGGAGAGAGTGGGGATATAAAGGAGACGGAGAGAGTGGGGATATAAAGGAGGCAGAGAGTGGGGATAAAAAAGGCAGATGGAGAGCGGGGATATAAAGGAGAGGGAGAGAGTGGGGATATAAAGGAGAGGGAGAGAGCGGGGATATAAAGGAGAGGGAGAGAGTGGGGATATAAAGGAGGCAGCGAGCGGGGATATAAAGGAGAGGGAGAGAGTGGGGGTATAAAGGAGACGGAGAGAGTGGGGATATAAAGGAGAGGGAGAGAGTGGGGATATAAAGAAGAGGGAGAGAGTGGGGATATAAAGAAGAGGGAGAGAGTGGGGATATAAAGGAGAGGGAGAGAGCGGGGATATAAAGGAGAGGGAGAGAGCGGGGATATAAAGGAGAGGGAGAGTGTGGGGATATAAAGGAGACGGAGAGAGTAGGGATATAAAGGAGGGAGAGAGTGGGGATATAAAGGAGAGGGAGAGAGCGGGGATAAAAGGAGGGAGAGAGTGGGGATAAAAAAGGAGAGATGGAGAGCGGGGATATAAAGGAGAGGGAGAGAGTGGGGATATAAAGAAGAGGGAGAGAGTGGGGATATAAAGGAGAGGGAGAGAGCGGGGATATAAAGGAGAGGGAGAGAGTGGGGATATAAAGGAGGGAGAGAGTGGGGATATAAAGGAGAGGGGGAGAGCGGGGATATAACGGGGAGGGAGAGAGCGGGGATATAACGGAGAGGGAGAGAGCGGGGATATAAAGGAGGGAGAGAGTGGGGATATAAAGGAGACGGAGAGAATGGGGATATAAAGGAGAGGGAGAGAGTGGGGATATAAAGGAGACGGAGAGAGTGGGGATATAAAGGAGAGGGAGAGAGCGGGGATATAAAGGAGAGGGAGAGAGCGGGGATACAAAGGATAGGGAGAGAGCGGGGATATAAAGGAGAGGGAGAGAGCGGGGATATAAAGGAGAGAGAGAGAGTGGGGATATAAAGGAGGGGGAGAGAGCGGGGATATAAAGGTGAGGGAGAGAGAGGGGATATAAAGGAGAGGGAGAGAGTGGGGATATAAAGGAGAGGGAGAGAGCGGGGATATAAAGGAGAGGGAGAGAGTGGGGATATAAAGGAGGGAGAGAGTGGGGATATAAAGGAGACGGAGAGAGTGGGGATATAAAGGAGAGGGAGAGAGCGGGGATATAAAGGAGAGGGAGAGAGCGGGGATATAAAGGAGAAGGAGAGAGTGGGGATATAAAGGAGAGGGAGAGAGCGGGGATATAAAGGAGAGGGAGAGAGTGGGGATATAAAGGAGAGGGAGAGAGCGGGGATATAAAGGAGAGGGAGAGAGTGGGGATATAAAGGAGAGGGAGAGAGTGGGGATATAAAGGAGAGGGAGAGAGTGGGGATAAAAAAGGAGAGGGAGAGAGTGGGGAAAAAAGGAGAGGGGGAGAGCGGGGATATAAAGGAGAGGGAGAGAGTGGGGATATAAAGGAGGGAGAGAGTGGTGATATAAAGGAGAGGGAGAGAGTGGGGATATAAAGGAGAGGGAGAGAGTGGGGATATAAAGGAGGGAGAGAGTGGGGATAAAAAAGGAGAGGGGGAGAACGGGGATATAAAGGAGAGGGAGAGAGTGGGGATATAAAGGAGAGGGAGAGAGCGGGGATATAAAGGAGGGAGAGAGTGGGGAAAAAAGGAGAGGGGGAGAGCGGGGATATAAAGGAGGGAGAGAGTGTGGGGATATAAAGGAGAGGGGGAGAGCGGGGAGATAAAGGAGAGGGAGAGAGAGGGGACAAAAAGGAGAGGGAGAGAGCGGGGATATAAAGTAGGGAGAGAGTGTGGGGATATAAAGGAGAGGGGGAGAGGGGGAGAGCGGGGAGATAAAGGAGAGGGAGAGAGAGGGGACAAAAAGGAGAGGGAGAGAGCGGGGATATCAAGGAGAGGGAGAGAGTGGGGATATAAAGGAGGGAGAGAGTGGGGATATAAAGGAGAGGGGGAGAGCGGGGATATAACGGAGAGGGAGAGAGTGGGGATATAAAGGTGGGAGAGGGTGGGGATGTAAAGGAGAGGGAGAGAGCGGGGATATAAAGGAGAGGGAGAGAGTGGGGATATAAAGGAGGGAGAGAGTGGGGATATCAAGGAGAGGGAGAGAGTGGGGATATAAAGGAGAGGGGGAGAGTGGGGATACAAAGGAGAGGGAGAGAGCGGGGATATAAAGGAGACGGAGAGAGTGGGGATATAAAGGAGAGGGGGAGAGTGGGAATATAAAGGAGAGGGAGAGAGTGGGGATATAAAGGAGGGAGAGAGTGGGTATATAAAGGAGAGGGAGAGAGCAGGGATATAAAGGAGAGGGACAGAGTGGGGATATAAAGGAGAGGGAGAGAGTGGGGATATAAAGGAGAGGGAGAGAGTGGGAATATAAAGGAGAGGGAGAGAGTGGGGATATAAAGGAGAGGGAGCGAGCAGGGATATAAAGGAGAAGGAGAGAGTGGGGATATAAAGGAGGCAGAGAGTGGGGATATAAAGGAGAGGGAGAGAGTGGGGATATAAAGGAGGGAGAGAGTGGGGATATAAAGGAGAGGGGGAGAGCGGGGTGATAAAGGAGAGGGAGAGAGTGGGGATACAAAGGAGAGGGAGAGAGCGGGGATATAAAGGAGAGGGAGAGAGTGGGGATATAAAGGAGGGAGAGAGTGGGGATATAAAGGAGGGCGAGAGTGGGGATATAAAGGACAGGGAGAGAGCGGGGATATAACGGAGAGGGAGAGAGCGGGGATATAAAGGAGAGGGAGAGAGCGGGGATATAAAGGAGACGGAGAGAGTGGGGATATAAAGGAGAGGGAGAGAGTGGGGGTATAAAGGAGAGGGAGAGAGTGAGGGAATAAAGGAGACGGAGAGAGTGGGGATATGAAGGAGAGGGAGAGAGCGGGGAGATAAAGGAGGGAGAGAGGAGGGATAAAAAAGGAGAGGGGGAGAGCCGGGATATAAAGGAGAGGGAGAGAGTGGGGATATAAAGGCTACGGAGAGAGTGGGGATATAAAGGAGGGAGAGAGTGGGGATATAAAGGAGGGAGAGAGTGGGGATAAAAAAGGAGAGGGGGAGAGCGCGGATGTAAAGGAAAGGGAGAGAGTGGGGATATAAAGGAGGGAGAGAGTGGGGATAAAAAAGGAGAGGGGGAGAGCGGGGATATAAAGGAGAGGGAGAGAGTGGGGATATAAAGGAGAGGGAGAGAGCGGGGATATAAAGGAGAGGGGAAGAGTGGGGATATAAAGGAGAGGGAGAGAGTGGGGATATGAAGGAGAGGGAGAAAGTGGGGATATAAAGGAGGGAGAGAGTGGGGATATAAAGGAGACGGAGAGAGTGGGGATATAAAGGAGAGGGAGAGAGTGGGGATATAAAGGAGAGGGAGAGAGCGGGGATACAAAGGGGAGGGAGAGAGTGGGGATAAAAAAGGAGAGGGGGAGAGGGGGGATATAAAGGAGACGGAGAGAGTGGGGATATAAAGGAGAGGGAGAGAGTGGGGATATAAAGGAGACGGAGAGAGTGGGGATATAAAGGAGAGGGAGAGAGCGGGGATATAAAGGAGAGGGAGAGAGCGGGGATATAAAGGAGAGGGAGAGAGTGGGGATATAAAGGAGAGGGAGAGAGCAGGGATATAAAGGGGAGGGAGCGAGCAGGGATATAAAGGAGAGGGAGAGTGCGGGGATATAAAGGAGGGAGAGAGTGGGGATATAAAGGAGAGGGAGAGAGTGGGGATATAAAGGAGAGGGAGAGAGCGGGGATATAAAGGAGAGGGAGAGAGTGGGGATATAAAGGAGGGAGAGAGTGGGGATATAAAGGACACGGAGAGAGTGGGGATATAAAGGAGACGGAGAGAGTGGGGATATAAAGGAGAGGGAGAGAGTGGGGATATAAAGGAGAGGGAGAGAGCGGAGATATAAAGGAGAGGGGGACAGCGGGGATATAAAGGAGAGGGAGAGAGTGGGGATATAAAGGAGACGGAGAGAGTGGGGATATAAAGGAGACGGAGAGAGTGGTGATATAAAGGAGGGAGAGAGTGGGGATATAAAGGAGAGGGAGAGAGTGGGGATATAAAGGAGACGGAGAGAGTGGGGATATAAAGGAGAGGGAGAGAGTGGGGATATAAAGGAGACGGAGAGAGTGGTGATATAAAGGAGGGAGAGAGTGGGGATATAAAGGAGGGAGAGAGCGGGGAAAAAAGGAGAGGGAGAGAGTGGGGATATAAAGGAGAGGGAGAGAGGGGATTTAAAGCAGAGGGGGAAAGTGGGGATATAAAGGAGAGGGAGAGAGTGGGGATATAAAGGAGGGAGAGAGTGGGGATATAAAGGAGAGGAGGAGAGCGGGGATATAAAGGAGAGGGAGAGAGTGGGGATAGAAAGGAGGGTGAGAGAGGGGAAAAAAGGAGAGGGAGAGAGTGGGGATATAAAGGAGAGGGAGAAAGCGGGGATATAAAGGAGAGGGAGAGAGTGGGGATATAAAGGAGAGGGAGAGAGTGGGGATATAAAGGAGAGGGAGAGAGTGGGGATATAAAGGAGAGGGGGAGAGCGGGGATATAAAGGAGAGGGAGAGAGTGGGGATAAAAAGGAGGGAGAGAGTGGGGATAAAAAAGGAGACGGAGAGAGTGGGGATGTAAAGGAGAAGGAAAGAGTGGGGATATAAAGGAGAGGGAGAGGGCGGGGAAAAAAGGAGAGGGAGAGAGTGGGGATACAAAGGAGGGAGAGAGTGGGGATAAAAAAGGAGACGGAGAGAGTGGGGATGTAAAGGAGAAGGAGAGAGTGGGGATATAAAGGAGAGGGAGAGAGTGGGGATATAAAGGAGAGGGAGAGAGTGGGGGTACAAAGGAGAGGGAGAGAACGGGGATATAAAGGAGAGGGAGAGAGCGGGGATATAAAGGAGGGAGAGAGTGGGGATATAAAGGAGAGGGATAGAGTGGGGATATAAAGGAGAGGGGGAGAGAGGGGATATAAAGGAGAGGGAGAGAGCGGGGATATAAAGGAGAGGGAGTGAGTGGGGATATAAAGGAGAGGGGGAGAGAGGGGATATAAAGGAGAGGGAGAGAGAGGGGATATAAAGGAGAGGGAGAGAGCGGGGATATAAAGGAGAGGGAGAGAGTGGGGAGACAAAGGAGAGGAAGAGAGTGGGGATATTAAGTAGAGGGAGAGAGTGGGGATATAAAGGAGAGGGAGAGAGTGGGGATATAAAGGAGAGGGAGAGAGTGGGGATATAAAGGAGAGGGAGAGAGCGGGGATATAAAGGAGGGAGAGAGTGGGGATAAAAAAGGAGAGGGGGAGAGTGGGGATATAAAGGAGAGGGAGAGAGTGGGGATATAAAGGAGACGGAGAGAGTGGGGATATAAAGGAGAGGGAGAGAGTGGGGATATAAACGAGAGGGAGAGAGTGGGGATATAAACGAGAGGGGGAGAGTGGGGATATAAAGGAGAGGGAGAGAGCATGGATATAAAGGAGACGGAGAGAGTGGGGATATAAAGGAGAGGGAGAGAGCGGGGATATAAAGGAGACGGAGAGAGTGGGGATATAAAGGAGAGGGAGAGAGCGGGGATATAAAGGAGAGGGAGAGAGTGGGGATATAAAGGAGACGGAGAGAGTGGGGATATAAAGGAGAGGGAGAGAGTGGGGATATAAAGGAGAGGGAGAGAGTGGGGATATAAATGAGACGGAGAGAGTGGGGATATAAAGGAGAGGGGGAGAGCGGGGATATAAAGGAGAGGGGGAGAGTGGGGATATAAAGGAGAGGGAGAGAGCGGGGATATATACGAGAGGGAGAGAGCGGGGATATAAAGGAGAAGGTGAGAGCGGGGATATAAAGGAGAGGGAGAGAGCGGGGATATAAAGGAGAGGCAGAGAGTGGGGATATAAAGGAGAGGGAGAGAGCGGGGATATATAGGAGAGGGAGAGAGCGGGGATATAAAGGAGAAGGAGAGAGTGGGGATATAAAGGAGAGGGAGAGAGCGGGGATATATAGGAGAGGGAGAGAGCGGGGATATAAAGGAGAAGGAGAGAGCGGGGATATAAAGGAGAGTGTGAGAGCGGGGATATAAAGGAGGGAGAGAGTGGGTATATAAAGGAGACGGAGAGAGTGGGGATATAAAGGAGAAGGAGAGAGTGGGGATATAAAGGAGACGGAGAGAGTGGGGATATAAAGGAGAGGGAGAGAGCGAGGATATAAAGGAGGGAGAGAGTGGGGATATAAAGGAGAGGGAGAGAGTGGGGATATAAAGGAGAAGGAGAGAGTGGGGATATAAAGGAGAGGGAGAGAGCGGGGATATAAAGGAGACGGAGAGAGTGGGGATATAAAGGAGAGGGAGAGAGCGGGGATATAAAGGAGGGAGAGAGTGGGGATATAAAGGAGAGGGGGAGAGCGGGGATATAAAGGGGAGGGAGAGAGTGGGGATATAAAGGAGAGGGAGAGAGTGGGGATATAAAGGAGAGGAGGAGAGTGGGGATATAAAGGAGAGGGAGAGAGAGGGGATATAAAGGAGAGGGAGAGAGTGAGGATATAAAGGAGGGAGAGAGTGGGGATATAAAGGAGAGGGGGAGAGCGGGGATATAAAGGAGAGGGAGAGAGTGGGGATATAAAGGAGAGTGAGAGAGAGGGGATATAAAGGAGAGGGAGAGAGTGAGGATATAAAGGAGGGAGAGAGTGGGGATATAAAGGAGAGGGGGAGAGCGGGGATATAAAGAAGAGGGAGAGAGTGGGGATATAAAGGAGAGGGAGAGAGCGGGGATATAAAGGAGAGGGAGAGAGTGGGGATATAAAGGAGGGAGAGAGTGGGGATATAAAGGAGAGGGGGAGAGCGGGGATATAAAGGAGAGGGAGAGAGTGGGGAAAAAAGGAGAGGGAGAGAGTGGGGATATAATGGAGGGAGAGAGTGGGGATATAAAGGCGACGGAGAGAGTGGGGATATAAAGGAGACGGAGAGAGTGGGGATATAAAGGAGGGAGAGAGTGGGGATGTAAAGGAGACGGAGAGAGTGGGGATACAAAGGGGAGGGAGAGAGTGGGGATAAAAAAGGAGAGGGGGAGAGGGGGGATATAAAGGAGACGGAGAGAGTGGGGATATAAAGGAGAGGGAGAGAGTGGGGATATAAAGGAGACGGAGAGAGTGGGGATATAAAGGAGAGGGAGAGCGCGGGGATATAAAGGAGAGGGAGAGAGCGGGGATATAAAGGAGAGGGAGAGAGTGGGGATATAAAGGAGAGGGAGAGAGCAGGGATATAAAGGGGAGGGAGCGAGCAGGGATATAAAGGAGAGGGAGAGTGCGGGGATATAAAGGAGGGAGAGAGTGGGGATATAAAGGAGAGGGAGAGAGTGGGGATATAAAGGAGAGGGAGAGAGCGGGGATATAAAGGAGAGGGAGAGAGTGGGGATATAAAGGAGGGAGAGAGTGGGGATATAAAGGACACGGAGAGAGTGGGGATATAAAGGAGACGGAGAGAGTGGGGATATAAAGGAGAGGGAGAGAGTGGGGATATAAAGGAGAGGGAGAGAGCGGAGATATAAAGGAGAGGGGGACAGCGGGGATATAAAGGAGAGGGAGAGAGTGGGGATATAAAGGAGACGGAGAGAGTGGGGATATAAAGGAGACGGAGAGAGTGGTGATATAAAGGAGGGAGAGAGTGGGGATATAAAGGAGAGGGAGAGAGTGGGGATATAAAGGAGACGGAGAGAGTGGGGATATAAAGGAGAGGGAGAGAGTGGGGATATAAAGGAGACGGAGAGAGTGGTGATATAAAGGAGGGAGAGAGTGGGGATATAAAGGAGGGAGAGAGCGGGGAAAAAAGGAGAGGGAGAGAGTGGGGATATAAAGGAGAGGGAGAGAGGGGATTTAAAGCAGAGGGGGAAAGTGGGGATATAAAGGAGAGGGAGAGAGTGGGGATATAAAGGAGGGAGAGAGTGGGGATATAAAGGAGAGGAGGAGAGCGGGGATATAAAGGAGAGGGAGAGAGTGGGGATAGAAAGGAGGGTGAGAGAGGGGAAAAAAGGAGAGGGAGAGAGTGGGGATATAAAGGAGAGGGAGAAAGCGGGGATATAAAGGAGAGGGAGAGAGTGGGGATATAAAGGAGAGGGAGAGAGTGGGGATATAAAGGAGAGGGAGAGAGTGGGGATATAAAGGAGAGGGGGAGAGCGGGGATATAAAGGAGAGGGAGAGAGTGGGGATAAAAAGGAGGGAGAGAGTGGGGATAAAAAAGGAGACGGAGAGAGTGGGGATGTAAAGGAGAAGGAAAGAGTGGGGATATAAAGGAGAGGGAGAGGGCGGGGAAAAAAGGAGAGGGAGAGAGTGGGGATACAAAGGAGGGAGAGAGTGGGGATAAAAAAGGAGACGGAGAGAGTGGGGATGTAAAGGAGAAGGAGAGAGTGGGGATATAAAGGAGAGGGAGAGAGTGGGGATATAAAGGAGAGGGAGAGAGTGGGGGTACAAAGGAGAGGGAGAGAACGGGGATATAAAGGAGAGGGAGAGAGCGGGGATATAAAGGAGGGAGAGAGTGGGGATATAAAGGAGAGGGATAGAGTGGGGATATAAAGGAGAGGGGGAGAGAGGGGATATAAAGGAGAGGGAGAGAGCGGGGATATAAAGGAGAGGGAGTGAGTGGGGATATAAAGGAGAGGGGGAGAGAGGGGATATAAAGGAGAGGGAGAGAGAGGGGATATAAAGGAGAGGGAGAGAGCGGGGATATAAAGGAGAGGGAGAGAGTGGGGAGACAAAGGAGAGGAAGAGAGTGGGGATATTAAGGAGAGGGAGAGAGTGGGGATATAAAGGAGAGGGAGAGAGTGGGGATATAAAGGAGAGGGAGAGAGTGGGGATATAAAGGAGAGGGAGAGAGCGGGGATATAAAGGAGGGAGAGAGTGGGGATAAAAAAGGAGAGGGGGAGAGTGGGGATATAAAGGAGAGGGAGAGAGTGGGGATATAAAGGAGACGGAGAGAGTGGGGATATAAAGGAGAGGGAGAGAGTGGGGATATAAACGAGAGGGAGAGAGTGGGGATATAAACGAGAGGGGGAGAGTGGGGATATAAAGGAGAGGGAGAGAGCATGGATATAAAGGAGACGGAGAGAGTGGGGATATAAAGGAGAGGGAGAGAGCGGGGATATAAAGGAGACGGAGAGAGTGGGGATATAAAGGAGAGGGAGAGAGCGGGGATATAAAGGAGAGGGAGAGAGTGGGGATATAAAGGAGACGGAGAGAGTGGGGATATAAAGGAGAGGGAGAGAGTGGGGATATAAAGGAGAGGGAGAGAGTGGGGATATAAATGAGACGGAGAGAGTGGGGATATAAAGGAGAGGGGGAGAGCGGGGATATAAAGGAGAGGGGGAGAGTGGGGATATAAAGGAGAGGGAGAGAGCGGGGATATATACGAGAGGGAGAGAGCGGGGATATAAAGGAGAAGGTGAGAGCGGGGATATAAAGGAGAGGGAGAGAGCGGGGATATAAAGGAGAGGCAGAGAGTGGGGATATAAAGGAGAGGGAGAGAGCGGGGATATATAGGAGAGGGAGAGAGCGGGGATATAAAGGAGAAGGAGAGAGTGGGGATATAAAGGAGAGGGAGAGAGCGGGGATATATAGGAGAGGGAGAGAGCGGGGATATAAAGGAGAAGGAGAGAGCGGGGATATAAAGGAGAGGGTGAGAGCGGGGATATAAAGGAGGGAGAGAGTGGGTATATAAAGGAGACGGAGAGAGTGGGGATATAAAGGAGAAGGAGAGAGTGGGGATATAAAGGAGACGGAGAGAGTGGGGATATAAAGGAGAGGGAGAGAGCGAGGATATAAAGGAGGGAGAGAGTGGGGATATAAAGGAGAGGGAGAGAGTGGGGATATAAAGGAGAAGGAGAGAGTGGGGATATAAAGGAGAGGGAGAGAGCGGGGATATAAAGGAGACGGAGAGAGTGGGGATATAAAGGAGAGGGAGAGAGCGGGGATATAAAGGAGGGAGAGAGTGGGGATATAAAGGAGAGGGGGAGAGCGGGGATATAAAGGGGAGGGAGAGAGTGGGGATATAAAGGAGAGGGAGAGAGTGGGGATATAAAGGAGAGGAGGAGAGTGGGGATATAAAGGAGAGGGAGAGAGAGGGGATATAAAGGAGAGGGAGAGAGTGAGGATATAAAGGAGGGAGAGAGTGGGGATATAAAGGAGAGGGGGAGAGCGGGGATATAAAGGAGAGGGAGAGAGTGGGGATATAAAGGAGAGTGAGAGAGAGGGGATATAAAGGAGAGGGAGAGAGTGAGGATATAAAGGAGGGAGAGAGTGGGGATATAAAGGAGAGGGGGAGAGCGGGGATATAAAGAAGAGGGAGAGAGTGGGGATATAAAGGAGAGGGAGAGAGCGGGGATATAAAGGAGAGGGAGAGAGTGGGGATATAAAGGAGGGAGAGAGTGGGGATATAAAGGAGAGGGGGAGAGCGGGGATATAAAGGAGAGGGAGAGAGTGGGGAAAAAAGGAGAGGGAGAGAGTGGGGATATAATGGAGGGAGAGAGTGGGGATATAAAGGCGACGGAGAGAGTGGGGATATAAAGGAGGGAGAGAGTGGGGATGTAAAGGAGACGGAGAGAGTGGGGATATAAAGGAGAAGGAGAGAGTGGGGATATAAAGGAGAGGGAGAGAGTGGGGATATAAAGGAGAGGGAGAGAGCGGGGATATAAAGGAGGGAGAGAGCGGGGAAAAAAGGAGAGGGAGAGAGTGGGGATATAAAGGAGAGGGAGAGAGCGGGGATATAAAGGAGGGAGAGAGTGGGGATATAAAGGAGAGGGAGAGGGCGGGGATATAAAGGAGAGGGAGAGAGTGGGGATATAAAGGAGGGAGAGAGTGGGGATATAAAGTAGAGGGGGAGAGTGGGGATATAAAGGAGGGAGAGAGTGGGGATATAAAGGAGAGGGAGAGAGTGGGGATATAAAGGAGAGGGAGAGAGTGGGGATATAAAGGAGGGAGAGAGTGGGGATATAAAGGAGAGGGAGAGGGCGGGGAAAAAAGGAGAGGGAGAGAGTGGGGATATAAAGGAGGGAGAGAGTGGGGATAAAAAAGGAGACGGAGAGAGTGGGGATGTGAAGGAGAAGGAGAGAGTGGGGATATAAAGGAGAGGGAGAGAGTGGGGATATAAAGGAGAGGGAGAGAGCGGGGATATAAAGGAGACGGAGAGAGTGGGGATATAAAGGAGAGGGAGAGAGTGGGGATATAAAGGAGAGGGAGAGAGCGGGGATATAAAGGAGACGGAGAGAGTGGGGATATAAAGGAGAGGGAGAGAGTGGGGGTACAAAGGAGAGGGAGAGAACGGGGATATAAAGGAGAGGGAGAGAGTGGGGATATAAAGGAGAGGGAGAGTGTGGGGATATAAAGGAGAGGGAGAGAGCGGGGTTATAAAGGAGAGGGAGAGAGTGGGGATATAAAGGAGAGGGAGAGAGCGGGGATATAAAGGAGACGGAGAGAGTGGGGATATAAAGGAGAGGGAGAGAGTGGGTGTATAAAGGAGAGGGAGAGAACGGGGATATAAAGGAGAGGGAGAGAGTGGGGATAGAAAGGAGAGGGAGAGAGTGGGGGTACAAAGGAGAGGGAGAGAACGGGGATATAAAGGAGAGGGAGAGAGCGGGGATATAAAGGAGAGGGAGAGAGTGGGGATACAAAGGAGAGGAAGAGAGCGGGGATATAAAGGAGAGGGAGAGAGTGGGGATACAAAGGAGAGGCAGAGAGTGGGGATATTAAGGAGAGGGAGAGAGTGGGGATATAAAGGAGAGGGAGAGAGCGGGGATATAAAGGAGGGAGAGAATGGGGATAAAAAAGGAGAGGGGGAGAGCGGGGATATAAAGGAGAGGGAGAGAGTGGGGATATAAAGGAGACGGAGAGAGTGGGGATATAAAGGAGAGGGAGAGAGTGGGGATATAAAGGAGAGGGAGAGCGGGGATATAAAGGAGAGGGCGAGAGTGGGGATATAAAGGAGACGGAGAGAGTGGGGATATAAAGGAGAGGGAGAGAGTGGGGATATAAAGGAGAGGGAGAGCGGGGATATAAAGGAGAGGGAGAGAGTGGGGATATAAAGGAGACGGAGAGAGTGGGGATATAAAGGAGAGGGAGAGAGTGGGGATATAAAGGAGAGGGAGAGAGCGGGGATATAAAGGAGAGGGAGAGAGCGGGGATATAAAGGAGGGAGAGAATGGGGATAAAAAAGGCGAGGGGGAGAGCGGGGATATAAAGGAGAGGGAGAGAGTGGGGATATAAAGGAGTCGGAGAGAGTGGGGATATAAAGGAGAGGGAGAGAGTGGGGATATAAAGGAGAGGGAGAGCGGGGATATAAAGGAGAGGGAGAGAGTGGGGATACAAAGGAGGGAGAGAGTGGGGATATAAAGGAGAGGGAGGCAGCGGGGATATAAAGGAGAGGGAGAGAGTGGGGATATAAAGGAGAGGGAGAGAGTGGGGATATAAAGGAGAGGGAGAGAGTGGGGATATAAAGGAGAGGGAGAGAGTGGGGATATAAAGGAGACGGAGAGAGTGGGGATATAAAGGAGAGGGGGAGAGCGGGGATATAAAGGAGAGGGAGAGAGTGGGGATATAAAGGAGAGGGGGAGAGCGGGGATATAAAGGAGAGGCAGAGAGTGGGGATATAAAGGAGAGGGAGAGAGCGGGGATATATAGGAGAGGGAGAGAGCGGGGATATAAAGGAGAAGGAGAGAGCGGGGATATAAAGGAGAGGGAGAGAGCGGGGATATATAGGAGAGGGAGAGAGCGGGGATATAAAGGAGAAGGAGAGAGCGGGGATATAAAGGAGAGGGTGAGAGCGGGGATATAAAGGAGGGAGAGAGTGGGGATATAAAGGAGACGGAGAGAGTGGGGATATAAAGGAGAAGGAGAGAGTGGGGATATAAAGGAGACGGAGAGAGTGGGGATATAAAGGAGAGGGAGAGAGCGAGGATGTAAAGGAGGGAGAGAGTGGGGATATAAAGGAGAGGGAGAGAGTGGGGATATAAAGGAGAAGGAGAGAGTGGGGATATAAAGGAGAGGGAGAGAGCGGGGATATAAAGGAGACGGAGAGAGTGGGGATATAAAGGAGAGGGAGAGAGCGGGGATATAAAGGAGACGGAGAGAGTGGGGATATAAAGGAGAGGGAGAGAGCGGGGATATAAAGGAGGGAGAGAGTGGGGATATAAAGGAGAGGGGGAGAGCGGGGATATAAAGGGGAGGGAGAGAGTGGGGATATAAAGGAGAGGGAGAGAGTGGGGATGTAAAGGAGAGGGAGAGAGTGGGGATAAAAAGGAGAGGGAGAGAGAGGGGATATAAAGGAGAGGGAGAGAGTGATGATATAAAGGAGGGAGAGAGTGGGGATATAAAGGAGAGGGGGAGAGCGGGGATATAAAGGAGAGGGAGAGAGTGGGGATATAAAGGAGAGTGAGAGAGAGGGGATATAAAGGAGAGGGAGAGAGTGAGGATATAAAGGAGGGAGAGAGGGGGGATATAAAGGAGAGGGGGAGAGCGGGGATATAAAGAAGAGGGAGAGAGTGGGGATATAAAGGAGAGGGAGAGAGCGGGGATATAAAGGAGAGGGAGAGAGTGGGGATATAAAGGAGGGAGAGAGTGGGTATATAAAGGAGAGGGGGAGAGCGGGGATATAAAGGAGAGGGAGAGAGTGGGGAAAAAAGGAGAGGGAGAGAGTGGGGATATAAAGGAGGGAGAGAGTGGGGATATAAAGGCGACGGAGAGAGTGGGGATATAAAGGAGACGGAGAGAGTGGGGATATAAAGGAGGGAGAGAGTGGGGATATAAAGGAGACGGAGAGAGTGGGGATATAAAGGAGAAGGAGAGAGAGGGGATATCAAGGAGAGGGAGAGAGTGAGGATATAAAGGAGGGAGAGAGTGGGGATATAAAGGAGAGGGAGAGAGTGGGGATATAAAGGAGAGTGAGAGAGAGGGGATATAAAGGAGAGGGAGAGAGTGAGGATATAAAGGAGGGAGAGAGTGGGGATATAAAGGAGAGGGGGAGAGCGGGGATATAAAGAAGAGGGAGAGAGTGGGGATATAAAGGAGAGGGAGAGAGCGGGGATATAAAGGAGAGGGAGAGAGTGGGGATATAAAGGAGGGAGAGAGTGGGGATATAAAGGAGAGGGGGAGAGCGGGGATATAAAGGAGAGGGAGAGAGTGGGGAAAAAAGGAGAGCGAGAGAGTGGGGATATAAATGAGAGCGAGAGAGTGGGGATATAAAGGAGAGGGAGAGAGCGGTGTTATAAAGGAGAGCGAGAGAGTCGGGATATAAAGAAGAGGGAGAGAGCGGGGATATAAGGGAGAGAGCGAGGATATAAAGGAGAGGGAGAGAGTGGGGATATAAAGAAGAGGGAGAGAGTGGGGATTTTAAGGAGAGGGAGAGATTGGGGATTTTAAGGAGAGGGAGAGAGCGGGGATATAAAGGAGGGAGAGAGTGGGGATATAAAGGAGAGGGAGAGATCGGGGATATAAAGGAGAGGGAGAGAGCGGGGATATAAAGGAGAGGGAGAGAGCGGGGATATAAAGGAGAGGGAGAGAGTGGGGATGTGAAGGAGGGAGAGAGTGGGAATATAAAGGAGTAGGAGAGAGCGGGGATATAAAGGAGAGGGAGAGAGCGGGGATATAAAGGAGAGGGAGAGAGTGTGGATATAAACGAGGGAGAGAGTGGGGATATAAAGGAGAGGGAGAGAGCGGGGATATAAAGGAGAGGGAGAGAGTGGGGATATAAAGGAGAGGGAGAGAGTGGGGATATAAAGGAGAGGGAGAGAGCGGGGATATAAAGGAGAGGGGGAGAGTGGGGATATAAAGGAGAGGGAGAGAGTGGGGATACAAAGGAGAGGGAGAGAGCGGGCATATAAAGGAGGGAGAGAGTGGGGATACAAAGGAGAGGGAGAGAGTGGGGATACAAAGGAGAGGGAGAGAGCGGGGATATAAAGGAGGGAGAGAGTGGGGATATAAAGGAGAGGGAGAGAGTGGGGATATAAAGGAGAGGGAGAGAGTGGGGATACAAAGGAGAGGGAGAGAGCGGGGATATAAAGGAGGGAGAGAGTGGGGATACAAAGGAGAGGGAGAGAGCGGGGATATAAAGGAGGGAGAGAGTGGGGATATAAAGGAGAGGGAGAGAGTGGGGATATAAAGGAGGGAGAGAGTGGGGATATAAAGGAGAGGGAGAGAGTGGGGATATAAAGGAGGGAGAGAGTGGGGATTTTAAGGAGAGGGAGAGAGTGGGGATATAAAGGAGGGAGAGAGTGGGGATATAAAGGAGAGGGGGAGAGTGGGGATATAAAGGAGAGGGAGAGAGCGGGGATATGAAGGAGGGAGAGAGTGGGGATATAAAGGAGAGGGGGAGAGTGGGGATATAAATGAGGGGGAGAGAGCAGGTATATAAAGGAGAGGGAGAGAGTGGGGATATAAAGGAGAGGGAGAGAGTGGGGGTATAAAGGAGAGGGAGAGAGCGGGGATATAAAGGAGGGAGAGAGCGGGGATATAAAGAAGAGGGAGAGAGTGGGGATATAAAGAAGAGGGAGAGAGTGGGGATATGAAGGAGAGGGAGAGAGCGGGGATATAAAGGAGAGGGAGAGTGGGGGTATAAAGGAGAGGGAGAGAGCGGGGATATGAAGGAGAGGGAGAGAGTGGGGATAAAAAGGAGAGGGAGAGAGTGGGGATATAAAGGAGAGGGAGAGAGTGGGGGTATAAAGGAGAGGGGGAGAGCGGGGATATAAAGGAGGGAGAGAGTGGGGATATAATGGAGAGGGAGAGAGTGGGGATATAAAGGAGAGGGAGCGAGTGGGGATATAAAGGAGAGGGAGTGAGTGGGGATATAAAGGAGAGGGAGAGAGTGGGGATGTAAAGGAGGGAGAGAGTGGGGTTATAAAGGAGAGGGAGAGATCGGGGATAAAAAGCAGAGGGAGAGAGAGGGGATATGAAGGAGTGGGAGAGAGTGGGGATGTAAAGGAGGGAGAGAGTGGGGTTATAAAGGAGAGGGAGAGAGCGGGGATAAAAAGGAGAGGATGAGAGTGGGGATGTAAAGGAGGCAGAGAGTGGGGTTATAAAGGAGAGGGAGAGAGCGGGGATATAAAGGAGAGGGAGAGAGTGGGGATATAAAGGAGAGGGATAGAGTGGGGATATAAAGGATAGAGGGAGAGTGGGGATATAAAGGAGAGGGAGAGAGTGGGGATATAAAGGAGGGAGAGAGTGGGGATATAAAGGAGAGGGAGAGAGTGGGGATATAAAGGAGAGAGGGAGAGTGGGGATATAAAGGAGAGGGAGAGAGTGGGGATATAAAGGAGAGGGAGAGAGTGGGGATATAAAGGATAGAGGGAGAGTGGGGATATAAAGGAGAGGGAGAGAGTGGGGATATAAAAGAGGTAGAGAGTGGGGATATAAAGGAGAGGGAGAGAGTGGGGATATAAAGGAGAGGGAGAGAGTGGGGATATAAAGGAGAGGGAGAGAGTGGGGATATAAAGGATAGAGGGAGAGTGGGGATATAAAGGAGAGGGAGAGAGTGGGGATATAAAGGAGGGAGAGAGTGGGGATATAAAGGAGAGGGAGAGAGTGGGGATATAAAGGAGAGGGAGAGAGTGGGGATATAATGGAGGGAGAGAGTGGGGATATAAAGGATAGGGAGATAGCAGGGATATAAAGGAGAGAGGGAGAGTGGGGATATAAAGGAGGGAGAGAGTGGGGATATAAAGGAGAGGGAGAGAGCGGGGATATAAAGGAGAGGGAGAGAGTGGGGATATAAAGGAGAGGGAGAGAGCGGGGATACAAAGGAGAGGGGGAGAGCGGGGATTTCAAGGAGAGGGAGAGAGCGGGGATATAAAGGAGAGGGAGAGAGTGGGGATATAAAGGAGGGAGAGAGTGGGGATATGAAGGAGACGGAGAGAGTGGGGATATAAAGGAGAAGGAGAGAGTGGGGATATAAAGGAGAGGGAGAGAGTGGGGATATAAAGGAGAGGGAGAGAGTGGGGATATAAGGGAGAGAGTGGGGATATAAAGGAGAGGGAGAGAGCGGGGATATAAAGGAGAGGGAGAGAGTGGGGATATAAAGGAGAGGGAGAGAGCGGGGATGTAAAGGAGACGGAGAGAGTGGGGATATAAAGGAGAGGGAGAGAGTGGGGATATAAAGGAGAGGGAGAGAGCGGTGATATAAAGGAGAGGGAGAGAGTGGGGATATAAAGGAGAGGGAGAGAGTGGGGATATAAAGGAGAGGGAGAGAGTGGGGATATAAAGGAGAGGGAGAGAGTGGGGATATAAAGGAGAGGGAGAGAGTGGGGATAGAAACGAGAAGGAGAGAGTGGGGATATAAAGGAGAGGGAGAGAGCGGGGATATAAAGGAGAGGGAGAGAGCGGGGATATAAAGGAGAGGGAGAGAGCGGGGATATAAAGGAGAGGGAGAGAGTGGGGATATAAAGGAGAGGGAGAGAGTGGGGATATAAAGGAGAGGGAGAGAGTGGGGATAGTAAGGAGACGGAGAGAGTGGGGATATAAAGGAGAGGGAGAGAGTGGGGATATAAAGGAGACGGAGAGAGTGGGGATATAAAGGAGAGGGAGAGAGTGGGGATAGTAAGGAGACGGAGAGAGTGGGGATATAAAGGAGAGGGAGAGAGTGGGGATAGTAAGGAGACGTAGATAGTGGGGATATAAAGGAGACGGAGAGAGTGGGGATATAAAGGAGAGGGAGAGAGCGGCGATATAAAGGAGAGGGAGAGTGCGGGGATACAAAGGAGAGGGAGAGAGTGGGGATATAAAGGAGAGGGAGAGAGTGGGGATATAAAGGAGAGGGAGAGAGCAGGGATATAAAGGAGGGAGAGAGCGGTGATATAAAGGAGAGCGAGAGAGTGGGGATATAAAGGAGAGGGAGAGAGCGGGGATACAAAGGAGAGGGAGAGAGTGGGGATATAAAGGAGAGGGAGAGAGTGGGGATATAAAGGAGAAGGAGAGAGTGGGGATATAAAGGAGACGGAGAGAGCAGGGATATAAAGCAGAGGGAGAGAGCGGGGTTATCAAGGAGAGGGAGAGCGGCGATATAAAGGACAGGGAGAGTGCGGATATAAAGGAGGGAGAGAGTGGGGATATAAAGGAGAGGGGGAGAGTGGGGATATAAAGGAGAGGGAGATAGTGGGGATATAAAGGAGAGGGAGAGAGTGGGGATATAAAGGAGAGGGAGAGAGTGGGGATATAAAGGAGAGGGAGGGAGTGGGGATATAAAGGAGAGGGAGAGAGTGGGGTTATAAAGGAGATGGAGAGAGTGGGGATATAAAGGAGAGGGAGAGAGTGGGGATATAAAGGAGGGAGAGAGTGGGGATATAAAGGAGAGGGGGAGAGTGGGGATATAAAGGAGGGATAGAGTGGGGATATAAAGGAGAGGGGGAGAGTGGGGACAAAAAGGAGGGAGAGAGTGGGGATATAAAGGAGAGGGGGAGAGTGGGGATATAAAGGAGGGAGAGAGTGGGGATATAAAGGAGAGGGGGAGAGTGGGGATATAAAGGAGGGATAGAGTGGGGATATAAAGGAGAGGGGGAGAGCGGGGATATAAAGTAGAGGGAGAGAGTGGGGATATAAAGGAGAGGGAGAGAGCGGGGATATAAAGGAGACGGAGAGAGTGGGGATATAAAGGAGGGAGAGAGTGGGGATATAAAGGAGAGGGGGAGAGCGGGGATATAAAGGAGAGGGAGAGAGTGGGGATATAAAGGAGAGGGAGAGAGTGGGGATATAAAGGAGACGGAGAGAGTGGGGATATAAAGGAGAGGGAGAGAGTGGGGATAGAAAGGAGACAGAGAGAGTGGGGATATAAAGGAGACGGAGAGAGTGGGGATATAAAGGAGAGGGAGAGAGTGGGGATATAAAGGAGAGGGAGAGAGCGGGGATATAAAGGAGAGGGAGAGAGCGGGGATATAAAGGAGAGGGAGAGAGTGGGGATATAAAGGAGAGGGAGAGAGCGGTGATATAAAGGCGAGCGAGAGAGTGGGGATATAAAGGAGAGGGAGAGAGTGGGGATACAAAGGAGAGGGAGAGATTGGGGATTTTAAGGAGAGGGAGAGAGCGGGGATATAAAGGAGAGGGAGAGAGCGGGGATATAAAGGAGGGAGAGAGTGGGGATATAAAGGAGAGGGGGAGAGCGGGGATATAAAGGAGAGGGGGAGAGTGGGGATATAAAGGAGAGGGAGAGAGTGGGGATATAAAGGAGAGGGAGAGAGTGGGGATATAAAGGAGAGGGAGAGAGTGGGGATATAAGGGAGAGAGTGGGGATATAAAGGAGAGGGAGAGAGCGGGGATATAAAGGAGAGGGAGAGAGTGGGGATATAAAGGAGAGGGAGAGAGTGGGAATATAAAGGAGGGAGAGAGTGGGGATATGAAGGAGACGGAGAGAGTGGGGATATAAAGGAGGGAGAGAGTGGGGATATAAAGGAGAGGGAGAGAGTGGGGATATAAAGGAGAGGGAGGGAGCGGGGATATAAAGGAGAGGGAGAGAGCGGGGATATAAAGGAGGGAGAGAGTGGGGATATAAAGGAGAGGGAGAGAGTGGGGATATAAAGGAGAGGGAGAGAGTGGGGATATAAAGGAGAGGGAGAGAGTGGGGATATAAAGGAGAGGGAGAGAGCGGGGATATAAAGGAGAGGGAGAGAGTGGGGATATAAAGGAGAGGGAGAGAGCGGGGATACAAAGGAGAGGGGGAGAGCGGGGATTTCAAGGAGAGGGAGAGAGCGGGGATATAAAGGAGAGGGAGAGAGTGGGGATATAAAGGAGGGAGAGAGTGGGGATATGAAGGAGACGGAGAGAGTGGTGATATCAAGGAGAAGGAGAGAGTGGGGATATAAAGGAGAGGGAGAGAGTGGGGATATAAAGGAGAGGGAGAGAGTGGGGATATAAGGGAGAGAGTGGGGATATAAAGGAGAGGGAGAGAGCGGGGATATAAAGGAGAGGGAGAGAGTGGGGATATAAAGGAGAGGGAGAGAGCGGGGATGTAAAGGAGACGGAGAGAGTGGGGATATAAAGGAGAGGGAGAGAGTGGGGATATAAAGGAGAGGGAGAGAGCGGTGTTATAAAGGAGAGGGAGAGAGTGGGGATATAAAGGAGAGGGAGAGAGTGGGGATATAAAGGAGAGGGAGAGAGTGGGGATATAAAGGAGAGGGAGAGAGTGGGGATATAAAGGAGAGGGAGAGAGTGGGGATATAAACGAGAAAGAGAGAGTGGGGATATCAAGGAGAGGGAGAGAGTGGGGATATAAAGGAGAGGGAGAGATTGGGGATTTTAAGGAGACGGAGAGAGCGGGGATATAAAGGAGAGGGGGAGAGCGGGGATATAAAGGAGAGGGAGAGAGCGGGGATATAAAGGAGAGTGGGAGAGTGGGGATATAAAGGAGAGGGAGAGAGTGGGGATATAAAGGAGAGGGAGAGAGTGGGGATATAAAGGAGAGGGAGAGAGTGGGGATATAAAGGAGAGGGAGAGAGTGGGGATATAAGGAGAGAGTGGGGATATAAAGGATAGGGAGAGAGTGGGGATATAAACGAGAAGGAGAGAGTGGGGATATAAAGGAGAGGGAGAGAGTGGGGATATAAACGAGAAGGAGAGAGTGGGGATATAAAGGAGAGGGAGAGAGCGGGGATATAAAGGAGAGGGAGAGAGCGGGGATATAAAGGAGAGGGAGAGAGTGGGGATATAAACGAGAAGGAGAGAGTGGGGATATAAAGGAGAGGGAGAGAGTGGGGATATAAACGAGAAGGAGAGAGTGGGGATATAAAGGAGAGGGAGAGAGCGGGGATATAAAGGAGAGGGGGAGAGTGGGGATATAAAGGAGAGGGAGAGAGCGGGGATATAAAGGAGAGGGAGAGAGCGGGGATATAAAGGAGAGGGAGAGTGCGGGCATATAAAGGAGAGGGAGAGAGCGGGGATATAAAGGAGAGGGAGAGAGTGGGGATATAAACGAGAAGGAGAGAGTGGGGATATAAAGGAGAGGGAGAGAGCGGGGATAGAATGGAGAGGGAGAGAGTGGGGATATAAAGGAGAGGGAGAGAGTGGGGATATAAAGGAGAGGGAGAGAATGGGGATATAAAGGAGAGGGAGAGAACGGGGATATAAAGGAGAGGGAGAGTGGGGGGTTATAAAGGAGAGGGAGAGAGTGGGGATACAAAGGAGAGGGAGAGAGTGGGGATATAAAGGAAAGGGAGAGAGTGGGGATATAAAGGAGAGGGAGAGAGTGGGGATATAAAGGAGAGGGAGAGAGTGGGGATATAAAGGAGAGGGAGAGAGTGGGGATATAAAGGAGAGGCAGAGAGTGGGGATATAAAGGAGAGGGAGAGAGTGGGGATATAAAGGAGAGGGAGAGAGTGGGGATATAAAGGAGAGGGAGAGAGTGGGGATATAAAGGAGAGGGTGAGAGTGGGGATGTGAAGGAGAGGGAGAGAGCGGGGATATAAAGGAGAGGGAGAGAGTGTGGATATAAAGGAGGGAGAGAGTGGGGATATAAAGGAGAGGGAGAGAGTGGGGATATAAAGGAGAGGGAGAGAGCGGGGATATCAAGGAGGGAGAGAGTGGGGATATCAAGGAGAGGGAGAGAGTGGGGATATAAAGGAGAGGGAGAGAGTGGGGATATAAAGGAGAGGGAGAGTGTGGGGATATAAAGGAGAGGGAGAGAGTGGGGATATAAAGGAGAGGGAGAGAGTGGGGATATAAAGGAGAGGGAGAGAGTGGGGATATAAAGGAGAGGGAGAGAGTGGGGATATAAAGGAGAGGGAGAGAGTGGGGATATGAAGGAGAGGGAGAGAGTGGGGATGTGAATGAGGGAGAGAGTGGGAATATAAAGGAGTAGGAGAGAGCGGGGATATAAAGGAGAGGGAGAGAGCGGGGATATAAAGGAGAGGGAGAGAGTGTGGATATAAAGGAGGGAGAGAGTGGGGATATAAAGGAGAGGGAGAGAGTGGGGATATCAAGGAGAGGGAGAGAGCGGGGATATAAAGGAGGGAGAGAGTGGGGATATCAAGGAGAGGGAGAGAGTGTGGATATAAATGAGGGAGAGAGTGGGGATATGAAGGAGACGGAGAGAGTGGGGATATAAAGGAGAGGGAGAGAGTGGGGATTTAAAGGAGAGGGAGAGAGCGGGGATATAAAGGAGACGGAGAGAGTGGGGATAGTAAGGAGACGGAGAGAGTGGGGATAGTAAGGAGACGGAGAGAGTGGGGATATAAAGGAGACGGAGAGAGTGGGGATATAAAGGAGAGGGAGAGAGTGGGGATATAAAGGAGAGGGAGAGAGCGGGGATATAAAGGAGAGGGAGAGAGCGGGGATATAAAGGAGAGGGAGAGAGTGGGGATATAAAGGAGAGGGAGAGAGTGGGGATGTGAAGGAGGGAGAGAGTGGGAATATAAAGGAGTCGGAGAGAGCGGGGATATAAAGGAGAGGGAGAGAGCGGGGATATAAAGGAGAGGGAGAGAGTGGGGATGTGAAAGAGGGAGAGAGTGGGAATATAAAGGAGTAGGAGAGAGCGGGGATATAAAGGAGAGGGAGAGAGCGGGGATATGAAGGAGAGGGGGAGAGTGGGGATATAAAGGAGAGGGAGAGAGTGGGGATATAATGGAGAGGGAGAGAGCGGGGATATAAAGGAGAGGGAGAGAGCGGGGATATAAAGGAGAGGGAGAGAGTGGGGATATAAAGGAGAGGGAGAGAGCGGGGATATAAAGGAGAGGGGGAGAGTGGGCATATAAAGGAGAGGGAGAGAGTGGGGATATAATGGAGAGGGAGAGAGTGGGGATATAAAGGAGAGGGAGAGAGTGGGGATACAAAGGAGAGGGAGAGAGTGGGGATATAAAGGAGAGGGTGAGAGTGGGGATACAAAGGAGAGGGAGAGAGCGGGGATATAAAGGCGAGGGAGAGCGTGGGGATATAAAGGAGAGGGAGAGAGTGGGGATACAAAGGAGAGGGAAAGAGTGGGGATATAAAGGAGGGAGAGAGTGGGGATATAAAGGAGAGGGAGAGAGTGGGTATATAAAGGAGGGAGAGAGTGGGAATATAAAGGAGTAGGAGAGAGCGGGGATATAAAGGAGAGGGGGAGAGTGGGGATATAAAGGAGAGGGAGAGAGTGGGGATATAAAGGAGAGGGAGAGAGTGGGGATATAAAGGAGGGAGAGAGTGGGGATATAAAGGAGAGGGAGAGAGTGGGGATATAAAGGAGGGAGAGAGTGGGGATATAAAGGAGAGGGAGAGAGTGGGGATATAAAGGAGGGAGAGATTGGGGATTTTAAGGAGAGGGAGAGAGTGGGGATATAAAGGAGAGGGAGAGAGCGGGGATATAAAGGAGGGAGAGAGTGGAGATATAAAAGAGAGGGAGAGAGTGGGGATATAAAGGAGAGGGAGAGAGTGGGGATATAAAGGAGAGGGAGAGAGTGGGGATATAAAGGAGAGGGAGAGAGTGGGGATATAAAGGAGAGGGAGAGAGTGGGGATATAAAGGAGAGGGAGAGAGTGGGGATATAAAGGAGAGGGAGAGAGTGGGGATATAAGGAGAGAGTGGGGATATAAAGGATAGGGAGAGAGTGGGGATATAAACGAGAAGGAGAGAGTGGGGATATAAAGGAGAGGGAGAGAGTGGGGATATAAACGAGAAGGAGAGAGTGGGGATATAAAGGAGAGGGAGAGAGTGGGGATATAAAGGAGAGGGAGAGAGTGGGGATATAAAGGAGAGGGAGAGAGCGGGGATATAAGGGAGAGGGGGAGAGTGGGAAAATAAAGGAGAGGGAGAGAGTGGGGATATAAAGGAGAGGGAGAGAGTGGGGATATAAAGGAGAGGGAGAGAGTGGGGATATAAAGGAGAGGGAGAGAGCGGGGATATAAAGGAGAGGGGGAGAGTGGGGATATAAAGGAGAGGGAGAGAGTGGGGATATAAAGGAGAGGGAGAGAGTGGGGATATAAAGGAGAGGGAGAGAGTGGGGATATAAAGGAGAGGGAGAGAGTGGGGATATAAGGAGAGAGTGGGGATATAAAGGATAGGGAGAGAGTGGGGATATAAACGAGAAGGAGAGAGTGGGGATATAAAGGAGAGGGAGAGAGTGGGGATATAAACGAGAAGGAGAGAGTGGGGATATAAAGGAGAGGGAGAGAGCGGGGATATAAAGGAGAGGGAGAGAGCGGGGATATAAAGGAGAGGGAGAGAGTGGGGATATAAACGAGAAGGAGAGAGTGGGGATATAAAGGAGAGGGAGAGAGTGGGGATATAAACGAGAAGGAGAGAGTGGGGATATAAAGGAGAGGGAGAGAGCGGGGATATAAAGGAGAGGGAGAGAGCGGGGATATAAAGGAGAGGGAGAGTGCGGGGATATAAAGGAGAGGGAGAGAGCGGGGATATAAAGGAGAGGGAGAGAGTGGGGATATCAACGAGAAGGAGAGAGTGGGGATATAAAGGAGAGGGAGAGAGCGGGGATATAATGGAGAGGGAGAGAGTGGGGATATAAAGGAGAGGGAGAGAGTGGGGATATAAAGGAGAGGGAGAGAGTGGGGATATAAAGGAGAGGGAGAGAACGGGGATATAAAGGAGAGGGAGAGTGGGGGGATATAAAGGAGAGGGAGAGAGTGGGGATAAAAGGAGAGGGA
Organism: Heptranchias perlo; assembly: GCF_035084215.1. Classification (NCBI taxonomy): domain Eukaryota; kingdom Metazoa; phylum Chordata; class Chondrichthyes; order Hexanchiformes; family Hexanchidae; genus Heptranchias; species Heptranchias perlo. The sequence goes on along the minus strand of NC_090336.1, from coordinate 12,903,817 downwards.
GAGAGTGGGGATATAAAGGAGAGGGAGAGAGTGGGGATATAAAGGAGAGGGAGAGAGTGGGGATATAAAGGAGAGGGAGAGAGTGGGGATATAAAGGAGAGGGAGAGAGTGGGGATATAAAGGAGAGGGAGAGAGTGGGGATGTGAATGAGGGAGAGAGTGGGAATATAAAGGAGTAGGAGAGAGCGGGGATATAAAGGAGAGGGAGAGAGCAGGGATATAAAGGAGAGGGAGAGTGTGTGGATATAAAGGAGGGAGAGAGTGGGGATATAAAGGAGAGGGAGAGAGTGGGGATATTAAGGAGAGGGAGAGAGCGGGGATATAAAGGAGAGAGGGAGAGTGGGGATATAAAGGAGAGGGAGAGAGTGGGGATATAAAGGAGAGGGAGAGAGCGGGGATATAAAGGAGAGTGAGAGAGCGGGGATATAAAGGAGAGCGAGAGAGTGGGTATATAAAGGAGAGGGAGAGAGTGGGGATATAAAGGAGAGGGAGAGAGTGGGGATATAAAGGAGAGGGAGAGAGCGGTGATATAAAGGAGAGCAAGAGAGTGGGGATATAAAGGAGAGGGAGAGAGCGGGGTTACAAAGGAGAGGGAGAGAGTGGGGATATAAGGGAGAGAGCGAGTATATAAAGGAGAGGGAGAGAGTGGGGATATAAAGAAGAGGGAGAGAGTGGGGATTTTAAGGAGAGGGAGAGATTGGGGATTTTAAGGAGAGGGAGAGAGCGGGGATATAAAGGAGGGAGAGAGTGGGGATATAAAGGAACGAGAGTGAGCGGGGATATAAAGGAGGGAGAGAGTGGGGATATAAAGTAGAGGGAGAGATCGGGGATATAAAGGAGAGGGAGAGAGCGGGGATATAAAGGAGAGGGAGAGAGCGGGGATATAAAGGAGAGGGAGAGAGTGGGGATGTGAAGGAGGGAGAGAGTGGGAATATAAAGGAGTCGGAGAGAGCGGGGATATAAAGGAGAGGGAGAGAGCGGGGATATAAAGGAGAGGGAGAGAGTGGGGATGTGAAAGAGGGAGAGAGTGGGAATATAAAGGAGTAGGAGAGAGCGGGGATATAAAGGAGAGGGAGAGAGCGGGGATATGAAGGAGAGGGGGAGAGTGGGGATATAAAGGAGAGGGAGAGAGTGGGGATATAATGGAGAGGGAGAGAGCGGGGATATAAAGGAGAGGGAGAGAGCGGGGATATAAAGGAGAGGGAGAGAGTGGGGATATAAAGGAGAGGGAGAGAGCGGGGATATAAAGGAGAGGGGGAGAGTGGGCATATAAAGGAGAGGGAGAGAGTGGGGATATAATGGAGAGGGAGAGAGTGGGGATATAAAGGAGAGGGAGAGAGTGGGGATACAAAGGAGAGGAGAGAGTGGGGATATAAAGGAGAGGGTGAGAGTGGGGATACAAAGGAGAGGGAGAGAGCGGGGATATAAAGGCGAGGGAGAGCGTGGGGATATAAAGGAGAGGGAGAGAGTGGGGATACAAAGGAGAGGGAAAGAGTGGGGATATAAAGGAGGGAGAGAGTGGGGATATAAAGGAGAGGGAGAGAGTGGGTATATAAAGGAGGGAGAGAGTGGGAATATAAAGGAGTAGGAGAGAGCGGGGATATAAAGGAGAGGGGGAGAGTGGGGATATAAAGGAGAGGGAGAGAGTGGGGATATAAAGGAGAGGGAGAGAGTGGGGATATAAAGGAGGGAGAGAGTGGGGATATAAAGGAGAGGGAGAGAGTGGGGATATAAAGGAGGGAGAGAGTGGGGATATAAAGGAGAGGGAGAGAGTGGGGATATAAAGGAGGGAGAGATTGGGGATTTTAAGGAGAGGGAGAGAGTGGGGATATAAAGGAGAGGGAGAGAGCGGGGACATAAAGGAGGGAGAGAGTGGAGATATAAAAGAGAGGGAGAGAGTGGGGATATAAAGGAGAGGGAGAGAGTGGGGATATAAAGGAGAGGGAGAGAGTGGGGATATAAAGGAGAGGGAGAGAGTGGGGATATAAAGGAGAGGGAGAGAGTGGGGATATAAAGGAGAGGGAGAGAGTGGGGATATAAAGGAGAGGGAGAGAGTGGGGATATAAGGAGAGAGTGGGGATATAAAGGATAGGGAGAGAGTGGGGATATAAACGAGAAGGAGAGAGTGGGGATATAAAGGAGAGGGAGAGAGTGGGGATATAAACGAGAAGGAGAGAGTGGGGATATAAAGGAGAGGGAGAGAGTGGGGATATAAAGGAGAGGGAGAGAGTGGGGATATAAAGGAGAGGGAGAGAGCGGGGATATAAGGGAGAGGGGGAGAGTGGGAAAATAAAGGAGAGGGAGAGAGTGGGGATATAAAGGAGAGGGAGAGAGTGGGGATATAAAGGAGAGGGAGAGAGTGGGGATATAAAGGAGAGGGAGAGAGCGGGGATATAAAGGAGAGGGGGAGAGTGGGGATATAAAGGAGAGGGAGAGAGTGGGGATATAAAGGAGAGGGAGAGAGTGGGGATATAAAGGAGAGGGAGAGAGTGGGGATATAAAGGAGAGGGAGAGAGTGGGGATATAAGGAGAGAGTGGGGATATAAAGGATAGGGAGAGAGTGGGGATATAAACGAGAAGGAGAGAGTGGGGATATAAAGGAGAGGGAGAGAGTGGGGATATAAACGAGAAGGAGAGAGTGGGGATATAAAGGAGAGGGAGAGAGCGGGGATATAAAGGAGAGGGAGAGAGCGGGGATATAAAGGAGAGGGAGAGAGTGGGGATATAAACGAGAAGGAGAGAGTGGGGATATAAAGGAGAGGGAGAGAGTGGGGATATAAACGAGAAGGAGAGAGTGGGGATATAAAGGAGAGGGAGAGAGCGGGGATATAAAGGAGAGGGAGAGAGTGGGGATATCAACGAGAAGGAGAGAGTGGGGATATAAAGGAGAGGGAGAGAGCGGGGATATAATGGAGAGGGAGAGAGTGGGGATATAAAGGAGAGGGAGAGAGTGGGGATATAAAGGAGAGGGAGAGAGTGGGGATATAAAGGAGAGGGAGAGAACGGGGATATAAAGGAGAGGGAGAGTGGGGGGATATAAAGGAGAGGGAGAGAGTGGGGATAAAAGGAGAGGGAGAGAGTGGGGATATAAAGGAGAGGGAGAGAGTGGGGATATAAAGGAGAGGGAGAGAGTGGGGATATAAAGGAGAGGGAGAGAGTGGGGATATAAAGGAGAGGGAGAGAGTGGGGATATAAAGGAGAGGGAGAGAGTGGGGATGTGAATGAGGGAGAGAGTGGGAATATAAAGGAGTAGGAGAGAGCGGGGATATAAAGGAGAGGGAGAGAGCAGGGATATAAAGGAGAGGGAGAGTGTGTGGATATAAAGGAGGGAGAGAGTGGGGATATAAAGGAGAGGGAGAGAGTGGGGATATTAAGGAGAGGGAGAGTGCGGGGATATAAAGGAGAGGGAGAGAGCGGGGATATAAAGGAGAGGGAGAGAGTGGGGATATCAACGAGAAGGAGAGAGTGGGGATATAAAGGAGAGGGAGAGAGCGGGGATATAATGGAGAGGGAGAGAGTGGGGATATAAAGGAGAGGGAGAGAGTGGGGATATAAAGGAGAGGGAGAGAGTGGGGATATAAAGGAGAGGGAGAGAACGGGGATATAAAGGAGAGGGAGAGTGGGGGGATATAAAGGAGAGGGAGAGAGTGGGGATAAAAGGAGAGGGAGAGAGTGGGGATATAAAGGAGAGGGAGAGAGTGGGGATATAAAGGAGAGGGAGAGAGTGGGGATATAAAGGAGAGGGAGAGAGTGGGGATATAAAGGAGAGGGAGAGAGTGGGGATATAAAGGAGAGGGAGAGAGTGGGGATGTGAATGAGGGAGAGAGTGGGAATATAAAGGAGTAGGAGAGAGCGGGGATATAAAGGAGAGGGAGAGAGCAGGGATATAAAGGAGAGGGAGAGTGTGTGGATATAAAGGAGGGAGAGAGTGGGGATATAAAGGAGAGGGAGAGAGTGGGGATATTAAGGAGAGGGAGAGAGCGGGGATATAAAGGAGAGAGGGAGAGTGGGGATATAAAGGAGAGGGAGAGAGTGGGGATATAAAGGAGGGAGAGAGTGGGGATATCAAGGAGAGGGAGAGAGTGTGGATATAAAGGAGGGAGAGAGTGGGGATATGAAGGAGACGGAGAGAGTGGGGATATAAAGGAGAAGGAGAGAGTGGGGATATAAAGGAGAGGGAGAGAGTGGGGATTTAAAGGAGAGGGAGAGAGCGGGGATATAAAGGAGACGGAGAGAGTGGGGATAGTAAGGAGACGGAGAGAGTGGGGATAGTAAGGAGACGGAGAGAGTGGGGATATAAAGGAGACGGAGAGAGTGGGGATATAAAGGAGAGGGAGAGAGTGGGGATATAAAGGAGAGGGAGAGAGCGGGGATATAAAGGAGAGGGAGAGAGCGGGGATAGAAAGGAGAGGGAGAGAGTGGGGATATAAAGGAGAGGGAGAGAGCGGGGATATAAAGGAGAGTGAGAGAGCGGGGATATAAAGGAGAGCGAGAGAGTGGGTATATAAAGGAGAGGGAGAGAGTGGGGATATAAAGGAGAGGGAGAGAGTGGGGATATAAAGGAGAGGGAGAGAGCGGTGATATAAAGGAGAGCAAGAGAGTGGGGATATAAAGGAGAGGGAGAGAGCGGGGTTACAAAGGAGAGGGAGAGAGTGGGGATATAAGGGAGAGAGCGAGTATATAAAGGAGAGGGAGAGAGTGGGGATATAAAGAAGAGGGAGAGAGTGGGGATTTTAAGGAGAGGGAGAGATTGGGGATTTTAAGGAGAGGGAGAGAGCGGGGATATAAAGGAGGGAGAGAGTGGGGATATAAAGGAGAGAGAGTGAGCGGGGATATAAAGGAGGGAGAGAGTGGGGATATAAAGTAGAGGGAGAGATCGGGGATATAAAGGAGAGGGAGAGAGCGGGGATATAAAGGAGAGGGAGAGAGCGGGGATATAAAGGAGAGGGAGAGAGTGGGGATGTGAAGGAGGGAGAGAGTGGGAATATAAAGGAGTCGGAGAGAGCGGGGATATAAAGGAGAGGGAGAGAGTGGGGATGTGAAAGAGGGAGAGAGTGGGAATATAAAGGAGTAGGAGAGAGCGGGGATATAAAGGAGAGGGAGAGAGCGGGGATATGAAGGAGAGGGGGAGAGTGGGGATATAAAGGAGAGGGAGAGAGTGGGGATATAATGGAGAGGGAGAGAGCGGGGATATAAAGGAGAGGGAGAGAGCGGGGATATAAAGGAGAGGGAGAGAGTGGGGATATAAAGGAGAGGGAGAGAGCGGGGATATAAAGGAGAGGGGGAGAGTGGGCATATAAAGGAGAGGGAGAGAGTGGGGATATAATGGAGAGGGAGAGAGTGGGGATATAAAGGAGAGGGAGAGAGTGGGGATACAAAGGAGAGGGAGAGAGTGGGGATATAAAGGAGAGGGTGAGAGTGGGGATACAAAGGAGAGGGAGAGAGCGGGGATATAAAGGCGAGGGAGAGCGTGGGGATATAAAGGAGAGGGAGAGAGTGGGGATACAAAGGAGAGGGAGAGAGTGGGGATATAAAGGAGGGAGAGAGTGGGGATATAAAGGAGAGGGAGAGAGTGGGTATATAAAGGAGGGAGAGAGTGGGAATATAAAGGAGTAGGAGAGAGCGGGGATATAAAGGAGAGGGGGAGAGTGGGGATACAAAGGAGAGGGAGAGAGTGGGGATATAAAGGAGAGGGAGAGAGTGGGGATATAAAGGAGGGAGAGAGTGGGGATATAAAGGAGAGGGAGAGAGTGGGGATATAAAGGAGGGAGAGAGTGGGGATATAAAGGAGAGGGAGAGAGTGGGGATATAAAGGAGGGAGAGATTGGGGATTTTAAGGAGAGGGAGAGAGTGGGGATATAAAGGAGAGGGAGAGAGCGGGGATATAAAGGAGGGAGAGAGTGGAGATATAAAAGAGAGGGAGAGAGTGGGGATATAAAGGAGAGGGAGAGAGTGGGGATATAAAGGAGAGGGAGAGAGTGGGGATATAAAGGAGAGGGAGAGAGTGGGGATATAAAGGAGAGGGAGAGAGTGGGGATATAAAGGAGAGGGAGAGAGTGGGGATATAAAGGAGAGGGAGAGAGTGGGGATATAAGGAGAGAGTGGGGATATAAAGGATAGGGAGAGAGTGGGGATATAAACGAGAAGGAGAGAGTGGGGATATAAAGGAGAGGGAGAGAGTGGGGATATAAACGAGAAGGAGAGAGTGGGGATATAAAGGAGAGGGAGAGAGTGGGGATATAAAGGAGAGGGAGAGAGTGGGGATATAAAGGAGAGGGAGAGAGTGGGGATGTGAAAGAGGGAGAGAGTGGGAATATAAAGGAGTAGGAGAGAGCGGGGATATAAAGGAGAGGGAGAGAGCGGGGATATGAAGGAGAGGGGGAGAGTGGGGATATAAAGGAGAGGGAGAGAGTGGGGATATAATGGAGAGGGAGAGAGCGGGGATATAAAGGAGAGGGAGAGAGCGGGGATATAAAGGAGAGGGAGAGAGTGGGGATATAAAGGAGAGGGAGAGAGCGGGGATATAAAGGAGAGGGGGAGAGTGGGCATATAAAGGAGAGGGAGAGAGTGGGGATATAATGGAGAGGGAGAGAGTGGGGATATAAAGGAGAGGGAGAGAGTGGGGATACAAAGGAGAGGGAGAGAGTGGGGATATAAAGGAGAGGGTGAGAGTGGGGATACAAAGGAGAGGGAGAGAGCGGGGATATAAAGGCGAGGGAGAGCGTGGGGATATAAAGGAGAGGGAGAGAGTGGGGATACAAAGGAGAGGGAGAGAGTGGGGATATAAAGGAGAGGGAGAGAGTGGGTATAAAAAGGAGGGAGAGAGTGGGAATATAAAGGAGTAGGAGAGAGCGGGGATATAAAGGAGAGGGGGAGAGTGGGGATATAAAGGAGAGGGAGAGAGTGGGGATATAAAGGAGAGGGAGAGAGTGGGGATATAAAGGAGGGAGAGAGTGGGGATATAAAGGAGAGGGAGAGAGTGGGGATATAAAGGAGGGAGAGAGTGGGGATATAAAGGAGAGGGAGAGAGTGGGGATATAAAGGAGAGGGAGAGAGTGGGGAAAGAAAGGAGAGGGAGAGAGCGGGGATATAAAGGAGGGAGAGAGTGGAGATATAAAAGAGAGGGAGAGAGTGGGGATATAAAGGAGAGGGAGAGAGTGGGGATATAAAGGAGAGGGAGAGAGTGGGGATATAAAGGAGAGGGAGAGAGTGGGGATATAAAGGAGAGGGAGAGAGTGGGGATATAAAGGAGAGGGAGAGAGTGGGGATATAAAGGAGAGGGAGAGAGTGGGGATATAAGGAGAGAGTGGGGATATAAAGGATAGGGAGAGAGTGGGGATATAAACGAGAAGGAGAGAGTGGGGATATAAAGGAGAGGGAGAGAGTGGGGATATAAACGAGAAGGAGAGAGTGGGGATATAAAGGAGAGGGAGAGAGTGGGGATATAAAGGAGAGGGAGAGAGTGGGGATATAAAGGAGAGGGAGAGAGCGGGGAAAAAAAGGAGAGGGGGAGAGTGGGAAAATAAAGGAGAGGGAGAGAGTGGGGATATAAAGGAGAGGGAGAGAGTGGGGATATAAAGGAGAGGGAGAGAGTGGGGATATAAAGGAGAGGGAGAGAGCGGGGATATAAAGGAGAGGGGGAGAGTGGGGATATAAATGAGAGGGAGAGAGTGGGGATATAAAGGAGAGGGAGAGAGTGGGGATATAAAGGAGAGGGAGAGAGTGGGGATATAAAGGAGAGGGAGAGAGTGGGGATATAAGGAGAGAGTGGGGATATAAAGGATAGGGAGAGAGTGGGGATATAAACGAGAAGGAGAGAGTGGGGATATAAAGGAGAGGGAGAGAGTGGGGATATAAACGAGAAGGAGAGAGTGGGGATATAAAGGAGAGGGAGAGAGTGGGGATATAAAGGAGAGGGAGAGAGCGGGGATATAAAGGAGAGGGAGAGAGTGGGGATATAAACGAGAAGGAGAGAGTGGGGATATAAAGGAGAGGGAGAGAGTGGGGATATAAACGAGAAGGAGAGAGTGGGGATACAAAGGAGAGGGAGAGAGCGGGGATATAAAGGAGAGGGAGAGAGTGTGGATATAAAGGAGGGAGAGAGTGGGGATATAAAGGAGAGGGAGAGAGTGGGGATATAAAGGAGAGGGAGAGAGCGGGGATATAAAGGAGGGAGAGAGTGGGGATATCAAGGAGAGGGAGAGAGTGGGGATATAAAGGAGAGGGAGAGAGTGGGGATATAAAGGAGAGGGAGAGAGTGGGGATATAAAGGAGAGGGAGAGTGTGGGGATATAAAGGAGAGGGAGAGAGTGGGGATATAAAGGAGAGGGAGAGAGTGGGGATATAAAGGAGAGGGAGAGAGTGGGGATATAAAGGAGAGGGAGAGAGTGGGGATATAAAGGAGAGGGAGAGAGTGGGGATATAAAGGAGAGGGAGAGAGTGGGGATATAAAGGAGAGGGAGAGAGTGGGGATATAAAGGACAGGGAGAGAGTGGGGATGTGAAGGAGGGAGAGAGTGGGAATATAAAGGAGTAGGAGAGAGCGGGGATATAAAGGAGAGGGAGAGAGCGGGGATATAAAGGAGAGGGAGAGAGTGTGGATATAAAGGAGGGAGAGAGTGGGGATATAAAGGAGAGGGAGAGAGTGGGGATATCAAGGAGAGGGAGAGAGCGGGGATATAAAGGAGGGAGAGAGTGGGGATATCAAGGAGAGGGAGAGAGTGTGGATATAAAGGAGGGAGAGAGTGGGGATATGAAGGAGACGGAGAGAGTGGGGATATAAAGGAGAAGGAGAGAGTGGGGATATAAAGGAGAGGGAGAGAGTGGGGATTTAAAGGAGAGGGAGAGAGCGGGGATATAAAGGAGACGGAGAGAGTGGGGATAGTAAGGAGACGGAGAGAGTGGGGATAGTAAGGAGACGGAGAGAGTGGGGATATAAAGGAGACGGAGAGAGTGGGGATATAAAGGAGAGGGAGAGAGTGGGGATATAAAGGAGAGGGAGAGAGCGGGGATATAAAGGAGAGGGAGAGAGTGGGGATATAAAGGAGAGGGAGAGAGCGGGGATATAAAGGAGAGGGAGAGAGCGGGGATATAAAGGAGAGCGAGAGAGTGGGTATATAAAGGAGAGGGAGAGAGTGGGGATATAAAGGAGAGGGAGAGAGTGGGGATATAAAGGAGAGGGAGAGAGCGGTGATATAAAGGAGAGCGAGAGAGTGGGGATATAAAGGAGAGGGAGAGAGCGGGGTTACAAAGGAGAGGGAGAGAGTGGGGATATAAGGGAGAGAGCGAGGATATAAAGGAGAGGGAGAGAGTGGGGATATAAAGAAGAGGGAGAGAGTGGGGATTTTAAGGAGAGGGAGAGATTGGGGATTTTAAGGAGAGGGAGAGAGCGGGGATATAAAGGAGGGAGAGAGTGGGGATATAAAGGAGAGAGAGTGAGCGGGGATATAAAGGAGGGAGAGAGTGGGGATATAAAGTAGAGGGAGAGATCGGGGATATAAAGGAGAGGGAGAGAGCGGGGATATAAAGGAGAGGGAGAGAGCGGGGATATAAAGGAGAGGGAGAGAGTGGGGATGTGAAGGAGGGAGAGAGTGGGAATATAAAGGAGTCGGAGAGAGCGGGGATATAAAGGAGAGGGAGAGAGCGGGGATATAAAGGAGAGGGAGAGAGTGGGGATGTGAAAGAGGGAGAGAGTGGGGATATAACGGAGAGGGAGAGAGCGGGGATATAAAGGAGAGGGGGAGAGCGGGGATATAAAGGAGAGGGAGAGAGTGGGGATATAATGGAGAGGGAGAGAGTGGGGATATAAAGGAGAGGGAGAGAGTGGGGATACAAAGGAGAGGGAGAGAGTGGGGATATAAAGGAGAGGGAGAGAGTGGGGATACAAAGGAGAGGGAGAGAGCGGGGATATAAAGGCGAGGGAGAGAGTGGGGATATAAAGGAGAGGGAGAGAGTGGGGATACAAAGGAGAGGGAGAGAGCGGGGATATAAAGGAGGGAGAGAGTGGGGATATAAAGGAGAGGGAGAGAGTGTGTATATAAAGGAGGGAGAGAGTGGGAATATAAAGGAGTAGGAGAGAGCGGGGATATAAAGGAGAGGGGGAGAGTGGGGTAAAAAGGAGAGGGAGAGAGTGGGGATATAAAGGAGGGAGAGAGTGGGGATATGAAGGAGAGGGAGAGAGTGGGGATATAAAGGAGGGAGAGAGTGGGGATATAAAGGAGAGGGAGAGAGCGGGGATATAAAGGAGAGGGAGAGAGTGGGGATATAAAGGAGAGGGAGAGAGTGGGGATATAAAGGAGAGGGAGAGAGCGGGGATATAAAGGAGAGGGGGAGAGTGGGTATATAAAGGAGAGGGAGAGAGTGGGGATATAAAGCAGAGGGAGAGAGTGGGGATATAAAGGTGAGGGGGAGAGTGGGGATATAAAGGAGAGGGAGAGAGTGGAGATATAAAGGAGAGGGAGAGAGTGGGGATATAAAGGAGAGGGATAGAGTGGGGATATAAAGGAGAGGGAGAGAGTGGGGATATAAAGGAGAGGGAGAGAGTGGGGATATAAAGGAGAGGGAGAGAGTGGGGATATAAAGGAGAGGGAGAGAGTGGGGATATAAAGGAGAGGGAGAGAGTGGGGATATAAAGGAGAGGGAGAGAGTTGGGATATAAAGGAGAGGGAGAGAGTGGGGATATAAAGGAGAGGGAGAGAGTGGGGATATAAAGGAGAGGGAGAGAGCGGGGATATAAAGGAGAGGGAGAGAGCAGGGATATAAAGGAGAGGGAGAGAGTGGGGATATAGAGGAGAGGGAGAGAGCGGGGATATAAAGGAGAGGGAGAGAGCGGGGATATAAAGGAGAGGGGGAGAGTGGGGATATAAAGGAGAGGGAGAGAGTGGGGATATAAAGGAGAGGGAGAGAGCGGTGATATAAAGGAGAGCGAGAGAGTGGGGATATAAAGGAGAGCGAGAGAGTGGGGATATAAAGGAGAGGGAGAGAGCGGTGATATAAAGGAGAGCGAGAGAGTGGGGATATAAAGAAGAGGGAGAGAGCGGGGATATAAGGGAGAGAGCGAGGATATAAAGGAGAGGGAGAGAGTGGGGATATAAAGAAGAGGGAGAGAGTGGGGATTTTAAGGAGAGGGAGAGATTGGGGATTTTAAGGAGAGGGAGAGAGCGGGGATATAAAGGAGGGAGAGAGTGGGGATATAAAGGAGAGGGAGAGAGCGGGGATATAAAGGAGGGAGAGAGTGGGGATATAAAGTAGAGGGAGAGATCGGGGATATAAAGGAGAGGGAGAGAGCGGGGATATAAAGGAGAGGGAGAGAGCGGGGATATAAAGGAGAGGGAGAGAGTGGGGATGTGAAGGAGGGAGAGAGTGGGAATATAAAGGTGTAGGAGAGAGTGGGGATATAAAGGAGAGGGAGAGAGCGGGGATATAAAGGAGAGGGAGAGAGTGTGGATATAAAGGAGGGAGAGAGTGGGGATATAAAGGAGAGGGAGAGAGCGGGGATATAAAGGAGAGGGAGAGAGTGGGGATATAAAGGAGAGGGAGAGAGTGGGGATATAAAGGAGAGGGAGAGAGCGGGGATATAAAGGAGAGGGGGAGAGTGGGGATATAAAGGAGAGGGAGAGAGTGGGGATATAAAGGAGAGGGAGAGAGTGGGGATACAAAGGAGAGGGAGAGAGTGGGGATATAAAGGAGAGGGGGAGAGCGGGGATATAAAGGAGAGGGAGAGAGCGGGGATATAAAGGAGAGGGGGAGAGTGGGGATATAAAGGAGAGGGAGAGAGCGGGGATATAAAGGAGAGGGAGAGAGTGGGGATACAAAGGAGAGGGAGAGAGCGGGGATATAAAGGAGGGAGAGAGTGGGGATACAAAGGAGAGGGAGAGAGCGGGGATATAAAGGAGGGAGAGAGTGGGGATATAAAGGCGAGGGAGAGAGTGGGGATATGAAGGAGACGGAGAGAGTGGGGATAGAAAGGAGAAGGAGAGAGTGGGGATATAAAGGAGAGGGAGAGAGTGGGGATTTAAAGGAGAGGGAGAGAGTGGGGATATAAAGGAGACAGAGAGAGTGGGGATAGTAAGGAGACGGAGAGAGTGGGGATAGTAAGGAGACGGAGAGAGTGGGGATATAAAGGAGACGGAGAGAGTGGGGATATAAAGGAGAGGGAGAGAGCGGGGATATAAAGGAGAGGGAGAGAGCGGGGATATAAAGGAGAGGGAGAGAGCAGGGATATAAAGGAGAGGGAGAGAGTGGGGATATAGAGGAGAGGGAGAGAGCGGGGATATAAAGGAGAGGGAGAGAGCGGGGATATAAAGGAGAGGGGGAGAGTGGGGATATAAAGGAGAGGGAGAGAGTGGGGATACAAAGGAGAGGGAGAGAGCGGTGATATAAAGGAGAGCGAGAGAGTGGGGATATAAAGGAGAGCGAGAGAGTGGGGATATAAAGGAGAGGGAGAGAGCGGTGATATAAAGGAGAGCGAGAGAGTGGGGATATAAAGAAGAGGGAGAGAGCGGGGATATAAGGGAGAGAGCGAGGATATAAAGGAGAGGGAGAGAGTGGGGATATAAAGAAGAGGGAGAGAGTGGGGATTTTAAGGAGAGGGAGAGATTGGGGATTTTAAGGAGAGGGAGAGAGCGGGGATATAAAGGAGGGAGAGAGTGGGGATATAAAGGAGAGGGAGAGAGCGGGGATATAAAGGAGGGAGAGAGTGGGGATATAAAGTAGAGGGAGAGATCGGGGATATAAAGGAGAGGGAGAGAGCGGGGATATAAAGGAGAGGGAGAGAGCGGGGATATAAAGGAGAGGGAGAGAGTGGGGATGTGAAGGAGGGAGAGAGTGGGAATATAAAGGTGTAGGAGAGAGTGGGGATATAAAGGAGAGGGAGAGAGCGGGGATATAAAGGAGAGGGAGAGAGTGTGGATATCAAGGAGGGAGAGAGTGGGGATATAAAGGAGACGGAGAGAGTGGGGATAGTAAGGAGACGGAGAGAGTGGGGATAGTAAGGAGACGGAGAGAGTGGGGATAGAAAGGAGACGGAGAGAGTGGGGATATAAAGGAGAGGGAGAGAGCGGGGATATAAAGGAGAGGGAGAGAGCGGGGATATAAAGGAGAGGGAGAGAGCAGGGATATAAAGGAGAGGGAGAGAGTGGGGATAGAAAGGAGAAGGAGAGAGTGGGGATATAAAGGAGAGGGAGAGAGTGGGGATTTAAAGGAGAGGGAGAGAGTGGGGATATAAAGGAGACGGAGAGAGTGGGGATAGTAAGGAGACGGAGAGAGTGGGGATAGTAAGGAGACGGAGAGAGTGGGGATATAAAGGAGACGGAGAGAGTGGGGATATAAAGGAGAGGGAGAGAGCGGGGATATAAAGGAGAGGGAGAGAGCGGGGATATAAAGGAGAGGGAGAGAGCAGGGATATAAAGGAGAGGGAGAGAGTGGGGATATAGAGGAGAGGGAGAGAGCGGGGATATAAAGGAGAGGGAGAGAGCGGGGATATAAAGGAGAGGGGGAGAGTGGGGATATAAAGGAGAGGGAGAGAGTGGGGATACAAAGGAGAGGGAGAGAGCGGTGATATAAAGGAGAGCGAGAGACTGGGGATATAAAGGAGAGCGAGAGAGTGGGGATATAAAGGAGAGGGAGAGAGCGGTGATATAAAGGAGAGCGAGAGAGTGGGGATATAAAGAAGAGGGAGAGAGCGGGGATATAAGGGAGAGAGCGAGGATATAAAGGAGAGGGAGAGAGTGGGGATATAAAGAAGAGGGAGAGAGTGGGGATTTTAAGGAGAGGGAGAGATTGGGGATTTTAAGGAGAGGGAGAGAGCGGGGATATAAAGGAGGGAGAGAGTGGGGATATAAAGGAGAGGGAGAGAGCGGGGATATAAAGGAGGGAGAGAGTGGGGATATAAAGTAGAGGGAGAGATCGGGGATATAAAGGAGAGGGAGAGAGCGGGGATATAAAGGAGAGGGAGAGAGCGGGGATATAAAGGAGAGGGAGAGAGTGGGGATGTGAAGGAGGGAGAGAGTGGGAATATAAAGGTGTAGGAGAGAGTGGGGATATAAAGGAGAGGGAGAGAGCGGGGATATAAAGGAGAGGGAGAGAGTGTGGATATAAAGGAGGGAGAGAGTGGGGATATAAAGGAGACGGAGAGAGTGGGGATAGTAAGGAGACGGAGAGAGTGGGGATAGTAAGGAGACGGAGAGAGTGGGGATATAAAGGAGACGGAGAGAGTGGGGATATAAAGGAGAGGGAGAGAGCGGGGATATAAAGGAGAGGGAGAGAGCGGGGATATAAAGGAGAGGGAGAGAGCAGGGATATAAAGGAGAGGGAGAGAGTGGGGATATAGAGGAGAGGGAGAGTGCGGGGATATAAAGGAGAGGGAGAGAGCGGGGATATAAAGGAGAGGGGGAGAGTGGGGATATAAAGGAGAGGGAGAGAGTGGGGATATGAAGGAGAGGGAGAGAGCGGTGATATAAAGGAGAGCGAGAGAGTGGGGATATAAAGGAGAGCGAGAGAGTGGGGATATAAAGGAGAGGGAGAGAGCGGTGATATAAAGGAGAGCGAGAGAGTGGGGATATAAAGAAGAGGGAGAGAGCGGGGATATAAGGGAGAGAGCGAGGATATAAAGGAGAGGGAGAGAGTGGGGATATAAAGAAGAGGGAGAGAGTGGGGATTTTAAGGAGAGGGAGAGATTGGGGATTTTAAGGAGAGGGAGAGAGCGGGGATATAAAGGAGGGAGAGAGTGGGGATATAAAGGAGAGGGAGAGAGCGGGGATATAAAGGAGGGAGAGAGTGGGGATATAAAGTAGAGGGAGAGATCGGGGATATAAAGGAGAGGGAGAGAGCGGGGATATAAAGGAGAGGGAGAGAGCGGGGATATAAAGGAGAGGGAGAGAGTGGGGATGTGAAGGAGGGAGAGAGTGGGAATATAAAGGTGTAGGAGAGAGTGGGGATATAAAGGAGAGGGAGAGAGCGGGGATATAAAGGAGAGGGAGAGAGTGTGGATATAAAGGAGGGAGAGAGTGGGGATATAAAGGAGAGGGAGAGAGCGGGGATATAAAGGAGAGGGAGAGAGTGGGGATATAAAGGAGAGGGAGAGAGTGGGGATATAAAGGAGAGGGAGAGAGCGGGGATATAAAGGAGAGGGGGAGAGTGGGGATATAAAGGAGAGGGAGAGAGTGGGGATATAAAGGAGAGGGAGAGAGTGGGGATACAAAGGAGAGGGAGAGAGCGGGGATATAAAGGAGGGAGAGAGTGGGGATACAAAGGAGAGGGAGAGAGCGGGGATATAAAGGAGGGAGAGAGTGGGGATATAAAGGCGAGGGAGAGAGTGGGGATATGAAGGAGACGGAGAGAGTGGGGATATAAAGGAGAAGGAGAGAGTGGGGATATAAAGGAGAGGGAGAGAGTGGGGATTTAAAGGAGAGGGAGAGAGCGGGGATATAAAGGAGATGGAGAGAGTGGGGATAGTAAGGAGACGGAGAGAGTGGGGATAGTAAGGAGACGGAGAGAGTGGGGATATAAAGGAGACGGAGAGAGTGGGGATATAAAGGAGAGCGAGAGAGCGGGGATATAAAGGAGAGGGTGAGAGCGGGGATATAAAGGAGAGGGAGAGAGCAGGGATATAAAGGAGAGGGAGAGAGTGGGGATATAGAGGCGAGGGAGAGAGCGGGGATATAAAGGAGAGGGAGAGAGCGGGGATATAAAGGAGAGGGGGAGAGTGGGGATATAAAGGAGACGGAGAGAGTGGGGATATAAAGGAGAGGGAGAGAGCGGTGATATAAAGGAGAGCGAGAGAGTGGGGATATAAAGGAGAGCGAGAGAGTGGGGATATAAAGGAGAGGGAGAGAGCGGTGATATAAAGGAGAGCGAGAGAGTGGGGATATAAAGAAGAGGGAGAGAGCGGGGATATAAGGGAGAGAGCGAGGATATAAAGGAGAGGGAGAGAGTGGGGATATAAAGAAGAGGGAGAGAGTGGGGATTTTAAGGAGAGGGAGAGATTGGGGATTTTAAGGAGAGGGAGAGAGCGGGGATATAAAGGAGGGAGAGAGTGGGGATATAAAGTCGAGGGAGAGATCGGGGATATAAAGGAGAGGGAGAGAGCGGGGATATAAAGGAGAGGGAGAGAGCGGGGATATAAAGGAGAGGGAGAGAGTGGGGATGTGAAGGAGGGAGAGAGTGGGAATATAAAGGTGCAGGAGAGAGTGGGGATATAAAGGAGAGGGAGAGAGCGGGGATATAAAGGAGAGGGAGAGAGTGTGGATATAAAGGAGGGAGAGAGTGGGGATATAAAGGAGAGGGAGAGAGCGGGGATATAAAGGAGAGGGAGAGAGTGGGGATATAAAGGAGAGGGAGAGAGTGGGGATATAAAGGAGAGCGAGAGAGTGGGGATATAAAGGAGAGGGAGAGAGCGGTGATATAAAGGAGAGCGAGAGAGTGGGGATATAAAGAAGAGGGAGAGAGCGGGGATATAAGGGAGAGAGCGAGGATATAAAGGAGAGGGAGAGAGTGGGGATATAAAGAAGAGGGAGAGAGTGGGGATTTTAAGGAGAGGGAGAGATTGGGGATTTTAAGGAGAGGGAGAGAGCGGGGATATAAAGGAGGGAGAGAGTGGGGATATAAAGGAGAGGGAGAGAGCGGGGATATAAAGGAGGGAGAGAGTGGGGATATAAAGTAGAGGGAGAGATCGGGGATATAAAGGAGAGGGAGAGAGCGGGGATATAAAGGAGAGGGAGAGAGCGGGGATATAAAGGAGAGGGAGAGAGTGGGGATGTGAAGGAGGGAGAGAGTGGGAATATAAAGGTGTAGGAGAGAGTGGGGATATAAAGGAGAGGGAGAGAGCGGGGATATAAAGGAGAGGGAGAGAGTGTGGATATAAAGGAGGGAGAGAGTGGGGATATAAAGGAGAGGGAGAGAGCGGGGATATAAAGGAGAGGGAGAGAGTGGGGATATAAAGGAGAGGGAGAGAGTGGGGATATAAAGGAGAGGGAGAGAGCGGGGATATAAAGGAGAGGGGGAGAGTGGGGATATAAAGGAGAGGGAGAGAGTGGGGATATAAAGGAGAGGGAGAGAGTGGGGATACAAAGGAGAGGGAGAGAGCGGGGATATAAAGGAGGGAGAGAGTGGGGATACAAAGGAGAGGGAGAGAGCGGGGATATAAAGGAGGGAGAGAGTGGGGATATAAAGGCGAGGGAGAGAGTGGGGATATGAAGGAGACGGAGAGAGTGGGGATATAAAGGAGAAGGAGAGAGTGGGGATATAAAGGAGAGGGAGAGAGTGGGGATTTAAAGGAGAGGGAGAGAGCGGGGATATAAAGGAGATGGAGAGAGTGGGGATAGTAAGGAGACGGAGAGAGTGGGGATAGTAAGGAGACGGAGAGAGTGGGGATATAAAGGAGACGGAGAGAGTGGGGATATAAAGGAGAGCGAGAGAGCGGGGATATAAAGGAGAGGGTGAGAGCGGGGATATAAAGGAGAGGGAGAGAGCAGGGATATAAAGGAGAGGGAGAGAGTGGGGATATAGAGGCGAGGGAGAGAGCGGGGATATAAAGGAGAGGGAGAGAGCGGGGATATAAAGGAGAGGGGGAGAGTGGGGATATAAAGGAGACGGAGAGAGTGGGGATATAAAGGAGAGGGAGAGAGCGGTGATATAAAGGAGAGCGAGAGAGTGGGGATATAAAGGAGAGCGAGAGAGTGGGGATATAAAGGAGAGGGAGAGAGCGGTGATATAAAGGAGAGCGAGAGAGTGGGGATATAAAGAAGAGGGAGAGAGCGGGGATATAAGGGAGAGAGCGAGGATATAAAGGAGAGGGAGAGAGTGGGGATATAAAGAAGAGGGAGAGAGTGGGGATTTTAAGGAGAGGGAGAGATTGGGGATTTTAAGGAGAGGGAGAGAGCGGGGATATAAAGGAGGGAGAGAGTGGGGATATAAAGGAGAGGGAGAGAGCGGGGATATAAAGGAGGGAGAGAGTGGGGATATAAAGTCGAGGGAGAGATCGGGGATATAAAGGAGAGGGAGAGAGCGGGGATATAAAGGAGAGGGAGAGAGCGGGGATATAAAGGAGAGGGAGAGAGTGGGGATGTGAAGGAGGGAGAGAGTGGGAATATAAAGGTGTAGGAGAGAGTGGGGATATAAAGGAGAGGGAGAGAGCGGGGATATAAAGGAGAGGGAGAGAGTGTGGATATAAAGGAGGGAGAGAGTGGGGATATAAAGGAGAGGGAGAGAGCGGGGATATAAAGGAGAGGGAGAGAGTGGGGATATAAAGGAGAGGGAGAGAGTGGGGATATAAAGGAGAGGGAGAGAGCGGGGATATAAAGGAGAGGGGGAGAGTGGGGATATAAAGGAGAGGGAGAGAGTGGGGATATAAAGGAGAGGGAGAGAGTGGGGATACAAAGGAGAGGGAGAGAGCGGGGATATAAAGGAGGGAGAGAGTGGGGATACAAAGGAGAGGGAGAGAGCGGGGATATAAAGGAGGGAGAGAGTGGGGATATAAAGGCGAGGGAGAGAGTGGGGATATAAAGGAGAGGGAGAGAGTGGGGATACAAAGGAGAGGGAGAGAGCGGGGATATAAAGGAGGGAGAGAGTGGGGATACAAAGGAGAGGGAGAGAGCGGGGATATAAAGGAGGGAGAGAGTGGGGATATAAAGGAGAGGGAGAGAGTGGGGATATAAAGGAGGG
Source organism: Heptranchias perlo (assembly GCF_035084215.1). Taxonomy (NCBI): domain Eukaryota; kingdom Metazoa; phylum Chordata; class Chondrichthyes; order Hexanchiformes; family Hexanchidae; genus Heptranchias; species Heptranchias perlo. Next base: position 12,885,159 of record NC_090336.1, on the reverse strand, counting down.
AGAGAGTGGGAATATAAAGGAGTAGGAGAGAGCGGGGATATAAAGGAGAGGGAGAGAGCGGGGATATAAAGGAGAGGGGGAGAGTGGGGATATAAAGGAGAGGGAGAGAGTGGGGATATAATGGAGAGGGAGAGAGCGGGGATATAAAGGCGAGGGAGAGAGTGGGGATATAAAGGAGAGGGAGAGAGTGGGGATATAAAGGAGAGGGAGAGAGTGGGGATATAATGGAGAGGGAGAGAGTGGGGATATAAAGGAGAGGGAGAGAGTGGGGATATAAAGGAGAGGGAGAGAGTGGGGATATAAAGGAGGGAGAGAGTGGGGATATAAAGGAGAGGGAGAGAGTGGGGATATAAAGGAGGGAGAGAGTGGGGATTTTAAGGAGAGGGAGAGAGTGGGGATATAAAGCAGGGAGAGAGTGGGGATTTTAAGGAGAGGGAGAGAGTGGGGATATAAAGGAGGGAGAGAGTGGGGATATAAAGGAGAGGGGGAGAGTGGGGATATAAAGGAGAGGGAGAGAGCGGGGATATGAAGGAGGGAGAGAGTGGGGATATAAAGGAGAGGGGGAGAGTGGGGATATAAAGGAGGGGGAGAGAGCAGGGATATAAAGGAGAGGGAGAGAGTGGGGATATAAAGGAGAGGGAGAGAGTGGGGGTATAAAGGAGAGGGAGAGAGCGGGGATATAAAGGAGGGAGAGAGCGGGGATATAAAGAAGAGGGAGAGAGTGGGGATATGAAGGAGAGGGAGAGAGCGGGGATATAAAGGAGAGGGAGAGTGGGGGTATAAAGGAGAGGGAGAGAGCGGGGATATAAAGGAGAGGGAGAGAGTGGGGATAAAAAGAAGAGGGAGAGAGTGGGGATATAAAGGAGAGGGAGAGAGCGGGGATATAAAGGAGAGGGAGTGAGTGGGGATATAAAGGAGAGGGAGAGAGTGGGATGTAAAGGAGGGAGAGAGTGGGGTTATAAAGGAGAGGGAGAGAGCGGGGATAAAAAGGAGAGGGAGAGAGTGGGGATATAAAGGAGTGGGAGAGAGTGGGGATGTAAAGGAGGGAGAGAGTGGGGATATAAAGGAGAGGGAGAGAGTGGGGATATAAAGGAGAGGGAGAGAGTGGGGATATAAAGGAGAGGGAGAGAGTGGGGATATAAAGGAGAGGGAGTGAGTGGGGATATAAAGGAGAGGGAGATAGTGGGATGTAAAGGAGGGAGAGAGTGGGGTTATAAAGGAGAGGGAGAGAGCGGGGATAAAAAGGAGAGGGAGAGAGTGGGGATATAAAGGAGTGGGAGAGAGTGGGGATGTAAAGGAGGGAGAGAGTGGGGTTATAAAGGAGAGGGAGAGAGCGGGGATAAAAAGGAGAGGGAGAGAGTGGGGATGTAAAGGAGGGAGAGAGTGGGGTTATAAAGGAGAGGGAGAGAGCGGGGATATAAAGGAGAGGGAGAGAGTGGGGATATAAAGGAGAGGGAGTGAGTGGGGATATAAAGGAGAGGGAGAGAGTGGGATGTAAAGGAGGGAGAGAGTGGGGTTATAAAGGAGAGGGAGAGAGCGGGGATAAAAAGGAGAGGGAGAGAGTGGGGATATAAAGGAGTGGGAGAGAGTGGGGATGTAAAGGAGGGAGAGAGTGGGGTTATAAAGGAGAGGGAGAGAGCGGGGATAAAAAGGAGAGGGAGAGAGTGGGGATGTAAAGGAGGGAGAGAGTGGGGTTATAAAGGAGAGGGAGAGAGCGGGGATATAAAGGAGAGGGAGAGAGTGGGGATATAAAGGAGAGGGAGAGAGTGGGGATATAAAGGAGAGGGAGAGAGTGGGGATATAAAGGATAGAGGGAGAGTGGGGATATAAAGGAGAGGGAGAGAGTGGGGATATAATGGAGAGGGAGAGAGTGGGGATATAAAGGAGAGGGAGAGAGTGGGGATATAAAGGAGGGAGAGAGTGGGGATATAAAGGAGAGGGAGAGAGTGGGGATATAAAGGAGGGAGAGAGTGGGGATTTTAAGGAGAGGGAGAGAGTGGGGATATAAAGGAGGGAGAGAGTGGGGATTTTAAGGAGAGGGAGAGAGTGGGGATATAAAGGAGGGAGAGAGTGGGGATATAAAGGAGAGGGGGAGAGTGGGGATATAAAGGAGAGGGAGAGAGCGGGGATATGAAGGAGGGAGAGAGTGGGGATATAAAGGAGAGGGGGAGAGTGGGGATATAAAGGAGGGGGAGAGAGCAGGGATATAAAGGAGTGGGAGAGAGTGGGGATATAAAGGAGAGGGAGAGAGTGGGGGTATAAAGGAGAGGGAGAGAGCGGGGATATAAGGAGGGAGAGAGCGGGGATATAAAGAAGAGGGAGAGAGTGGGGATATGAAGGAGAGGGAGAGAGCGGGGATATAAAGGAGAGGGAGAGTGGGGGTATAAAGGAGAGGGAGAGAGCGGGGATATAAAGGAGAGGGAGAGAGTGGGGATAAAAAGGAGAGGGAGAGAGTGGGGATATAAAGGAGAGGGAGAGAGTGGGGGTATAAAGGAGAGGGGGAGAGCGGGGATATAAAGGAGGGAGAGAGTGGGGATATAAAGGAGAGGGAGAGAGTGGGGATATAAAGGAGAGGGAGAGAGTGGGGATATAAAGGAGAGGGAGTGAGTGGGGATATAAAGGAGAGGGAGAGAGTGGGATGTAATGGAGGGAGAGAGTGGGGTTATAAAGGAGAGGGAGAGAGCGGGGATAAAAAGGAGAGGGAGAGAGTGGGGATATAAAGGAGTGGGAGAGAGTGGGGATGTAAAGGAGGGAGAGAGTGGGGTTATAAAGGAGAGGGAGAGAGCGGGGATAAAAAGGAGAGGGAGAGAGTGGGGATGTAAAGGAGGGAGAGAGTGGGGTTATAAAGGAGAGGGAGAGAGCGGGGATATAAAGGAGAGGGAGAGAGTGGGGATATAAAGGAGAGGGAGAGAGTGGGGATATAAAGGATAGAGGGAGAGTGGGGATATAAAGGAGAGGGAGAGAGTGGGGATATAAAGGAGGGAGAGAGTGGGGATATAAAGGAGAGGGAGAGAGTGGGGATATAAAGGAGAGAGGGAGAGTGGGGATATAAAGGAGAGGGAGAGAGTGGGGATATAAAGGAGAGGGAGAGAGTGGGGATATAAAGGATAGAGGGAGAGTGGGGATATAAAGGAGAGGGAGAGAGTGGGGATATAAAAGAGGTAGAGAGTGGGGATATAAAGGAGAGGGAGAGAGTCGGGATATAAAGGAGAGGGAGAGAGTGGGGATATAAAGGAGAGGGAGAGAGTGGGGATATAAAGGATAGAGGGAGAGTGGGGATATAAAGGAGAGGGAGAGAGTGGGGATATAAAGGAGGGAAAGAGTGGGGATATGAAGGAGAGGGAGAGAGTGGGGATATAAAGGAGAGAGGGAGAGTGGGGATATAATGGAGGGAGAGAGTGGGGATATAAAGGAGAGGGAGATAGCAGGGATATAAAGGAGAGAGGGAGAGTGGGGATATAAAGGAGAGGGAGAAAGTGGGGATATAGAAGAATCATAGAATCATGGAAGTTACAACATGGAAACAGGCCCTTCGGCCCAACATGTCCATGTCGCCCAGTTTATACCACTAAGCTAGTCCCAATTGCCTGCACTTGGCCCAATAGAATCATAGAAGTAGAGGGAGAGAGTGGGGATATAAAGGAGAGGGATAGTATGGGGATATAAAGGAGAGGGAGAGAGTGGGGATATAAAGGAGAGGGAGAGAGCGGGGATATAAAGGAGAGGGAGAGAGTGGGGATATAAAGGAGAGGGAGAGATTGGGGATATAAAGGAGAGGGAGAGAGTGGGGATATAAAGGAGAGGGAGAGAGCGGGGATATGAAGCAGAGGGAGAGAGCGGGGATATAAAGGAGAGTGCGAGAGTGGGGATATAAAGGAGAGGGAGAGAGCGGGGATATGAAGGAGAGGGATAGTGTGGGGATATAAAGGAGAGGGAGAGAGTGGGGATATAAAGGAGAGGGAGAGAACGGGGATATAAAGGAGAGGGGGAGAGTGGGGATATAAAGGAGAGGGAGAGAGTGGGGATATAAAGGAGAGGGAGAGAGCGGGGATATAAAGTTGAGATCAACTCAAACACCAGCAGAAATTTGAATGAGTGACATCAGAACATAGCATGTTGGTGAATGGTTGGAGATTAATAAATTTTTTTGCTCACTAAGCTAGGGGAGTGGTTTAAACCAGGAACTAGGAACCTATAACTTGTTAATTTTTTATTAAATTAATAACTTAAACTCGATAAATTAATTAGTTTAAAAAATAACTAAAAATAAAGTGAATTGATTACATGAAAACTTTAATCAAATGAATGAACAACACGAGGTTGGATAGAGATGACTGTGCAGTTACTGCAGCATGTGGGAGTTTGTGGAGAGCAGAGTGATCCCAGGCATCCACATCTGCAGTAAGTGTCTGCAGCTCGAGGAACTTTGGCTCATTGCTGTTGAGCTGGAGTTGGAGCTGCAGACATTGTGATGCATCAGGGAGAGGGAGGGTTACCTGGTCACTTTGATCCAGGATGCAGTCACAGCCCTTAGGTTAGGTAGTGGTTTTGATTTGATTAGTGGTCAGGGACAGGAGGATGTGACTGCGAGTCAGGCAGTCAAGGGGACCCCAGATGCAGTTGTGAAGGAGCCTCAGCCTTTGACCGTGTCCAACAGGTACGAGGTACTTGCTACCTTTGGGGATGAGAACAAAGACTGCAGGGAGGATGGGCAAACTGATCATGGTACAGGAGGCCATTCAAATGGGGCAAGCGAAAAGGAATGTGGTAGTGTTAGGGGATTGTATAGTCAGGGAGATTGACACCGTTATCTGCAGCTGTGACTGGGAGTCCTGAAGGCTGTGTTGCCTGCCCGGTGCCAGGGTTAAGGACATTCCTCGAGGCTGGAAAAAGAACCTGGAGGCATGAGGGGGAGGATCCAGTTGTCGTGGTCCATGTAGGAACCAATGACATAGGTCGAACTAGGAATGAGGTTCTGCTGAGGGAGTTTGAGGAGCTAGGGACCAAATTAAAAAGCAGAACCTCAAAGGTAATAATCTCTGGATTATTTTCTGAGCCACGCACAAATTGGCAGAGGGACTAACAGATTAGATGGCTAAATGTACAGCTGAAGGATTGATGTGGGAGACAGGGGTTTCAATTCATGAGGCACTGGCCCCAGTACTGGGGAAAGAGTGAGCTGTTCCATTGGGACAGGCTCCACTAAATCCGGGCTGGGACCAGTGTCCTAGTGAATCGAATAACTAGGGTGGTAGAAAGGGTTTTAAACTAATAAGACGGGGGGAGGGTTCAGGTAAGGGTAAAATTATCAGTCTAAAGAGAAAAGTCAAGGCTGTACAGCAGAGTAGCGATTTGGGTAAAAACAAGCAGAGTGTGTCAGGAAGGGACAGAGCGTTTAACAAAGGTAATAGGGCATTAGTGACTAAGGTCACATCAGGGAAAAATAGTAAAAAGTTAAAATTAAAGGCGCTTTATCTGAATGCACGAAGCATTTGTAACAAGATAGATGAATTAATGGCATAAATAGAGATAAATGGGTCTGATCTAGTAGCCATTACTGAGACGTGGTTGCAGGGTGACCAAAGTTGGGAACTAAATATTCCAAGGTAGTTGATATTTAGAAAAAAAATGGAAATGGAAAAGGAAGTGGGGAAGACCTGATAATAAAGGATGAGATGAAGGCAGTAGCGAGAAAGGATCTTAGCTCAGAAAATCAGGATGTGGAATCAGTATGGGTGGAGCTAAGAAATAATAAGAGGCAGAAAACACTGGTGGGGGTAGTTTACAGGCCCCCTAACAGTAGCTATAGTGTTGGACAGAGTATAAATCAGGAAATTAGAGGAGCATGCAACAAGGGTAATGCAATAATCACGGGGGGCTTTAATCTTCATATGAACTGGGCAAACCAAATTAGCAAAAGTAGTTTGGAGGACAAAGTTCATGGAATGCATCTGAGACAGTTTCCTAGAATAACATGTCGAGGAACAAACTAGGGAACAGGCTATTCCAGATCTAATATTGTGTAGTGAGACCGGGTTAATTAGTAATCTTATAATAAATGATCCACTGGGGCAGAGTGATCATATGATAAAATTTCATATTGAGTTTGAGAGTGATGTAGTTAAGTCCAAAACTACGGTCTTCCAAAATTCCTTATATTCTAGAACAGTCCCAGCAGATTGGAAGGTAGCAAATGTAACACTGCTATTCAAGAAAGGAGGGAGAGAGAAAACAGGGAACTACGGCCGGTTAGCCTGACATCAGTCCTGGAATCCATTATTAAGGAAGTGGTAACAGGGTATTTAGAAAATCATAATATGATTAGGCAGAGTCAATTTGGTTTTATGAAAGTGAAATCGTGTTTGGCAAATTTATGAGAGTTTTTTGAGGATGTAACGAGCAGGGTGGATAAAGGGGAACCAGTGGATGTAGTATATTTGAATTTTAATAAGGCACTCGATAAGGTGTCACATAAAAGGTTGTTACGCAAGACAAGAGCTCACAGGTTTGGGGGTAATACATTATCATGGATAGAGGAATGGTTAACGGACAGAAAACAGAGAGTAGGAATACACGGATCATTCTCAGGTTGGCAGGCTGTAACTAGTGGGGTGCCACAAGAGTCAGTGCTTGGGCTTCAGCTATTTACAATCTATATTAATGACTTAGGTGAAGGGACCGAGTGTAACGTATCCAAGTTTGCTGATGATACAAAGCTAGGTGGGAAAGTAAGCTGTGAGGAGGACACAAAGAGCCTGCAAAGGGATATAGACAGGTTAACTGAGAGGGCAAGAAGGTGGCAGATGGAGTATAATGTGGGGAAATGTGAGGTTATTCACTTTGGTAGGAAGAATAGAAAAACAGATTTTTTTTTTAAATGGTGAGAAACAATTAAATGTTGGTGTTCAGAGAGACTTGGGTGTCCTCATACAAGAAACACAAAAAGTTAGCATGCAGGTACAGCAAGCAATTAGGAAGGCAAATGGTATGTTGGCCTTTATTGCAAGGGGGTTGGAGTGCAAGAGTAGGGAAGTCTTACTACAATTGTACAGGGATTTGGTGAGACCTCACCTGAAGTAGTGCATACAGTTTTGGTCTCCGTATCCAAGGAAGGATATACTTGCCTTAGAGGCAGTGCAACAAAGGTTCACTAGATTAATTGCTGGGATAAGATGGTTGTCCTTTGAGGAGAGATTGAGTACAATGGGATTATACTCTCTGGAGTTTAGAAGATTGAGAGGCGATCTCATTGAAACATATAAGATTCTGAATAGGCTTGACAGGGTAGATGCCAAGAGGTTGTTTCCCCTGGCTGGAGAGTCTAGAACTAGAGGGGATAGTCTCAGGATAGGGGATCGGCCATTCAAGACTGAGATGAGGAGGAATTTCTTCACTCAGAGGGTTGTGAATTTTTGGAATTCTCTACCCCAGAGGGCTGTGGATGCTCAGTCATTGAATATATTCAAAGCTGAGATAGATAGATTTTTTGAATCATGGGGAATCAAGGGATATGGGGATTGGGTGGGAAAGTAGAATTGATCTTATTGAATGGTGGAGCAGGCTCGAGTGGCCGTATGGCCTACTCCTGCTTCCATTTCTTATGTTCTTATGTTCTTAAATTTAAACAAAGACCAATTATGTAGGTATGAGGGACAAGTTGGCTAAGGTAGATTGAGAAATTAGATTAAAAGAACTGACGGTAAGCAATAGCGAACATTTAAAGAAATAATTCATAATTCTCAACGAATATACATTCCCTTGAGGAATATAAACTACACAGGAAAAGTGATCCATCCGTGGCTAACTAGAGAAGTTAAGGATAGTATTAGATTAAAAGAAGAGGCTTACAATGTTGCCAAAAAGAGTAGTAAGCCTGAGGATTGGGAGGGTTTTAGAAATCAGCAAAGGATGACTAAGTAATTGATAAAGAGGGAAAAAATTGAATATGAGAGTAAACTAGCAAGAAATATAAAAACAGATTATTGGATTTTCTAAAAAGAGAGATTAGTGAAAGTAAACGTGGGTCCCTTAGATGCAGAGACAGGAGAAATTATAATGGGGAATAAGGAAATGGCAGAGACGATAAACAAATATTTTGTATCTGTCTTCACAGTAGAAGACACACAAAACATTCCAGAAATAGTGGGGAACCAAGAGTCTAATGAGAGTGAGGAACTTAAAGTAATTAAGATTAGTAAAGAAAAAGTACTGGAGAAATTAAAGGGACTAAGAGCCGACAAGTCCCCTGAACCTGATGGCCTACATCCTAGGGTTTTAAAAGAGGTGGCTGCAGAAATAGTGGATGCATTGGTTTTGATCTTCCAGAATTCCCTAGATTCTAGAACCGTCCCAGTGGATTGGAAGGTAGCAAATGTGACCCCGCTATTCAAGAAAGGAGGGAGAGAGAAAACAGGGAACTACAGGCCAGTTAGCCTGACATCAGTAGTAGGGAAAATGCTAGAAACTGTTATTAAGGACGTAGTAACAGGGCACTTAGAAAATCATAATATGATTAGGCAGAGTTAACACGGTTTTATGAAAGGGAATTTGTGTTTGACAAATCTGTTGGAGCTTTTTGAGGATGTAACTAACAGGGTAGATAAGGGGGAACTAGTGGATATAGTATATTTGGATTTTCAAAAGGCATTGGATAAGGTGCCACACAAGAGATTGTTACACAAGATTAGGGCTCATGGGAATGTGGGTAATATATTAGCATGGATTGAGGATTGGTTAAAGGACAGAAAACAGAGAGTAGGTATAAATGGGTCATTTTTGGGTTGGCAGGTTATAACCAGTGGGGTGCCATAAGGATTAATGCTTGGGCCTCAGCTGTTTACAATGACTTAGATGAGGAGACCAAGTGTAATGTATCCAAGTTTGCTGACAATACTAAGCTAGGTGGGAAAGTAAGCTGTGAGGAGGACACAAAGAGGCTGCAAAGGGATATTGACACGTTAAGTGAGTGGGTGAGAAGATGGCAGATGGAGTATAATGTGGGGAAATGTGAAATTATCCACTTTGGTAGGAAGAATAGAAAAGCAGAATATTTTTTAAAAGATGAGAGACTAAGAAATATTGGTATTCAGAGGGATTTGGGGTCCTTGTACATGAATCACATAAAGTTAACATTTAGGTTCAGCAAGCAATTAGGAAGGCAAATGGTATGTTAGCCTTTATTGCAAGGGGGTTGGAGTATAAGAATAAGGAGGTCTTGCTGCAATTATATAGGGCTCCGGTGAGACCACACCTGGAGTACTGTGTACAGTTTTGGTCTCCATACATTAGGAAGGATGTACTTGCCTTAGAGGGGGTGCAACAAAGGTTCACTAGATTGATTTCTGGGATGAGAGAGTTGTCCTATGAGCAGAGATTGAGTAGAATGGGCCTATATTCTCTGCAGTTTAGAAGAATGAGAGGTGATCTCATTGAAACATATAAAATTCTTAGAAGGCTTGACAGGGTAGATGATTCCCCTAGCTGGAGAGTCTAGAACTAGGGGTCATAGTCTCAAGATAAGGAGTCAGCCATTTAGGACTGAGATGAGGAAAAATTTCCTCACTCAGAGGGTGGTGAGTCTTTGGAATTCCCTACCCCAGAGGGCTGTGGATGCTCAGTCGTTGAGTATATTCAATCTGAGATCGATAGATTTTTGAACACTAGGGGAATCAAGGGATATGGGGATAGGGCGGGAAAATGAAGTTGAGGTCGAAGATCAGCCAGGATCTGATTGAATGGCGGAGCAGGCTCGAGGGGCCATATGGCCTACTCCTGCTCCTATTTCTTATGTTCTTAATCTCAAATAGATTTAAAGAATTTGCCCACAACTGATGTCAGATTACCTGGTCGATAGTTACTCAGATTATCCTTCTCTTCTTTCTTGAATAGAGATGTTACATTGGTTACTGCCTGGATCTCAGGCAACAATTTGCATGTCTAAGGAGGTATGAAAGATTGTGGCCAGAGCCTCTGCCAGCTCCTCTCTGATTTTCTTCAACAACCTAGGGTACAGCTATCAGGATCCGCTGATCTACCTACTGATAATTCCACTAATTTTCTCCACATTTCCTCTAGAACATCTATATTGTCACTTCCACCATTATTTGTAAAATCTAGCTCCAACTATTGATTTAATATCTCCCCAATAATTTCATCTGCCACCACTAGATTTCCCCTTTCACCCCTGAATGATCCCACCCTCTCTTTAATATGATTATAATTGACTTTACTGTCTCATTTTATATTTAAGTTTTACCCTATTCTTGTGGGGCTGGGAGGAGCAAAGGGACTCCTTCCGGGCTCCATAAAACCAACCTGGGCAGCTGCTGCTCCACGTTCCCTCCTCCCGAGATCAGACCCCTCCCCTCTCCCAATGAACCTACCTTCTCCTGGCCCGGAGACCAGCCAGGCCAGGCCACCCGATATTGTGGCTGCCCAGAGCCGGCCTGCTGCCCCTGGGCACTCGTTTTCCACCCGCAGCCCGTCAGCCGAATACTACCGAGGCCCGACCCTCAGAATGGACCGGGCCGCCTGCCGGGACTATCAGGCGGTCAGCGGACGCGCTCTAACGGCTGGTCACCCCAAGTCCGCACCTGCTTCGGGGTGGGGGGGGGGAGGAATCTACCCCAACAATTTCATGATTTAATCTCTCAAATATCATTTTCAGCCAATTCAGTCTCAAGGCTGAACTTCCTTTAAGGCAAAATTCCAGTTAAGGCTGAACTCTAACTCTCCTGGCCTTTCGCACTCCACTGGACTCTCACTACTCAGAGTTGGAGGAACGCAGAGATCTCAGAGGGTTGTAGGGTTGAAAGAGGTTACGGAGATAGGGAGAGGGGAGGCCATGGAGGGATTTGAACACAAAGATAAGAGCACATGGATGATGGGTGAACAGGACTTGGTTCGAGTTAGGATACAGGCAGCAGAAGTCAGGCAACAAAATTACGTGGTTTCACCAATCATCTGAGTTTTGAAAAATCCCAAAGTTTAGGCAACGGTTCAGGGGTCATCAACAGCCATAACTGAGAAATGGATCGAGGGAGGCTGTGACATTCTGGCATTTCCTCTTACCAGGCAGACCATGGATGTCGATAAGCACTTCTGGTTAACAAAATGTCACAAGCAACATGGCAGGACTGCAGTGGATGGTATCCCCGGCTACACTGACTAAACCCACTTGCTATTCCTGGCATCAAAAGTACAAGATGTCAATTTACACAGGATCAGAGCATTACAGGCAGCCATCCTTAGATAAAGATCATAAGGCTCTGTGGGTAGTTACCATAATGAAGATCTACTTACATAATATGCTATTATCGTATCAGTGATTCATCTTGTGACCAAGATACGGAAATTACTGTTGTACTGTGATATAAGCGGACAAACAGCCATGTTAACTGTTAACTGAAATGTTAAACTAAAAACCAGAAAAACGTTAGACTAATATGAGTCACAGTCGTTTCTAGCCTGATACAAAGTTTAATAGTACTGCAAGAAATAAGGGCCAAGGAACAAGTCTATTTATTTGTTAATTGACTACCCAACTTTAGATTACTAGAATGTACATCCGTCTTTCAGCCTCTCAGGTGGACGTAAAAGATTCCACGGCACTATTTCGAAGAAGAGTAGGAGAGTTCTCCCAAAGCCCTGGCCAATATTTATCCCTCAACCAACACCTAAAACAGATTATCAGGTCATTATCACATTGCTGTTTGTGGGATCTCGCTGTGCGCAAGTTGGCCGCCATGTTTCCCTACATTATAACAGTGACTACACTTCAAAAGTACTTCATTGGCTATAAAGTGCTTTGAGGCATCCTGAGGTCGTGAAAGGCGCTATATAAATGCAAGTTCTATACTGGAAAACGGCAGGGACCTGAATGACCCGGGTCGTTGCCGACTCCAAGGGTTCCTGGTTGGCATTGTATCCGCCCTCCTCTAACAAAGCCAATGATGGCAAGGGGACTTCCTACACTGGCAATTCCAGCTTCCCCTCCCAAAATGGATCCAGAAAAACACTAGAGGCCGGTAACACCAACGGAGACGAGGAGCACCGACCTCCAGGAAGTGGGGGGGGGGGGGGCGCGAGTGGGCCCCACCTAGAAGGTTCAGACCAGGAAAGCAGCCCAGACCCATGGAGAAAGGACATGCGCTGAGGTCTAGGGTGAGCCGCATGGAGTTATCGGGTTCGGCCTGGGCAGCTCCTGATGGCGGGCAGACGCCGGAGTTTCCGGCAGTATGGGGCAGGTGAGCCCTGGAGATTTGTCCAAAGCGACGGGAGCACCCACCGGCCCCATGCTGATGAGGCACCCTCCCACTGACAGCGTAAGCTCTGGAGGGGTGGGTGCTAAGGAGCAACAGCGAGCACGAACGATCCTGTCAAGGGTCACGGTCCGCAGACCTGTCGTGGCCGGTGTGTCAAAGATTTAACTTTTTTGGGGGTCACGGCCTTAGGAAATAAAATCACTTACAGTGTATCCACTTCTAAATTTGCCACCATGCCACTGGAATACCCTGGAAGATCCGCTGGTTAAGGCAATCACCCTTACAGTAAAGGAGGGTCCTAGGGACAAATGGCAGGTCAAGGTTATCGGTCCGGTTCGGCAGTGCCGGCAACACAGAGTCAGTCGGGCAGGAATCCCACAAAGGCTAGTGCAAATCTGGAACTCTCTCCTCCAAAAGGCTGTGGATGCTGGGTTAGTTGAAGCTTTCAAGACTGAGATAGATAGATTTTTGTTGGGTAAGGGTATCAAGGGATACGGTGCAAAGCCAGGAAAATGGATTTAGGATACAGGTCAGCCATGATCTCATTGAATGGCGGAACAGGCTCGAGGGGCTGAATGGCCTACTCCTCTTCCTATGCTCTTTAATACTAAAGCAAATCAAATCACATATACAATACACTATGTTTAAACGAAACGGATCCAGTGGTTATATGCAATTTTTCTGCATTGTGGTGAGTTGTACCAGGGTGGGGGCCCATATTTGGCTGGAGCCTCTGGGTACGGACCCCGTGTGTCCATGCGTTAATCCGCCCCTGACTGACCTAAGGGCAGGACGTGACGGGATCCTGAGCAAAAAGGAAGTCAAAGAAAAAAAATGCAATAAGCACAGAAAGACTATTGAAAAAAAAGGATACACAGCCCACGTCTGAAAGAGTAGATCCAGCAGGTGAAATTTCCCAGACGCAAAGGGTGAAAAAGCCCATGGTTAAGAACTGCAATTTTACCTGAGAAAGATCAGGGTTAAATCAAGGAAATAAACACAGTGGTCTCAGAGAATGAGGTTATTTAATTTTTTGGTCCCAGCTCCCTGTGAACAATTTTGTAATGCAAGGAGTCTTACAACACCAGGTTATAGTCCAACAGTTTTATTTGAAATCACAAGCTTTCGGAGGCTTCCTCCTTCGTCAGGTGAGACTCCTTCACATTTGTCCACCCCAGTCCATCACCGGCATCTCCACATCATAACAATTTTGTAAACAGACCCGATGTGGGGAAATTTGGGACTTGGTGCAATAGTGTGAAACAGGTGATAGTGAACCAGCCGCCCTTTTTACAGCTCCCCCCGCCAATTCACTATCACCTGTCTCACACTATTGCACAAAGTCAAAACTTCGTCCAAGGTGTGACAACCTTGCCTTGTATTGAATGGTCCCAGTCCACCACATGTAACCAGCAGATGGCAGCAACCACTCACGTGCAGCTATTGGTCCGCCTGAGCACCGAATGTACAGTACTTGCCAATTTTCAACGTACATCCAAGGTTTTCATCACTGTAAACAGGACCTGCATGAGTTTCCTTTGCAAGATTTCTTGAAGTGAAATTTCAGGAATGTGTGAGTCAGGCGGTTTTGTTTTCTTACTGAGGCTGGTGCCGGAGACATCATTGTAAGAACACAAAAGGCCACAAAGTAACTGGGCACAAATTCACGCCCATGGTTTCCCCACACCACGGGTTTCTTGTCATGCTTGGTCCATAAATGGAAGGCAAAAACAAGGTGATGTCGGCACTATCACCCAGCACAAATAGGATGGAGAGGAAAATCAGATGGCTCAGTGAGTCAGTCCCACCCAAAATCACACTCATACAGCTCCCAACATCTGGCCAGAGAGTAACGTCACCAAAGGTCGGAGAGCAGATCACATTCCCTGGTTGGACTCGGAGGACGCCGCAAGTTCCAAGTGGGACTCAATAACAGGGATCAGGAACATGGATCCTTCCATTCCCCACAGCGTGTGGCTGAGCCGCACAGACCCAGTAAAGCCCCAGCTTCACTCGCTGGTCTGTGCTGAAGTAGCTGATCTCAGCCAGATTGGTGCTAAGGGGCTGCTACACATAGCCTGAACGCTCAGGGTTAGGGAGAGGAAAATCGGCCAGGGCCCTCACAAACCTCCCTCCCTCCATTATGAGCTCAGCCCAAAAGTGGGCAACCATTTTATACTCTGTACCTGAGGACAGGAGCCAAGACTGATGCAGATATCATGGACTTTAAAATCCATTGCTTGTAAAAGAAAGACTTGCATTTATTTCGCGCCTTTCACGACCTCAGGATGTCTCGGTGCTTTACAGCCAAGTAAGTACTTTTTTGAAGTGTAGTCACTGTTGGAATGTAGGAAACGCTGCAACCAATTTATGCACAGCAAGGTCCCACAAACAGCAATGTGATAAATGATCAGATAATCTGATTTAGTGATGTTGGTTGAGGGATAAATATTGGCCAGGACACCGGGGAGAACTCCCCAGCTCTTCTTCGAAATAGTGCCATGGGATCTTTTACGTCCACCCGAGAGGGCAGACGGGGCCTCGGTTTAACATCTCATCCGAAAGACAACACCTCCAACAGTGCAGCATTCCCTCAGTACTACACTGAAGTGTCATTCTGTATTTTGTGCTCAGGTCTCTGCAGTAGGACTTGAACCCACAACTTTCTGACTCAAGAGGCGAGAGCCACAGATAACATCTGAGTGTTTCGAGACAAGCTCTGGGCCAAAATGCAACATCTTCACATGTGTGTAAAATGCGTGACCCAAATAAAGATGCACTGAATCGTACAAATAGAGGAAGGGGCGCACGGCTCCGAATCACATTAAAGACACCACTCGTCGATATACAGTGCACCATCTCGCCGAGCCACCAGATTCGATTCCCGCTCTCTGCCGAGTCAATCGATCTCCAATAAAAAGGATATCAAATCGAGAATAATCGCCCTTGAAAGTCATATCGCGGTAGTTTTTGCAACAGCCGTCACCTCCCCTGTACCGCAAGCTCGCCAACAGCCAAGGCAGCAAGAAGCACAGCAACTAACTGACGCAGCAGACTGTGTGGGGACAGAGTCAAGCCTGCCCACAGACGCCACACTCCGATTCCCCCCCCCCCCCCGCCCGCCTCTCCGTTTACAGCCCCGCGACAGAGAAGCCGTATAAAAAGATCCTGTAAAATAATCGGCCCTCAGCAGGATGTCTCATGAAGCCTGCTGTAAGGGAGAGGTGACACGAGGAGGTGGATACTAACCGCCCCCCCCCCCCCCGCCACCCGCCACGACGGGCGGCGAGGGTCGGGGGGTGGGGGGGTGGTGGGGGGGGGGGGGAAGGGTTAAAATTTAAAATGGCGAAACGTGACCCCCCCCCCCCCCGGCCACGACGGGCGGCGAGGGTCGGGGTGGGGGGGGGAGGGTTAAAAATTTAAAATGGCGAAACGTGACCCCCCCCCCCAACCCCACAAACCCGCTGCGTACGTGCCTGCCGCCATTTGTATGGCAGTGGGTTGCGAGCCGTGTTCTGTGTCCCGCTCTCAAGAGGCGAGACACCTCGTTGTAAGATTTAATTCAGGCTCCCACAGTGCAGTTGAGAGGCTGATTTCAATTGAACGCTGGCCGGCCGGCCGGCCGGGTCACCCGGGGATCAGGAAACCCAGCAGCAAAATGGAGATGGGAGCAGCCGGATCCAGCAGGTATGTGCTTTTTATAGCACTCCTGGTGAGCCAAGAAGAGCAGGAGTGCTGCGCCCGCCCCCCCCAAGCAAATGTTCATGCCGATCGCGGCCTCTTCTTGCTGCCGCGATCAGCTGAACCGCCCCCCCCCCCCCCAAATCTTTGCCTCCCTCCTTCCTTCCCGATTGCCGGACGCTGAGCGCCCCCCCCCCCCCCAAATCTTTGCCTCCCCCCCCCCCAAATCTTTGCCTCCCCCCCCCCAAATCTTTGCCTCCCTCCTTCCCGATTGCCGGACGCTGAGCGCCCCCCCCCCCCAAATCTTTGCCTCCCCCCCCCCCCAAATCTTTGCCTCCCCCCCCCACCCAAATCTTTGCCTCCCCCCCCACCCAAATCTTTGCCTCCCCCCCCCCCAAATCTTTGCCTCCCCCCCCCCCAAATCTTTGCCTCCCCCCCCCCAAATCTTTGCCTCCCCCCCCCCCCCCAAATCTTTGCCTCCCTCCTTCCCGATTGCCGATAACTGCACCTATTTTCCCATCATCTCATTATGGTGCTGTGTCAGAAAGTAGAAAGGGACGAGAGGAGGAATAAAATTGTATCCATCCACCCATCTGCAGTCATTTATAGAAATCACGTAACTTCAGCACAGTTACACTTTCAGGCTTGTTTAAGAGTAAAATACTGGCTCCCTGTTAGCTCAGTAAATAGCTGAACTACACAGGCCAGACTAATAGGTCTCAGCTGCCGGTGGAGATTTATCACCCTCTTTGAATATGCGCGCCCTGTTAATCTGTTTCCAACCCGCTGTCACCTCACAGATCTCTTCCCTCGTCTCCTTTAGCTCCCTGGGATAAATACCATCTACCCATGGGGCTTATTGGTTTTAAGCAGGACCAACTCCAGAGGTAGGGCTAAACTCCTGATACTGGGCTAAACTCCTGATACTGGGCTAAACTCCTGATACTGGACTAAACTCCTGATACTGGACTAAACTCCTGATACTGGGCTAAACTCCTGATACTGGACTAAACTCCTGATACTGGACTAAACTCCTGATACTGGGCTAAACTCCTGATACTGGGCTAAACTCCTGATACTGGGCTAAACTCCTGAAGGTGGTGACTCCTGAGGCAGGGTGATTACCAAACAAGGATTGGTCCTGAGGCAGGGCTAATCCTGGAGGCAAGGAGACCCTAGGGTGAGATGACTCCTGAGGCAGGATTGCAATATCAATGAGGTGTGAGAAGTTTATCTCACTTTGTGGCGTTTAGGGTTGTGTGACTGTTGTTGATCAATCTACGCAGCCCAGTGCCAGTGTCTGGATCAATCTATGTAGCCCAGTGCCAGTGACTGGATCAATCTACGCAGCCCAGTGCCAGTGACTGGATCAATCTATGTAGCCCAGTGCCAGTGACTGGATCAATCTACGCAGCCCAGTGCCAGTGACTGGATCAATCTATGTAGCCCAGTGCCAGTGACTGGATCAATCTACGCAGCCCAGTGCCAGTGACTGGATCAATCTATGTAGCCCAGTGCCAGTGACTGGATCAATCTACGCAGCCCAGTGCCAGTGACTGGATCAATCTATGTAGCCCAGTGCCAGTGTCTGGATCAATCTATGTAGCCCAGTGCCAGTGTCTGGATCAATCTATGTAGCCCAGTGCCAGTGTCTGGATCAATCTACGCAGCCCAGTGCCAATGTCTGGATCAAACTAGATAGCCCAGTGCCAGCGATCAATCTACGTAGCCCAGTGCCAGCCGCCAGTGTCTGGATCATGCTACAGCTGCTCCTTATATCTAATGATGTGGAGAGCTACAGAACTGTCATGTCTCAATCCAAGTGGGGGGTGGCCCTTTAAAATGGAGCATTCAGCCTTACCGCCCCGTCCCTGCTGGAATCCCACTGGCCGCCATTTTACCTGCTCGCTGGAGTTCAGGGGTTGAGGCGCTTGCTGTGACATCAATGGAAGATCTTCCTTTCCCCTTGTTTCGAAGGACTGGTGTTGTAGTGAGTTCAAACCCTCTCCTCTCAATCTGAGATCTGGGTTTGAACCCGGAGCAGACTGAAACTGCCAATTGTAAGGATCCTATGCAAAGTATGTTTCGGGCCTTCTCCACTCAGTTTCTAGCGAGCATCAATTGCTCAACAGAAACTGCTGATAATTGGCACCAAATTACCGATCTTAATCAGATGGCCCAGAAGGAAGGGTGACTGTGAGGGAAATGTCAGACTGATGCAGTGTGGGAGGGACCTCAATCTGAGATTGGTGGGAGGGGGTGAAATTTCTCCTGCTGTGAACTTTACCGAGAAAGTCAACCCGAGCACAAAACAGAGTCACAGCAGCTCTTTTAGTAAAAGTATTAACGGAACTTAATTTCACCCCTCCTCCCTACTCGAAGGGGCAGAGTACAGGGAGTTTTACTGAGCTGAGCCCTGAGAAAGGCTCGGTGCTGAGGGTGGATGAAGTCAGTGAGGAAGTGTCCCACTCCCCAACACCGTCATCCTTCGCCTTACAAAAAGATCACCGACGGACAACGCTTGGCCTCGGGGATCAGTCGGGATGGTGTCCCTCGGTCTCATCAAACTATCTGCTTCAAACCATACAGCTGCTGAGCAGAGTTCTCTCAAATAACTCACACAGCCAGCTGCGTGTAGCTCCTCACAGCCCAGTGCCAGTGTCTGGATCAATCTATGAAGCCCAGTGCCAGTGTCTGGATCAATCTATGAAGCCCAGTGCCAGTGTCTGGATCAATCTATGAAGCCCAGTGCCAGTGTCTGGATCAATCTATGAAGCCCAGTGCCAGCCGCCAGTGTCTGGATCAATCTATGAAGCCCAGTGCCAGTGTCTGGATCAATCTATGAAGCCCAGTGCCGGTGTCTGGATCAATCTATGAAGCCCAGTGCCAGTGTCTGGATCAATCTATGAAGCCCAGTGCCAGCCGCCAGTGTCTGGATCAATCTACGCAGCCCAGTGCCAGTGTCTGGATCAATCTATGAAGCCCAGTGCCAGCTGCCAGTGTCTGGATCAATCTACGCAGCCCAGTGCCAGTGTCTGGATCAATCTATGTAGCCCAGCTGCCAGTGTCTGGATCAATCTATGTAGCCCAGTGCCAGTGTCTGGATCAATCTACACAGCCCAGTGCCAGTGTCTGGATCAAACTAGATAGCCCAGTGCCAGCGATCAATCTACGTAGCCCAGTGCCAGTGACTGGATCAATCTACGCAGCCCAGTGCCAGTGTCTGGATCAATCTATGTAGCCCAGTGCCAGTGTCTGGATCAATCTACGCAGCCCAGTGCCAGTGTCTGGATCAATCTACGCAGCCCAGTGCCAGTGTCTGGATCAATCTACGCAGCCCAGTGCCAGTGTCTGGATCAAACTAGATAGCCCAGTGCCAGCAATCAATCTACGTAGCCCAGTGCCAGCCGCCAGTGTCTGGATCATGCTACAGCTGCTCCTTATATCTAAGCTACAGAACTGTCATGTCTCAATCCAAGTGGGGGGTGGCCCTTTAAAATGGAGCATTCAGCCTTACCGCCCCGTCCCTGCTGGAATCCCACTGGCCGCCATTTTACCTGCTCGCTGGAGTTCAGGGGTTGAGGCGCTCGCTGTGAACCAGGCCGCAGCCTCATAAATTTATGAGAATCAGAGTCCTGTTACAGAAGTAGGGCCCTGATTGTATTTTAACCCGGGCCCGAGCGGGAAAGTCACTGCCTCTTTCCCACCAGGCGAAGGCAGGTAGGCAACTGTACCGGTAGGACAAAGCAGCCCTGCAAGGTAAGTGGAAAACTTGCCTTTGTGGGGCCAGGAGGAGCAGGAATGCCTCGCCGGATCCACAAGAAAAGTTATGGCCTGCACTGCCCGAGGTACCCCCTCCTTTCCTCCTAAAAGACCCTCCTGAAACCTCCTCCCCACGAGTTACCTGCTTGCCGCCAAGCCTTCCCTTGGTTCCGGCCAGCAGAGTCCGGCTGCTGAAACTTTCGGACCCGCTCGCCGTCCAACTGCTGCTTTCTGCCCGTTTCGGGCCAGCAGCTGACTGGTGGCATGAGATCCGGGAGTTAAAATACCCCGGGCCTTAAACTTAGGCCTGCGATTGCGTTTAGAACTCGCCCAAATCCCACTGCGGGTTAAATTTGACCCTCAAAGTGACACGCACCTTTCGTGGTTTAAGGTACAACCTAATTACCAAGGTAATTGTGTTCTTTGAAATGTGTTTGCGATCTGTGTCTCTCTTTATGACCATCAACATCACTCAGAACTTTTCCTTCATGTTGACAGGCCTACAGGTTTCTGATGGCCTGGCTCTAGTTGCAGTGCCGCCCTGTTCTACTGAGATCAGCAACAAGAACTCGGCCTACTTAATTTGGCACCATTCGATGTCTAAACAAGATGGAGCTCGCGCTCCCCCAGTGAACTTTGTTACCACAAACACAAAGCATACAAACATCGGCAGCGGATCCTTGATATACGGCGGCCGTGCTGACATCGTAGATCTCATCGTAGATCTAAACCAACAAAATATCTGTTTTTGTGCAGTAGGGACTTGGAGCAAGGGCGGGTGTGAAACAGGCACCCAGCAATTGCAACCCTGCTATCTGATTAGCTGCCCACATTCTTCGAATGGTGCCACTCCCTCCGTAAGTCTTTTGTGGTTGTTGGGTTTTTAGTCTCGGGAGGTGGTGCGGGAGAGGCTGCTGGCAGTGATTTCGACCCGGGCCTCCTCCAAAGTGCCTCCAGCCCCCCCTTTTCCAGGTCCGTCATTGGAGCGAGTAAGGCTTGTGAGTTCCAGTTGGAAAAGGGAGCAGCAGTGCTATTTGGACCAAAGTACTTTGTGCCCTCAAACTCACTGGACAGATACCAAGCCTGTGAGACTGGATGCATTGTTTCGACTAATAATAGACTCCAGCTTCCTCTGAGGGAAATTCACAGCAGAACAAGGCTCGATTCCCATCAATATTATTGTTACACAGAGGAACTGACTCCCCACATCACTGAGACAGCAAAAATTGACATTGTTTGCTTGTTTTAACCGCAAAAAATTGTGGCTACAATTTCGCTTGGGTGGTAATGGGATTGAAAAAAAGTTGAGGTTACTAAAATGGTAAGTAAAAGCAGTCGTGGAGCTTCCTTCTGTTATTGGAGCCCTACTCGCATTTTTGCTCAGAGCCTAAAATGGATGTATGGAGAGTAAGAAAGCCGCCCAGAAAAAAATAATAACAATATGGGCTTGTTAATGATTTGTGAAGGCCTTATTGAAAGCCTATGTTAAGAAACACCCTCTACAGGCTGTGTAATTGTTTATTCCCATTCGGAATGGAATTGAGTTTTTAAAAAATGGCGGAGATCCGCACTCAGTGGTAATCACTGCACTGCAGAAGAATAACAAGTGGTGGATTTAGAGGGGATGTGGACTCATCTCCCTCGTTAACCTGAGTCGAGCTGTCATTCCTAAGGGTGACTCGTGCAAACTCATTCTTTTGTTTCTCAGGGTCGGTATTTCTTTTAGCCAAAATTGCGTGAAACAGAAAATCCACTTCAGGCTGCGTTCACGTACCGTCTTTAGCTCTGTGGGGAAACAGTTCCCGAATTCGTGGATCAAAGGGATCTCCAGATCTAACTGTCTCACCCCAGCCACCTGGCGATCTCAGGCCCGAATGGCAGATCTCAGTGTGATGGTGGGTTTTCTGTAAGTTGGGTCCCACAGGGCAATGTTCGGCAGGGCTCGGAGAAGATTTTTTTTTTACTGATGCTCAGGACTGTTGCCCTGTTGGGTGTCCCTCCTGGGACACTAAAGACTAATACGTCAATGCTCGGTGAGCATGCGTTGTGACATTAAATGGGTTAAATTCTCAACTTACCGCCCTGGCGTAAGATCGGGGCTGGGGATCGGCCGCCCTTTATAGAAACCGCAGGTCAGAAAATCAATCTCACTCTGCCCACTACCAGCGCTGATCCGTCCCCTCTGAGGGTGGTAGGTAGTCAGTTTGGCGGCAGCACGCCAGGAGATCTGCAGAGCACGAGTGAGCAGGAGAAGGAAGGAGGTGGTTCAGGGGGAGCAGGAAGCACACGGTCACAGGCTGAGGTTATTTCCATCTCATCCTCTGGCTGAGGAAGGCAGGGATCCTGATTCCAGGGTCCAGCTTTTAAACGAGCGATGCTTTCTGAGAAAGAGAGACTGCTGGAGTCAATGGGGGACATGCCTAGGAGCTTTCGACATGCGGCGACTTGTTGGGAGGATTTCATAACCCGCGCGTGTGGGACTAAGAGCATGCAGACAGCCTTGGAGCGAGAGGCAGCATCAGTGCCCTCTGCAGTGCAGCCCTTCACTCTTTGCATTTCTCCTGAGTGCTCGGACTGCTGCCATACAGGCCTTTGGTGCAATCTCACCTCGTTCTTTGGGAAATGTCTTATCGCATGGAGTGAGGACCTCGATGAAGTCTGATCGAATGGGAAAAAAAGTTTCAAACATGTCATGGTTGCCATGGCGCGATGGCACAGAGTACAGGAGAGGGGGCAGGCTTGACCTGCCAATGGATGATGTTGTTGCTTTTGCTCGATGACAACAACATGCATTCCAGCCCACAGAAGTCGAGAACCACCTCGGTCCCAGCAGCCGCTCACAAAAGTAAAAGCCAGCCCAAGCTCACAGGCTCCCACCACAAGGACTGAAAAAGAAGAAAGAAAGACTTGCATTTATATAGCACCTTTCAAGTCCTCAGGTGTCCCAAAGCGCTTTACAACCAATGAAGCACTTTTGGATTGTAGTCACTGTTGTAATGTAGAAAACGCAGCAGCCAATCTGGTCCCACAAACAGCAATGTGATAATGACCAGATAATCTTTTTTCAGTCATGTTTGGCCAGGACACCGGGGAGAACTTCACCTGCTCTTTGAATAGTGCCATGGGATCTTTTACATCCACCTGAGAGGGCAGACGGCCCCTCACTTTAACGTCTCATCCAAAAGATGGCACCTCCGACAGTGCAGCACTCCCTCAGTACTGCACTGAAGTGTCAGCTTAGATTTTGTGCTCAAGTTTCTAAAGTGGGACTTGAACCCACAACCTTCTGACTCAGAGGCGAGAGTGACTGCATTGAGAAGCACCAGGTTAGATAATAGAGCATGACACACACACACACTGATTGCAAGGGGAAGCACCCCATGGCAGCAACCATTGGTTTCACAAATATTTCACACATGTTGTACATGATATGATGGCGGCAGAGCATTTTAATTTGGAGGCTGAGGCAAGAAATGAGCCATAAAGAAGGTGCAGTCCAGCCAGCAGCTAAATAAAGTAGGCAAGCAAACATTGGGGATTGCAATTTATTGCAGGGAACGGAGAAGATGCTGGGAGAACTAGAAATGGGGCAGCTTCTTGGGGTCTTTATTAGAAAGTGTCCTATATTAGGACTGGTGAATGGCTGGTGATCTACAGAGCAACAGTGAGCAGGAGCAGGTGGAGGTGGACCAGTGGATGCAGGAAGCACCCGGCCAGGGTTAGATTATTTCCATCTCGCCCTCCGGCTGAGGGAGGCAGGGATCACGATTCCAGGGGGGGCAGTCACTGGCGAATTCACTAAGGAGAGATTCAGCTGTGGGACCCCCATTTGTGCTATCTTTGTAGAATAGGTTGGTATCAGGAATCTCCGACCCGGATCCATCAGCTAGAACTTGTATAGAATCTGGAGCACCAACATTAATGGATGAAAAACAGAAACGTGACCTAAACCACAGAAACTAAAGCCCCGATTTTAACCTAACCCGCCTGTCATTGGAGTCTACGAAACATAACATCGGGCAGGGTGTAAAATGGGCGCCCGACCCGAACCCGACCCAAACTCACCGGGAGGGTTAGGTTAAAATAGGAGGCTTAAATTCAGGATGTTTTTTCACTCTTTGTCGCCATAGGGGGAGGATGAGGGATTTTATATCAATTTCCAAGTTGCCTCTAACCAACAAGTTCAAAGGCACTTCTATCTGTTGTCAGGTTCTGGAACCAGTTCTCGGGAGAGCGAACTATCTGTCGTCCTTTTCCATGTTTGCAAAATTAAGAAAGACTTGCATTTATATAGCACCTTTTACGACTTCAGGACGTTCCAAAGCGCTTTACAACCAATAAAGTACTTTTGAAGTGTAGTCACTGTTGTAATATAGGAAACGTGGCAGCCAATTTGTGCACAGCAAGATCCCACAAACAGCAATGACGTAATGACAGTGAAAATATCTCCTCTACTGAACCTCTTCATAATTTTAAAGACCTCGGTCAGGTCACCTCTCAGTCTTCTCTTTTCTAGAGAAAACAGCCCAGCTTATTCAATCTTTCCTGATAGTTATAACCTCTCAGTTCTGGGATCATCCTTGTAAATCTTTTTTGCACTTTCCCCAGTGCTTCTATATCTTTCTTTGTAATATGGAGACCAGAACTGTGCACAGTACTTAAAGGAAAGATTGGAAAAATATAAGAGATAAAAAAGGCAGAGAAGGGGGGAAGAGGATCAGTAAATTTATCAATCACAGAGGACTGGATTAAATGACTTGCAAACTGATTAAATTAAAACTGTTAGATGATACAAAAGATAATCAGTGAGATGGTGCAGAAATACAAAAAGGACAAAGGCTGTGCAAGTAACAGGGGGTGAAACACAGAAGAGGTCCATGTAAACAAAAATAAGGATTGTTTGCAGCAGTGTTAAGAAAGGCAGAATTCTGTAAGTCCCCAGTTAAAAGTCCCCAGTTAAAAGTCACCTAATGTTGACCTCATCTCGCCTGATTGCACTTGAAGAGGTCATTGTTTCAACTGTTACTCCTTCCTCCCCCGCCACATAAAAAAGGTCACTGAAGAGAGGATTATCAATCGCTTTGTGTCTGGTTTATGGTGTATAAGAACATTTTCGAGGGGTCCCTCTATACAGGAAGTACCTGGCATCGCCACCCATTCACTTCTGGCCTGGACAGACCAGTGGGCCGTCCAAAAGTGTCTAAAATAAAAACCAGACACAAAGAGAGTGACAATCCTCTCTTCAGTGATCTTAGTAAAAAAAAGTAGATGTAAATATAAAATAGTGAAATAATGATATTGACTCACACTACTTTTCATTAAAAGAACTCGATTTATTGTTCAACCTCCTCTTCCTCATCAGAACTCGAACCATAGTCCAATCTCCTCTTCCTCATCAGAACTCGAGTCATAGTCCAATCTCCTCTTCCTCATCAGAACTCGAACCATAGTCCAATCTCCTCTTCCTCATCAGAACTCGAACCATAGTCCAATCTCCTCTTCCTCATCAGAACTCGAGTCATAGTCCAACCTCCTCTTCCTCATCAGAACTCGAGTCATAGTCCAATCTCCTCTTCCTCATCAGAACTGGAGTCATAGTCCAATCTCCTCTTCCTCATCAGAACTGGAGTCATAGTCCAATCTCCTCTTCCTCATCAGAACTCGAACCATAGTCCAATCTCCTCTTCCTCATCAGAACTCGAACCATAGTCCAATCTCCTCTTCCTCATCAGAACTCGAGTCATAGTCCAATCTCCTCTTCCTCATTAGAACTCGAGTCATAGTCCAATCTCCTCTTCCTCATCAGAACTCGAGTCATAGTCCAATTTCCTCTTCCTCATCAGAACTCGAGTCATAGTCCAATCTACTCTTCCTCAATAGAACTCGTACCATAGTCCAATCTCCTCTTCCTCATCAGAACTCGAACCATAGTCCAATCTCCTCTTCCTCATCAGAACTCGAGTCATAGTCCAATCTCCTCTTCCTCATCAGAACTGGAGTCATAGTCCAATCTCCTCTTCCTCATCAGAACTCGAACCATAGTCCAATCTCCTCTTCCTCATCAGAACTCGAGTCATAGTCCAACCTCCTCTTCCTCATCAGAACTCGAGTCATAGTCCAATCTCCTCTTCCTCATCAGAACTGGAGTCATAGTCCAATCTCCTCTTCCTCATCAGAACTGGAGTCATAGTCCAATCTCCTCTTCCTCATCAGAACTCGAACCATAGTCCAATCTCCTCTTCCTCATCAGAACTCGAACCATAGTCCAATCTCCTCTTCCTCATCAGAACTTGAGTCATAGTCCAACCTCCTCTTCCTCATCAGAACTCGAGTCATAGTCCAATCTCCTCTTCCTCATCAGAACTGGAGTCATAGTCCAATCTCCTCTTCCTCATCAGAACTGGAGTCATAGTCCAATCTCCTCTTCCTCATCAGAACTCGAACCATAGTCCAATCTCCTCTTCCTCATCAGAACTCGAACCATAGTCCAATCTCCTCTTCCTCATCAGAACTGGAGTCATAGTCCAATCTCCTCTTCCTCATCAGAACTCGAACCATAGTCCAATCTCCTCTTCCTCATCAGAACTCGAGTCATAGTCCAATCTCCTCTTCCTCATCAGAACTCGAGTCATAGTCCAATCTACTCTTCCTCAATAGAACTCGAACCATAGTCCAATCTCCTCTTCCTCATCAGAACTCGAGTCATAGTCCAATCTACTCTTCCTCATCATAACTCGAGTCATAGTCCAACCTCCTCTTCCTCATCAGAACTCGAGTCATAGTCCAATCTACTCTTCCTCATTAGAACTCGAACCATAGTCCAATCTCCTCTTCCTCATCAGAACTCGAGTCATAGTCCAATCTCCTCTTCCTCATCAGAACTCGAACCATAGTCCAACCTCCTCTTCCTCATCAGAACTCGAGTCATAGTCCAATCTCCTCTTCCTCATTAGAACTCGAACCATAGTCCAAATCTCCTCTTCCTCATCAGAACTCGAACCATAGTTCAATTTTTTATTTCTTTCCACCCCCATCTTGCCCCGTTTGTTCTTGCAATTGACCAAAGATGGCACTGCAAGTCTTGGCAACAAGATGCAAATCCTGGCTTTCACTCAGCACCTCTTCACAACTGCACACTGTGATCAGGAACTGAGCATTTGTCAGATCACGGCTCTGAATCAATGCCTTAGCACTCGATAACGCACTGTGCTGAGGGCTGGGGCACCAAGGGCAATGCTCTGTCATTGTATCTGATTATCATACACTACAGAAGTCAGTCAAGACCTTTCAGTTTTGTGATGCTTGTGGGCCAGTCAGGGTGTGAGGGTGCATGCAAGCACCCACAGGCTTAATTCTCTCTCCAGTTTCTCTTCCCTCTTTCTATGACAGTATGGCTGATGTCCGGGAGATCACTTCATAGAATCATAGAATTCATGGACTCAAAGAATCTTACAGCACATTTGGCCCATCATGTCTGTGCCGGCTCTTTGAAGGAGCTATCCAATTAGTCCCACTCCCCCGCACGTTCCCCTTAGTCCTCCAAATTTTTCCTTTTCATGTATATATCCAATTCCCTTGTGAAAGTTACTATCAAATCTATTGCCTTTTCAGTCAGTGCATTCCAGGTCATAACAAGTCACTGCATAAAAAAAAAATTCTCCTCATCTCCACTCTGGTTCTTTTGGCAATTATCTTAGATCTGCATCCTCTAGTTACCGACCCTCCTGCCAATGGAAACAGTTTCTCCTTATTTACCGCTAGTAAATCTCCCCTTAACCTTCCCTGCTTCACTTGTGTGGATAATCGCAGTTGTAAGCCTATGTCTGACCACTCGATGACAAAGGGGGCTGCTGCTCAAGTATGCAGTACCGCCATGCTGTTTAACACGTGCTCTATTATTAACACCAAAAAATGGCACTTTCACTTTCTCCTCAAATCTCCCTCTAGAACTGTTCTGGCATAAGGTTAACACAGCCATTAAAGTGAAATTATTCCCCCCAAACCAAAAAAAAATCACTGTTATAAAAAGGGTGCAGTGGGCAGCAGTAGGATTTCACTAAAGTGTAATTTTCACACTGGCCATCCAGCAATTCAATTCCAGATTTTGCCAGACGAAACTAGGTTGTATTTTGTGGAATGTGCCTTTTCTAGGATGTGCTTAATTCACATTTTAACCCGATCAGAAATAGTAAACTTAAGCCTGCTGCTACTCGCACTCTCTACAACTCTCGTTTCTCACATTCATTGCAAAATGCGTCCACTATGATCCGAAAGTCCCACCTTTGTGCACACTATGAATGGGAGTAATGAGATTCACAATCACTCTTTCACTGCATATTTCGAGCTGGGGATTGCATGGATTACCCACCAAGCACTTCTGATCACTTTCATCGCAGGAAAATACCACGCAATCAGACCATATCGCTCAGGATAATATTCAAAATACATTTAACAGGATTTATAATTTCCCAGCAACAAAAAAATGCAGGAAATAATCAGTAATACAATATTCAACTTTTATTATCAACTGTTCCAAAAATAGTAAACAGTCCAAACTCTTTTGTCCTTTTTCAAATCCTTTAACTGAGGTTTTGCTGAGTAAAACATGGTCACAACTGTCACACGCAGTTGTAGCCAAGTAAACAGGGAATTAGGAACTGGACATTATAAAAAAACGGCAGCATTTATATTGATCCAAATAGGCTGCGACACCTCAGATCAAAGCAGTTCTTTCCTACCAGGCAGGCAATCAAGTTATAAAACAGTTTTACCGTTCCTGACTTTTGACATCTGACTAGCACATCAAATAGCTTGATTCTGAGAACAACCATCCAGTGTGTCCGACATCTGCAAGTTTTACATGCATTGGAGATATGAGGGAATAGCTGTTACAATGAACACGGAAGTAAGTATAGCCAATGTACAGTACTGGGAGAAACTGGCAGGTCGCTCTCCCCAGCCACCCAAAAAATCAATAATTATTTGTAGATAGATTTGTCCATTACCTAACTTTCTCACAAAGCCCAAAATAATTATTTTTAAGAATGCAACTCATTACAGTTGATTTTTAAAACACTTTTTAAATCATAAAGCACATAAAAAGAAGTATAACACAGAGATTTTATAGTTTGAAGTAAGACACAATTCAACTATATACAGCCTCTAATGTAGAAAATCATCTCAAGGCACTTCACAGAGGCATAAACAAAAACTGATGCCGAGCCGAAGGAGGAGATATTTGGGAGAGTGACCAAAAGCTTGGTCACAGAATGGGTTTTAAGGAGGATCTCAAAGGAGGAGAGGGAGTTGGAGAGGTGATGGGGTTTAGGGAGGGAGTTCCAGAGCATGGGGTCTAAATGGCTGAAGGCATGGCTGCAAATGGTGGGGCAAAACAAGTGGGGATGAACAAGAGGCCAAAGACAGAGGAATGGAGAGATCTGGGGGGTGGGGGTTGAGGGACTGGGGGAGGTCACACAGATAGATAGGGGTGAAGCCATGAAGAGATTTAAACACGAGAACGAGAATTTTAAATTGGAGACACTGGGGGACTGGCAGCCAAAGTAGATCAGCAAGCACAGGGGTGATTGGTGAGTGGGACTTGTTGAGGGATGGAATACAAACATCATTTTGGATAAGGTTAAGTTCACAGGGGATGGGAGACCAGCCAGGAGAGCATTGGAACAGTCTGGAAGTGATAAGTGCATGGACAAAAGGTTTAGCAGCAGATAGGCTGAGATAGGGGCAGAGGCAGGCGATGCTACGGAGGTGGAAGTAGGCAGCCTTCGTTATGTCGTAGAATATGGGGTCAGAAGTCCAGCTCGGAGTCGGATAGAATGCCAAGTTTGCGAACAGTCTGGTTCAACCTTAAACAGTGAGCAGGCAGGAGGGTGGAATCAGAGGGTATGGAATTTGTGGCAGGGACCAAAGGCAATGGCTTCAGTTTTTCAATGTTTAATTGGAGGAAATTGCGGCTC
The DNA here is from genome assembly GCF_035084215.1 of Heptranchias perlo. Lineage (NCBI taxonomy): Eukaryota > Metazoa > Chordata > Chondrichthyes > Hexanchiformes > Hexanchidae > Heptranchias > Heptranchias perlo. The sequence goes on along the minus strand of NC_090336.1, from coordinate 12,855,479 downwards.
ATTCAGGGCTGGATGTCGACATCACAGAGACAATGGAAGGGTCAAGAGAGGTGGTGGGGAGCTAGAGGAAGGTGTCATGAGAACATGTGGCAGCTCATCCCATGTCTTCGGATGACGTCGCCAAGGCACAGCATGTAGATGAGCATGAGAAGGGATCAAGAATAGATCCTTTGGGGACTCCAGAAATGACGGTGCAGGAGAAGAAACCATTGCTGGAGATGTTCCGGCTACGATTGGGATAAGCAAGAGCGGAACCAAGCGAGGGCAGTCCCACTGAGCTGGACAACGATGGAGAGGTGTTGGAGAAAGATGGTGTGGTCAACCATATTAAAGGCTGCTCAAAGGTCAAGGAGAAGGAGGAAGGAAAATGCATGACGGACACAGTCACAGATGAAGTCATTTGTAACTTTAATTAAACCATTTCTGTGACGTGACAGGGGTGAAAACCTGATTGGAGAGATTAAACATGAAGTAGCAGGAAAATTGGGCACGAGTTTGGGAAGTGACAACATGTTCAAGGACTTTGGAGAGGAGAGGGAGTTGGAGGGGGATATTGGGGGGGGAGGGGTGAAAGGGGAAAGCAGCCAAGGAGCAGAGCCCAACAAGGCGGTGGCAGGAGGGGAGTAGATCAGACTGGGGGAAGGGGTCCAGGGAACAGAGCATAGCAGAGAGGGTGGGGAGGAGAACTGGTAGAGAATTTAAGAATTAAAATCAATGGACCTGGAGAGAAGTAGGAGCTCACCTGTTTAACAGTGGTGATATGAAATCAGAACATGCTGGAGACACTCAGCAGGTCAGTCAGCATCTGTGGAGAGAAGAGATAAGTTAATGTTCCGGGTGTGAACCCTTCATCAAAACTGTGCTGGTAGATGTGGTGGGATTTTTTTTCTAGATCCAATTTCCAAACATAAGACCACGTCTCAGGCAAATATTTTAATTGACAGCAAAACTGGCCATTCGCACAGCAAGCCCCACCCCACCCCCCTGTCCAGGGTCGTATTGGAACGAGCAGAGACAGACAACCTGAATCTACATTCTGGGAACTATGGTTTATTGGAGCACATGCACACTGACACTGGTGCATTCTGGGAGCTACACAGCACCTTCAGCACCGAAACTGACCGTTCGCCCCAACTGGTCTATGCCTGTGTTTACACTCCACATGACCCCCTCCCACTCTAATTACCTCTTCCCACACTGCCCCATATCCCTCTATTCCCCTCTAGCTCGTGGATGCATCAAGCCTCCCCTTAAACACATCAATGCTAGCTGCTTCAACCACTCCGTGTGGCAGAGAGTTCCACATTCTCACCATTCCCTGTGTAAAGAAATTCCTCCTAAATTCTTTATTTGATCTGTTAGTGGCTATCTTATATTTATGACTTCTTGTTCTGGACTCACCCACAAGTGGAAACAGTGTCTGCACATCCATCCTACAGAACCCCTTCATAATTATAAAGACCTCCATCAGTTCTCATGGCATGGCTACGTAAGATAGGTCACAGGCTGTAATCTCATTTCAGGATTCAGGTAATGATTATAAATGACCAAACCTTTGCTCTTGCAGTCTTGTGAAACCTTAATCAGATTATTGCCTTGTCATCATTCTCAGTTATCTATTGTTCTCCACATAAGACACCATATATTCTCTGAATCAAAAGTAGTGGTTTTAAACTCCACTCCACGATTTAGTACATAATCTAGGCTGACACTCCAGTGCAGTAACCCAGGAGTGCTGCATTGTTGGAGGCGTCATCCTTCAGATGAGACGCCACACCAAGTGACCTGCCTCTTCAAGTGGTTCGGGTCGGCATTAGAGGTCCCAACCGGCACTATTGGAAGATCGGGGAGTTTCTCCCGGTGTTCTGGCCAACATTCCTCCCTCAACCAAAACCACCAGAAACAGATTAACTGGTCATTCATCTCTGTGTAGTCTGTGCGGCTCTCTGCAAAATAGTTGCCGTGTTTGCCTGCACAACTGTCATTGCACTTCAAAGTAATTTACTGTACGTGATGCACTTTCTGACCTTTATGAGGGTTGCGATAAGGCACTTCATAAATGCAAGTCCATCCTCATATATAATATACATATATATATAATCTCCTCTTTCAATTCTCCCTTTCAATCCACAGCGTACCCTCCCAATATTCTACATGAATTAGGGTCCCTCCTATCCTGTCCCTGTTTCTGAGGTGAAGTGCTGGACTGCAATGTTTCTACACCCTCTCAACTTTTATTTCAGGAGTTATGCAATTTATCATAATACACACTGGATGATAACCTTCCTCCTTTGATTCCTTGTTTTACCAGTCTGTGCAAAACAGGACCCCCCCCCCCCTCACTTTAAGGGGTACAGTTCCACTGGCTCCAGGAGTACCTTAAGATGAACTTTAGGTACTCTATATCATAAGAAGGCTGCAAGGAGAATGATGAACTCAGAAAACCCTTCCATTCTAGTCCGTTCCAGCTCAGTTGAAGTCCCTTAATTTGTTTTTTTTTCTCTCTCTCTCTCGTTTTTAGTCACGATTACAAATTACTGCAACAAAAACACAACGACTAAGGTATTGGATTCGGTCCAAAAAGTAGTCTGGCCACCAGAAATAAAACTGTCAGAAACACCCGCGACCTAATGACGGCCGTCAGAATATAAATATACACCTCCCGCCGTACAAAAACAAAACCAAACGATGTATAAAGTGAGGCTGCAGTGCGAAGGCTGGTGAGTGAGAGAGCAGGAGGCGTCGCCCTCCACCCCTCAGCCCGAAACCCAACCTGCCCTGATCTGCCTGCCTGTCTCCTGCCTCCCCACCCTCCTCAATCCCTCGCTCCCCAGCGGATCAAGCAGCAGATCGCCACTCGGATCCTGCCCTTCCACACAGCAAACTGACCTGGAGCCCGGCGTGTGGGTAAATCTGGCAGTATTTCAGGGTAAGTGATTATCGCCGATTGCTCGGTTCCCCTCACCGTTCATCAACAGCAAACTTTGACTGCAGAGCACTTCACTTACTGTGTGTGAGGCTGGGCTGTTGGGGAGGATTTGTGCTTTTAATGGACCTTTTTGGGGTTTTTTTTTTGTTATTGTTAAGTTTCATGATGTGACTTTTCTCAGAGTTTCCCAGGACACCCACTTGTGTACGGATAGTCAGCATATTCTACACGTGAGATACAGTAAACGCCGACACTACAGCAAGTGCCCCGGGTCTGCGAAAGGAATTACCCTGAGGTTATTGATCCAGCATTACCCCCCACCACACACACATCTCACACATCTCTCACACACTCTCCCATACACACAATCTCACACACACACACACACATCTCACACACACTCTCCCGTACGCACAATCACACACACATCTCTCACACACTCTCCCATACACACAATCTCACACACACACTCTCCCATACACACAATCTCACACACACACACATCTCACACATACTCTCCCGTACACACAATCTCACACACACACTCTCCCATACACACAATCTCACACACACACTCTCCTGTACATACGATCTCACACACACACTCTCCCGTACACACAATCTCACACACACTCTCCCATACATACAATCTCACACACACACTCTCCCGTACACACAATCTCACACAACACACACATCTCACACACACTCTCCCATACACACAATCTCACACACACACATCTCACACCCACTCTCCCATACACACAATCTCACACACACACTCTCCCATACACACAATCTCACACACACTCTCCCATACATACAATCTCACACACACACTCTCCCGTACACACAATCTCACACACACACTCTCCCATACACACAATCTCACACACACACTCTCCCGTACACACAATCTCACACACACACTCTCCCGTACACACAATCTCACACACACACTCTCCCGTACACACAATCTCACACACACACTCTCCCGTACACACAATCTCACCCACACACTCCCATACACACAATCTCACACACACGCACACACACACACACACACACACTCTCCCACACACACAATCTCACACACACACTCTCCCGTACACACAATCTCACCCACACACTCCCATACACACAATCTCACACACACACACACACACACTCTCCCATACACACAATCACACACACACACTCTCCCGTACACACAATCTCACACACACACTCTCCCGTACACACAATCTCACACACACACTCTCCCGTACACACAATCTCACACACACACTCTCCCATACACACAATCTCACACACACACTCTCCCGTACACACAATCTCACACACACAATCTCACACACACACTCTCTCACACACACAATCTCACACACACACTCTCCCATACACACAATCTCACACACACAATCTCACACACACACTCTCCCATACACACAATCTCACACACACAATCTCACACACACACAATCTCACACACACACTCTCACACACACAATCTCACACACACACACTCTCCATACACACAATCTCACACACAATCTCACACACACAATCTCACACACACACTCTCACACACACACAATCTCACACACACACTCTCCCATACACACAATCTCACACACACAATCTCACACACACACTCTCACACACACACTCTCCCATACACACAATCTCACACACACACTCTCTCACACACACACTCTCTCACACACACAATCTCACACACACAATCTCACACACACAATCTCACACACACAATCTCACACACACAATCTCACACACACACAATCTCACACACACACTCTCCCATACACACAATCTCACACACACACTCTCTCACACACACAATCTCACACACACACTCTCACACACACACAATCTCACACAAACATACACACTCTCACACTCCCGACCACTCTCTCACAATTGAGTCACACACACTCGCACACACTCTCAAACACACTCACAAATATTCACGCACACTCTTATATATGGACACACAAACATTCACACTCTCTCACACTCTCTCATACACTAAAGTTCAGTTTTGAGACACTGTTTTCTTTGACAGTGCAACTGCTGAATTAATAATGTAGAGATTTTTAATGAGTCTAAGTTTCGGATTATATTTTAAGTGAGGTGGTGGTGGCATCTCAAACTTTTTTGCTGTATCTGTAACTGTCGAAAAGTGTATAAGGGCAAGAAGTGAAGTATTGGGACTTCTTATTCAACTGGGTGGGTTGGTTGTGCCAGTGCTGATTCGATGAGTGGAGGGGGCATATAAACACACAAGCAGCTCTTGATTCTGGTCCTCACTCAATTTTAAGAGCAGAAGTTGATTGTACATTTCATGTGATCCGTTCATTAATTCTTCTAAAATCATACTGTGCACCACTCCCGGTTTCAGTGTTGGGTATGTGCTGAAATCGTCGAATGCCTGTTTAAAACGGGTGCTGCATTGAAGACCCTTTCATACATTTTGGGTACAAATGGGAGTGCCATTATTGGCTGTACAACAACAGCAACAACTCACATTTATATAGCACTTTTAACATCAAAATGTCTTCACTAAATGAAACAGACGGGGAAATGGATGCTAAGTCACGGAAGGAGAGGTTAGGAGCGGCGTCTGAAAACTCGGTCAAAAAGCTGGGTTCTGAGAAAGCTTTTAGAGGAGGAGAGAGAAGTGGAGAGCCCAACAGGTTCAGGGAGGGCACTCCAGGGCGTGGGACTAAGGCAGCTGAATGCTCTAACAAATCATAGTATCATGGTATGGTGCAGCACAGAAGGAGGCCATTCGGCCCATCATGCCTGTGCTGGCTCTATGAAAGAACTATCCAATTAGTCCCACCCCCCTGCTCTTTCCCCATAGCCCTGTAATTTTTTTCCCTTCAAGTATTTATCCAATTCCCTTTTGAAAGTTACTATTGAATCTGCTTCCACCACCCTTTCAGACAGTGCATTCCAGATCATCACAACTCGCTGCGTAAAAAAATGTTTCCTCATATTGCCTCTGGTTCTTCTGCCAATCACTGTAAATCTGTGTCATCTGGTTACCAACCCTTCTGCCACTGGAAACAGTTTCTCCTTATTTACTTTATCAAAACCATTCATGATTTTGAACACCTCTATCAAATCTCCCCTTAACCTTCTCTGTTCTAAGGAGAACAACCCCAGCTTCTCCAGTCTATCCACATAACTGAAGTGCCTCATCCCTGGTACCATTCTAGTAAATCTCTTCTGCACCCTCTATAAGGCCTTGACATCCTTTCTAAAGTGTGGTGCTCAGAATTGAACACAATACTCCAGCTGAGGCCTAATCAGTGTTTTATAAAGGATTAGCTTAACTTCCCTGCTTTTGTACTCTATGCCTCTATTAATAAAGCCAAAGATCCCATATGCTTTTTTAACAGCCTTATCAACTTGTCCTGCCACCTTCAAAGATTTGTGTACATATCCCAGGTCTCTCTTTTTCCGCACTCCCTTTAAAATTGTACCATTTAGTTCATATTGCCTCTCCTCATTCTTCTCCGCATTAAATTTCATCTGCCATGTGTCTGCCCATTTCACCAGTGTGTCTATGTCCTCCTGAAGTCTGTTACTATCCTCCTCATTGTTTATTACAATTTCTGAGTTTTGTGTCATCTGCAAACTTTGAAATTATACCCTGTATATGGTGGAGCAAAGGGAGGAGGGGATGCACAAAAGGCCAGAGAGTGGAGGATAGGAGGCTGGAAAGGAGAGAATTGGAAAAATTGAGTCTAGTAATTAGAAAAGTACTGATAAGGGTTTGAGCAGCAGAGAGGCTGAGATAGAAGCAGAGGTGGGCAATATTGCAGAAGTGGAAATATCGGTGATGGATTGGATGTGAGGTTTGAAGCTCAGCTCAGGATCTCACTGGATGCCAAGGTTCAGCACAGTCCGGTTCAGCCTGAGATTGGCCAGGAGACTGATGGAATCAGTACTAAATGAGCAATGTCTATGGCGGGGACCAAAAACCATAGCTTTTGTTTTCCTGATGTTAAGTTGACGGAAGTTGTAGCTCATCCATGAGTTGATGTTGGACAGGCGGTCCTCACCGCACAGAGGTGGGTTGGGTTGAGAGACGTGATGAAGAGGTAGAACTGGATGTCATCAGCATTATATAGAATCCGACTACATGTGTATGGATGATGTCACTGAGGAATAGGGTATAGATGAGAAAGAAGAGGAGGAGGCCAAGGGAAAAAATATGCGGGGGTAGAAAGAGAAGCCATTTCTGGGGATGTGCTGGCTGCATCGAAGGTGACAATGGGGCAGTGGGAAGAGAAGTCATTGCTGGAGATGCTTTCGGGATGTCCTGCTGGGAGGTGACAGTGCAGTAGTGTGAAGAGAAGGCTTTGCTGGAGATGTGCTGGCTAGGTTTGGATAGATAGGAGTAGAACCAATCCAGGGCAGTCCCACAGAGCTGAGTAGCAGAGGAGAGACGATGGAGGGGGATGGCATGGTCCACCGTATCAAAGGCCGCTGAGAGATTAAGGAGGAGAGATAACTCACCAGGGTCACAGCCTCAGAGGATGTGGTTCGTAGACTTTGCCAGGGCTGTCCTGGTGTTGTGCACAGGGCAGAGGCAGGGATTCAAACAGGGGGTTCTGAGAGAGTTGGGCATGGAGATGGCACGTTCAAGAACCTTAGAAAGGAAAGCAATGTTAGAGTTGGAGTGGAAGTATGAGAGGATGGATGGGTCAAGGATGGGTGTTTTTCAGGAAGGGATTCATGACAAGTTTTAAAAGGTTGAGCAAAAGGAACCATTGACAATGTCGGCTGGCTGGGGAGCCAGGAGTGGATGTTGAGTGGTCAGAAGTTGAGTGAAGAGGGGATCAAGGGGGCAGGAGGTGGATCTTATGCAGAAGATGAGTGAGGAAAGGGCATGGAAGGAGATGGAGAGAAACTGCAGAGTGACGAGTGGCCAGAGTTAGATTGGTGAGTGCTGCTATTAGCTTTAGAACTTTGTTTTACTGAAGTACTCATTTTCTGTTCAGCTTTTTGTATTTTTGGGGGGATTTTTCAGCAGATCGCTTTTTGTTTCCACCTGTGGCTTGTTGGCAGTTACAATTTAAGATGCTGCAACCACAGTTCTGAAGATTGGCGTCCCACTAGATATGCCTCTCTATTTGCTGGTTTTGGCGAAGAAAGAGATGGATCTGAGGAAGAATGAGAAGAAGGTATGCTTACAGCTCGCTCAGTCTTGCTGCACCTGCCCATGCCTACAGACCAAGACACAACTCAAGACATGGCTGAGGAGATCCATCTTCACTGGATACTCTTCACTAAGGTGGCAGTCATGGAAGTATCTACTGGAGCCTCACCTTCATAAAAGTTCCAGAACGGAGATAGCATTGCCAGTGGTTGTCAAGGTGACCACAGCCTTGAACTTTTATGCTACAGGAGCCTTCCAAGCCACAGAAGGGGATATATGCCAATTTTCACAACCAGTAGCGCACTGATGATCAAGCAAGTGGCAGATTACCTTAGTTCACTGGACTTCCTTCAAGTTCCACATGGAAAGCAGCCAGCAGCAAAGAAAGCATCGTACATTTTCCACAAGGCAAGTTTCCTCAAAGAGCACATGTGGCCATATGGACCCCTAACCTCAATTCTACGGCTTTCTTTATAGAAAGGGTCCCAGTTCTAATAATGTGCAGCTAGTCAGTGACCATGGGCACAAAGTTATGCACTGGAATGCATGTTGCTCTGGTAGCAGTCATCAGCCCTTCATATTACAGCAATCTATGGTGTCGTCATCACTTTAAGGGGCATGGTGTTATCTTCAACCCTGGCTCATGACCCCCTTGAGAACAAAAGCTAAAGAGTGATATAATGAAGCACACTTGGCCACCAGGATCATGATCAAACATAGCATCGGAAAGTTGAAACAAAGGTTCTGATCCTTAGACAGACTGGGGGATATTGCAATATAGCCTTGGCAAGATCGCCAAGATTATTGTAAACTGTTGCATATTACACACCTTCACCATAAAAAGGGAGCAGGTGGAAGAGGAAGCTCATGAGCAACCATTGGCAGAGAAGGATACTGAGACTGAGCCTGAAGATATTCCCACTGATGCCCAGTTTTGGTCAGAAAAAGACTCGAGGCTTGTTTTAATTGACGAGACCTTCCTTTACATTACATCTCCATTCTGCCCAATACACAACCAACATGTGCCCAATAAAGTGGACCAGTACATTACCCCCACCATCATCCTCTGCCCTACAGCAACTTTGCTGGATGGGTACAGCTCCAGCAACACTCAAGAAACTCAACACCAACCAAGATAAAACAGTCCGCTTGATCGGCACCCCATCCACTGGCTTAACCATCTACTCCCACCACCAGCAGCATACCGTGGCTGCAGTGTGTACCATCTACAGGATGCACTGCAGCAACTCACCAAGGCTTCTTTGGCAGCATCTCCCAAACCCACAACCTCCACCACCTAGAAGGATAAGGGTAGCAGGCTCATGGGAACAACATAACCTCCAAGTTCCCCTCCAAGTCCCAACTTGAACATATATCGCCGTTCCTTCATCGTCGCCGGGTCAAAATCCTGGAACTCCCTATCTAACAACATTGTGGGAGAACCTTCACCACACGGACTGCAGCGGTTCAAGAAGAAGGCCACCATCTCAAGGGTAACTAAGGATGGGCAATAAATGCCGGCCTTGCCAGCGATGCCCGCATCCCGAGAACAGTGGGATATTATATAGGTAGGAGTGAGATATTGTGCACAGTAGGATATTATACAGCAAGCATTGGAATATTACGTTCGGTGGACTATTATACAATGAGCAATGGGCTACTACACTGCAGACGGTGGGATATTATACCATGAGCAGTGGGATATTACAAGGCGCACTGTGGGACTTTAAATAAGAACCAATGGGATGGTATACAAGAGCAATGGTATATTATATGAGTAGAGGAGTATTATACGAGCAGTGAGATATTTGGCAAGCAGTGGGATATTATACAGTGATCAGTGGAATATTATATAGCTAGCAGTGGGATATCAAACGAAGGACTGTGGAACATTATACAGTGAGCAGTGGGATAATAAAGGAAGGACTATGGGATATTATACAGCGAGCAGTGGAATGTTATCCGGCTAGGATTGGAATATATGGCTAACAAAAGAAATTAAGGATAGTATTAGATCCAAAGAGGAGTCATATAAAGTTGCCAGAAAAAGTAGCAAGCCTGAGGATTGGGAGCAGTTTAGAATTCAGCAAAAAGGACCAAGAGATTGATTAAGAGGGGAAAAATGGAGTATGTGGGTAAACTTGCAAGGAACATAAAAGTGGACTGTAAAAGCTTCTGCAAGTATGTAAAAAGAAAAAGATTAGTGAAGACAAATGTAGGTCCCTTACAGTCAGAAACAGGAGAATTTATATTACGTACGGTGGACTATTATACAATGAGCAATGGGCTATTACAATGCAGACGGTGTGATATATACCATGAGCAGTGGGATATTACATGACGCACTGTGGGATTTTAAATAAGAACCAATGGAATGGGATACAAGAGCAATGGTATATTATATGAGTAGTGGAGTAATGGGGAACAAGGAAATGGCAGAGCAATTAAACAAATATTTTGGTTCTGTCTTCACGGAACAGGTCACAAATAACTTCCCAGAAATGCTGGGGAACCAAGGGACTAGTGAGAAGGAGGAATTAAACGAAATTAGTATTAGTAAAAAAAAGTGCTGGAGAAATTAATGGGACTAGACAAAGTCAACATGGATTTATGAAAGGGAAATCATGCTTAACAAATCTACTGGAGTTTTTTGAGGATGTAACTGGTAGAATAGATAAGGGAGAACCAGTGGATGTGGTTTATTTGGATTTTCAGAAGGCCTTTGATAAAGTCCCACATAAGAGGTTAGTGTGCAAAATTAAAGCACATGGGATTGGTGGTAATATACTGACATGGATTGAAAATTGGTTAACAGACAGGAAACAGAGAGTAGGAATAAATGGGTCTTTTTCAGGGTGGCAGGCGGTGACTAGTGGGGTACCGCAGGGATCAGTGCTTGGGCCCCAGCTATTCACAATATATATCAATGATTTGGATGAGGGAACCAAATTAATATTTCCAAGTTTGCTGACCACACAAAACTAGGTGGGATCGTGAGTTGTGAGGAGGATACAAAGGGGCTTCAAGGTGATTTAGACAAGTTGAGTGAGTGGGCAAATACATGGTAGATGCAGTATAATGTGGATAAATATGAAGTTATCCACTTCGGAAGGAAAAACAAAAAGGCAGAATATTATTTAAACGGTGATAGATTGGGAAATGTTGATGTACAAAGGGACCTGGGTGTCACTGAAAGCAAACATTCAGGTGCAGCATGCAGTTAGAAAGGCAAATGCTGTGTTGGCCTTCATTGCAAGAGGATTTGAGTACAGGAGCAAGGATGTCTTACTGCAGTTATACAGGGCCTTGGTGAGGCCACACCTGGAGTATTGTGTGCAGTTTTGATTTCCTTACCTAAGAAAGGGAGTACAGCGAGGGTTCACCAGACTGATTCCTGGGGATGGCAGGACTGTCGTATGAGGAGAGATTGGGTCGACTCGACCTGTATTCACTAGAGTTTAGAAGAATGAGAGGGGATCTCATTGAAACATATAAAATTCTGACAGGGCTAGACAGACTGGATGCAGGGAGGATGTTTCCCCTGGCTGGGGGTCCAGAACAAGGGGTCATAGTCTCAGGATACGGGGTAGGACATTTAGGACTGAGATGAGGAGAAATTTCTTCACTCAGAAGGTGGTGAACCTGTGGAATTCTCTACCACTGAAGGCTGTGGAGGCCAAGTCACTGAAAATATTTAAGAAGGAGCTAGATAGATTTCTAGACACAAAAGGCATCAAGGGGTATGGGGAGAGAGCGGGAATATGGTATTGAGATAGAGGATCAGCCATGATCATATTGAATGGCGGAGCAGGATTGCAGTGCCGAATGGCCTGCTTCTGCTCCTATTTTTCTATGTTTCTATATGAAGAGATGGTGTTTAATTAGTGAAATATTTGGCATGTAGTGTGCTGCACTCAGTGCTCCCTCTCTTACTCATTGCTTTGTATCAGTTGCCCTGCTTTGCTTAATCCCTGTGACCTGGTGTTCCCTGTCTCATATGTGAGAAATTGCACATTGTATTCCAAGGGCTGTAATATCCTCCACAGATATGCGATGAATACAGTGCCACAATTCCCCCACAACTGCATTACTGCTGCCTGTGTCTACATACTTCACCATGACTTCTCTCTGAAATATTTATGTGGTTGGAATGAGGCTAAAATTCCAATGCAGTGCGATGCAGAGTCAGTCTCAGAGTCCCTGGGCCCATGTGATGACCAATCTGTCATGTTGCTGCTTCCGACCACTATCCAGTAATTAGGAACGCAGGAACAGGAGGAGGCCATTCAGCCCCTCAAGCCTGTTCCGCCATTTAATTAGATCATGGCTGATCTGTGTCTTGACTCCATTTACCTGCCTTAGTTCCATATCCCTTAAAACCCTTACTTAACAAAAATCTATCAATCTTATTTTTGAATTGACCTAACTTTTTGAGGAAGAGAGTTCCAGATATCTACTACCCTGTGTGTGAAGAAGTGTTTCCTGACATCACCCCTGAACTGCCTAGCTGTAATTTTAAGGTCGTGCCCCCACCCCTGTTCTGGACTCCCCCCCACCAGAGGAAATAGTTTCTCTCTCTCTCTACCCTATCAACTCCTTTAATCATCTTAAAAACCTCAATTCCCGCTGAAAAGTTTGCCCACGTAGACATTGGGTGGCAACAGATCCTGCTTCGGTTGGGATGCTGCCCGCGGCCAAATAGCCGACTGATGCTCACTGGTCACTTGAGCAAGGTAGTGGTCAGCAGCCAGTGACGGGGTGAAGCCATACCCCGCCAAGGATTCAATGCCTTCAGGAGAGGAAGGGAGAAAATGAGGAAACATATCAGGGCCGACTTTGCCCAACATGTGTTGCCAAGGTTCCTACACCAGCAGCAGGTCTTGGGAAAGTCGGCCCTTTAGGGTTCAGAAGGACCTGGGACTAAATTCTTAGAAGCTTCAGGCACAGAATGGAGTCTTTGCCTCTCTCCTCCAGAGACCTTTCCTGTCCGATGGCTAATGTTTTCTCCCTTGTTTTAAGTCACATTTCCTCCTTGCAGAATTTATTATTTATTTTTCTCCCCTCGCAGATTCATCCCCGTAACAGGAACAATCGACAGATAGAAATCTGAGTTTGGCCACTGGTCGGCCTTTCAGCTTTCTGTTTGTTTTGGTTTAGGGGTTTTTTTTTGTGTGTGGTTATACCTTCGCCCATAGTCGCTGGCCTCTGAGACACAGCAGCTCGGATCGAAGTGATTGTGTTGCAGATTTGCAACTATTGTCTAAATTGCAGCTATTGCAGGAGAAATTGGTGCAGATCTGTGTCCGGGAGCTGAAATTTCTTCTTTGGATGGAAACTGGGAAAACGCCTGTTTTTCTCGGCAATGAGAGACCCGTTAATAAGTCAGCACGCTGAGAAGGCACGCACTTTGAAGCTGTGTGTTTCCAGTCACCCCCTGATATTTCACCCCAGCGCCCATTACTCATGTTAAGCCTAGCACTCAGAGGGTAATTATAGTCTAACTTGCCAGGCGGCAAGCCCATGGGATCGGGTGGAGAGTAATATTGGGCGGGTTTTACATCCCGTCCAATATTAGTCTCCACCGACTTCAATGGAGATAAAATGGAACGGGCTGTAAAACCAGCATTGCACCCGATCTCGTCAGTTTCCCACCGGGCAGGTTAGATTAAAATTGCCCCCCTGAGTGTCGGCAGGCTGTTTGACTGCAAGGAGCATCACAGCTGAGCTTGATCCTGCTCTAACACACATGCATTTTCAACATCAGACGCAGGATGGTGATTGGGAGCAGAAATCTGGGCTGATTTATTTTCCCACTCCCTAGCCAGGGGTGCTGAGGCCAAATGTAACATCGCCTACTACCAGCCAAGCTGAGATCAGCTCGCTCAGACCAGGCCAAAAATCAAAGCTGAGCCTTTACTAGTCATAACTGTGGCTCAGTGGGTAGCACTCTTACCTCTGAGGTCAGAAGGTTGTGGGTTTAAATCCCACTCCAAGAGACTTGAGTATAAATCTAGGCTGGTAGTACTGAGGGAATGCTGGAGGTACTGTCTTTTGGATTAGATATTAAACCAAGGCCCTCTCAGGTGGACGTAAAAATTCTCATGGCATTATTTTGAAGAAGAGCAGGTGTCCTGCCCAATATTTACCCCTCAACCAACATCACTAAAACAGATTATCTGATCATTATAAAATTGCTGTTTGTGGGCCCTTGCTGTGTACAAATTGGCTGCCATATTTCCTGCATTACAACAGTGACTACACTCCAAAAATACTTCATTGGCTGTGAAGGGTTTTGGAATGTCCTGAGGTTGTGAAAAGCACCATATAAATGCAAGTCTTTCTTTCTTTCTGTATGACTCAACTACTCACTAAATGAGATCGCTGAGCCATCGGGGGACTCCTGCTTATATACACACTGAATTATTATCCTTTACAGATAATTTTTTTTTACCTCCACCCTGTTTTCTTTAAAGAGCATCTTGAGAATGTGGGGAGCGGGAAATCTTGCAGGAATTATCGCTTCAGATAATATATTCAAAACATAAGTACATAAGAAATAGGAGCAGGAGTAGGCCACATGGCCCCTCGAGCCTGCTCCGCCGTTCAATCAGATCATGGCTGATCATCGACTTCAACTCCACTCTCCCGCCAATCTCCATATCTCTTGAATCCAAAAATCTATCTATCTCAGCCTTGAATATACTCAACGACTGAGCATCCACAGCCCTCTGGGGTAGAGAATTCCAAAGATTCACAACCCTCTGAGTGAAGAAATTCCTCCTCATCTCGGTCTTAAATGGCCCCACCCCTTATCCTGAGACTATGACCCCTAGTTCTAGACTCTCCAGCCAGGGGAAACGACCTCCCAGCATCTACCCTGTCAAGCCCCCTCAAAATCTTATATGTTTCAATGAGATCACCTCTCATCCTTCTAAACTCCAGAGAGTACAAGCCCATTCTGCTCAACCTCTCCTCACAGGACAATCGTCTGGAGTGCAAAGTGTTCAAACTGAACGTCGCTAATACCAGTTCTGGGAACTCGGAATAAACACCCCGTTATGCAGTGAAGGTGATGGGTTGAGTATGACTCACCCTCCATTCACAGCCTCAGCAGTGCCCGCAGTTGCGACATTGTTCCCACACATGCAGATAAGAGCTGAGGGGAAACGTGTGGCAGGTGATTTCCTAACTTTTGCTGTCTGTTTGCCAGTATTCGAGTTTTCACAGTGGGTCAGAGCTCTTTCCAGGAGGTCTTCTGCACTGAGGCCTGCAAATTGCAAGGAAACCCCGCCTGTTCCTCTGCTCCTCCCCCGCCTGTTCCTCTCCTCTCTCCTCCCCCGCCTGTTCCTCTCCTCTCTCCTCCCCCGCCTGTTCCTCTGCTCCTCCCCCGCCTGTTCCTCTCCTCTCTCCTCCCCCGCCTGTTCCTCTGCTCCTCCCCGTCTGTTCCTCTCCTTCCCCGCCTGTTCCTCTCCTTCCCCGCCTGTTCCTCTCCTCTCTCCTCCCCCGCCTGTTCCTCTGCTCCTCCCCCGCATGTTCCTCTCCTCTCTCCTCCCCCGCCTGTTCCTCTGCTCCTCCCCCGCCTGTTCCTCTCCTCTCTCCTCCCCCGCCTGTTCCTCTGCTCCTCCCCGCCTGTTCCTCTCCTTCCCCGCCTGTTCCTCTCCACCTCCCCCGCCTGTTCCTCTCCTTCCCCGCCTGTTCCTCTGCTCCTCCCCCGCCTGTTCCTCTGCTCCTCCCCGCCTGTTCCTCTCCTTCCCCGCCTGTTCCTCTCCACCTCCCCCGCCTGTTCCTCTCCTTCCCCGCCTGTTCCTCTGCTCCTCCCCGCCTGTTCCTCTCCTTCCCCGCCTGTTCGTCTCCACCTCCCCCACCTGTTCCTTCTCCACCTCCCCCGCCTGTTCCTCTCCTCCCTCCTCCCCCTCCTGTTCCTCTCCTTCCCCACCTGTTCCTCTCCTCCTCCCCGCCTGTTCCTCTCCTCCCTCCTCCCCCGCCTGTTCCTCTCCTCCTCCCTGCCTGTTCCGCTCCTCCCTCCTCCCCCACCTGTTCCTCTCCTCCCTCCTCCCCCTCCTGTTCCTCTCCTCCCTCCGCCCCCTCCTGTTCATCTCCTCCTCTCCCACCTGTTCCTCCCCTCCTCCCCCGCCTGTTCCTCTCCTCCTCTCCCGCCTGTTCCTCTCCTCCTCCCCCACCTGTTCCTCCCCTCCTCCCCCGCCTGTTCCTCTCCTCCTCTCCCACCTGTTCCTCTCCTCCTCTCTCACCTGATCCTCTCCTCCTCTCCCGCCTGTTCCTCTCCTCCTCTCTCGCCTGTTCCTCTCCTCCTCTCCCGCCTGTTCCTCTCCTCCTCTCCCACATGTTCCTCTCCTCCTCTCCCGCCTGTTCCTCTCCTCCTCTCCCGCCTGTTCCTCTCCTCCTCTCCCGCCTGTTCCTCTCCTCCTCCGCCGCCTGTTCCTCTCCTCCTCTCCCGCCTGTTCCTCTCCTCCTCTCCCGCCTGTTCCTCTCCTCCTCTCCCGCCTGTTCCTCTGCTCCTCTCCCGCCTGTTCCTCTCCTCCTTTCCCGCCTGTTCCTCTCCTCCTCTCTTCCTCTCCTCCTTTCCCGCCTGTTCCTCTCCTCCTCTCCCGCCTGTTCCTCTGCTCCTCTCCCGCCTGTCCCTCTCCTCCTTTCCCGCCTGTTCCTCTCCTCCTCTCTTCCTCTCCTCCTTTCCCGCCTGTTCCTCTCCTCCTCTCCCACCTGTTCCTCTCCTCCTCCCCCGTCTGTTCCTCTCCTCCTTTCCCGCCTGTTCCTCTCCTCCTCTCTTCCTCTCCTCCTTTCCCGCCTGTTCCTCTCCTCCTCTCCCGCCTGTTCCTCTCCTCCTCTCCCGCCTGTTCCTCTCCTCCTCTCCCGCCTGTTCCTCTCCTCCTCTCCCGCCTGTTCCTCTCCTCCTCTCCCGCCTGTTCCTCTCCTCCTTTCCCGCCTGTTCCTCTCCTCCTCTCTTCCTCTCCTCCTTTCCCGCCTGTTCCTCTCCTCCTCTCCCGCCTGTTCCTCTGCTCCTCTCCCGCCTGTTCCTCTCCTCCTTTCCCGCCTGTTCCTCTCCTCCTCTCTTCCTCTCCTCCTTTCCCGCCTGTTCCTCTCCTCCTCTCCCACCTGTTCCTCTCCTCCTCCCCCGTCTGTTCCTCTCCTCCTTTCCCGCCTGTTCCTCTCCTCCTCTCTTCCTCTCCTCCTTTCCCGCCTGTTCCTCTCCTCCTCTCCCGCCTGTTCCTCTCCTCCTCTCCCGCCTGTTCCTCTCCTCCTCTCCCGCCTGTTCCTCTCCTCCTCTCCCGCCTGTTCCTCTCCTCCTCTCCCGCCTGTTCCTCTCCTCCTCTCCCACCTGTTCCTCCCTTCCTCCCCCGCCTGTTCCTCCCCTCCTCCCTCGCCTGTTCCTCTCCTCCTCTCCCGCCTGTTCCTCCCCTCCTCCCTCGCCTGTTCCTCTCCTCCTCTCCCGCCTGTTCCTCTCCTCCTCTCCCGCCTGTTCCTCTCCTCCTCTCCCGCCTGTTCCTCTCCTCCTCTCCCACCTGTTCCTCCCTTCCTCCCCCGCCTGTTCCTCCCCTCCTCCCCCGCCTGTTCCTGTCCTCCTCTCCCACCTGTTCCTCCCTTCCTCCCCCACCTGTTCCTCCCCTCCTCCCTCGCCTGTTCCTCTCCTCCTCTCCCACCTGTTCCTCTCCTCCTCTCTCGCCTGTTCCTCTCCTCCTTTCCCGCCTGTTCCTCTCCTCCTCTCTCGCCTGTTCCTCTCCTCCTCTCCCACCTGTTCCTCTCCTCCTCTCTCGCCTGTTCCTCTCCTCCTCTCCCGCCTGTTCCTCTCCTCCTCCCCCGCCTGTTCCTCTCCTCCTCTCCCGCCTGTTCCTCGCCTCCTCTCCCACCTGTTCCTCTCCTCCTCTCCCACCTGTTCCTCTCCTCCTCCCCCGTCTGTTCCTCTCCTCCTCCTCTCCCGCCTGTTCCTCTCCTCCTCTCCCGCCTGTTCCTCTCCTCCTCTCCCGCCTGTTCCTCTCCTCCTCTCCCGCCTGTTCCTCTCCTCCTCTCCCACCTGTTCCTCCCTTCCTCCCCCGCCTGTTCCTCCCCTCCTCCCTCGCCTGTTCCTCTCCTCCTCTCCCGCCTGTTCCTCCCCTCCTCCCTCGCCTGTTCCTCTCCTCCTCTCCCGCCTGTTCCTCTCCTCCTCTCCCGCCTGTTCCTCTCCTCCTCTCCCGCCTGTTCCTCTCCTCCTCTCCCGCCTGTTCCTCTCCTCCTCTCCCACCTGTTCCTCCCTTCCTCCCCCGCCTGTTCCTCCCCTCCTCCCCCGCCTGTTCCTGTCCTCCTCTCCCACCTGTTCCTCCCTTCCTCCCCCACCTGTTCCTCCCCTCCTCCCTCGCCTGTTCCTCTCCTCCTCTCCCACCTGTTCCTCTCCTCCTCTCTCGCCTGTTCCTCTCCTCCTTTCCCGCCTGTTCCTCTCCTCCTCTCTTGCCTGTTCCTCTCCTCCTCTCCCACCTGTTCCTCTCCTCCTCTCTCGCCTGTTCCTCTCCTCCTCTCCCGCCTGTTCCTCTCCTCCTCCCCCGCCTGTTCCTCTCCTCCTCTCCCGCCTGTTCCTCGCCTCCTCTCCCACCTGTTCCTCTCCTCCTCCCCCGCCTGTTCCTCTCCTCCTCTCTTCCTTTCCCGCCTGTTCCTCTCCTCCTCTCCCGCCTGTTCCTCTCCTCCTCTCCCGCCTGTTCCTCTCCTCCTCTCCCGCCTGTTCCTCTCCTCCTCTCCCGCCTGTTCCTCTCCTCCTCTCCCGCCTGTTCCTCTCCTCCTCTCCCGCCTGTTCCTCTCCTCCTCTCCCGCCTGTTCCTCTCCTCCTCTCCCGCCTGTTCCTCTCCTCCTCTCCCGCCTGTTCCTCTCCTCCTTTCCCGCCTGTTCCTCTCCTCCTCTCTTCCTCTCCTCCTTTCCCGCCTGTTCCTCTCCTCCTCTCCCACCTGTTCCTCTCCTCCTCTCCCACCTGTTCCTCTCCTCCTCCCCCGCCTGTTCCTCTCCTCCTCTCCCGCCTGTTCCTCTCCTTCTCTCCCGCCTGTTCCTCTCCTCCTCTCCCGCCTGTTCCTCTCCTCCTCTCCCGCCTGTTCCTCTCCTCCTCTCCCGCCTGTTCCTCTCCTCCTTTCCCGCCTGTTCCTCTCCTCCTCTCTTCCTCTCCTCCTTTCCCGCCTGTTCCTCTCCTCCTCTCCCACCTGTTCCTCTCCTCCTCTCCCACCTGTTCCTCTCCTCCTCTCCCGCCTGTTCCTCTCCTCCTCCCCCCGCCTGTTCCTCTCCTCCTCTCCCGCCTGTTCCTCTCCTCCTCTCCCGCCTGTTCCTCTCCTCCTCTCCCGCCTGTTCCTCTCCTCCTCTCCCGCCTGTTCGTCTCCTCCTCTCCCGCCTGTTCCTCTCTTTCCCCCGCCTGTTCCTCTCCTCCTCTCCCACCTGTTCCTCTCCTCCCTCCCGCCTGTTCCTCTCTTTCCCCCCATCAGTTCCTCTCCTCCCTCCCGCCTGTTCCTCTCTTTCCCCCCATCAGTTTCTCTCCTCCCTCCCGCCTGTTCCTCTCTTTCCCCCCATCAGTTCCTCTCCTCCCTCCCGCCTGTTCCTCTCTTTCCCCCCACCTGTTCCTCTCCTCCCTCCCGCCTGTTCCTCTCTTTCCCCCCATCAGTTTCTCTCCTTCCTCCCGCCTGTTCCTCTCTTTCCCCCCGTCAGTTCCTCTCCTCCCTCCCGCCTGTTCCTCTCTTTCCCCCCACCTGTTCCTCTCCTCCCTCCCGCCTGTTCCTCTCTTTCCCCCCCGCCTGTTCCTCTCTTTCCCCCCATCAGTTCCTCTCCTCCCTCCTGCCTGTTCCTCTCTTTCCCCCCGTCAGTTTCTCTCCTCCCTCCCGCCTGTTCCTCTCTTTCCCCCCGTCAGTTTCTCTCCTCCCTCCTGCCTGTTCCTCTCTTTCCCCCGTCAGTTCCTCTCCTCCCTCCTGCCTGTTCCTCTCTTTCCCCCGTCAGTTTCTCTCCTCCCTCCCGCCTGTTCCTCTCTTTCCCCCATCAGTTCCTCTCCTCCCTCCTGCCTGTTCCTCTCTTTCCCCCGTCAGTTCCTCTCCTCCCTCCTGCCTGTTCCTCTCTTTCCCCCCGTCAGTTTCTCTCCTCCCTCCTGCCTGTTCCTCTCCTCCCTCCCATCTGTTCCTGACTCTCTTTTACCTGCTCCTGCCCTTCTCTTTTCCGCTGTCCCACCTGATTCTGCCCCTTCTTCCCACTGTCATCCCTCCGGGTCTCCCTCCCGTTGCTCCTGATTTTGGGTAATTCTCAATTCTCTACAAACCCAAGTTTGGGAACACTTTAACCCCTACAAATATACTCCCCCCTCCCCGAAGTGAAGGTGGAGGGAGGGGGGGGGCCCTTCCCCTGAATGTTATCCTCTGATCCCTGCTGAAAAGTATATTTGTGTGGCTCAGCCAAATAGCACAGTGTCGCTCGCTATCTGGGCTGGCACATGAGGAATGTCTGATTGAGTGAGGGCTGCAACCAGTAGAAGTGACACACGGCACCAATCACTGCCTTCAGGAGAAGAGGAGGAAAACGGAAATATATTTAAAGAAGAGACATATGCTGCACCCTGAGAGTGGCTTCAGCAAACATTTCAGTGCCCTTGCATGCTAATTAGGCCCGCCCCCTTCTTCCTTATACTCCAACTTAATTGATAGAAAACCGAAATGGGACTGCCCCTTTGCTCTCCCCTCCCACATTCATCAATGTCTAATGCGATCCCTGTTTGTTTTGTTGAAGTAAGAGGAAATTAGTGAGAAATTCATTTCCCTGGGAGCCCGGTTTAACAGAGCAGTTAATAAGTGATAAATGAATCACAGGCACAGGGCGAGGGAACACTCATGCACTGCAGTCTGGTGCGATGGGAGGTGGGACCACATCAGTGGGGGAGATCGGTTTGGTCGACTTAGCGGGGGTGAACTTGAGATTCAGCTGACTTGGCAGGAAGGGGATCGAGCTGGGAACTGGGGAATGCCGATGTATCCGTTCCTAAAGCCGAGCCGGGAAGCACAGAGACTTGTTCAGGCCGAAGACGGGCGACAGGGGAGCCTGGGAGTGAAATGGAGGCAGATCTTCCAAAACCGCGTTGGCCGACCTCAGAATGATTGGAGATGGGCTCATGACCCTACCCCCCCAACTCACTGGCTCCGCCACTGGATCACGCACAGGAACCTTCCCCGACATACTCAGTTACTGATACTCAGTGGCACGACTGAGGAAACAGAGTGCTACTGGGAGAGGGAAGGAAAAATCAGCAGAGCTATGGGGAAAGAGCGGGGGAGTGGGACTAATTGGATAGCTCTCTCAAAGAGCCAGCACAGGCACGATGGGCCAAATGGCCTCCTTCTGTGCTGTAAGATTCTACGATTCTATAAATTTGCAGGGTTATGGGGAAAGAGCGGGGGAGTGGGACTGATCGGATAGCTCTCTCAAAGAGCCAGCACAGGCACGATGGGCCGAATGACCTCCTGCTATGCTGTAAGATTCTATGATGAGAGTGGTCCCTGGCCTGTGTTTACATACGAGCTGATGAACAATAAGAGAGCTGTCAGAGCCTTGGGAGCAAATCGGTAGTTCACCCTCCGCAATGAGCTAGTACACAGCACTGGGAGAGTAGCCAAGGAAAGATATTTCAAAAAAAAAACAAGTCTTACTCTCATCGAGAAGCAAAAAAAAAACGAGCTGCTGAAAAATCAGCACAGATAACAGTGAAATCACAAGACCTTCATCAATAGCCTGCCATTGTTTGTTATTAATTGCCCTTTCATGAGGGAGATGAGCATGTGATTGATGGAACAAATTAATTGTAAAGGAAATGCAAATGCTGGAAATCTGAAATAAGAACAGAAGATGCTGGAAGTGCTCAGCAGGTCGGTCACCGCCTGTAAAGGAAAAAGGCAGGTCGGAGACAGTTCAAACATCGACCTGTTTGGTCTTTTTCCCCCCCTCTGTACAGATGTGAACGGACCAGCAGTGTATTTTGGAATTTTCTGTTTTTCTGTGTAATTTACGGTGTTTTATTTTTAACAAAGTAGTTTAAGGCAGGAGTAAAAATTGTGAAGGAGGGTTTCTTCCAAAGTGCGTCCACCCACCCCGCCCCCACGAACTGGTTCAGCGATTTAATGGTTTTCTTCCCGTTGTGCTGACGGTTACGTTCTGACGGTCCGAGGTCCCACTAATTTTTGAGGTCGGGCCTCGTTACCATACCAACAGTGAGCTGCTCGTGCATCGGGAGCAGCTCACTGAACAGCAGGGAGCGAAAATTCGGTGGTTCCACTGTGGACCCCACCCCGGTCCAGGTAAGTTAAAGGGCGGGGAGGGGGGAGGCCACGGAGGGGCGGGCATTGTAGGGTGGTGATTTTTATGGGGCCAGAAGAAGCATTAATAATCCTCCTGACCCCACAAAATTCACTAACAAACCTGTTATTTAAGTATTTTCTGAGCAGCCTGCAGCGGACCTTTAAGGGCTGCTGTTTAGACCATTCAACGTCAAGTACCTCAATGGTACCAATTGCATTTGGCTCCGATTGATGCTTCTTCTAGTTTAAGCACTATGCACATGCAGCACCCAGCTACACCCAATCCTGCAGTACTCTAAACCCTCATTATAAGCTGATGCTTGGAAATGCCCCAAAAACACATTATAATTGGAACAAAAGCAAAATACCGCAGCTGTTGGAAATCTGAAATAAAAGTGCTGGAAATACTCAGCAGGTCAGGCAGCATCTGTGGGAGAGAAACATAGTTAACGTTTCAGGTCGATGACCTTTCAGCAGAACCTGGGCATTTCCAACGTCACACTGGAGCATGAACGTTGGTATTTACAGCCTTCGCAATAAATGGTTAAACAGTTCCCCCGTTATCTGATTCAGTCAGTTTACAGCTCTGTTTATGAAAGCAGGCGAGACAGCAGATTTATTTCAGGAGCTGGGCTTGTGACAGTGGTAAAATCAGCATCTGAAAGAGAAAAGACAGGTTGACGTTTTGGATGATGCCCTTTCACTGTCTTTTACTTTTTCAGATGTTGACGTTCCTGCTGTTTATCTCCTGAACTTTCTCTTTTTCTTTATTTTCAGCATTTGTAGGTTCTTCCTTTAATCTCAAAGTGTTGCAGGTGATGGGAGGGATGGTACTGATGAATTTAGTGGTTGCTTCAGGGAGGCAAAATACCATCATCCCCTTTGGCTGAGGGAGTAACAGCCTGGGGTAGTACCACAGTATCACTGAAGGTCACAGGTTCAATTCCTGGTCTGTGCTGAGTAAACTTCAGTAAGACAATTGGGAAAGCTCTGGTTGGCCATTGCATATTGAGGGAGAAGAGGGAAAGTCAGCCAGGGTTTACGCTCCCAATTGCTACCCCCTCCTGCCCGGAAAAAGAGGGCCTGTGTGGATATCAAGTGAGAGCAGGAATGGACTCTGCTGTCAAATAGCCTTGGCTCACATTGTAGAATAGCCATGTGGGTGAGGTGCTGTCAGCCTGTGTTAAACCACACTGGACGCTGGCAGAAGTTCAAGCGGAATCAGCAAAAATTTGGAACTGTTTGACAGATTGAGTAAAAGGATCGCTTCACAGGATAATTACAATTCATTACCGATTGATTTTGCATGTGACACTCATCAGATCATGTATGGGCTGGCTCATATGACTGTACCTACATTTAGAATTGACGTGAGATAGACGCACATTGAGCTTATGCAAATCAGAGGGGAGGGCACTCTGCAGTACGCCTACAATGTATTTTCCTCTGTGTTATGGGTGCCACTCGTAGCTTTAAATGAAATGACTATCTCTTAGCAAAATTTTGGAGTCTGCAGACCGAGGGGTAAAATTAAGCACGATGTGAAACGGGGATGGCGACTCGTTATCACCGAAGACCAATTTCATCCCCCCCCCCAACGATAAGTTAGGAGGAAGAGCAAATAATGAAGAACAAGGCAATAAGATTTAGATCTTCTAAGTAACAGATTAGCCACAATCTAATTGAATGGCGGAACAGGCTCGAGGGGCTGAAAGGCCTACTCCTGTTCCTACGTTCCTAACTGGGTCAGTACATGACTGATGCAATTCAATGCAGAGAAACAGGTGTTGCCACTAGGGATACCAATATACTATCGGGCTTAAACCAATACTCTTTCATGTGCCAGTGGGATTCATCACCACAAATTGCACCACCAATGACAAACCTGTAGCCACCAATATTACCTCTTCATACACGACCAAAGTTTGGAAGGACGAAATCTAGAATTTGATTGTTCTGCTGGGTGAATTTCACCGTTCAATCGGACACGAAGAAAAATGTTCACATACTCACCGATAGACTTTGTTGAAAAAAAGTGGGTAAAATAATTAGTCTCGGGGATGAAAGATGGAATTTGTGCAAAATGGAAGAGTGCCCATTTTTCCCAATGGGGCACGACCGGTCTTCTTGTCCTCTACAACATTTGGCTGAACCATGTCAAGCATTAACTCCACGCCCCCCGCTATAGCCAAGTCCTCCAATTAAACCAGGAACATTCTGGAGGGCAAGAATAACACGTGACTCCTTTTTTGTATCATAGACTGGCTCCTCAAACCCCTTTCCCTCATTCATTCCACCCTCACCTCTAACACTCAGCTAAGGAGCTCAGACATTTCTTTTTGTCTCAAAGATTGAGACTATCTGCATGGTTGCCTCAGTTGCTGCCTCCTCTTCACCCTTCTCTGACCCACCAACTCCCAATCTCTCACTCATCCTAACCACGACCCCACCCCTCATCACTCTTCAGTTTCTCCCATTCCCCCAGGCCTCTTAAAGCTCTTCACTTCTTCTGTCTCCTGTTCCTGACCACTCAACTGCCTTTCCTGACCTCAGTGCTGGCAGGCACTCTTAATAGCTCCCACTCTTCAGGGCCATGTCATTTACAGTGCTGTCAGACTTCCTGTCTGACACTAGGTTGTGGATGAGCCAGAATTTGCCACAATTGAAAATCAGGAATGATCAAGGCCATTATTTTCAGTCCCAGCCAAGAACTCTACACTCCTGCCAAAGACCCATTCCCCCTCCCCGGCTGCTCGCTCAGGCTGTACGCAGCCTTAGTATTCTGTTTGACCCATGTCACGTGTACCACCAAACCATTTACATCCAGCTCCGCCACATTGCCCACCTCCGCACATACCTTACCCATACTGCTGTCAAAGCTCTTATCCATGCTCTCGTCACCTCTAAGCTCACCTTCAGTGATGTAGCCTTCATCTGCCTTGACCCTACTTTTAGCAACTCTTTCTCCAAACTCCTCCACATCTCTCCCAACCTTCAAGTATCTTTTCAAAGCACATCTCTTTAGCCAAGGTTTCGATTAGCTCTCCTAATTCTCCTACACACACTCAACGCTCGTTCCATGTCTCCTCTGTTTATCTACATAGAAGGTGCTATAGAAATGCAACTTTATGATATTGTTGCAGTGCTAAAGTGTCAACAATGTGTTGCCCACACACATACTAAACTGGTGACTGATACCTCAGTCAGCATGGCACCACGTTCATCTCCTTTCTAACTGAATAGCAATGGCAGCATGGCATGGCTGAAGAATGTCACTGCACTGCTACATTCCCCCGAAGTAGACAGCCATATGGCCATCCAGCCCAGAGGTCTCTGGTCCGTGTCTCCCGCCTCCACTTGTCCCTCCTCACTTGCCCACTGTGACTCACCCAGTGCTACCTTCTCAAACTCACTAACTGCTTCCCTCCAGGATGTGTGTCGCTGTGCTGCCACTTGCAAACTTTGGTGAGAAGCTCACAGTGGGCTGTCTGGTGCCGTCTCGTTCTGGGCCACTGGCGGTGCACACAGGCTGCTCTTCCAGTCCTGGAATGACATAAAAGGAACAAATGTTTGGAATGCAGGCTCCCCAAAACACATTCAAACAGAGCTTGTGTTGCAATTTACTGTGTGTCCTGTCTGTGTGGTTTGATCTTTGTAGGTCTAAGCAAGAAGGGGGCCCAAGACATAAAAGCAGCATGGTACGAACCCTGAGCATTGTGAGAGGTCAATTGCTCCACCTTTCCCCACCCCCTCGATGGTCTTTTATGTAAGGGTGTCCCGGGTGGCCTCCTCCAAGGGAGTCAAGGGCTTATCATTTCCTCCAATTTGAATCTGTTTCCTTGTATTATATGCTATCTCGTGAAAGCAGAGAATTACTCTTGACATGTTGTAAGTTGAAGGAGGACATAGACAGTGACAAACATGTGTCCGTCCTGTAGTCTATGCCCATCCTGTAGCCTGTGCTGAGTGCCAGTAGTGAGCATGCATCATACAACTAGGCTGCCTTACAATGATTTTATGTCTGATGCCCTTTGAAGTTGTGAGTGTGCCGAGATATTTCAGTTGTAAGTTGCAGCTTGAATGTATGCCCTACTGGGTTATGGGTACATGTGGTTAGAAATTGGAGATGTGTACAATAGTGTGAGGGCTTGGCTTGTCTGGCAGTAAATGTGCAACGGGTTGACAGGCAACACTTTATGACATGCATAGCATGGACCATCCACATGGTACTGTTGGGTAGTCTCACCTTGGCAGTTTCATTAAAGTGCACCATCTTCTACCACGGGTTAGGAGAATTTTTTTTTAAACGCAAAGGGTTGTCAGCAAATGGATTGTCCTACCAGAAACAGTGGTGGAAGCAGAATCCATAATAGCTTTTAAACGACAAGTGGATAAATATTTTAAAAAGAAAAATGTTAAAAGGGCGGGGGGAATGGGACTGAGCTGATCGCTCTTTCAATGAACCAGTGCAGGCACGATAGGCCAAGTGGCCTGTAAAATTCAATGACTTTATGATCTGTTCACAGCTGCACTGCAGTCTTTTGGTGAGAGTTGGCTCGCAGTGCTAAACAGGGCAAACCTCACACACACACACACCTCAGGCAGCAGTACCTCCACTTTGCCATCCATCAAATAGGCAGTTCAAGTGTTTGCCCACACACCATGCTCCCTGCCTCCATATTTGTTTTGCCTTCCATTCGCATTTAACAGCCAGCCCATTGTCTCATCCAGTCTTGGAAAAGCTGACGCACAATTGCAAGCTTCTCAAACGGATGGAAACTTTTTATCACCACACAGGGCTACTTACCTTTAAGTGGCCAGACTCCTTTAATTTTTTTTTATTTGTTCATGGGATGTGGGTGTCGCTGGCGAGGCCGGCATTTATTGCCCATCCCTAATTTCCCTTGAGAAGGTGGTGGTGAGCCGCCTTCTTGAACCGCTGCAGTCCGTGTGGTGAAGGTTCTCCCACAATGCTGTTAGGAAGGGAGTTCCAGGATTTTGACCCAGTGACGATGAAGGAACGGCGATATATTTCCAAGTCGGGATGGTGTGTGACTTGGAGGGGAACGTGCAGGTGGCATTGTTCCCATGTGCCTGTTGCTCTTGTCCTTCTAGGTGGTAGAGGTCGTGGGTTTGGGAGGTGCTGTCGAAGAAGCCTTGGCGAGTTGCTGCAGCGCATCCTGTGGATGGTACACACTGCAGCCACAATGCACCGGTGGTGAAGGAAGTGAATGTTTAGGGTGGTGGATGGGGTGCCAATCAAGCGGGCTGCTTTGTCCTGGATGATTTCGAGCTTCTTGAGTGTTGTTGGAGCTGCACTCATCCAGGCAAGTGGAGAGTATTCCATCATACTCCTGACTTGTGCCTTGTAGATGGTGGAAAGGCTTTGGGGAGTCAGGAGATGAGTCACTCGCCGCAGAATACCCAGCCTCTGACCTGCTCTTGTAGCCACAGTATTTATGTGACTGGTCCAGTTAAGTTTCTGGTCAATGGTGACTCCCGGGATGTTGATGGTGGGGGATTCCGCGGTGGTAATGCCGTTGAATGTCAAGGGGAGGTGGTTAGTCTCTCTCTTGTTGGAGATGGTCATTGCCTGGCACTTGTCTGGCGCGAATGTTACTTGCCACTTATGAGCTCAAGCCTGGATGTTGTCCAGGTCTTGCTGCATGCAGGCACGGACTGCTTCATTATCTGAGGGGTTGCGAATGGAACTGAACACTGTGCAATCGTCAGCGAACATCCCCATTTCTGATCTTATGATGGAGGGAAGGTCATTGATGAAGCAGCTGAAGATGGTTGGGCCTAGGACACTGCCTTGAGGAACTCCTGCAGCAATGTCCTGGGGCTGAGATGATTGGCCTCCAACAACCACTACCATCTTCCTTTGCGCTAGGTAAGACTCCAGCCACTGAAGAGTTTTTCCCCGATTCCCATTGACTTCAATTTTACGAGGGCTCCTTGGTGCCACACTCGGTCAAATGCTGCATTGATGTCAAGGGCAGTCACTCTCACCTCACCTCTGGAATTCAACTCTTTTGTCCATGTTTGGACCAAGGCAGTAATGAGGTCTGGAGCCGAGTGGTCCTGGTGGAACCCAAACTGAGCATCGGTGACAGGTTATTGGTGAGTAATTGCCGCTTGATAGCACTGTCGATGACACCTGCCATCACTTTGCTGATGATTGAGAGTAGACTGATGGGGCGGTAATTGGCCGGATTGGATTTGTCCTGCCTTTTGTGGACAGGACATACCTGGGCAATTTTCCACATTGTCGGGTGGATGCCAGTGTTGTAGCTGTACTGGAACAGCTTGGCTAGAGGCACAGCTAGTTCTGGAGCACAAGTTTTCAGCACTACAGCCGTGATGTTGTCGGGGCCCATAGCCTTTGCTGTATCCAGTGCACTTGGCCGTTTCTTGATATCACGTGGAGTGAATCGAATTGGCTGAAGACTGGCTTCTGTAATGGTGGGGATATCAGGAGGAGACCGAGATGGATCATCTACTTGGCACTTCTGGCTGAAGGTGGCTGCAAACACTTCAGCCTTGTCTTTTGCACTCACGTGCTGGACTCCGCCATCATTGAGGATGGGGATGTTTACAGAGCCTCCTCCTCCCGTTAGTTGTTTAATTGTCCACCACCATTCACGACTGGATGTGGCAGGACTGCAGAGCTTTGATCTGATCCGTTGGTTGTGGAATCGCTTAGCTCTGTCTATAGCATGTTGCTTCCGCTGTTTAGCATGCATGTAGTTCTGTGTTGTAGCTTCACCAGGTTGGCATCTCATTTTTCGGTTCGTCTGGTGCTGCTCCTGGCATGCTCTTCTACACTCCTCGTTGAACCAGGGTTGATCCCCTGGCTTGTTGGTAATGGTAGAGTGAGGAATATGCCGGGCCATGAGGTTACAGATTGTGCTGGAATACAATTCTGCTGCTGCTGATGGCCCACAGCGCCTCATGGATGCCCAGTTTTGAGCTGCTAGATCTGCTCTGAATCTATCCCATTTAGCACGGTGGTAGTGCCACTCAACACGTTGGATGGTGTCCTCAGTGCGAGGACGGGACTTTGTCTCCACGAGGACTGTGCGGTGGTCACTCCTACCAATACTGTCATGGACAGATGCATCTGCGACAGGTAGATTGGTGAGGATGAGGTCAAGTAGGTTTTTCCCTCGTGTTGGTTCGCTCACCACCTGCTGCAGGCCCAGTCTGGCAGCTATGTCCTTCAGGACTCGGCCAGCTCGGTCAGTAGTGGTGCTACCGAGCCACTCTTGGTGATGGACATTGAATTCCCCCACCCAGAGTACATTCTGTGCCCTTGCTACCCTCACTGCTACCTCCAAGTGGTGCTCAACAGGGAGGAGGACTGATTCATCAGCTGAGGGAGGGCGGTAGGTGGTAATCAGCAGGAGGTTTCCTTGCCCATGTTTGACCTGATGCCTTGAGATATCCTGGGGTCCAGAGGACTCCCAGGGCCACTCCCTCCTGACTGTATGTCACTGTACCGCTACCTCTGGTGAGTCTGTCCTGCCGATGGGACAGGACATACCCAGGGATGGGGATGGAAGAGTCTGGGACTTTGGCTGAAAGGAATGATTCTGTGATTCTAGCCTGCAGCCCTTTAAGGGCTGAGTATGTACCAGATTTTCCACTCTGCACTCCTTCCCTGTGACGGATTCCCAGCTCGAGTGCCAATCTAGACCATTAGCTGGCCTTGAATATGACATGAAGACTGATCTCAGAACATCCTTCAGGGTCCACCTTTTGTAGTGTGTGCGAGCAAAGACCTCAGCAGCACTCTGGTCTCGAGTGTCGGGAGCAGGTCATCTACCCTTTGTTGACGAGGCGAGTAGGCGGCGTTGATCTTTCAGAAAGGGATGGGGTCCCTCGGCCCTGATGGTTTGTTCCCGTTCCTGAAAATCTGCTCCCAATAATCCATAATTCCATAATCTGTGAGTTGCAAACTTGAAGGTTGAAAATTTGAACCGCTCCTCGTTTGAAGACTGTGTGATCACCTGGAATATTACAAAGTCCTTTCACCACTTTAATCAGAGCAACCAGCGACAATCAAACAGAAAAAGGCACAATTAACTGTTCTTGCACCTTGCCTAGGCCGAGGCAGGGAGGAAACCCACCCTGTGCCAACTCTGTCGCCTCAATTTGCTGCATTGCCTCTAGGGGATTTTTGTTGTGGACTAAATGGTATAAGTTACTCTCACGCAGACATTTACTGGGGAGAAAATTAGACTGGAATACGCAGTTTCTTGATGTGCACTCCCATTGTGCACCAGGAGCAAGGAAATGGAGAATTTAGTGCACTATTAGTGAGTTTGCCAATGTAAATTCTATAAGCAAACAAAAATTACCTCTAAAGTTTTGTGTTAAGTGGCTCAGAAGAGAGACTTTTTAACTGAATTTTTTGCTGTGATGAACAATAATCCATTCTCCATTAATGATCTTTGTTTTCTTTTCTAACTGCAAACAAAGAAACCACAATCACAGGCGTTTCTGTTCACCTGTCCCTTCAATAAATTTGAATAAACGCCAGCCTTGCCTGAAATAAAAGCTTTGACAATTCAATCTACTGTTTCTTTCGAAGTCTTTTAGAATTTTTGTTTTAAAAGCCTCTCAGATCCCCACAGCGTGAGCAGACGCACTCTTGTACCTTTCAATGCCGCGTGAGGCACACATTGCATGCTGGGAAATTCTGCAAACTGCTCATGCTCAGAATGCAAAAGTACCATTGAAAACTCTCCCTAACTGTCAAGATTTTAATAAGATGCGGATTTAAAGTAAATCCATTAACATCCGTTAAAATAACAGAGGGAGGAATTTAATACGAGTACATTGAACAGTCATACAGTAATATTAAGCAGTCAAATGAGCTGTCATGCAATAACATGGAATGGTCATACAATAATATTGTGCAGTCATGCAATAACATTTAATGGTCATGGTGAGGAGGAATTTCTTCACTCAGAGGGCCGTGGATATTTGGAATTCCCTACCGCAAAAGGCTGAGAATGTTCAGTTGTTGAGTATATTCAAGGCTGAGATCGATAGATTTTTGGACGCTAAGGGAATCAAGGGATATGGGGATCAGGCGGGAAAGTGGAGTTGAGGTTGAAGATCAGCCATGATCTGATTGAATGGTGGACCAGGCTCGAGGGGCCGTATGGCCTACTCCTGCTCCAAGTTCTTATGTTCTTATGTCATACAATAACATTGAATGATCATACAATAGCATTGCACATTCATACAATAACATTGAATGGTCATACAATAACATTGTCAACAGGAATTTCCAGGCTCATATGTGAAAAACATAAAACAATGAAGCATTTTAGTTTGTGATATTTGGTACTCCCCTTCCCCCCCCCCCCCCATTGAAAGGATCATTATTGACACTTAAAACAGATAATAGGTTGCTTAAAGGAGTTACCTTATGTTTAATTTTAAACTTTAAAAGAAATAAAGAATTAAGTGATGGACAGGTTCATGAGGAATTGCATCAAGATCACAACATAACCAGAATATAGATTTGGTGTTAGGGTCAGCGATGTCACAAGTGCAGATAGATTCTGTGGGTTAGGCACATTTCTCTAACAGCACTGAGGAACCATCAGCATTAAAATGTTTACAGGAAGTCTGTTCCCTCATTGTGAAACCATCGAAAGTTCTTTAGTCAACTCGGTACTGAAAGTGTTCAGTAAGTCCTATCCTGCAGAAAAAAGGAGTGAAAGTTTGAATACTTTAAAACTTTGCATGGTTTTATATTCCCCACACACATAGAGGCGCACATACAAACATACACACACACCAGCACATACACACATATAGACAAACACACACACACCAGCACATACACACATATAAACAAACACACACACAACAGCACATACACACATATAAACAAACACACACACAACAGCACATACACACATATAGACAAACACATACACACCAGCACATACACACATATAAACAAACACACACACAACAGCACATACACACATATAGACAAACACATACACACCAGCACATACACACATATAAACAAACACACACACACCAGCACATACACACATATAGGCAAACACACACACACCAGCACATACACACATATAAACAAACACATACACACCAGCACATACACACATATAGACAAACACACACACACCAGCACAAACACACATATAAACAAACACACACACAACAGCACATACACACATATAAACAAACACACACACACCAGCACATACACACATATAAACAAACACACACACACCAGCACATAGACACATATAAACAAACACACACACACCAGCACATACACACATATAGACAAACACACACACCAGCACATACACACATATAAACAAACACACACACAACAGCACATACACACATATAAACAAACACACACACACCAGCACATACACACATATAAACAAACACACACACACCAGCACATACACACATATAGACAAACACATACACACCAGCACATACACACATATAAACAAACACACACACACCAGCACATACACACATATAGACAAACACACACACACCAGCACATACACACATATAAACAAACACACACACAACAGCACATACACACATATAAACAAACACACACACACCAGCACATACACACATATAGACAAACACACACACACCAGCACATACACACATATAAACAAACACACACACAACAGCACATACACACATATAAACAAACACACACACACCAGCACATACACACATATAAACAAACACACACACACCAGCACATAGACACATATAAACAAACACACACACACCAGCACATACACACATATAGACAAACACACACACACCAGCACATACACACATATAAACAAACACACACACAACAGCACATACACACATAAACAAACACACACACACCAGCACATACACACATATAAACAAACACACACACACCAGCACATACACACATATAAACAAACACACACACACCAGCACATACACACATATAGACAAACACATACACACCAGCACATACACACATATAAACAAACACACACACAACAGCACATACACACATATAAACAAACACACACACAACAGCACATACACACATATAAACAAACACACACTCAACAGCACATACACACATATAAACAAACACACACACAACAGCACATAGACACATATAGACAAACACACACACACCAGCACATAGACACATATAAACAAACACACACACACCAGCACATAGACACATATAGACAAACACACATGCACCAGTACATACACACAAACACACATGCACACAAACACACACGCACCAGTACATACACACATATATACTAACACACACATACATAAACACACCAGTAGATACACACAAACATACATATACACAAACACATTAACACACACCAGCAGCTACACACACACACACACACAAGACGGAAAGGTTTCTTCCCATATATATTTTAGTGAATACACACAGCACCTATAGTAAAAATGTAGTCATTTTGGTTAGGTGACCTATGGCCTGATTTTAAGTTCACTTTTCCCACATCTTGCAGTAGTGAAACATTAACTAATCCTACAATTGTCAGAACTTATGTCTGTGTTTTCACAACTCAGACTCCACGCAAATCCACTTCTACATTTGGCAGGATTGGCTGAAACGTGGAATACCTGGGATTCCAGATGGTTTCCCTATAACTCAAAACAATCATTAACAGACTGGCAGTGCCCATGGGTATCTTGCTGTATGTCGGTGTGCTGGAACATGGGAAGGAACATAAGAACAGGAGTAGGCCATTCTGCCCCTCGAGCCTATTCCGCCATTCGATGAGATCGTAGTTGATCTGTATCCTAACTCCATCCACCCGCTTTGGCTCCATATCCCTTAATACCCTTGGCTAACAAAAATCTATCGATCTCAGATTTAAAATTATTAATTGAGCTAGCATCTACTGCTTTTAGTGGGAGAGAGTTCCACACTTCTACCAGCCTTTGCGTGAAGAAGTGTTTCCTAACTTCTCTCCTGAATGGCCTGGCTCTGATTTTAAGGTTATGGCCTGTTGTCCTAGACTCCCCCACCAGCAGAAAAAGCTTTTCTCTATCTATCCTATCAATTCCTTTCAAAATTCTAAAAACCTCAATCAAATTACTCCTTAACCTTCTATATTCCATGGAATACAAGCCTAGTTTATTAATCTCTCCTCATAATCTAACCCTTGGAGCCCTGGTAACATTCTGGTGAATCTGTGCTGCACTCCTTCCACGGCCAATATATCCTTTCTAAGGTGCGGTGCCCAGAACTCTACACAGTACTCCAGATGTGGTCTAACCAGGGCTTTGTATAGCTGGAGCAAAACTTCCTCCCCTTTATATTCCAGCCCTTCAGTTAGCACATTCCATTAGCCTTTTTGATTATTTTTTGTGCCTGATTACTACATTTTAAGTGTCTGTGTACATGGACCCCATAATCTCTTTGGACCTCCACTGTGCCTATCTTTTCACCATTTAAAAATACTTGGACCTATCCTTTTTTGGTCCAAAATGGATGACCTCACACTTACCTGCGTTGAAATCCATCTACCACAGTTTTGCCCACTCTCTTAATCCATCAATGACTCTTTGTAATTTTATATTGCCGTCTACACTGCTTACTATGCCAGCAATCTTTATGTCATTGGCAAACCTAGATATATAGCTCTGTATTGTGTTATCTAAGTCATTAATAAATATAGTGAATAGTTAAGGCCCCAGCACAGATCCCTGTGGGACACCACTAGACACTTCCTTCCAATTGAATACATACCTATTATCCCTACTCTCTGTCTCCTACCGCCTAACCAATCTCCTAACCAGGCCAATAATTTGCCTTCAATTCCATGAGCTTTAATTTTAGCTAACAGTCTCTTATGTGGAATCTTATCGAATACCTTCTGGAAGTCCATATAAACTACATCCATAGACATTCCCCTGTCTACTGCTTTAGTTATTTCCTCAAAAAAATCAATTAAGTTCATTAGACAAATCCATGTTGGCGCTCTCTAATCAGCTCAAATCTCTCTAAATGGTCAGTCACTCTCCTTAATTATAGATTCCAATAAATTCCCCACAACAGATGCTAGACTAACAGGTCGATAGTTTTTCTCTCTCTCACCTTTCTTAAATGATGGAGTTACATTCGCAATTTTCCAAGCTAAAGGGACAATTCCTGAATTGACAGAGCTTTGGAAGATTATGGCTAAAGCATCTGTAATTTCCTCACCTACTTCCTTTAAAACCCTGGGGTGGAAACCATCAGGTCCTGGGGAGCTGTCGGTCTTTAGTGTCATTATTTTTTCTAATACTGTTTTCTTGTGTACATTAACTTTAGTGTGTTCCACTCCTTGATTGGTCATTAGTTTCCCTGGAATGTCAGGTATATTATCCTCTTCCTCTACTGTGAAGACTGACACAAAGTAATTATTCAACAAATCTGCCATTTCCTTATTTTCATTTGCAATATTTCTCGCATCTGTTTTTAAAGGGCCCACATTACCCTTTTTCTTCTAATATAATTGTAAAAACTTTTTGTGTTAATCTTGCTGTCCCTCTCAAGTTTCTTTTCGTAGTTTTGCATCTCTTACCACCTTTTTTGTCTTCCTCTGCAGTTATTTATATCTCTCCCAGTCTCCTGGATCTAACTATTCTTTGCACTCTTCTATGCTCTTTCCTTTAGTTTTATGTTATCTCTCACCTCTTTTGTCCACCATGGCTGTTTTATTTGGTGTTTTCACTGCCAGGTCTCTTGGATTTTCTCACGTCTTTCATGCGTCCACAAGTAAACTTGTCCTTTTCTCCCACAGATAATACACTCTGTGGAATTCGAATCATGTTTGGGCATCCCTCTCGAGGATTCATTGTTAAATTCACTGCCCTGAGTGCTACTTAGTTATACAGACAAGGAAGGTCACCAGCCCTGAGTTAGCAGGTCTCAGACAAGGTAGCGGCAGGGGCTGTACAATGAGCTGCAGGCTTCCACCTCCAAAAATCAGCAAATGTTCCCTTTCCCATTCACTATCCAACAAGCACTACTGGAACGTTCATGTGTGGACTTCTGATGAAGACAGAATTGAGCTTTGGTTATGATGCCCGTATAGTTGTATAACCTGTTTACACTCGCTGTTTAGGCTCACACCTCAACAGTGGCCAGTTAGATGAGGTACCAGATGGCAGCCAGTGCATGTAGAATTGCACCCGAGCATGGGTTAACACCTTTGTGGTCACAGTCTCAAAGAGACACCGTCACAGTCTCACAGAGACACCGTCACAGTCTCACAGAGACACCGTCACAGTCTCACAGAGTCACCGTCACAGTCTCACAGAGTCACCGTCACAGTCTCACAGAGTCACCGTCACAGTCTCACAGAGTCACCGTCACAGTCTCACAAAGACACCGTCACAGTCTCACAGAGACACCGTCACAGTCTCACAGAGTCACCGTCACAGTCTCACAGAGTCACCGTCACAGTCTCACAGAGTCACCGTCACAGTCTCACAGAGTCACCGTCACAGTCTCACAGAGTCACCGTCACAGTCTCACAGAGTCACCGTCACAGTCTCACAGAATCACCGTCACAGTCTCACAGAGTCGTCGTCACAGTCTCACAGAGTCGCCGTCACAGTCTCAAAGAGACGCCGTCACAGTCTCACAGAGTCACCGTCACTGTCTCACAGAGACACCGTCACAGTCTCACAGAGTCGCCGTCACAGTCTCACAGAGTCGCCGTCACAGTCTCACAGAGTCACCGTCACAGTCTCACAGAGACACCGTCACAGTCTCACAGAGACACCGTCACAGTCTCACAGAGTCACTGTCACAGTCTCACAGAGACACCGTCACAGTCTCACAGAGACACCGTCACAGTCGCAGTGTCACCGTCACAGTCTCGCAGAGACACCGTCACAGTCTCGCAGAGACACCGTCACAGTCTCGCAGAGACACCGTCACAGTCTCGCAGAGACACCATCACAATCTCACAGAGTAACTGTCACAGTCTCACAGAGACACCGTCACAGTCTGGCTCACAGAGACACCGTCACAGTCTCACAGAGACACCGTCACAGTCTCACAGAGACACCGTCACAGTCTCGCTCACAGAGACACCATCACAGTCTCACAGAGTCACCGTCACAGTCTCACAGAGACACCGTCACAGTCTCACAGAGACACCGTCACAGTCTCACAGAGACAGCGTCACAGTCTCGCTCACAGAGTCACCATCACAGTCTCACAGAGACACCGTCACAGTCTCACAGAGACACCGTCACAGTCTCACAGAGACACCGTCACAGTCTCACAGAGACACCGTCACAGTCTCACAGGGTCACCGTCACAGTCTCACAGAGACACCGTCACAGTCTCACAGAGACACCGTCACAGTCTCACAGAGACACCGTCACAGTCTCACAGGGTCACCATCACTGTCTCACAGAGACACCGTCACAGTCTCACAGAGTCACCGTCACAGTCTCAGAGTCACTGTCACAGTCTCACAGGGTCACCGTCACAGTCTCACAGAGACACCGTCACAGTCTCACAGAGTCACCGTCACAGTCTCACAGAGACACCGTCACAGTCTCACAGAGACACCGTCACAGTCTCACAGAGACACCGTCACAGTCTCACAGAGTCACCGTCACAGTCTCACAGGGTCACTGTCACAGTCTCACAGAGACACCGTCACAGTCTCAGTGTCACCGTCACAGTCTCACAGAGACACCGTCACAGTCTCAAAGAGACACCGTCACAGTCTCACAGGGTCACCGTCACTGTCTCACAGAGACACCGTCACAGTCTCACAGAGTCACCGTCACAGTCTCAGAGTCACCGTCACAGTCTCACAGAGACACCGTCACAGTCTCACAGAGTCACTGTCACACTCTCACAGAGTCACCGTCACAGTCTCACAGAGACACCGTCTCGGTCTCGCTCACAGAGACACCGTCACAGTCTCACAGAGACACCGTCACAGTCTCACAGAGTCACTGTCACACTCTCACAGAGTCACCGTCACAGTCTCACAGAGACACCGTCACAGTCTCACAGAGACGCCGTCACAGTCTCACAGAGACACCGTCACAGTCTCACAGAGTCACCGTCACAGTCTCACAGAGACACCGTCACAGTCTCACAGAGTCACCGTCACAGTCTCACAGAGACACCGTCACAGTCTCACAGAGGCGCCGTCACAGTCTCACAGGGTCACCGTCACAGTCTCACAGAGACACCGTCACAGTCTCACAGAGACACCGTCTCGGTCTCGCTCACAGAGACACCGTCTCGGTCTCACAGAGACACCGTCACAGTCTCACAGAGACACCGTCTCGGTCTCGCTCACAGAGACACCGTCTCGGTCTCGCAGAGACACCGTCTCGGTCTCGCTCACAGAGACACCGTCTCGGTCTCGCTCACAGAGACACCGTCTCGGTCTCGCTCACAGAGACACCGTCTCGGTCTCACAGAGACACCGTCTCGGTCTCGCTCACAGAGACACCGTCTCGGTCTCACAGAGACACCGTCACAGTCTCACAGAGTCACCGTCACAGTCTCACAGAGACGCCGTCACAGTCTCACAGAGTCACCGTCACAGTCTCACAGAGACACCGTCACAGTCTCACAGAGACGCCGTCACAGTCTCACAGAGACGCCGTCACAGTCTCACAGGGTCACCGTCACAGTCTCACAGAGTCACCGTCACAGTCTCACAGAGACACCGTCACAGTCTCACAGAGACGCCGTCACAGTCTCACAGAGACACCGTCTCGGTCTCGCTCACAGAGACACCGTCTCGGTCTCACAGAGACACCGTCACAGTCTCACAGAGACACCGTCTCGGTCTCGCTCACAGAGACACCGTCTCGGTCTCGCAGAGACACCGTCTCGGTCTCGCTCACAGAGACACCGTCTCGGTCTCGCTCACAGAGACACCGTCTCGGTCTCACAGAGACACCGTCTCGGTCTCGCTCACAGAGACACCGTCTCGGTCTCACAGAGACACCGTCTCGTTCTCGCTCACAGAGACACCGTCTCGGTCTCGCTCACAGAGATACAAGGATTTTTGGCTGTAAAGTTGGGAGGGGAAGAAAAATGAAA
This sequence comes from Heptranchias perlo, assembly GCF_035084215.1. NCBI lineage: Eukaryota > Metazoa > Chordata > Chondrichthyes > Hexanchiformes > Hexanchidae > Heptranchias > Heptranchias perlo. Next base: position 12,815,916 of record NC_090336.1, on the reverse strand, counting down.
CGTTTAAGGCGTAGTTCGTACTTGTAGCAGATATTCCACACTTGTGTTATGGAATAATAACCTGGCATTGTGTGCTGCAAGATAGTATTATACGATAAGGAACTTCAGATGACTGCCTAAATAACAAAGAGAAATGAGGGCACGAATTAACAGTTAGCTGTAAGCCGAGAGTGTATTGTAACTTTGAACCAGTCATTGTTCTAATTCAGGTCACTGAGCTGATGAGCCATCCTGGTGACAGCAAGTTCCTCTTAAAGGGGCAGTGCTTTTTTGTGATGAAATCTGTTTTCATTTATTTGCGAACACAGGACATGTTGGTTTAAAACTGTTGTGCCTCTTGCGCTTGATACCATCGTGAGAGGAATGACACAACGGCTCTTCTGGTTTTTATCTTTCCTCCAACACACATACAACAATGTTTGCCAAGCAGGCAGAATCCCCTTTAAAGAACAAATTTTCTGCCTCTGCACCTTATTCAATTGAACGGGACTGAATTCCTGGTCAGAGTGAAACCAAGGGAGTCATTTTAACCTAACCCGCCCATCGGGAACTTGACGGGAACTTGAGTTTTACACCCCACCCGATGACTTTAATGGAGAGTAAAATCGGGCGGGGTGTAAAACTGCAACCCCGCCCCCCCCTCCTCCAAAGTTTCAGCTGCACCTCTGCAACCTGTCCCAGCAAATTTTACAAAGCTTCCATCGATGACTTTAGACCTTTCTGCACTTAAAGGCACATGGGGTTTGAAAGCAACTTTTATTCCCATGTGTATCGGTTCAGAATCAGTTAGAGCGGAAAGGTCAACTCCTGATAAGAACAAGTCGCTGATATCAGCAACTTTATTGAACTTGCCCTTAAACAGAAATCAACTGTGTGCATACAAACCCTCTGTTTGGTAAACCAGGTTAGTCTTTCCACTGGTGTCCCTGAATTTAATCTGCTTGGGTTTGTAACTGATGTGACCCTTCCCCTTGTACTGTCAAGTTTTGCTGTCTGGGTGAACTTGCGGTTCAGTAGAATCTGATAGGCAAAAGAGACTTTTTTTCTGCTTGGCAACATGTGCTATGTTGTGTTGTGTTGGTGCTGTGTTGTGCTATGCTGTGCTGTGTTGTGCTGTGTTGTGGTATGCTGAGCTGTGTTGTGCTGTGTTGTGCTGTGTTGTGGTATGCTGAGCTGTGTTGTGCTGTGTTGTGCTGTGTTGTGGTATGCTGTGCTGTGTTGTGCTGAGCTGTGCTGTGTTGTGCTGAGCTGCGTTGTGCTGTGTTGTGGTATGCTGTGCTGTGTTGTGCTGAGCTGTGCTGTGTTGTGCTGAGCTGCGTTGTGCTGTGTTGTGGTATGCTGAGCTGTGTTGTGCTGTGTTGTGGTATGCTGTGCTGTGTTGTGCTGAGCTGTGCTGTGTTGTGCTGTGTTGTGGTATGCTGAGCTGTGTTGTGCTGTGTTGTGCTGTGTTGTGGTATGCTGTGCTGTGTTGTGCTGAGCTGTGCTGTGTTGTGCTGAGCTGCGTTGTGCTGTGTTGTGCTGAGCTGTGCTGTGTTGTGCTGTGTTGTGCTGTGTTGTGTTGTGCTGAGCTGTGCTGTGTTGTGCTGTGTTGTGTTGTGTTGTGTTGTGCTGTGTTGTGGTATGCTGTGCTGTGTTGTGCTGAGCTGCGTTGTGCTGTGTTGTGGTATGCTGTGCTGTGTTGTGCTGAGCTGCGTTGTGCTATGCTGAGCTGTGTTGTGCTGTGTTGTGCTGTGTTGTGGTATGCTGTGCTGTGTTGTGCTGAGCTGCGTTGTGCTGTGTTGTGCTGTGTTGAGGTATGCTGTGCTGTGTTGTGCTGAGCTGTGCTGTGTCGTGCTGAGCTGCGTTGTGCTGTGTTGTGCTGTGTTGAGGTATGCTGTGCTGTGTTGTGCTGAGCTGTGCTGTGTTGTGCTGTGTTGTGCTGAGCTGTGCTGTGTTGTGCTGAGCTGCGTTGTGCTGTGTTGTGCTGTGTTGTGCTGAGCTGTGCTGTGTTGTGCTGTGTTGTGCTGAGCTGTGCTGTGTTGTGCTGAGCTGTGCTGTGTTGTGCTGAGCTGCGTTGTGCTGTGTTGTGCTGTGTTGTGCTGAGCTGTGCTGAGCTGTGCTGTGTTGTGCTGTGTTGTGCTGAGCTGCGTTGTGCTGTGTTGTGCTATGCTGTGCTGTGTTGTGCTGAGCTGTGTTGTGCTGTGTTGTGTTGTGCTTGTGTTGTGCTGTGTTGTGCTGAGCTGTGTTGTGACATGCTGTGCTGTGTTGTGTTGTGCTTGTGCTTGTGTTGTGTTGTGTTGTGCTGTGTTGTGACATGCTGTGCTGTGTTGTGTTGTGCTTGTGCTGTGTTGTGTTGTGTTGTGCTGAGCTGTGTTGTGCTGTGCTGTGATATGCTGTGCTGTGTTGGTGCTCGTTCACTCATCTAAATTAGGTTGCATTTAGCTGTGATGCTCAATACTGTGAAAAACAATAGCTCCAGCAGCAGAATAAATAGCCTTTCAGCTAGCATTACTTGTGCCTCCCTCAACGTTATATTGGACCCTATCACAGGTTAACCCCAAAGGAAGGTCTGTATTTCTGTTGTGCACGTAACGTTAGCAATGCTGGCTGTGTCCTTTAGTGAGTTCAGACCAACAAACTGAAAGCTGGGCGGAAGGTTTGATGCAACTGAAGTGAGAAGATTTAGCGGCTGCATTATATAGAAGTGTCAAAAGTTCACACTGCATGTTGAAACACGGAGTGTTTTTTAAATTGTTTTTTTTTTCCAATTTTCTCCCCTCCCTCCTCTCCTGAATGCACTGACTCCCTGCCAGGGCACAGTGCCAGTCGGTACCAGCAACCCTCCATTACCTCGCCCAAGAGGCCGTTCTTCAGGTGGCGGCAGGCTACTTGACCACTAAGGACATTTCTTCAGAGCCAAGTCTGCTTTCACTGAACATGCACACGTACGCACTTTGTTGCCCCTCCCCCCCCCACCCACCCCCAGGCCAATTTTACCAGCCCAATTGTGGTCCTGGATGAGATCAGCTAACTTAGCACAGACCAAGCATCGAACCTGGAGCGGTCTGAACCATGCATTGTATTACCTACAGGGGACGAGAGCAGGTTAATGACAGGAGCTGACAAATGTGCTTCATGAGTGATTTAATGACGAGATCATCTGTTTTTTAGCGGTGTTGGTTGAGGGATAAATATTGGTCAGGACCACCGGGAAGAACTCCCCAGCTCTTCTTCGAATAATGCTGTGGGGTCTTTTACGTCCACCTGAGAGCGCAAATGGGGCCTCGGTTTAACGTCTCATCCGAAAGACGGCACCTCCGACAGTGCGGCACTCCCTCAGTACTGCACTGAAATGTCAGCCTGCATTACATGCTCAAGCCTATGGAGTGGGAGTTGAACCCCCAAAACCTTCTGACTCGTAAAGCTGCGCACAGTTGAAGTGGGGTGTAGCTCACTAACTGACAAGTGCCCACTCCCACAGTGGGGCCTGCACATTGGGTGTGGCCTGTTTCCTGGCTGCCGGGGATAGGAGAGGGTGCAGAAAGGATACCTGTTAAAATAATGGAATTTCCGTAGCTGTGGGAGCGCCAGGTCACAACCGTCGTCTCATTAACGATTATTTTTTTCTTCCCACCATTTTGCTGCAGGGCCCTTTTTATTCTGCCTCGCTCACCGGAAGGGAAACGGAAGTTCTGTTCGTCCCGACACCTTAAAATTAACCAAAGCCCTGGAGGCGACACTCCACCGTGACAGCTCCCGGAGACCGCAGGGAGCAGCAAAGACCCAGGTCCGCCCCGCGGGGGCTGTGCCCACGGGAGGATGGGCTCTTTCCGCAGACCCAGACCTCGCTTCATGAGCTCTCCGGTACTCAGTGATCTGCCTCGTTTCCATGCAGCCAGGCAGGCAGCACTGCTGGGCTCCAACAGGGCCTGGAACAGGTAGGAGCACACACTCCCGTTTAAACAAAAAAACAAAAGGCGCTAATCATGACCAATGCCTAATAAAACGCAGCACTGCATGGGAATAGAGTGGGTGGGAAAATGAGTTAGCACCTCTTGTCCGTTTACCTCTAGGATCTGAGTTTCAATTTCCAACCTAAACCGATGGGATGAAAGACTGCCCGCTGGCTGTCAGAGACTTAAATGAAACGAGTTTGGGCAGTATCAGACCATTTCCTAAACTGCCCATAATTTCACCCAAGGTAGCTCTACATTGGCAACCCCCCCCCACACAGATTGGCTGACGTGGGAAATGGAGATATCCCACTGATTCGGGAGGGAGGGATCAGCCCACGTTAGAGCTGGACTGGAAGTTCTTGATGCTGACGCTGCGCACAAAATGGTAGTGTTCCATTCCCCAGAGCTGATATTCTTCATGAGCGCAAAACACAACCCCATCCCCCTCAAAAAAAAAAGAACGCCCAGTTACGGAGAGGAGGTTACGGTGCAGGGCAGAGCCCATGTCATTTGTCACTGTATCAGTGGTTCTTCCTGTCACATGACACAGTATACACACCTCATCCTGCCACACAATGCAACCTCTTCACCATCTTACGACAACTGTCGTGACAGATTGCGTGTAGCTATTTGTATCTTAAGACATTCCCAAAGGCTCTATGCATTGATATAAAACAAGGGTTTCTGAGAGATCAAGGGGAGACGTGGACACGATGGGCCGAATGGCCTCTTTCTGTGCCCAGTGGCCCTGACAGAATGCCCAGCGCTGAAGTCAATGTAATCAGTCTGTTCCCAGGTCGGTCGGGAGCCCACCTCTTCTTTAGAACCCAATTACTAGACAATGTTGAGAAATAGCAGCTTTGACAATGCAGTACCCCCTCAATACTGCACTGAAGTGTCAGCTGAAATGATGGCTCAAACCTTCTGACTCAAGAGGTCTGCCAGCTGAGCCAAACTGAAGCTCCCACTACTGAAGAGTCCACTGACACTCGCATTCAGATCAGACATAACACGGGTTAGATTTAAGGCAAAGCTCTCTTTACATTGCCCCATTTAAGACTCCCAGGTCAGGTGTAACATAAGTTTAATGCAAGGTAAAGCTTATCTGCGCAGCCCCCATCAAACATTCCCAGATCAGGTATAACCCAGCTTCAATGTCGCATAAATTTCCCTCTACACCTCCCCAGCAATACTATTTATTTTATCTCCTCCTCCTCCTCCATTAGTTATTTTATTCTCACCAGCTTTGGGTTTCCTCCAGCTATGAATTGGTTATGGCAGCGTTTTCTGAGCCCCTGCCAACGGCACTGCGTAGCGAGCCGGTAGGGGGCACACGAGGCCAGTTAGATTGACGCGCCTCTCAGTTTCCCCCTCCTCCCCCACATTATCACTGATAATCAAAAGATCCTTGTATGGGGAATCTCCACCGAGAACCCACATCCTACCACTTAGTGGCGCAGTGGGTTAGCACAGCGAGTGTGTTTGACGGCAGGATTTTAAAACTACTTCAGAAGGAGAGGTGTGCTCCCAGTTCCCTGCATCCAACTTTTTCCCTTGTTGGACTATCTCCTTGCTTTGCCTATGCGAGATTTAAAACTGAAAGGGTTTTTAAAAAGGGTTCTCAGAATTGGTGTTGATTGTTAGTTGCTCACTGTACTCCCTCAGTGGGCAGCCAAGAACTGGCAGTGAATCACAGAATCATAGAAAATTTACGGCACAGAAGGAGGCCATTCGGCCCATCGTGTCCGCGCCGGCTGAGGAACGAGCCACCCAGCCTAATCCCACTTTCCCGCATTCGGTCCGTAGCCCTGCAGGTCACGGCTCTTCAGGTGCACATCCAGGTATTTTTTAAATGAGTTGAGGGTTTCTGCCTCTACCGCCCTCTCAGGCAGTGAGTTCCAGACCCCCACCACACTCTGGCTGAAAATTTTTTCTTCATTTCCGCTCTAATCCTTCTACCAATTACTTTAAATCTATGCCCCCTGGTTATTGACCCCTCCGCTAAGGGAAATAGGTCCTTCCTATCCGCTCTATCTAGGCCCCTCATAATTTTGTACACCTCAATCAAATCACCCCTCAGCCTCCTCTGTTCCAAGGAAAACAACCCCAGCCTATCCAATCTGTCATCATAGCTAAAATTCTCCAGTCCTGGCAACAGCCTCGTAAATCTCCTCTGTACCCTCTCTAGTGCAATTACATCCTTCCTGTGATGTGGTGACCAGAACTGTACTCTAGCTGTGGCCTAACTAGTGTTTTATACAGTTCCAGCATAACATCCCTGCTTTTATATTCTATGCCTCGGCTAATAAAGGAAAGTATTCCATATGCCTTCTTAACCACCTTATCTACCTGTCCTGCTACCTTCAGAGATCTGCGGACATGCAGTCCAAGGTCCCTCATTTCCTCTACACCTCTCAGTATCCTCCTATTTATTGTGTACGACCTTGCCTTGTTTCCCCTCCCCAAATGCATTACCTCACACTTCTCCGGATTGAATTCCATTTGTCATTTTTCTGCCCATCTGACCAGTCCATTGATATCTTCCTGCAGTCTACAGCTTTCCTCCTCACTATCAACCACATGGCCTATCTTTGTGTCATCTGCAAATTTCTTAATCATGCCCCCTACGTTTAAGTCCAAATCGTTAATGTATACCACAAAAAGCAAAGGACCTAGTACCGAGTCCTGCAGCACCCCACTGGAAACAGCCTTCCTGTCGCAAAAACACCCGTCAAACATTACTCTTTGCTTCCTGCCACTGAGCCAATTTTGGATCCAATTTGCCACATTCCCTTGGATCCCATGGGCGTTTACTTTTTCGACCAATCTGCCATGTGGGACCTTGTCGAAAGCCTTGCTAAAATCCATGTAGACTACATCAATTGCGCTACCCTCATCGATCCTCCTTGTTACCTCCTCAAAAAATTCAATCAAGTTAGTCAGACACGACCTCCCCTTAACAAATCCACACTGACTGTCCTTGATTCGTCCGTGCCTTTCTAAGTGACAGTTTATCCTGTCCCTCAGTATCAATTCCATTAATTTTTCCGCCGTTACGGGCAGTATTGAAAAAGTGAGCAGAGCTGTCAACATTGGACACTTGATGGGCTGAATGGCCTCCTGTGCTGTCATTTTTATGATAAATTCTGGGGGTGAGATTTTCTGTTCTAAACCATGCAGTAAGTACTAGAGGTACGGTAGTGTCATTAATGTCGTTGAGGGAAGGAAACCTGCCGTCCTTACCTGGTCTGGCCTATATGTAACTCCAATCTGACACCAACACGGTTGACTCTTAACTGCCCTTTGATATGGCCTAGCAGGCCACTCAGTTGTATCAAACAGAAGAAGGACATCTAGGGATGGGCAATAAATGCCGGCCTTGCCAGCGACACCCACATCCTGAGAATGGATTTTTTAAAAACATAGACGTTTTTATAAATGGTAAGATGTATCGGTCACATTGGCTGCATGGGAGAGCTAAATGGCAATAATGTGCTCTTCCCTCATCTGTGTTATTCCATGGATTTCTCCTTTTTTACTTGCCTTCTCTTTTTCTGTACCCCTTTTTTTGTGCTTCTCTTCCCCTCTTCACACCCTGCCTGCCTCTCTGAAGCATACTGAGAATTACTGCCTACATCCCTACATTCAGAGATCACAATCATCAGGGAGGAGAGTTGGTCGGTCGAGCAGTGAATGGCAGTGCGACTCAAACCTCCCCCAGGATCGGTTTGGGAGGCAGATGTATGTTTAATCTAGGCCTAAAGAGTGGGCATATTATACTGACAGGCTGTTCAAAGTCCTGACAAGCTTTACCATAGACCAGAGGTTCTGGAGAAAGCACATGCAACAGAACCACAGGCCCAGTATAGAGGGAGTGGGCCTTTACTACGGGCTGATAAAGGCCCAGGACAAGGGTACTGGACATTTCTAGTACAGGTCTGGGACAGTACTGCAGCAGCTACAACTGACCCGTGACTAGGGTTGCCAACCCTCCAGGATTGTCCTGGAGTCTCCTGAATTAAAGACGAATCTCCTGGACACTACTGCGAGTAACGCAGGAGAACAAATCACAGGGGCATTAAAAAAGATCGTTTGTTTTTTTTAATTTGCTATGAACATTTTTATTTATTAGTCACAAAAATATTGGAAATTGGAGACAGGGCGGGACGGTTGGCGGCAGGAGATCATGTGACGAAACTTCCAGGAATACGTCCAATCACAGTTGGCAACCCTACCGATGACATGAGGTCCTGCAGAGCTGTAAAGGTTCAGTAAACGGGGCTGCAGCTTTATGATTTTGTGTCAGTTCATTGTGGTTTCTTTTTCATGATACGTTTCTGTGGTTTTTCTTTTTTTCCCCTCAGCGTGCAAAAGGCAGTGATCAAAGTGTTCCAGGGAGGAAGTTTGCAAGATAATGAACTGTACTCGCTGAATGAAAACATACGGTAAATATACAAGATAAGGTCGAAGTAAGAAAGCTGCTTGGTTTGTACAATGAATACAGGAATGGCAGGTTGATATAAAAAATTCGCAAGCCTCGAGCAAGGTTAGAGAGTAGAAAAATACTTTTTTTGTTTCCCATGGGTTAGTGAGCATGTGGTAGAAATACTCAGAGAGAGCAGTTGATTCGGGGTCAATTTACAGGTGGATGGGCTATTGGATTGTCATAAAAACCCAACTGGTTCACTAATGTCCTTTAGGGAAGGAAAACCTGCCGTTCTTACCCGGTCTGGCGTATATGTGACTCCAGTCCCACACCGACGTGATTGACTCATAACTGCCCTCTGGAGTGGCCTGGCAAAGTGTCTCAGTTGTATGAAAACCGATACAAAGAATAACAAGACCACAAGGACTGCAGCGGTTCAAGAAGAAGGCCCACCACCACCTTCTCAAGGGCAATAAATGCTGGCCTTGACAGTGACGCCCACACCCCGAGAATGAATAAAGAAAAAAAGGGAAGCACCCTTGGCACTGAGAGGCTGTGCACCTGTTGTGTAAGTTGCATCGTAATGATGGTGGCGGTGGGCCACCTTCTTGCACCGCTGATGTCCGTGTGGTCTTGTTAATCTTTGTAGCAGTTTGATACAATTGGCTAGGCCACTCCAGTTAAGAGTCAACCGTGTTGGTGCCCAAAGCACACCCTCGGCACAAGGGTTGCGAACTCTGGTTTGGTGTATTCCTGGAGGTTTCATCACATGACCTGCTGCCCGCCCCAACACTCCCGCCATTGGTCCATCCTCCGGGCACACTGCCTTCCCACGGCCAATTGGAAAGCAAACAGACTCTTCGTCAACCAATTGGATTAATCTTGACTGTTGGTCAAAGAGCCTTTTTTCCCCCGTCTCAAATATTTTTATAACTAATAAGTGAAAGTATTCAAAGAAAATAAAAAAACACAATTTTGTATAATGCCCCTATGATTTTTCTCCCGTGTTGCTCGCAGGAGTGTCCCGGAGATTAATCTTCAATTCCTGGAGACTCCAGGACAATCCTGGAGAGTTGGCGATCCTACTGGGCACCCAATGCGCTATAGACGCCAAAAGTCACATGAGCGACTCCGTAATGTCTGCCGTATGAGCAATGGTCCTTTAAAAGGAACTGGACCAGTAATGGTTGGGAAGGTGGAGGAGGGGATTGAGGACAATAAAGATATCAATAGCACAGGGGGATTCAGTTTTCAGGGGAGTGTACAGGAAGGAACTTAAGCGACTTTTATATTACACAAGACCTGCGCTAGAGTCCCACCCGCCAGTACTCGGGTCTCGCGGGTCCCAGTAAATAACAGGCCTCAGTGAATACAGCAACTTTACCTTGGGGTTGGTGCTGGCTACACGGGACCCCCACATAACCCAATATGACAGTAGCTTTAGTGTCCCTTAAATGAGGGGCCTAGACTTTGGCGTGGACTCTTAATGGAATGGGGTTGATGGACCAAGTGGCTTTCATCACTTTGGGCTTTCTTATTTATGTTCCTGAGACATACATAGATAAAGAAAGGAAGAACTTTCATTAATACAGCACCTTGTTGTGCCCTCGGATTGTCCCAAAAGCACTTCACAATCAGTTAGTTAGTTTTGAAGTGCAGTCGCTGTTGTTATATCACAAACCCAGCTGCCGGTTTGCAAACTGAAATGTTCCGCAGATAGCAAATTAGACGAATGACCAGTTAATCTGTTTCCTCCTTCCGTGTTATAACCTTTCTATGATTCTATCAAATCTCCTCTTAACCTCTCTGCTCTAAGGAGAACAATCCCATTCCATTCAGACTCCACGCCTGATTATTATATCACCACCCAAGTCTCGGCCCCTCATTTAAGGGACACTAAAGCTACTCTCATATTGGGTTATGTATGGATTGCTCTTGCATAGAGCCAGCATGGACTCGATAGTCCACGCCGGCTCCATGCAAGAGCAATCCAGCTAGTCCCACTCCCCCGCCCTATCCCCATAGCCCTGCAAATTTTTTCCTTTCAAGTACTTATCCAGTTCCCTTTTGAAGGCCATGATTGAATCTGCCTCCACCACCCCCTCGGGCAGTGCATTCCAGATCCTAACCACTCGCTGTGTAAAAAAGTTTTTCCTCATGGTCACCTTTGGTTCTTTTGCCAGTCACCTTAAATCTATGTCCTCTGGTCCTTGACCCTTCCGCCAATGGGAACAGTTCCTCTCTATCAACTCTGTCTGAACCCTTCTTGATTTTGAACACCTCTATCAAATTTCCTCTCAACTTCTGTTACAAGGAGAACAACCCCAGCTTTTCCAGTCTATCCACGTAACTAAAGTCCCTCTTCCCTGGAATCATTCTAGTAAATCTCTTCTGCACCCCCTCTAAGGCCTTCACATCTTTCCTAAAATGCGGTGCCCAGAACTGGACACAATACTCCAGTTGTGGCCGAACCAGTGTTTTATAAAGCTTCATCATGACTTCCATACTTTTGTACTCTATGCCTCCATTCATAAAGCCCAGGATCCCGTATGCTTTTTTAACCACTTTCTCAACCTGCCCTGCCACCTTCAACGATTTGTGCACATATACCCCCCAGATCTCTCTGTTCCTGTACCCCTTTTAGCGTTGTGCCCTCTAGCTTATATTGCCTCTCCTCGTTCTTCCTACTGAAATGTATCACTTCGCATTTTTCTGTGTTAAATTTCATCTGCCACGTGTCCGCCCATGCCACCAGCCTGTCTATATCCTCTTGAAGTCTATCACTATCCTCCTCACTGTTCACTGCAGTTCCAAGTTTTGTGTCATCTACAAATTTTGAAATTATGCCCTGTACACCCAAGTCCAAGTCATTAATATGTATCTAAAAAAGCAGTGGTCCCAGCACTGGAGGTGCTCAAAATTATGAACAGTTTTGATAGAGTAATTAAGGAGAAAGTGTTTCCAGTGGTAGAAGGGTCGGTAACCAGAGGACACAGATTTAAAGTAATTGACAAAGCAGCCAGGGGGAGATGAGGAGAAATGTTTTTACGCAGCAAGTAGTTATGATTGGGAATGCACTGCCTGAAAGGGTGGTGGAAGCAGATTCAACAGTAACTTTCAAAAGGGAATTGGATAAATACTTGAAAAGGAGAAATTTGCAGGGCTATGTGCTAAGAGCAGGAGGAATGGGACTAATTGGATAGCTCTTTCAAAGAGCTGGCACCGGCACGATGGGCCAAATGGCCTCCTTCTGTGCTGTAAAATTCTATGAGGAGAAGAAAGATAAGTACTCACCATCCTCTTCCACTTGCTACTGGGCCCTCATCCAAGCCTTCAGTCTGAGGAGTGTCCTGGGAAGCCAGGCTCTTGGGGCCCCCTTGGAGTTGCCAACCCTCCCGGATTGTCTGGGAATTCCCCAGAATTGAGGGTTTTTCTCCCGGGCACTGATCCTGGGAGAGAAGTATTTTGTATTCGTGGTTTGTGGAACTTCGAGCCTGCGCACATCAGCCTCCTCTAGTTATCTCTACTTGCCATTCCCGCCCCGCCCCCATCCCCACCGACGTTCCTGCTGTTTCTCGGTGAGCCTCGAGTACGGTCACATAGTGTTTATGATACTGGACTAGTAATCCAGAGGCCTGGACTAATAATCCAGAGTCATGAGTTCAAATCCTGCCACGGCAGCTGGGGAATTTAAATTCAATTAATTAAATTCAATTCATTAAATAAAATCTGGAATTAAAATACTAGTATCAGTAATGGTGGCCATGAAACTACCGGATTGTCGTAAAAACCCATCTGGTTCACTAATATCCTTTAGGGAAGGAAACCTGCCGTCCTTACCCGGTCTGGCCGATATGTGACTCCAGACCCACAGCAATGTGGTTGACTCTTAATTGCCCTCTGAAATGGCCTAGCAAGCCACTCAATTGTAAAATCTCGCTAAAAAAAGTCATAATAAGAATAAAACCGGACGGACCACCCGGCATCGGACCACTAGGCACCGGACACGACAAAGGCAAACCAAGCCCAGTCGACCCTGCAAAGTCCTCCTCACTAACATCTGGGGACTTGTGCCAAAATTGGGAGAGCTGTCCCACAGACTAGTCAAGCAACAGCCTGACATAGCCATACTCACAGAATCATACCTTTCAGCCAACGTCCCAGACTCTTCCATCACCATCCCTGGGTATGTCCTGTCCCACCGGCAGGACAGACCCACCAGAGGTGGCGGTACAGTGATATACAGTCCAGAGGGAATGGCCCTGGGAGTCCTCAACATTGACTCTGGACCCCATGAAATCTCATGGCATCAGGTCAAACATGGACAAGGAAACCTCTTGCTGATTACCACCTATCGCCCTCCCTCAGCTGATGAATCAGTCCTCCTCCATGTTGAGCACTACTTGGAGGAAGCACTGAGGGTAGCAAAGGCACAGAATGTACTCTGGGTGGGGGACTTCAATGTCCATCACCAAGAGTGGCTCGGTAGCACCACTACAGACCAAGCTGGCCGCGTCCTGAAGGACATAGCTGCCAGACTGGGCCTGCGGCAGGTGGTGAGCGAACCAACACGAGGGAAAAACTACTTGACCTCGTCCTCACCAATCTACCTGTCGCAAATGCATCTGTCCATGACAGTATTGGTAGGAGTGACCACCGCACAGTGCTCGTGGAGACGAAGTCCTGTCTTCGCACTGAGGACACCATCCAACGTGTTGTGTGGCACTACCACCGTGCTAAACGGGATAGATTCAGAACAGATCTAGCAGCTCAAAACTGGGCATCCATGAGGCGCTGTGGGCCATCAGCAGCAGCAGAATTGTATTCCAGCACAATCTGTAACCTCATGGCCCGGCATATTCCTCACTCTACCATTACCAACAAGCCAGGGGATCAACCCTGGTTCAATGAGGAGTGTAGAAGAGCATGCCAGGAGCAGCACCAGGCGTACCTAAAAATGAGGTGCCAACCTGGTGAAGCTACAACTCAGGACTACATGCATGCTAAACAGCGGAAGCAACATGCTATGGACACAGCTAAGCGATTCCACAACCAACGGATCAGATCAAAGCTCTGCAGTCCTGCCACATCCAGTCGTGAATGGTGGTGGACAATTAAACAACTAACTGGAGAAGAAGGATCTGCAAACATCCCCATCCTCAATGATGGCTGAGTCCAGCACGTGAGTGCAAAAGACAAGGCTGAAGCGTTTGCAACCATCTTCAGCCAGAAGTGCTGAGTGGATGATCCATCTTGGCCTCCTCCCGATATCCCCACCATCACAGAAGCCAGTCTTCAGCCAATTCGATTCACTCCACGTGATATCAAGAAACAGCTGAGTGCACTGGATACAGCAAAGGCTATGGGCCCCGACAACACCCCAGCTGTAGTGCTGAAGACTTGTGCTCCAGAACTAGCTGTGCCTCTAGCCAAGCTGTTCCAGTACAGCTACAACACTGGCATCTACCCGACAACGTGGAAAATTGCCCAGGTATGTCCTGTCCACAAAAAGCAGGACAAATCCAATCCGGCCAATTACCGCCCCCTCAGTCTACTCTCAATCATCAGCAAAGTGATGGAAGGTGTCGTCGACAGTGCTATCAAGCAGCACTTACTCACCAATAACCTGCTCACCGATGCTCAGTTTGGGTTCCACCAGGACCACTCGGCTCCAGACCTCAGTACAGCCTTGGTCCAAACACGGACAAAAGAGCTGAATTCCAGAGGTGAGGTGAGAGTAACTGCCCTTGACATCAAGGCAGCATTTGACCGAGTGTGGCACCAAAGAGCCCTGGTAAAATTGAAGTCAATGGGAATCAGGGGGCAAACTCTCCAGTGGCTGGAGTCATACCTAGCACAAATGAAGATGGTAGTGGTTGTTGGAGGCCAATCATCTCAGCCCCAGGGTTCCTCAGGGCAGTGTCCTAGGCCCAACCATCTTCAGCTGCTTCATCAATGACCTTCCCTCCATCATAAGGTCAGAAATGGGGATGTTCGCTGATGACTGCACAGTGTTCAGTTCCATTCGCAACCCCTCAAATAATGAAGCAGTCCGAGCCCGCATGCAGCTAGGCCTGGACAACATCCAGGCTTGGGCTGATAAGTGGCAAGTAACATTCGCGCCAAACAAGTACCAGGCAATGACCATCTCCTAGAAGAGGGAGTCTAACCACCTCCCCTTGACATTCAACGGCATTACCATCGCGGAATCCCCCACCATCAACATCCTGGGGGTCACCATTGACTAGAAACTTAACTGGACCAGCCATATAAATACTGTGGCTACAAGAGCAGGTCAGAGGCTGGGTATTCTGCGGCGAATGACTCACCTCCTGACTCCCCAAAGCCTTTCCACCATCTGCAAGGCACAAGTCAGGAGTGCGATGGAATACTTTCCACTTGCCTGGATGAGTGCAGCTCCAACAACACTCAAGAAGCTCGACACCATCCAGGACAAAGCAGCCCGCTTGATTGGCACCCCATCCACCACCCTAAACATTCACTCCCTTCACCACCGGCGCACAGTGGCTGCAGTGTGTACCATCCACAGGATGCACTGCAGCAACTCGCCAAGGCTTCTTCGACAGCACCTCCCAAACCTCTACCACCTAGAAGGACAAGAGCAGTAGGTACATGGGAACAACACCACCTGCACGTTCCCCTCCAAGTCACACACCATCCTGACTTGAAAATATATCGCCATTCCTTCGTCATCGCTGGGTCAAAATCCTGGAACTCCCTATCTAACAGCACTGTGGGAGAACCTTCACCACACGGACTGCAGCGGTTCAAGAAGGCGGCTCACCACCACCTTCTCAAGGGCAATTAGGGATGGACAATAAATGCCGGCCTCGCCAGCGACGCCCACATCCCATGAACAAATTTTTTAAAAATCCTATCTGGCCATCTCAGCCATTTCCTGCCTCCCAGACGCTGCCAGGAATTCAATCTTAGCCTCCTGAGCTCGCGCATTGGGCGAAGTTACTGAGTGTAGTGGGACCAGCTGACTGTCCAGTGCAGTAAAGTCAGATAGGCATACGGGAAATCCAGTCAGCCCTCATCACAATTTGCTTCTTTTTTGCAATACTTGTGATATGTTTATGGTAATTCACTCAAAAGGATTTCCACCACTTTCTGCTTGCCATAAACTGCTGTGGAAGCTCGAACACTCCTCTGAATTAAGCCTAATATATGGGTTACCCAATGAATTACCTCACTGTAATCTGTTACTATTTCCTTCCACCTTTTCTTGTCTGAAGCCTTGCTGTGCCACACAGGATAGACTGATACTTGCCAATGCCTACTCATAGCAGACTGCTGGAGTGTGGATAAGAACAGGCCAGAGTGACTCTCTGTGAAATTCCTCCTCGCTCCCGAAGAATATGCCAGGCCTCCACTCATTGGCTGTCAGTCCCAGACTTTCACTCATTGGCTGCCAGCACCAGGCCTCCATTCATTAGCTTTCAGCACCAGGACTCCACTCATTGGCTGTCAACACCAGGCCTTCACTCATTGGCTGCCAGCACCAGGACTCCACTCATTGGCTGCCAGCACCAGGCCTCCATTCATTGGCTGCCAGCACCAGGCCTCCATTCATTGGCTTTCAGCACCAGGCCTCCACTCATTGGCTGTCAACACCAGGACTCCACTCATTGGCTGCCAGCACCATACCTCCACTCATTGGCTGTCAACACCATACCTCCACTCATTGGCTGTCAGCACCAGGCCTCCACTCATTGGCTGTCAACACCATACCTCCACTCATTGGCTTTCAGCACCAGACCTCCTCTCATTGGCTTTCCGCACCAGGCCTCCATTCATTGGCTGTCAGTGTCCAACAATTGAGATTGAGAACTTTAGGGTCAATTTTCGGATGGTCGAGCGGGTGAGGTCCTGGCGGGAAGGTTCCTAAAATTGGGGAATCCCGGAGCGGGTCGGGAGCGCGGCTCCAACCCGCCCACTTCCGGGTTCCCCAACGACGCGAATCATTGAGCGCACAGCCCCTGCGTGCGGGACTCCCACCGGCAGTTAAAGCCGGCGGGATGACAGTTTAGATAGTTAGGAAGGTACTTAGGGAGGTTGTTGACAGACCTCATTGGGAAGAGATTTTAGCAGGGATGTGATTTTGGACTCTCCTCAGCGTGTTTCCCGTGCTGTGGGAAACACTCCCTGTTGTTGCAGACGTGTTTCAGTCAGCAGCCATTGGGAGATGCAGAGGATTCCTTGACAGTTGGGGGGAATACCTCATTCATTGCAGCAGGGCACTCTGTCACCTCAGACAAAGTTTTGCCTGCCGCACCGTTGTCTCCACACTCAAAATTATTACATCATACCCTAAACTCCGCTGTCCAAACACATTTACCTACTTTGCGGACCCCCTCACACTCACATCGTCAGGATGGGGTGGGGGCGTTCCTTAGCTGCATTCATCACTCCATTGGAGGACGAGCAACATCACCAGCCTCGCCAGGCACGCCGTCCACCTCCGCCACGTGGAGCTACACAACACAGTGCTGCGCAACAGGTACCTGCACAAAGTAGTCGTGCAACTACACATACACCCACTGTAGGGTGACCCAATGGGTGGCATCAAGGGTGTTCATGGAGAACCTCATGAAAGGGCCTTATTGCACAAGCCAGTCAAGAATGGCCAAGGCGTGGCAGTAATGGTGACAATATAATATGTAATGTGAGTTGATCAGAAATCAAATATAAGTAAAAACCATGACAAACCCTCAAACACCCTTGTGCATCCCCTTCATGCTCACGACACGTTTGCCTTACGCTTCCTACTACACATACGTGATGCATGCCCTGCGGCTGCAGGTTGGGTAAGGCTGACTGTGAAAGAGATGCATGAGAGGGTGAGTGTGAGATAGAGCCATGAGATTGTATGAGGATTGGGTTGAGTGGTAGTGGTGGGATGAGTACTGGGGAGGTGAGGAAGTGCAAGTAAGTTGAGGATGAGCTTTGAGTGGGTGTGAGGAGTGATGTGATAGAGTAGTGTTGGCAGTGCAGAAGGAGATGTGGGGTGGGGGCGGTGATGTGGCAGACGGAGTGTAGGGGAATGAGTAAGTGTACTCACTTTGGCTGACCTCGTTAGGTCATTGAAGCGCCTCCTGCACTGTATGCAGGTGGTGCTGGTGCTGCTGGTGACCTCCTCTGCCACCTCGAGCCAGGCCTTTATGGTGGCAGATGCAGGCCACTTCCTCCCATCCGCCGGGTGGAAGATCTCCCTCCTCCTCCTCCTCCTCCTCACCCCATCCAGTAAGAGCTGGAGTGAGGCATCATTAAACCTGGGAGCAGCCTTCCCCCTGGGCTGCTCCATGCTGTAATTTTGGCTCCTTTCTGCAGCATCAGTCAGTGGAGGACTGCCCCTTTAAATAGGGCTCCTCCAGCTGACAGGCTATGATGCGGGTACGCAGTCCGCCCGCTGCGCAGCTTTCCAGCGCGAAACCCGGAAGCCAAGGTTAGTGGCTTCAGTTTGCTTACGACCGGGTGGGGAACCCACCGATTTCACTGGGCGAGTTACCCAAGCGCCCAGTCGACCCCCCGCTGCCAAACCGCCTCCCTCCAAATATTGGGCCCTTAGTGTGTGGCAAATCACAAATCAGCCTCCCATCACCATGTGATGCAGCATATTAGAGCACCAATAATCTATGTCACTGTGCAGCCCCCCGATAATGATTTTCCTCCTACTCTTGGTTTTCTTCCTTAACCCTCCTATCCAAAAAGCAGTGATTCATACTGGGGTCCTAATATGATGCCAAACCATTTCTGTCAAATTGTGCATCCAGTTCCTTAAAAAAATTGTGTCCTATGGTATAATTATCTTGCGTCATCTTAGGAATACCAGAGTACTGAAACATTTAACTAAGCTAAATGCAATGACATTTGCAAACCGTGGGCAAATGTCACATGATCGACTGTCATGTGATCACACCTCCAGGAATAAGTCTGACCAGAATTGGCAAACCCAGGCCCCCTTCCTCTTGATGCCCCGTAGACGTAACTTAGGGAAACAAAAGCACTGAGCTCAGCTCTGCTCCC
Organism: Heptranchias perlo; assembly: GCF_035084215.1. NCBI lineage: Eukaryota > Metazoa > Chordata > Chondrichthyes > Hexanchiformes > Hexanchidae > Heptranchias > Heptranchias perlo. The sequence continues at coordinate 12,797,505 of NC_090336.1, read as the reverse complement.
ACCTGTAACCCTGGTGTATAAAGGGGGAAGATCCCGGCAAAATGGGTCCCAACTCCCCCTGTGGCCAAGGACTGGATGTTGCCCGGGGGGTAAAGTCAAGAATATTGACTCCATGGCTCCAGCAAATACAGCACTCCCTCAGTACTGCACTGATGTCTTAACCAAGATTATAACTGAATAGTTTGATTTTTTGGAGTGTGGGGGAGGGGGGAGGAGAGTGAATTATCTGATCAACATCTGACAGTGCTGGAGATTGTGAACCGAACTTTAAAAATGTTACATTACACGGAGGGTGAAATTTATTCTCATTGAGGTGAAGGAATGAGGTCAGATTTAGTGCTTGCCAGATGCAAGCAAGAATAGAGGTCTCACTATTCTGTCCCAGCGGTGTGATTTAACTCCAACTTCAGATGGCTACCCTTTCTGACCGCACCCTTCTTTAGCTGTCACTCTGAATTTACAGCAGGTTTGTGCCTAGGTAGGTTTGGGCAGGTTTGATTTGTACCACTTTGACACACATGAGATATAACCAGCGAGTAGTAGGCAGTGCTGGCCATACTGTACATGTTCTGAGCTTCTCCCTGCATGGCACTGCCAGTGTTAACTGGAATCTTTCTCAACAGGCAGTTGCTGAAGAGTGAGCTGGGTCCGTTCATCACTGACTATTTCCAGGTAAATACCTCAAATATATTGTGTTGAAGATTTACAGGTATATCTGTATACCTCCCTAAAGCCAACTATATGTTAACTATTTCAACCACTCAATTAGATTCCAGCTTATAACCCACTTCCAGGTATCCTTCATCCTATGTATAAACCAACCGAACCCCTCAATTCGTTAGTTTGTGTGTAATACTCATTGTTACATGTTGTTCTGAAGTGTTGGTTTGCAGATGTGTGCAGTGCTGAAAGGTCAGAGTGAGTGCCGACAATTACAGAGTTAATAACTGGGGTCATCCACCATCCAGCTGTGTGACAACTGAATTTACAATGGAGAACAAGGAAATGGCAGAGCAATTAAATAAATACTTTGGTTCTGTCTTCACGGAAGAGGACACAAATAACTTCCCAGAAATGCTAGGGAACCAAGGGACTAGTGAGAAGGAGGAATTAAAGGAAATTAGTATTAGTAAAAAAAATAGTGCTGGAGAAATTAATGGGAGTGAAAGCCGATAAATCCCCAGGACCTGATAATCTGCATCCCAGAGAACTAAAAGAGGTAGCCATGGAAATAGTTGATGCATTAGTTGTCATCTTCCAAAATTCTATAGATTATGGAACAGTTCCTGCAGATTGGAGGGTGGCAAATGTAACCCCACTATTTTAAAAAAGGAGGGAGAGAGAAAACAGGGAACTGCAGACCAGTTAGCCTAACATCAGTAGCAGGGAAAATGCTAGAATCTATTATAAAGGATGTGATAACAGGACACTTAGAAAATATCAACAGGATTAGACAAAGTCAACATGGATTTATGAAAGGGAAATCATGTTTGACAAATCTACTGGAGTTTTTTGAGGATAAAACTAGTAGAATAGATAAGGGAGAACCAGTGGATGTGGTGTATTTGGATTTTCAGAAGGCCTTTGCTAAAGTCCCACATAAGAGGTTAGTGTGCAAAATTAAAGCACATGGATTGGGGGTAATATACTGGCATGGATTGAAAATTGGTTAACAGACAGGAAACAGAGAGTAGGAATAAATGGGTCTTTTTTGGGGTGGCAGGCAGTGACTAGTGGGGTACCACAGGGATCAGTGCTTGGGCCCCAGCTATTCACAATATAGATCAATGATATGGGTGAGGGAACCAAATGTAATGTTTCCAAGTTTGCTGACATCACAAAACTAGGTGGGATTGTGAGTTGTGAGGAAAATGCAAAGAGGCTTCCAGGCGATTTAGACAAGTTGAGTGAGTGGGCAAATACATGGCAGATGCAGTATAATGTGAATAAATGTGAAGTTATCCACTTCGGAAGGAAAAACAGAAATGTTGATAGATTGGGGAATGTTGATGTACAAAGGGACCTGGGTGTCCTTGTACACCATTCACTGAAAGCAAACATGCAGGTGCAGCAAGCAGTTAGGAAGGCAAATGGTATGTTGGCCTTCATTGCAAGAGGATTTGAGTACAGGAGCAAGGATGTCTTACTACAGTTATACAGGGCCTTGGTGAGACCACACCTGGAGTATTGTGTGCTGTTTTGGTCTCCTGGCCTAAGAAAGGATGTGCTTGCCATAGAGGGAGTGCAGTAAAGGTTCACCAGTCTGATTCCTGGGATGGCAGGACTGTCGTATGAGGAGAGATTGGGTCGACTCGACCTGTATTCACTTGAGTTTAGAACAATGAGATGGGATCTCATTGAAACATATAAAATTCTGACAGGGCTAGACAGACTGGATGCAGGAAGTATGTTTCCCTTGGCTGGGGTGTCCAGAACGAGGGGTCACAGTCTCAGGATACGGGGTAGGACATATAGGACTGAGATGAGGAGAAATTTCTTCACTCAGAGGGTGGTGAACCTGTGGAATTCTCTACCACAGAAGGCTGTGGAGGCCAAGTCACTGAATATATTTAAGAAGGAGCTAGATAGATTTCTAGACACAAAAGGCATCAAGGGGTATGGGGAGAGAGCGGGAATATGGTATTGAGATAGAGGATCAGCCAGGATCATACTGAATGGCGGAGCAATCTCGAAGGGCTGAATGGCCTGCTCCTGGTCCTAGTTTCTATGTTTCCATGTTTCTATATCTCATTGCACACCGTATTCCCAAGAAACGAAATCAAATACCTCAAGTGTTTCCAAATATTCGAGACTCCTTTCTAAATCATCTTGAAGCAAGATACGATCTTCCTGGGCTGGGAGAATAAGCACTGGACGCAAGGCAGCCCTGAAAGCCTGAGAAGGATGACTTGATCTGATTCACTCCCTCATTGAGTCACCAAGAGATCTGTCTCTGCTGCTCTGGCACAATAATAAAAAAAGAAAGTCTTGCATTTATATCGCACCTTTCACGACCTCAGGAAGTCCTAAAGTGCTTTACGGCCAATGAACTACTTTTGAAGTGTAGTCACTGTTGTAATGTAGGAAATGCGGTAACCAATTAGCACACAGCAAGGTCCCACAAAGAGCAATGTGATGATGACCAGATGTTGGTTGAGGGATAAATATTGGCCAAGACACCAGGGAGAATTCCGCTGTTCTTCAAAATAGCATCATGGGATCTTTTACATCCACCTGGGAGGGCTGACGGGACCCCAGTTTAACATCTCATCTGAGAGACACACCTCTGACAGTGTAGCACTCCCTCAGTACTGCACTGAAGTTTCAGTCTAGATTAAGTGTAAAAGGCTCTGGAGTGGGACTTGAACCCACAATCTGCTGAGTCAGAGGTAAGAGTGTTACCCACTGAGCCACAGCTGACTCTGACAATGACTCTGGCTTGGTTAAGTGGGTGAGACCTGATAGTGGAAGTGTACCAGGTCCTGTGGTGAATGAGCAGCTTTGTCTCATTGCAAGTGCGCTCTGTCCTGCTGCAGTGGTGTTGACTGCAGTAGGTGATGCTTGACATCAGGGGACCCAGTTAGGAAGGAAGTGGACAAATTGATTTGAGGAAGAGCGAGTCTTAACTTCACTAAAAAAAGGATAAAGACCCTGCTCTGGAAATTAATTGTCACCTTGGAAATCTGCAACACTGTACAGTTCGATTCACAGTACAGATGGCATTGTACACAAGACAAATAATGATTGTTATTGACCCCGCTCTTTATTACATGGAGGATGTTTGTATCTTACCATCGCCGATTGGTGAAAGCAGTATTGGTTTTAATATTTATTTATTTTCTTGCTAAGTTACTCTTCCAGTCTTTTGCCCCTTTCCGCCTCAAGGTATTGGCTTGTTGCCAGGGTACGGTCTGATGGGTGCTGGGCACCCTCTGGTACCTCACCCAAGGAGGCCCAAGGCTCTTCTGAAATTGGGCATTGGGCCTCAGGCCTCACTAGTGCTTCGCCGGTGATTTGTGGACAGTAACCAGGTGTCTGGAGGCAGATCGCCGTTTTGATGATGGAAGTTGGGCTGGCTGCCTTGCCTCAGGTATCTCCTGGGATGGGGTGGGGGTGGGGGTGGAGAATGGGAGGCGGGGGTGCGGGAGGATGATGCTGGGGAGAATGCAGGCTGGCAGCGGCCTTCATGAGTGCTGTGGGGCCGGGAGAAGCAATCCTGACCCTCCCCAGCTCCACATAAAGGTAATTTTTAAAAAAATGACTTACCTTTTTTGATGATAGCCTCCCATGGTCCCTTTAAGGACTGCTGGTTAAGCCACATAAGAAGCCAAAAATCTAAGCAGAGCACACTGAACGCCCACCAGTTTCATGGAAAGGTCCTTAAGCAGGTGTTAGACCTCTCATTAACATATTTCATGGGGCCTAACACCTGTTTGAATATCATCGGAGGCTAATATTGCGCTGGACTTAGCCCCGTGATGTTGGTCCTTTTTACCCCTGTTTTCTGCCCATTCCTCCCCCCACGTACCAGAGGTGAGTAGACGGTGTTTTTTTTGAGTCTTAATCATAAACATTTCAGTGCTCGGAATTATATAGCAATTACAACACGGAATCAGGCCGTTCGGCCCAACCAGTCAATGTTGGTGTTTATCCTCCACATGAGCAGCTGTCCTAATCCCATGTGCCTGCTCTGTTCCTGTATCCCTTAATCCCCTTTTCCTTCAGCCACCTATCTAACCTATTCCTAAATGTTGACATGGTCTTTGTTTCACTCACTATCTCCAGTAGTACATTCCACAGCCTGACAACCCTCTGTGTAAAAAAGCTTCTCCTGCTTTCTGCCTTAAATCTTATATATTTAATCTTATATCTATGACCCCCGCCCTTGTTCTAGACCCTTCAATCATTGGAGACAGTCTGTTTCTATCCAATCTGTCCCGTCCCTTCATAATTTTAAACACTTCTATCAAATTGTCCCTTAACCTTCTCCGTTCTAATGAAAACAGCCCCAGTTTCTCGAGTGCAATGAACTTGTGAAGTCTCGAAAGCATTCGGAAGAAAGCTCTGGGCCCAACCTTTCAACAGGAGAGAAAAACAGTGAAATACCATCACTGCGAGTCACAAATCTGCCGGGCACAATATGTTCCGACTTGGCAAGCTGCACAAGCCAATTAAAGAGAGTCGTTTAGCGTTTACTTTTTCCCCTGGTTAAGAAAAGCGACTGCTGTGTTTTGATAATGGATTGCATGCCTGTTATCAGGATGTAATGAGACCAAAGTGCACTGATGATAAGATGATAGGACTGAACCTCAGAAATAACAGATCCAAGGCCAGGCTTAACCCACTCCTGTGGGCTAAATGCCATGTCTTTCTGACCCTAGATCAGTGGTGCGAGGAGGAGCAGAGTGTATCACTTTACTACGGAGCTCGTATAAATCCATTGCGTTGAGACATTGTCCCTTACTTTGATTTTATAGGCTAGATGCTACTGTTGGCAAAAATATCAGATGAGCAGTTAACACGTTTGCACGACATTGTTCTCTCTGCCATGTTAATGGAGGTGAGGATGGAGGGCGGGGGTGGGGGGTGCCTTTCTGAGTAGTGGAGCGGAGCTGCTGATCAACCGCCCCCCTCCCAGCGGCTGAGAGGCCGGAGCCCGTTTCTAGGCCTGGGCCTTGTTAAAGTAGAATCGGCGATCTGCCTGCCCCCAACGGGAGTCAGCGGACTCGGGCCGGTATCTGATATTATTGTAGTATCAGGTCCGACCGACCAGCAGCAAGGTAAGCCCGGGGGCGGGGGGGGGGGGAGTGGGAGTATGGTCGCGATCGTGGAAGGTGGGGGAGCCCGAGGCGGCAGGGCTCCAGATTATTTTTGTGGGGCCTGGAGGAGCACTCCCACTCCTACAAAAATAATGTGAAACTTATCGTTCCAGGGCCTCTTCAGCTCCATCGCCAGTAAAACTGGTCAGAGACTCCGATTAGCACATTAAAAGAGGCCGACCATCCGAAACAGGCAGGTGCTTCGGCCGCCCGGCAATAGGCTCATGTCAAAATAGTGCTGGCCACAGCCCCAGCATTAACATGGTGGGAAGTCTACCAACGCCATTTTGAGGCCAGTACCATCCCGTTAACACTGATTTACACAAGTTAAAATTCGCCCCACCAAGTGATACGACAATGCTGCCAGTCATAACTGTGTCAGGCACAAAATGTTCAATCCCATTGACCTGTTTAACTTGGCATCTTGGTCTTTTCCTCTCCCCAAAGACGCATCCCGTGTTTCACACTGAATCACCAGGGACCAGACACGTCCCGTGTTTCATACTGAATTACCAGGGACCGGACACGTCCCGTGTTTCACACTGAATCACCAGGGACCAGACACGTCCCGTGTTTCACACTGAATCACCAGGGACCAGACACGTTCTGTGTTTCACACTGAATCACCAGGGACCAGACACGTCCCGTGTTTCACACTGAATCACCAGGGACCAGACACGTCCCGTGTTTCATACTGAATTACCAGGGACCAGACACGTCCCGTGTTTCACACTGAATCACCAGGGACCAGACACGTCCCGTGTTTCACACTGAATCACCAGGGACCAGACACGTCCTGTGTTTCACACTGAATCACCAGGGACCAGACACGTCCCGTGTTTCATACTAAATTACCAGGGACCGGACACGTCCCGTGTTTCACACTGAATCACCAGGGACCAGACACGTCCCGTGTTTCACACTGAATCACCAGGGACCAGACACGTCCCACGTTTCACACTGAATTACCAGGGACCAGACACGTCCCGTGTTTCGCACTGAATCACCAGGGACCAGACACGTCCCGCATTTCACACTGAATCACCAGGGACCAGACACGTCCCGTGTTTCACACTGAATCACCAGGGACCAGACACGTCCCGTGTTTCACACTGAATCACCAGGGACCAGACACATCGCGTGTTTCACACTGAATCACCAGGGACCAGACACGTCCCGTGTTTCACACTGAATCACCAGGGACCAGACACGTCCCGTGTTTCACACTGAATCACCAGGGACCAGACACATCGCGTGTTTCACACTGAATCACCAGGGACCAGACACGTCCCGTATTTCACACTGAATCACCAGGGACCAGGCACGTCCCGTGTTTCACACTGAATTACCAGTGACCAGACACGTCCCGTATTTCACACTGAATCACCAGGGACCAGACACGTCCCGTGTTTCACACTGAATCACCAGGGACCAGACACGTCCCGTGTTTCACACTGAATCACCAGGGACCAGACACGTCCCGTGTTTCACACTGAATCACCAGGGACCAGACACGTCCCGTGTTTCACACTGAATCACCAGGGACCAGACATGTCCCGTGTTTCGCACTGAATCACCAGGGACCAGACACGTCCCGTGTTTCACACTGAATCACCAGGGACCAGACACGTCCCGTGTTTTGCACTGAATCACCAGGGACCAGACACGTCCCGTGTTTCAAACTGAATCACCAGGGACCAGACAAGTCCCGTGTTTCACAATGAATCACCAGAGACCAGACACGTCCCGTGTTTCACACTGAATTACCAGGGACCAGACACGTCCCGCGTTTCACACTGAATCACCAGGGACCAGACACGTCCCGTGTTTCACACTGAATCACCAGGGACCAGACACGTCCCGTGTTTCACACTGAATCACCAGGGACCAGACACGTCCCGTGTTTCACACTGAATCACCAGGGACCAGACACGTCCCGTGTTTCACACTGAATCACCAGGGACCAGACACGTCCCACGTTTCACACTGAATTACCAGGGACCAGACACGTCCCGTGTTTCGCACTGAATCACCAGGGACCAGACACGTCCCGCATTTCACACTGAATCACCAGGGACCAGACACGTCCCGTGTTTCACACTGAATCACCAGGGACCAGACACGTCCCGTGTTTCACACTGAATCACCAGGGACCAGACACATCGCGTGTTTCACACTGAATCACCAGGGACCAGACACGTCCCGTGTTTCACACTGAATCACCAGGGACCAGACACGTCCCGTGTTTCACACTGAATCACCAGGGACCAGACACATCGCGTGTTTCACACTGAATCACCAGGGACCAGACACGTCCCGTATTTCACACTGAATCACCAGGGACCAGGCACGTCCCGTGTTTCACACTGAATTACCAGTGACCAGACACGTCCCGTATTTCACACTGAATCACCAGGGACCAGACACGTCCCGTGTTTCACACTGAATCACCAGGGACCAGACACGTCCCGTGTTTCACACTGAATCACCAGGGACCAGACACGTCCCGTGTTTCACACTGAATCACCAGGGACCAGACACGTCCCGTGTTTCACACTGAATCACCAGGGACCAGACATGTCCCGTGTTTCAAACTGAATCACCAGGGACCAGACACGTCCCGTGTTTCACACTGAATCACCAGGGACCAGACACGTCCCGTGTTTCACACTGAATCACCAGGGACCAGACACGTCCCGTGTTTCACACTGAATCACCAGGGACCAGACACGTCCCGTGTTTTGCACTGAATCACCAGGGACCAGACACGTCCCGTGTTTCAAACTGAATCACCAGGGACCAGACAAGTCCCGTGTTTCACAATGAATCACCAGAGACCAGACACGTCCCGTGTTTCACACTGAATTACCAGGGACCAGACACGTCCCGCGTTTCACACTGAATCACCAGGGACCAGACACGTCCCGTGTTTCACACTGAATCACCAGGGACCAGACACGTCCCGTGTTTCACACTGAATCACCAGGGAGCAGACACGTCCCGTGTTTCACACTGAATCACCAGGGACCAGACACGTCCCGTGTTTCACACTGAATCACCATGGATCAGACACGTCCCGCATTTCGCACTGAATCACCAGGGACCAGACACGTCCCGCGTTTCAGACTGAATCACCAGACACCAGACACGTCCTGTGTTTCACACTGAATCACCAGGGACCAGACACGTCCCGTGTTTCACACTGAATCACCAGGGACCAGAGACGTCCCGTGTTTCACACTGAATCACCAGGCACCAGACACGTCCTGCGTTTCACACTGAATCACCAGGGACCAGAGACGTCCCGTGTTTCACACTGAATCACCAGGGACCAGACACGTCCCGTGTTTCACATTGAATCACAAGAGACCAGACACGTCCCGTGTTTCACATTGAATAACCAGGGACCAGACACGTCCTGTGTTTCAGACTGAATCACCAGGGACCAGACACGTCCCGTGTTTCACACTGAATCACCAGGGACCAGACACGTCCCGTGTTTCACACTGAATCACCAGGGACCAGACACGTCCCGAGTTTCACACTGAATCACCAGGGACCAGACACGTCCCGTGTTTCACACTGAATCACCAGGGACCAGACACGTCCCGTGTTTCACACTGAATCACCAGGGACAAGACACGTCCCGCGTTTCACATTGAATAACCAGGGACCAGACACGTCCCGTGTTTCACACTGAATCACCAGGGATCAGACACGTCCCGTGTTTCACACTGAATCATCAGGGACCAGACACGTCCTGCGTTTCACACTGAATCACCAGAGACCAGACACGTCCCGTGTTTCACATTGAATAACCAGGGACCAGACACGTCCCGCATTTCGCACTGAATCACCAGGGACCAGACACGTCCAGTGTTTCACATTGAATCACCAGGGATCAGACACGTCCCGTGTTTCACATTGAATAACCAGGGACCAGACACGTCCCACGTTTCACACTGAATCACCAGGGACCAGACACGTCCCGTGTTTCACATTGAATCACCAGGGACCAGACACGTCCCGTGTTTCACACTGAATCACCAGGGACCAGACACGTCCTGCGTTTCGCACTGAATCACCAGGGACCAGACACGTCCCGCGTTTCACACTGAATAACCAGGGACCAGACACGTCCCGCGTTTCACACTGAATCACCAGGGACCAGACACGTCCCGCGTTTCACACTGAATCACCAGGGACCAGACACGTCCTGCGTTTCACACTGAATCACAAGAGACCAGACACGTCCCGTGTTTCACATTGAATAACCAGGGACCAGACACGTCCCGCGTTTCACACTGAATCACCAGGGACCAGACACGTCCCGCGTTTCACACTGAATCACCAGGGACCAGACACATCCCGTGTTTCACACTGAATCACCAGGGACCAGACACGTCCCACGTTTCACACTGAATCACCAGGGACCAGACACGTCCCACGTTTCACACTGAATCACCAGGGACCAGACACGTCCCGTGTTTCACACTGAATCACCAGGGACCAGACACGTCCCGTGTTTCACACTGAATCACCAGGGACCAGACACGTCCCGTGTTTCACACTGAATCACCAGAGACCAGACACGTCCCGTGTTTCACACTGAAACACCAGGGACCAGACACGTCCCGTGTTTCACACTGAATCACCAGGGACCAGACACGTCCCGCGTTTCACACTGAATCACCAGGGACCAGACACGTCCCATGTTTCACACTGAATCACCATGGATCAGACACGTCCCGCGTTTCACACTGAATCACCAGGGACCAGAGACGTCCCGTGTTTCACACTGAATCACCAGGGACCAGACACGTCCCATGTTTCACACTGAATCACCAGGGACCAGACACATCCCGTGTTTCACACTGAATCACCAGGGACCAGACACATCCCGTGTTTCACACTGAATCACCAGGGACCGGACACGTTCCGTGTTTCACATTGAATCACCAGGGACCAGACACGTCCCGTGTTTCACATTGAATCACCAGGGACCAGACACGTCCCGTGTTTCACACTGAATCACCAGGGACCAGACACGTCCCGTGTTTCACACTGAATCACCAGGGACCAGACACGTCCCGTGTTTCACATTGAATCACCAGGGACCAGACACGTCCCGTGTTTCACACTGAATCACCAGGGACCAGACACGTCCCGTGTTTCACACTGAATCACCAGGGACCAGACACATCCCGTGTTTCACACTGAATCACCAGGGACCAGACACGTCCCGCGTTTCACACTGAATCACCAGGGACCAGACACATCCCGTGTTTCACACTGAATCACCAGGGACCGGACACGTTCCGTGTTTCACATTGAATCACCAGGGACCAGACACGTCCCGTGTTTCACATTGAATCACCAGGGACCAGACACGTCCCGTGTTTCACACTGAATCCCCGGGCTTTTACGCGCAGGCCTCCGTTTAAAATGGCAGTCGGGTCCCGATGACATCATCAGAGCCTGACCTGCGTAGTTAACGACAGGCTCTGCTGGTTTACAGCAGGTGTCCCTCTCACCTGCTCACAGGAGCAGGTTAAGATTGGGACCTGTGGGAAGTCAGCAGGATCGGCGCAGATATGTCCCACGGGCCATTTTAACTGCCAGAATCCGCTAGACAGACAGGGTTAAAATTGGCCTTCAAGTACCTTGCACCAAGGGGAAAAAATATAAAGCAATGGAAGGAAAAGATATCTTTAAAAAATCACAGTGGGAGCTTTTGGTTGGACGCAAAACATAGACACTCGATGATGATGTGACCTTTTAACTGAGCCATACAAACAGTTTGGTTTACTTGGTTCTTTGTCCTGTTACTCGATCAAGCACAGTACAGTCATTGTTTCTTCTGTTCAGTTTGTGGACTCTTTCTGAACAAACTAGACATTTCAGGCTCCTCATAATGTGCCCTGATTGTAGTCTTTACGCTTGGCAGCACAAACTCCCGACAGTGAGATAAATAACCCCACGCAAATGGTTTGAGTCCTGCAGCTTCCAGCACTGGATGTGACCAGCCTGACTATTGGGAAATGACAGTGGTCAGAATGCAGCCTGAGAGAATGATTATTAGATTAGTAATCTTAAATTCTTTCTATTCTTAAATTTGGCTAGTTTATCTCGTATCTCCTTTCTTTCCATCTTAACTGTTGTAATTTCCCTCTTGACTCCTTTTACCTGTTGTCATTTCTCTCTGTTAGCCCCAGGTGAAAACTGGGGCAAAGTATCTCTCCAGAATCCCTGCCACTTCTGTATCATCTCCTGTGAGTTTATCCTGCTCATTTCTTAATGGCCCTATCCCTATCTTAATTCTCCTTTTGTTACTTATACGCCTATAGAATACTTTACTATTTGTTTTTTTTAATATTGTTTGATATTTTCATTTAATATTTCCTCTTTTCCTTCCTAATTGTCTTTTTAGCCCCTTTCCTAAACTCATCATATTCTCTTTTATCATCCTCTTATTTGCGAATGGCCTTTTCTTTAGATTCTATTGTATCCTCACCTCTTTATTTATCCGCGGCACCTCATTCTTGACTAGTTTGTTCTTATTTTTTATTTATTTTTTTGATCTCTCCTTTAAATATTTCCCACTGTTGTCTATCTCTTTGTCTGTCAGTAGTTTTCTCCGATTTATCTTCCTGAGCTCCATCCGCATTCTCTCATAGCTGGCCTTTTTCCAATCTATACTTTGGTCTTTGTACTATCTATATCTCACTCAATCTTATCTTAAACTTTATTATATTGTGATCACTACTCCTTAGATATTCTCCCACACTTACTTCCTCCCTTTTTACATATTGGATCAGAAAGGAGTCTTGTACACACTGTAAACACTCTATCACCATCTCCCCTTTCACTCCCTCTCCCGGCCAGTTTACTTCAGGGTATGATTATGATTCCATGTTGTTTTGCTCATTTCATATATTTGCCTACATATTTCTCCCTCCACTTCCTTATATGGTGGTCTGTAGTACACCCCTGATCTTGTGACCAATCTCTAACTGACGGGAAGCCGTTTAAACACAGAGGTCAGGCGGTAACAGCATCCACCAGACTTTCCTCGCAAAAAAAAGCCGGCACAGTAAGTGGCGAATAAATTCACCCCCTCTGTTATACACCAACTTATTGGGGTCTCTGACTCACCCACCCTCCAAGATCTCTGCGCTCCTCCAATTCTGGCCTCTTGCACGATTTTCTTCGCTCCACCATTGGCGGCCGTGCCTTCAGCTGCCTCGACTCTAAGCTCTGGAATTCCCTCCCTAAACTTCTCCACCTCTCTAACTCTTTCACCTCCTTTAAGATGCTCCTTAAAACCTATCCCTTTAACCAAGCTTCTAACCTGTCCTAATATCTCCTTATGTAGCTCGGTGTCAAATTTTGTTGATAACACTTCTGTCAAGGGCCTTGGGACGTTTTACTACGTTAAAGGCGCTATATAAATGCAAGTTGTTGTTGTTATAGAAAGAAAGAAAGACTTAAATTTATATAGGGCCTTTCACAACCTCAAGATGTCCCAAAGTGCTTTACAACCAATGAAGTACTTTTGAAGTGTAGTCACTGTTGTAATGTAGGAAATATGGCCGCCAATCTGCGCACAGCAAGGTCCCACAAACGGCAATGAGATAAATGACCAGATAATCTGTTTTATTGCTGTTGGTTGAGGGATAAATATTGGCCAGGACACCGGGGCGAACTCCCCTGCTCTTCTTCAAATAGTGCCGTGGGATGCACAATTTTGCAGATATGAAGCCATAAAATGTTTTATCTGGTAGAAGACATTCCCTTTAATTTTCAGATGTTCTCTACTATCTTTATTTTTTTCTTTGGCAGAATCACCTTCTTTCAAAAGGTTTGATCTTGATGGAAGAAAAGGTGCGAATCTGTGAAGGTTGGTATGATGTCACTTGAGGTTTTAGTTCTGAGGATTAAGTACCTTTCCATAGTTCCAGGGCTGGATGAATTGGATTTGGTCTTGATACAGTCTGCTCCTTTTAATTCAAAGTTGCTTAATTCAAAACAACGGAGAATCCAATTTTTTTAAAGTCCCACTTTGCTGTACTCTCTACGTTGCTTAATTCAAATTATTGGCTAATTCAATTTTTTTAGTGCAAAAAATAAATTTGAATAATCAGGAGTGGCCTGTATCCAGTTCAGTTCAGTCTAAATGAAGCAACACAAGGTTACAATCATTCATATTACTCTATCTGATAAACAACACTCAGTGGGAACTCAGCAGTTAAGTGCACATGTCCCAGCGTAAAATGAAATTTCTAAATGTTTAAAGTATCTGTGAACGGCGTATACTGTTCAATGTACAATAACTAGCTGCTGTTGCATCTAACAATGTGTTCTGTCTGCTGGCACTTTAAGCATTTGGAAAGCTAATATTAAACAGGTGCATGTTTAAAGTACTGGTCAGCGGAGTGCATGTGGAATGCAACACAAGCTGGTTACCACACTCAACAACACAGGCCCTACTCTCAGGTAGGGCACCAATTCTTCAACTAGCTTCACCAGTCAGTCAGGCAGGCAGCTTGGGGAGAGACAGAGCAGAGGGATTCGGGCAGATGACTCAGGGAGAGACAGAGCAGAGGGATTCGGGCAGATGGATCAGGGAGAGACAGAGCAGAGGGATTCGGGCAGATGGATCAGAGAGAGACAGAGCAGTGGGATTCGGGCAGATGGCTCAGGGAGAGACAGAGCAGAGGGATTCGGGCAGATGGATCAGGGAGAGACAGAGCAGAGGGATTCGGGCAGATGACTCAGGGAGAGACAGAGCAGAGGGATTCGGGCAGATGACTCAGGGAGAGACAGAGCAGTGGGATTCGGGCAGATGACTCAGGGAGAGACAGAGCAGTGGGATTCGGGCAGATGGATCAGGGAGAGACAGAGCAGAGGGATTCGGGCAGATGACTCAGGGAGAGACAGAGCAGAGGGATTTGGGCAGATGACTCAGGGAGAGACAGAGCAGAGGGATTCGGGCAGATGGATCAGGGAGAGACAGAGCAGAGGGATTCGGGCAGATGGATCAGGGAGAGACAGAGCAGATGGATTCGGGCACATGGATCAGGGAGAGACAGAGCAGTGGGATTCGGGCAGATGGCTCAGGGAGAGACAGAGCAGTGGGATTCGGGCAGATGGATCAGGGAGAGACAGAGCAGAGGGATTCGGGCAGATGACTCAGGGAGAGACAGAGCAGTGGGATTCGGGCAGATGGATCAGGGAGAGACAGAGCAGTGGGATTCGGGCAGATGGATCAGGGAGAGACAGAGCAGAGGGATTCGGGCAGATGACTCAGGGAGAGACAGAGCAGAGGGATTTGGGCAGATGACTCAGGGAGAGACAGAGCAGATGGATTCGGGCAGATGGATCAGGGAGAGACAGAGCAGTGGGATTCGGGCAGATGGCTCAGGGAGAGACAGAGCAGTGGGATTCGGGCAGATGGATCAGGGAGAGACAGAGCAGAGGGATTCGGGCAGATGGATCAGGGAGAGACAGAGCAGAGGGATTCGGGCAGATGACTCAGGGAGACACAGAGCAGAGGGATTTGGGCAGATGACTCAGGGAGAGACAAAGCAGAGGGATTCGGGCAGATGGATCAGGGAGAGACAGAGCAGAGGGATTCGGGCAGATGTATCAGGGAGAGACAGAGCAGATGGATTCGGGCAGATGGATCAGGGAGAGACAGAGCAGTGGGATTCGGGCAGATGGATCAGGGAGAGACAGAGCAGAGGGATTCGGGCAGATGACTCAGGGAGAGACAGAGCAGAGGGATTCGGGCAGATGGATCAGGGAGAGACAGAGCAGTGGGATTCGGGCAGATGACTCAGGGAGAGACAGAGCAGAGGGATTCGGGCAGATGGATCAGGGAGAGATAGAGCAGTGGGATTCGGGCAGATGGATCAGGGAGAGACAGAGCAGAGGGATTCGGGCAGATGGCTCAGGGAGAGACAGAGTAGTGGAATTCAGGCAGGCAGCTTGCCAGAGTCAGAGCACTGGGACCCAGACTGCAAACAACTCTGAGCTTCAGTTATAAGATGCCAGGCTTTGCTTTGCGTGCACAGAGAGGGCGAGCTGTCAAATGCTTTCCAGAGGGGCAACATTAGACTGTGATTAGAGATGCAGTACAGCTTATGTACTCAATACAACCCAACCCCATTCTAATCATTGTGATCATTATAATCGCTGGGTAGCAGATTTGGAAAGGACTGACTGATCATTACAATCAAATGATAACTGTGAGCAGCAATCACTAGGAGAATTCCACTGTTGTTTTTGGCTACTCTATACTTCAGCCTCTGGTCGCTAACTACACCTGTCAAACAATTACTGAATATATTGTCAGTCATGATTAGCGCACATACTTTTAACAGGACTGCAAGCGCAGTTAGTTTGTACAACGGTCCTTTTAACTGTGAGCTCAGTTCTAATCCACCCTATAATGATGAATTGACAGTCTCCACATTGTGTCAGCTGAAAGTTTAGGTCAGTCTCAACTCTCTTCGTAGTGATTACAAACCCATGGTATAAAATTACTCAGAATTGTCGGCCTCAGAGAGGTCGCAGGGATAGTAATGGAGGCAATTGAATAGGCCTCTGCTGAACTGATAGGTTCTTCTGTGGTGGGGTTAAGAAAGACTAGCATTTAAAGAAAGACTTGCATTTATAAAGCGTCTTTCACAACCTCAGGATGTCCCAAAGCGCTTTACAGCCAATTGAGTATTTTTGAAGTGTAGTCACTGTTGTAATATAGGAAACGCGGCAGCCAATTTGTGCACAGCAAGATCCCACAAACAGCAATGAGATAATGACCAGGTAATCTGTTTTAGTGATTTTGGTTGAGGGATAAATATTGACCAGGACACCGGGGAGAACTCCCCTGCTCTTCTTCAAAATAGTGCCATGGGATCTTTTACATCCATCTGAGAGGGCAGACGGGGCCTCGGTTTAACGTCTCATCCAAAGGACGGCACCTGCCTCAGTACTGCACTGAAGTGTCAGCCTATCGGGGTAAAGTAGAGAGAGATTCATCCTGCCTGTAGCTGGTGTTGTACCTATTCAGGAAATAGGAGGGAAAAAGGTGCAAAATGTTGGATTCCTCAACACTGACATCCTTGATTTAGAAAGAAGTATTTAATGGAATCAGTTGGATGAAGTTTGCTTGTCATTGAGCAGTTCCCATTAGGCGACTTCTACTGTTCCCAATTTACATTTTCTGCCCATGTCTCTTCATTTATTCTCAGGTGAAAAACTCTTGGAAGCTTTAACAAGAAACTGGGATAATTTCTTTACCGAAATCCTACCCATGCTACAGGCCATATTTTACCCCGTGCAGGTAAGGAGTGAGCACGCATTAGGCAAAGGCTAATGATCGGTGAGGTCTGATCCACATTTACTGCAGGTACAGCAGCCGCAGGCAGCCGGGCCCCTGAGGGCCACACGTTAAAGAATTAAATTGAGCTCCCCCTCTGATGGCTCAGTTGGCATGTGCAGAATCGAACTGTGCACACTAGGAAGGCCCTAGGTTTGATCTCTGGACTGTGCTGAGTCAGCTAATCTCTGCTGGGGTGACAGCAGCAGCGCTGCAGTTGGTCTGACCTAGGGAGGGGACATTCAGCATTCCTGATCACGGGCCAGTGACACCTGCTGGAAAGTGTACATGTGTATGTGTGCATATGTGTGTATGTATATGTGTGTATGTGTATATATGTGTGTGTGCACGTGCGCATGTGAGAATGTTGGTTTTGGCTGTGATGCCCCCATGGTTGAACAGAATCAATAAATCATAGAAAGTAACGGCACAGAAAGAGGCCATTTGGCCCATCGTGTCCGCGCCAGCCATAAAAGAGCTATCCAGCTTAATCCCACTTTCCAGCACTTGGTCCGTGGCCCTGTAGGTTACAGCGCTTCAAGTGCACATCCAAGTACTTTTTAAATGAGTTGAGGGTTTCTGTCTCTACCACCCTTTCAGGCAGTGAGTTCCAGACCCCCACCACCCTCTGGGTGAAAAAAATTCTCCTCAGCTCCCCTCTAATCCTTTTACCAATTACCCCTGGTCACTGACCCGTCTGCTAAGGAAAATACGTCCTCCCTATCCACTCCATCTAGTCCTGTCATAATTTTATATACCTCAATTAAATCTCCCCTCAGCTTTCTTTATTCTAAAGAAAACAACCCCTGTCTATCCAATCTTTTCTCATAGCTAAAATTCTCCAGCCCTGACCACATCCTCGTAAATCTCCTCTGTACCCTCTCTAGTGCGGTCACATCTTTCCTGTAATGTGGTGACCAGAACTGTACACAGTACTCAAGCTATGGCCTAACCAATGTTTTATACAGTTCCAGCATAACCCCCCTGCTCTTATATTCTATGCCTCGGTTAATAAAGGAAAGTATCCCGTATGCCTTTTTAAATACCTTATCTACCTGTCCTGCACCCTTCAGGGATCTGTGGACATGCACTCCAAGGTCCCTTTGTTCCTCTACACCTCTCAGTATCCTCCCGTTTATTGTGTACGACCTTGCCTTGTTTCCCCTCCCCAAATACATTACCTCACACTTCTCTGGATTGAATTCCATTTGCCACTTTTCTGCCCACCTGACCAGTCCATTGATATCTTCCTGCAGTCTACAGCTTTCCTCCTCACTATCAACCACATGGCCAATTTTTGTATCATCTGCAAACTTCTTGATCAAGCCCCCCCACATTCAAGTCCAAATCATTAATAACTATTACAAAAAGCAAGGGATCCAGTATTGAGCCTTGCGGAACCCCACTGGAAACAGCCTTCCAGTCACAAAAACAGCCGTCAACCATTACCCTTTGCTTCCTGCCACTGAGCCAATTTTAGATCCAACTAGCTACTTTCCCTTGGATCCCATGGGCTTTTACATTTTTGACCAGTCTGCCATGTGGGACCTTGTCAAAAGCCTTGCTAAATCCATGTAGACTACATCAAATGCACTACCCTCATCGACCCTCCTTGAATAGTGACTGACACTCACTGGCTCGGCTCATGCATGAAGAATGGCAATTTGGTTGAAGTAGCAAAGATAGCCCATGGAGTACCCCGCCAGGTGAGATGGGTGAAAATCGAAAGAGTCTTCGTGCTCGGGGAAGGAGAGCAGCAGAGCAGCTGTGTCACTTTAGTTGATGATGTTATGCAAATGTGGCACAAAGATGTTCCATCATCCTTTCTTTCAGCATGTCTTCCTAATACTGTCCCCACAACACATTCCTGTCCCAGGCATCTGGGAGGCCCATTCCAGACTCCCAGTCATTGTAGAAAAACGGGCTTTGTATCCTCTACTTATAGAACCTTGCTCCACTACTACCACTCTCCTATTCTCATGGATAGTGTCTCTCTTTTCCCCATGGATAACCTTCTTGCTCTGTGGAGCCATGATATTGCCCCTCAATACCTCTCCCCCCACCACCCTACCTCCATGTGCCTCCATCCTTGCCCCATCTTAGATGTTAAAAACCGTATACCTATTGGACAAGTCCAAACCCAAATCCTGTACTGGATCCTCCAGTCTCCTCTCCCCCCCCCCCCCCCCTCCCCCCAGGGGCACTCACACACTTTCCACAGGATAATGCACACTCAGAGGAGATGACTCTCAGAGGAGATAGTTGATTCTGGGTCATGTGACACCTTTAAGAGGGAACAGGACCCGTGTCAGTTGAGAAGGGGAATGAAGTTTATGGAGATATTAACAACAGTGCTCGGTTATTTATTCCAGAGGAGGTTGGAGAAGGGACTCGGGGTGAATTCCCACGGGGATTCTCCCAACTGTCCACCTTAACTTTGGAGGAAAAGCTATGAAAATCCTGGAAAAATGGGCACAATCGCTGGGTACTCCGTTTGTCCGGGCGTTTTCATGGCTCTTCCACTGCAGACAACTGGGAAACCCCTTCCTGTGGGAATTCACCACCTTAGTGTCCCTGAAATGGGAGGGGGAGATCAACAGATGGTGCGGGGAGCAGGCCCACGATCGAATAATCACACATGGGCTCCAGATAGGACCATCTTGATGGGTCATACGGCTTTTTCTCATTTTAAGCTTTCATCTGGTCCAATGTGATGTGGACTGGAATCAGTAGGAAATAAAACAGTATAACTTGATTTAAACCAATTTTAGAGGCAGGAGCATATTTAACTAAACTGAACAGACTTGGTAGCTTCCTTATAAAAAAATTATTGCCTCATCAACTCGAAAAAAAATTCTCAGTGGAGCCTTACACTACTGGTGCGGACCAAACAAGCCATCTGATCTTATTCTGGAATACTTTATCACAGAAAATGCTTAACGTGTTCCTTGCCATCGTGTGAAGTGGCTTTCACCTTTCACCTTTCACCTCTCTCCTTAAGGTTTGTCTAAGATTTTGAAAACACTGTTAATGACAATTAAATTAAGAAGATAGAGGCAGCTGCATCTTATATTTTAACGCGTTTAATTAACTATTTTAAGTTTCTATCTCTATGGCTTCTTGTCGCTCTAAATATGACAGGAATGTAAACAGATTTCAGGGGTCCTCCTGATCCTCGGTTGGTTTATCTGGTGAGCTGCCAAGCCCCTCCCGGGGCAGGAACGCTACAGGTTCAACCCCTTGGTCTGTGCTGAGTCAGCTGATCTCAGCTGGGGTTGGTGGTAGGAGGAGGTGGTGGGGGGTACAATTGGCCACAGGACCCATGGACTAGGGAGGGAAAATGGTCCAGGCTTTCCGCTCCTGGTCACAACTCGGTGGCACCTGCTGCAGGTACCCATTAAGGAGTGCCGGATGAGGCTCAGTTACAGTGCCTCTCACCGTTGTATAAGCCTGCCGAGGTTGGCGGCCCATAATAAGGACATCAGCCGTCCCTTCCCCAGAAATAAATTACTGGCCACGATATTAACCGCCCTCTCCTCCAACAACAGGCGGGAGGAGGTCGGGGTGGGGGGGGCGGTTAAACCCTAAAAAAACAGGGTGCACGTCCCCAACCCGCTGCATACACACACCCGTTGCAGTTGTTACGGTGATGGGTCGTGACCCGTGCGAGTGTGCCATCTTGGAGAGGCGGGGCACTTCATTAACATATTTAAATCAGGCTCCAACGCTGCAATTGGGAGCCTGATTTAAATTTAATAGTTGCCGCGTAGGTTTTCCTGGAGTCGGGAAACCCGGCAGTGAAGGGGAGGCAGGAGCTGCCGACTCAAGAAGGTAAGTGGCTTTTAACCGCACTCCTGCTCCTCCTGGCCCACCAGGTGTCCCCGGGTCCCCGGCTGCGGCCTCCTACCGCTGGTTTTCCCGCCTGACAGCCGGCTAGCCTGTCAATTTGGCCGGCTGCCGGGCGGGAAACAGAGAAAGAAAACCTGCCCTCCCCTGCACCCTCCCCGTAAATATTGGGGCCACCGTGTTTGGGAAGTGGTGGAGGGGGGATGGTGCAGGGGGAAAGAAAATTAGTGGAGAAAACATAAACAAAATAAATGAGCCTTATCTGCGCTGGCAGGCAGGCTGACAGAGAATCGTCTCCTCCTTCAGTTCCTTCCTAGTTCGCCAACCATCACACATTGACTCTTACAGCGACGGTGAGTCACAGAGACAAATCATTAAAATACACTGTTTCAGAAGCATTTACTGAGGTCATTCTTTCGACTGAGTCGAATTTATAAAAAAAAAACCCCGGTCCCCATACCGGCATAAGTTACATAAATGATAACAGGTTTTATTGCGCAGGCCTGCAGTCCCACAGGATTAGTGTAAAGACGGTTATACAGAAAAGGAAATGTCAGTGAGCCAGTTTAAAGGGGAATCAGCATCACGTTCTGAGGCCAGCACTGAGTTCTGCCGTCAGTCCTTCTTGCATTTGTGGATGTGCGCAAATCCCATCCTTGTTGACGAGAGCCTGTGGAGAAGCACCTGGTCACTGCTCATCACCTCCTCCTGCGGGAGGGATCAGTGGGTGAGAAATCATACCTCATCTCCCAGCACTTGGGGGCACATCATGTTGCTAATCTGATGTCTGCATTGCCGTGCTGTTGTTATAAAGGTTTAAAGGTGTTTTAGGTGGTGCTGTCAGCGCACATCTGTATCTATATTAAAAATCTTAGGCCTTCGTGCACTTCCTGTCTGCGCCACTTGACTTCCTGTTGTCATGTTTTTGCCACTTATTTTGAGTCAACTCTCCGTTATAAATCCCTTTGTCCCCATTTATAATGGGAAACACCAGCGGAAACTCATCAATCTCACTGCGCAATCTGCCACTGGGCAATTATTGTCTCAAAATGCTTTCCACCATTTTTTTCCCTCCATGTTCAAAATAAGCATTTCGCCAAAAGGAACCTTTTTATTGAATAACACTTCACAATAACACAATTAAATGTATTAATTGAATTGTCTTTTGTGTCGTTTAATGCCTTCATTAAAGTTTTAACTTGAAGGCCTCAGCCTGTCCCAAAATCCCGGGCTCGGAGCTGGTATTTTGGCTCAGAGTTGTGACACTGTGAGACGAATTTAGATTATGCAGTCTGAGCATGTGCAGAGTACCTCATTTCCCAGCATGCATCGGTACCATTCAGCCAGCCAACTGAGGAGTATGGGGCTATAAATTAGGTCACGTAGCGCCCGTTTTGTAGGCGCTACGCGGCCTCCTAAGGACCCAAAATGGCGTCCGGAATGCACGCGCACGATGTGCGCCGGATGCCATCTTGGTAAAGGCGTTTGCGCACGAGCAGATAACGAACGCCAGCATGTGTAAAGTAGGGAGAATATACGGTAGATCAGTGTGCAATGCTGATTTAAAGGGGCAGATGTGGTTTTGGAACTCAACACTCCAGCCAACACATTGTCTTAACCTCGCACATCTGAACAGGTCGTCAACGGCCTGGAGGACCACCCCACCAGCGCTATTTAAAGGGATCATGCAGGTGTTGCAGGTTAGTTGCTGGATTATTGCTTCTGGCTGCTGGTACAATTGTACCTGTTCGTTGAAGCTTCCTTTATTTGGAAAAGTTGCAATATTATATAGAGAGTGGGCTGGCAAGTCCTGCATTACTGTTGGTGGCATTTAAAACAGTGTGCTGAACAGGGTGCTACCAACCATGGGTGCCCTGCTAGGACTCCCGCTGGGCATTGAACACGACTGGGAGCATGCAGAGAGGCCATGCAGAGCAGGTCAAGCTGCTAGAAGAGGGAGGAGGAGGAGGTGGCACAGGGCACTGAACAGGAGGCCATATCCAATGAGGGGCTTCAGAGACCAATTCTCTTACCTCAACATGAGTGAAGATCAGTGCGTCTGACGGCTGAGGTTCAGCCACTACTGCTCGCACTCAGTGCAGGGCGAGGACAGCATTGCCTGTGGTTGTGAAGGTGACCGTGACACTGAACTTTTACAGCTCTGGATCCTTTTAGGCCTCTGCTGTAACATCTCACAGTTTGCAGTGTACTGCTGCATAAGGGAGGTCACTGAGATGCTGAACGAGCTACACAACAGGTTCATCACGTTCCCTCTTGACAGAGAGCAGCAGAATGAGCAAGCACAAGGGTTTGCTTGCATTGCAGGCTTCCCCATGGTGCAGGGTGCCATTGACTGCACGCATATTGCCATGTGTGCTCCACATCTCAACTCAGCCATCTTCATGAACAGAAAGGGATTCCACTCCCTCAACGTGCAACTGGCGTGTGACCACATGCAGCGCATCATGCAGGTCAATGCCCGTTACCCTGGCAGCAGTCACGATGCCTTCAATATGCGACAGTCCAACGTCCCAACTATCTTTGCACCGGCTAGGCAAGTCAAAGGCTGGCCACTGGGTGACAAGGGCTATCCTCTCATGAGATGGCTCATGACTCCGGTCAGGAATGCAGAGCAGGCCTACAATGAGAGCCGTGCGGTCACATGGAACGGCACCATAGGCCTCCGAAAGCAAAGCTTCCGCTGCCTGGACCGTTCTGGAGGAGCCTTCAGTGCTTAGCTGAGCGGGTATCAAGATTCGTGGTTGTATGCTGGGTGCTGCACAACCTCGCCATTATGAGAGGACAGCCCTTGCCACCGCCTATCCGGCAAGACCCTGAGCCATAGACCGAGGAAGAGGAGAAGAAGGAGGAGACAGAGGAGGAACTGGAGGAAAAGGCAAGGAGGCAACAAGGTGCACAGGTCCTGTCTGCCAGGGCTCTGCGTGCTCACCTTACTCATGAGCGATACCAATAACCTCAACGACACCTCCTAAGTCACCAACAGTCCTACACTCCCCACCTGTCCTCTCCCACATGACCATCCAATCGTCCTCCTTATGATTACACATTGCTTCCTCCCTCAGCTCATCGCAGAAATAAAAACCACCATCAACTGCAAGTTCAAATACAAATTTATAAACTTACACATAAAATCATGTAAAGGTAAATCAGTGTCAGAGCGGTGGGAGGCATTCAAGGGGAAGATTCAAAGGGGCGCAGAGTAAACATGTTCCCAAAAGAGAAAGGGTGGCAGTGCCAAATCTAGAGCCCCCTGGATGACAAGGAGCATACAGGGTAAAATCAGGCAAAAAAGGGAAGCTTACATCAGACACCGAGAGCTCAATACTATGGAAAGCCCAGAGGAGTATAGAAAGTGCAGGGGTAAAATTAAAAAGGAAATTAGGAAAGCAAAGAGAGGGCATGAAAAGATATTGGCAAGAGGATAACTAAGGAAAGAGCAGGGCCGATTAGAGACCAAAAAGGTAAACTATGTGTGGAGGCGGAAGATGTGGGTATGGTTCTTAATGAATACTTTGCATCTCTCTTCACAAAGGAGAGGGGGACAATGCAGAGATTGTAGTTAAGGAGGAGGAGTGCAAAATATTGAATGGGATAAACTTAGTGAGAGAGGAAGTATCACAGGGATTAGCATTTTTGAAAGTAGATAAATCACCAGGGCCGGATGAAATGTATCCCAGGCTGTTAAAAGAAGCAAGGGAGAAAATAGCACAGGCTCTGACCATCATTTTCCAATTCTCACTGGATTCAGGCGTGGTGCCGGAGGATTGGAGGACTGCTAACGTTGTACCGTTATTTAAAAAGGGAGAGAGGGATAGACTGAGTAATTACAGGCCAGTCAGTCTAACCTCGGTGGTGGGCAAATTATTGGAATCAATTCTGAGGGACAGGATAAACCGTCACTTACAAAGGCACGGAGTAATCAAGGACAGTCAGCATGGATTTGTTAAGGGAAGGTTGTGTCTGACTAACTTGATTGAATTTTTTGAGGAGGTAACAAGGAGGGTCGATGAAGGTAGTGCATTTGATGTAGTCTACATGGAGTTTAGCAAGGCTTTTGACAAAGTCCCACATGGCAGACTGGTCAAAAAAGTAAAAGCCCATGGGATCCAAGGGAGAGTGGTAAGTTAGATCCAAAATTGGCTCAGTGGCAGGAAGCAAAGGATAATGGTCGATGGGTGTTTTTGTGACTGGAAGGCTGTTTCCAGTGGGGTTCCGCAAGGCTCAGTACTGGGTCCCTTGCTTTTTGTGGTATATATTAATGATTTGGACTTAAATGTAGGGGGCGTGATTAAGAAGTTTGCAGATGATACAAAAATTGACCGTGTGGTTGTAGACTGCAGGAAGATATCAATGGACTGGTCAGGTGGGCAGAAAAGTGGCAAATGGAATTCAATCCGGAGAAGTGTGAGATAATGCATTTGGGGAGGGCAAACAAGGCAAGGGAGTACACAATAAATGGGAGGATACTGAAGGTGTAGAGGAAGTGAGAGACCTTGGAGTGCATGTCCACAGATCCCTGAAGGTAGATAAGGTGGTTAAAAAGGCATACGGAATACTTTCCTTTATTAGCCGAGGCACAGGATATAAGAGCAGGAAGGTTATGCTCGAACTGTATAAAACACTGGTTAGGCCACAGCTTGAGTACTGTGTACAGTTCTGGTCACCACATTACAGGAAAGATGTGATTGCACTAGAGAGGGTGCAGAGGAGATTTATGAGGATGTTGCCAGGACTGGAGAATTTTAGCTATGAGGGAAGATTGGATAGGCTGGGGTTTTCTTTGGAACAAAGGAGGCTGAGGGGAGATTTAATTGAGATGTATAAAATTATGAGGGGCCTAGATAGAGTGGATAGGAAGGACCTATTTCCCTTAGCAGAGAGATCAATAACCAGGGGGTATAGATTTAAAGTGATTGGTAGAAGGATTAGAGGGGAGTTGAGGAACAAATTTTTCACCCTGAGGATGGTGGGAGTCTGGAAAGGGTGGTAGAGGCAGAAATTCTCAAGACATTTAGAAAGTACTTGAATATGCACTTGAAGTGTTTTTTCTTATTCGTTCATGGGATGTGGGCGTCGCTGGCGAGGCCAGCATTTATTGCCCATCCCTAATTGCCCTTGAGAAGGTGGTGGTGAGCCGCCTTCTTGAACCGCTGCAGTCCGTGTGGTGAAGGTTCTCCCACAGTGCTGTTAGGAAGGGAGTTCTAGGATTTTGACCCAGCGACGATGAAGGAACGGCGATTATATTTCCAAGTGGGGATGGTGTGTGACTTGGAGGGGAACGTGCAGGTGGTGTTGTTCCCATGTGCCTGCTGCCCTTGTCCTTCTAGGTGGTAGAGGTCGTGGGTTTGGGAGGTGCTGTCGAAGAAGCCTTGGCGAGTTGCTGAAGTGCATCCTGTGGATGGTATACACTGCAGCCACAGTGCGCCGGTGGTGAAGGGAGTGAATGTTTAGGGTGGTGGATGGGGTGCCAATCAAGCGGGCTGCTTTGTCCTGGATGGTGTCGAGCTTCTTGACTGTTGTTGGAGCTGCACTCATCCAAGCAAGTGGAGAGTATTCCATCACACTCCTGACTTGTGCCTTGTAGATGGTGGAAAGGCTTTGGGGAGTCAGGAGGTGAGTCACTCGCCACAGAACACCCAGCCTCTGACCTGCTCTTGCAGCCACAGTATTTATATGGCTGGTCCAGTTAAGTTTCTGGTCAATAGTGACCCCCAGGATGTTGATGGTGGGGGATTCGGCGATGGTAATGCCGTTGAATGTCAAGGGGAGATGGTTAGTCTCTGTGGTATCTGTTCCCCCTGCCCCGGCTCCTGCTGACTTGTGCCCGGTGTCTCACCACGTGCAGGTCTATCCTAGCCTCTACACTACACATAGTGTCAGTATCTGAGCTGGTGGATGCGAGTGTCAGATCGAGTGACGGTGTGGCTTCATCATTACTGTCTTCCTCCTCCT
The DNA here is from genome assembly GCF_035084215.1 of Heptranchias perlo. Lineage (NCBI taxonomy): Eukaryota > Metazoa > Chordata > Chondrichthyes > Hexanchiformes > Hexanchidae > Heptranchias > Heptranchias perlo. Next base: position 12,770,484 of record NC_090336.1, on the reverse strand, counting down.
CCACCTCGGACAGCCCCAGCACGTGTTCTTGGGTATCTGCAATGACAAAGGCAGACGGGTTGAGTTGTGGACGGGGAGAGGAGCAAGTAAGACATGTGTGCTCACACCATCTGCAGCACGTGAGTCAGAAAAAATTATGGGATGAGGGAGAAGCGGGAAACGAGAAGGAGGTTCAGGTATACGGAGACCCTCGTCGACGATCCCTCCAGCACCCCATTGGCCACGGCCGCAGCGACGGCCCGCCCAATGATCCCCAGCACTGTCTCCTCCATGGGGGTGAGCTCGTGTTGGCGTGCCAGTCCTCCGTCTGTTCTTTCCTGCTGTCGGCTGGTATGCGCCACCTTCTCCTGCAAGACAGAGGGCAGTGTGTCAGTGAGTGTCCTGCAAGGTGTCTGGGTGATGTGCCTGTCATGGTTGAATAGCTGCCAGTGTGTGTGACCTGGGGGTTGTGGGTGTGTGGATTTCAAGTGTGGTACTATGTGAGATGCAGCATCCGAAGTGCAGCGTTGCGTGCGGATGGGAAGTGTTTGTTGGTGGGTGGGTGACGGGGGGCGGGTGTCGTGCGTGGAGCAGTGGTGCGGTTGCTAGGATGTGCCGCTTGACACTTGAATTCGCGCACTTCGACCGCTCGTGTCAAATCATTGAACTTTTTCCGGCACTGAATCCACGTGCGTGGACAGTGACATTGACAGTGCACTTCCCCTTTAAGAGGTGCAGGCTGCCTTTACCTAGAGCTGGCCACGTCCACCATATCGGGCCACCTGCTGGTGCGTGCAGCCAGCACTACCCGCGCCGACGAGTGGCTGCACGCAGAAATCGTGGAGATGATCCGGCAGCACGAATAACTCATGCTGCCTGCATCTCAACGACCGGGCGCGGCTTAATCACGCACCGCGACCCCCGCGCCTGGATTCAGAGGTTATCGAATTTAACCCCCGTGTTGTCTTCTGTTTAAAGACCTGTTGTATAACAGTGAGGGAGGGGGCAAGGCAGAGATACAGAGGAAGGAGTTCAGGGGCAGGATGAAAGTATCTGAAGGTCCTACCACTCTGTGCCCAGCGCATTAATGTGTCAACAAACTGCACCCCTTGAATAATCCATTTCATTTCAGTATACGAGACTCAGAATTGCTATTATTGTGCAGGTGCTTATCCAATTCCTCTCTCTGCTGTTATAAGAGGCGTTAACTTGTTTATTTTAAAGTGTTAACCATTCGTACGATGGCATTGCTCAGAGTAATTTCCGAGCCAATTGAGTTATAACTTTGCGTAACAAAGAACGTCCTTGTGAAAAGTCGCAGCGAGTAACTTTGATGCTTGGTCCTTTTATTAGGGGCAAGAGCTAACCGTTCGCCAGATGGCTTTGCTTGGATTCCGGGATCTGGTTCTGTTGAAGGTAAATCTGGAGCAGGTGCTGCACCAACCTCACACCAATGTGCCTCCATCCATCACACAGATGTTACTAGTGCTTCAGGTAAGATATTGATGTGGACAGGCCTGGCTTAGGCAGGCTAAAGCATACAGCTCCCTTTAAGACCATAACCTGAACCAATTCGGAGACAGCACCTAGCAATGCTTCAGGTCACTGGCGGGAAAGTGGAGTTGAGGTCGAAGACTAGCCATCATCTTACTGACTGGAGGAGCAGGCTCGAGGGGCCGAATGGCCCACTCCTGCTCCTATTTCTTATGTTCTTAGGTCTTCAGGTTTTTGAGCCGAGATACTGCAGGTTACTCAGGTGTGCTCTATGGATCTGAAACAGCTGGCTGTAAATCTGGCTCTATCTCCCTTGGCCATGCCAGTTTCCCGTGTTGCTTTTTCTCCTCTCCTTGCTGGGCTACAGTTTCACAAGCACTAGACACACTCCACTACCTTACCCAAGTGGACATGGGTGGGCTATTCTACCCTGGGAGATCAAACCTGATCCTGTCCTCGTGCGATGTCCGTACACGCACAAGGGTAACTTGTCACTTTTACCACTGGACAGAAAGCGGGTGGAAGCTGATCAGCCGCCCGTTTTATACCGTGTCCGATTTTGGCTCCTGTGGAAGTCAGTGGAAAGGGGTATCGGGCAGTGTGTAAATCGGGCAGTGTGTAAATTGGGCAGTGTGTAAACCAGGGTGTGTGTAAATTGGGCAGTGTGTAAACCGGGGTGTGTGTAAATTGGGCAGTGTGTAAATCGGGGGGTGTAAATCGGGCAGTGTGTAAACCGGAGTGTGTGTAAATTGGGCAGTGTGTAAATCGGGGGGGTGTGTAAATTGGGCAGTGTGTAAATCGAGGGTGTGTGTAAATTGGGCAGTGTGTAAACCGGGGTGTGCGTAAATCGGGCAGTGTGTAAACCGGGGGGTGTAAATCGGGCAGTGTGTAAATCAGGGAGTGTAAATCGGGCAGTGTGTAAATCGGGCAGTGTGTAAATCAGGGAGTGTGTAAATCAGGCAGTGTGTAAATCAGGGAGTGTAAATCGGGCAGTGTGTATGTAGATCGGGGGTATAAATCGGGCAGTGTGTAAATCAGGGGGGTGTAAGTCAGGCAGTGTGTAAATCAGGCAGTGTGTAAATCGGGGGGGTGTAAATTGGGCAGTGTGTAAATCGGGGGTGTAAATTGGGCAGTGTGTAAATCGGGGGTGTGTGTAAATTGGGCAGTGTGTAAATCGGGGGTGTAAATTGGGCAGTGTGTAAACCGGGGTGTGTGTAAATTGGGCAGTGTGTAAACCGGGGTGTGTGTAAATCGGGCAGTGTGTAAACCGGGGGGTGTAAATCGGGCAGTGTGTAAATCGGGCAGTGTGTAAATCAGGGAGTGTAAATCGGGCAGTGTGTAAATCAGGGGGTGTAAATCAGGCAGTGTGTAAATCAGGGGGGTGTGAGTCAGGCAGTGTGTAAGTCAGGCAGTGTGTAAATCGGGCAGTGTGTAAATAGGGCAGTGTAAATCAGGCGGCCAATCGACTACCGCCCGTTTTCCGCCTGACGGTAAAAGTGACAACTCACCCCACAGAGTTCCAGCAGAGGTCACTGAACAGCAACCAGAAGTGACAACTGTTAGCCGTTTCTCTCCCTCTAATCCGTTCCTCACCGGATAAACTGACTGGGAGTAATTCCGAGCGAGATGAGAACCACCAGACTTCACAAATTGAGTGAGTAGGTTCAGTTACATGACAAGAGCTCTGCCGGGGCAGGGGCAGGGGCAGGGGTGGGGGGTGGGGAGATGGAGGGGAGGGGCTTCACTGCCGCAGGGCCATTGATCAGAGCATGTAGTTACTCAGAGCACAGCCCGTGCATTTTACCATCAATACAACTTTTCATGCGAGTAATCATCTGGTAATCGAGTTGCTGTGGCAGCAAAGAGTTTGCCAGACCAGCAAATGGAAATTAACCTGCCTCTGTCTGTGCCGTTAATCCTCTGGATTTATTCCAGCCTGAAATTTTGGGGTAGAAATTGATCTCAGGCGATAGGGAACCTGTCGTCCGCTTTACACTCCAACCGATTTTCTTTACCATTGACTACCGAAATGTTCAGTCAATCACTCGTCTCAGTCCTGTTCTGAGAAGCTACATTCAGCCGGTGTGTACTGAGCAATGGTAGGGTAGATTCTAACAGACACTGGCCCCAGGCTTCAAGGTTCAGTTGCGTGTTCTCCCACGACTGAACTGGCCTTGAATGAAATGTGGAGCATACCCATGGAGAGACTGGATCCAGCACCCTGGCATTACAAACGCAGGATTTCACCCACAGGGAAAGACAAATCATAGTGGGAAGGGGCTCATCATCTCCTGCCACATTTTCAAAGTAGGAGTCTCACCATCAAGACACCTTTATAGTAAGAGTTCATCATCAGGTCCCTTTTAAAGCAGGCTGCTTTGAGGTAGGAGTTTCATCATCAGGGCCCCCTGATAAATAAGCTTCTCTGCTTCAGGCCCCTCTTTATAGTAGGGGTCTCACTATCAGGACCCTTTATAGTAGGGGTCTCACTATCAGGGACCCTTTATAGTAGGGGTCTCACTATCAGGACCCTCTATAGTAGGGGTCTCACTATCAGGGACACTTTATAGTAGGGGTCTCACTATCAGGACCCTTTATAGTAGGGGTCTCACTATCAGGGACCCTTTACAGTAGGGGTCTCACTATCAGGAACCTTTATAGTAGGGGTCTCACTATCAGGACCCTTTATAGTAGGGGTCTCACTATCAGGGACCCTTTATAGTAGGGGTCTCACTATCAGGACCCTTTATAGTAGGGGTCTCACGATCAGAACCCTTTATAGTAGGGGTCTCACTATCAGGACCCTTTATAGTAGGGGGTCTCACTATCAGGACCCTTTATAGTAGGGGTCTCACTATCAGGGACCCTTTATAGTAGGGGGTCTCACTATCAGGACCCTTTATAGTAGGGGTCTCACTATCAGGGACACTTTATAGTAGGGGGTCTCACTATCAGGACCCTTTACAGTAGGGGTCTCACTATCAGGACCCTTTACAGTAGGGGTCTCACTATCAGGGACCCTTTATAGTAGGGGGTCTCACTATCAGGGACCCTTTATAGTAGGGGTCTCACTATCAGGGACACTTTATAGTAGGGGGTCTCACTATCAGGACCCTTTATTGTAGGGGTCTCACTATCAGGGACACTTTATAGTAGGGGGTCTCACTATCAGGACACTTTATAGTAGGGGGTCTCACTATCAGGGACCCTTTATAGTAGGGGTCTCACTATCACGACCCTTTATAGTAGGGGTCTCACTATCAGGGACCGTTTATTGTAGGGGTCTCACTATCAGGGACACTTTATAGTAGGGGGTCTCACTATCAGGGACCCTTTATAGTAGGGGTCTCACTATCAGGACCCTTTATAGTAGGGGTCTCACTATCAGGGACCCTTTATTGTAGGGGTCTCACTATCAGGGACACTTTATAGTAGGGGGTCTCACTATCAGGACACTTTATAGTAGGGGGTCTCACTATCAGGACCCTTTACAGTAGGGGTCTCACTATCAGGGACCCTTTATAGTAGGGGTCTCACTATCAGGACCCTTTATAGTAGGGGTCTCACTATCAGGACCCTTTATAGTAGGGGTCTCACTATCAGGGACCCTTTATAGTAGGGGTCTCACTATCAGGACCCTTTATTGTAGGGGTCTCACTATCAGGACCTTTATAGTAGGGGTCTCACTATCAGGACCCTTTATAGTAGGGGTCTCACTATCAGGACCCTTTATAGTAGGGGTCTCACTATCAGGGACCCTTTATAGTAGGGGTCTCACTATCAGGATCCTTTATAGTAGGGGTCTCACTATTAGGACCCTTTATAGTAGGGGTCTCACTATCAGGGACCCTTTATAGTAGGGGTCTCACTATCAGGACCCTTTATAGTAGGGGTCTCACTATCAGGGACCCTTTATAGTAGGGGTCTCACTATCAGGGACCCTTTATAGTAGGGGTCTCACTATCAGGACCCTTTATAGTAGGGGTCTCACTATCAGGGACCCTTTATAGTAGGGGTCTCACTATCAGGACCCTTTATAGTAGGGGTCTCACTAACAGGACCCTTTATAGTAGGGGTCTCACTATCAGGACCCTTTATAGTAGGGGTCTCACTAACAGGACCCTTTATAGTAGGGGTCTCACTATCAGGGACCCTTTATAGTAGGGGTCTCACTATCAGGACCCTTTACAGTAGGGGTCTCACTATCAGGGACCCTTTATAGTAGGGGGTCTCACTATCAGGGACCCTTTATAGTAGGGGTCTCACTATCAGGGACACTTTATAGTAGGGGGTCTCACTATCAGGACCCTTTATTGTAGGGGTCTCACTATCAGGGACACTTTATAGTAGGGGGTCTCACTATCAGGACCCTTCATAGTAGGGGTCTCACTATCAGGACCCTTTATAGTAGGGGTCTCACTATCAGGGACCCTTTATAGTAGGGGTCTCACTATCAGGACCCTTTATAGTAGGGGTCTCACTATCAGGGACCCTTTATAGTAGGGGTCTCACTATCAGGACCCTTTATTGTAGGGGTCTCACTATCAGGACCTTTATAGTAGGGGTCTCACTATCAGGACCCTTTATAGTAGGGGTCTCACTATCAGGACCCTTTATAGTAGTGGTCTCACTATCAGGGACCCTTTATAGTAGGGGTCTCACTAGCAGGGACACTTTATAGTAGGGGTCTCACTATCAGGACCCTTTATAGTAGGGGTCTCACTATCAGGGACCCTTTATAGTAGGGGTCTCACTATCAGGACCCTTTATAGTAGGGGTCTCACTATCAGGACCCTTTATAGTAGGGGTCTCACTATCAGGACCCTTTATAGTAGGGGTCTCACTATCAGGGACCCTTTATAGTAGGGGTCTCACTATCAGGACCCTTTATTGTAGGGGTCTCACTATCAGGACCTTTATAGTAGGGGTCTCACTATCAGGACCCTTTATAGTAGGGGTCTCACTATCAGGACCCTTTATAGTAGGGGTCTCACTATCAGGGACCCTTTATAGTAGGGGTCTCACTATCAGGACCCTTTATAGTAGGGGTCTCACTATCAGGACCCTTTATAGTAGGGGTCTCACTATCAGGGACCCTTTATAGTAGGGGTCTCACTATCAGGACCCTTTATAGTAGGGGTCTCACTATCAGGGACCCTTTATAGTAGGGGTCTCACTATCAGGGACCCTTTATAGTAGGGGGCTCACTATCAGGACCCTTTATAGTTGGGGTCTCACTATCAGGGACCCTTTATAGTAGGGGTCTCACTATCAGGACCCTTTATAGTAGGGGTCTCACTAACAGGACCCTTTATAGTAGGGGTCTCACTATCAGGACCCTTTATAGTAGGGGTCTCACTAACAGGACCCTTTATAGTAGGGGTCTCACTATCAGGGACCCTTTATAGTAGGGGTCTCACTATCAGGACCCTTTACAGTAGGGGTCTCACTATCAGGGACCCTTTATAGTAGGGGGTCTCACTATCAGGGACCCTTTATAGTAGGGGTCTCACTATCAGGGACACTTTATAGTAGGGGGTCTCACTATCAGGACCCTTTATTGTAGGGGTCTCACTATCAGGATCTTTATAGTAGTGGTCTCACTATCAGGACCCTTTATAGTAGGGGTCTCACTATCAGGACCCTTTATAGTAGGGGTCTCACTATCAGGGACCCTTTATAGTAGGGGTCTCACTATCAGGACCCTTTATTGTAGGTGTCTCACTATCAGGACCCTTTATAGTAGGGGTCTCACTATCAGGACCCTTTACAGTAGGGGGTCTCACTATCAGGACCCTTTATAGTAGGGGTCTCACTATCAGGACCCTTTATAGTAGGGGTCTCACTATCAGGACCCTTTATAGTCGGGGTCTCACTATCAGGGACCCTTTACAGTAGGGGTCTCACTATCAGGACCCTTTATAGTAGGGGTCTCACTATCAGGGACCCTTTATAGTAGGGGTCTCACTATCAGGACCCTTTATAGTCGGGGTCTCACTATCAGGGACCCTTTACAGTAGGGGTCTCACTATCAGGACCCTTTATAGTAGGGGTCTCACTATCAGGGACCCTTTATAGTAGGGGTCTCACTAGCAGGGACACTTTATAGTAGGGGTCTCACTATCAGGACCCTTTATAGTCGGGGTCTCACTATCAGGGACACTTTACAGTAGGGGTCTCAATATCAGGACCCTTTATAGTCGGGGTCTCACTATCAGGGATACTTTATAGTCGGGGTCTCACTATCAGGGATCCTTTACAGTAGGGGTCTCACTATCAGGGATCCTTTATAGTAGGGGTCTCACTATCAGGACCCTTTATAGTAGGGGTCTCACTATCAGGGATCCTTTATCGTAGGGGTCTCACTATCAGGACCCTTTATAGTAGGGTGTCTCACTATCAGGGACCCTTTATAGTAGGGGTCTCACTATCAGGACCCTTTATAGTAGGGGTCTCACTATCAGGGATCCTTTATAGTAGGGGGTCTCACTATCAGGGACCCTTTATAGTAGGGGTCTCACTATCAGGACCCTTTATAGTAGGGGGTCTCAATATCAGGACCCTTTATAGTAGGGGTCTCACTATCAGGACCCTTTATAGTAGGGGTCTCACTATCAGGGATCCTTTATAGTAGGGGTCTCACTATCAGGACCCTTTATAGTCGGGGTCTCACTATCAGGGACACTTTATAGTCGGGGTCTCACTATCAGGACCCTTTATAGTAGGGGGTCTCACTATCAGGGACCCTTTATAGTAGGGGTCTCACTATCAGGACCCTTTATAGTAGGGGGTCTCAATATCAGGACCCTTTATAGTAGGGGTCTCACTATCAGGACCCTTTATAGTAGGGGTCTCACTATCAGGGACACTTTATAGTAGGGGGTCTCACTATCAGGACCCTTTATTGTAGGGGTCTCACTATCAGGGACACTTTATAGTAGGGGGTCTCACTATCAGGACACTTTATAGTAGGGGGTCTCACTATCAGGGACCCTTTATAGTAGGGGTCTCACTATCAGGACCCTTTATAGTAGGGGTCTCACTATCAGGGACCCTTTATTGTAGGGGTCTCACTATCAGGGACACTTTATAGTAGGGGGTCTCACTATCAGGGACCCTTTATAGTAGGGGTCTCACTATCAGGACCCTTTATAGTAGGGGTCTCACTATCAGGGACCCTTTATTGTAGGGGTCTCACTATCAGGGACACTTTATAGTAGGGGGTCTCACTATCAGGACACTTTATAGTAGGGGGTCTCACTATCAGGACCCTTTACAGTAGGGGTCTCACTATCAGGGACCCTTTATAGTAGGGGTCTCACTATCAGGACCCTTTATAGTAGGGGTCTCACTATCAGGACCCTTTATAGTAGGGGTCTCACTATCAGGGACCCTTTATAGTAGGGGTCTCACTATCAGGACCCTTTATTGTAGGGGTCTCACTATCAGGACCTTTATAGTAGGGGTCTCACTATCAGGACCCTTTATAGTAGGGGTCTCACTATCAGGACCCTTTATAGTAGGGGTCTCACTATCAGGGACCCTTTATAGTAGGGGTCTCACTATCAGGATCCTTTATAGTAGGGGTCTCACTATTAGGACCCTTTATAGTAGGGGTCTCACTATCAGGGACCCTTTATAGTAGGGGTCTCACTATCAGGACCCTTTATAGTAGGGGTCTCACTATCAGGGACCCTTTATAGTAGGGGTCTCACTATCAGGGACCCTTTATAGTAGGGGTCTCACTATCAGGACCCTTTATAGTAGGGGTCTCACTATCAGGGACCCTTTATAGTAGGGGTCTCACTATCAGGACCCTTTATAGTAGGGGTCTCACTAACAGGACCCTTTATAGTAGGGGTCTCACTATCAGGACCCTTTATAGTAGGGGTCTCACTAACAGGACCCTTTATAGTAGGGGTCTCACTATCAGGGACCCTTTATAGTAGGGGTCTCACTATCAGGACCCTTTACAGTAGGGGTCTCACTATCAGGGACCCTTTATAGTAGGGGGTCTCACTATCAGGGACCCTTTATAGTAGGGGTCTCACTATCAGGGACACTTTATAGTAGGGGGTCTCACTATCAGGACCCTTTATTGTAGGGGTCTCACTATCAGGGACACTTTATAGTAGGGGGTCTCACTATCAGGACCCTTCATAGTAGGGGTCTCACTATCAGGACCCTTTATAGTAGGGGTCTCACTATCAGGGACCCTTTATAGTAGGGGTCTCACTATCAGGACCCTTTATAGTAGGGGTCTCACTATCAGGGACCCTTTATAGTAGGGGTCTCACTATCAGGACCCTTTATTGTAGGGGTCTCACTATCAGGACCTTTATAGTAGGGGTCTCACTATCAGGACCCTTTATAGTAGGGGTCTCACTATCAGGACCCTTTATAGTAGTGGTCTCACTATCAGGGACCCTTTATAGTAGGGGTCTCACTAGCAGGGACACTTTATAGTAGGGGTCTCACTATCAGGACCCTTTATAGTAGGGGTCTCACTATCAGGGACCCTTTATAGTAGGGGTCTCACTATCAGGACCCTTTATAGTAGGGGTCTCACTATCAGGACCCTTTATAGTAGGGGTCTCACTATCAGGACCCTTTATAGTAGGGGTCTCACTATCAGGGACCCTTTATAGTAGGGGTCTCACTATCAGGACCCTTTATTGTAGGGGTCTCACTATCAGGACCTTTATAGTAGGGGTCTCACTATCAGGACCCTTTATAGTAGGGGTCTCACTATCAGGACCCTTTATAGTAGGGGTCTCACTATCAGGGACCCTTTATAGTAGGGGTCTCACTATCAGGACCCTTTATAGTAGGGGTCTCACTATCAGGACCCTTTATAGTAGGGGTCTCACTATCAGGGACCCTTTATAGTAGGGGTCTCACTATCAGGACCCTTTATAGTAGGGGTCTCACTATCAGGGACCCTTTATAGTAGGGGTCTCACTATCAGGGACCCTTTATAGTAGGGGGCTCACTATCAGGACCCTTTATAGTTGGGGTCTCACTATCAGGGACCCTTTATAGTAGGGGTCTCACTATCAGGACCCTTTATAGTAGGGGTCTCACTAACAGGACCCTTTATAGTAGGGGTCTCACTATCAGGACCCTTTATAGTAGGGGTCTCACTAACAGGACCCTTTATAGTAGGGGTCTCACTATCAGGGACCCTTTATAGTAGGGGTCTCACTATCAGGACCCTTTACAGTAGGGGTCTCACTATCAGGGACCCTTTATAGTAGGGGGTCTCACTATCAGGGACCCTTTATAGTAGGGGTCTCACTATCAGGGACACTTTATAGTAGGGGGTCTCACTATCAGGACCCTTTATTGTAGGGGTCTCACTATCAGGATCTTTATAGTAGTGGTCTCACTATCAGGACCCTTTATAGTAGGGGTCTCACTATCAGGACCCTTTATAGTAGGGGTCTCACTATCAGGGACCCTTTATAGTAGGGGTCTCACTATCAGGACCCTTTATTGTAGGTGTCTCACTATCAGGACCCTTTATAGTAGGGGTCTCACTATCAGGACCCTTTACAGTAGGGGGTCTCACTATCAGGACCCTTTATAGTTGGGGTCTCACTATCAGGACCCTTTATAGTAGGGGTCTCACTATCAGGACCCTTTATAGTCGGGGTCTCACTATCAGGGACCCTTTACAGTAGGGGTCTCACTATCAGGACCCTTTATAGTAGGGGTCTCACTATCAGGGACCCTTTATAGTAGGGGTCTCACTATCAGGACCCTTTATAGTCGGGGTCTCACTATCAGGGACCCTTTACAGTAGGGGTCTCACTATCAGGACCCTTTATAGTAGGGGTCTCACTATCAGGGACCCTTTATAGTAGGGGTCTCACTAGCAGGGACACTTTATAGTAGGGGTCTCACTATCAGGACCCTTTATAGTCGGGGTCTCACTATCAGGGACACTTTACAGTAGGGGTCTCAATATCAGGACCCTTTATAGTCGGGGTCTCACTATCAGGGATACTTTATAGTCGGGGTCTCACTATCAGGGATCCTTTACAGTAGGGGTCTCACTATCAGGGATCCTTTATAGTAGGGGTCTCACTATCAGGACCCTTTATAGTAGGGGTCTCACTATCAGGGATCCTTTATCGTAGGGGTCTCACTATCAGGACCCTTTATAGTAGGGTGTCTCACTATCAGGGACCCTTTATAGTAGGGGTCTCACTATCAGGACCCTTTATAGTAGGGGTCTCACTATCAGGGATCCTTTATAGTAGGGGGTCTCACTATCAGGGACCCTTTATAGTAGGGGTCTCACTATCAGGACCCTTTATAGTAGGGGGTCTCAATATCAGGACCCTTTATAGTAGGGGTCTCACTATCAGGACCCTTTATAGTAGGGGTCTCACTATCAGGGATCCTTTATAGTAGGGGTCTCACTATCAGGACCCTTTATAGTCGGGGTCTCACTATCAGGGACACTTTATAGTCGGGGTCTCACTATCAGGACCCTTTATAGTAGGGGGTCTCACTATCAGGGACCCTTTATAGTAGGGGTCTCACTATCAGGACCCTTTATAGTAGGGGGTCTCAATATCAGGACCCTTTATAGTAGGGGTCTCACTATCAGGACCCTTTATAGTAGGGGTCTCACTATCAGGACCCTTTATAGTAGGGGGTCTCACTATCAGGACCCTTTACAGTAGGGGTCTCACTATCAGGACCCTTTATAGTAGGGGTCTCACTATCAGGAACCCTTTATAGTAGGGGTCTCACTATCAGGACCCTTTATAGTAGGGGTCTCAGTATCAGGACCCTTTACAGTAGGGGTCTCACTATCAGGGATCCTTTATAGTAGGGGTCTCACTATCAGGGACACTTTATAGTAGGGGTCTCACTATCAGGACCCTTTACAGTAGGGGTCTCACTATCAGGGATCCTTTATAGTAGGGGTCTCACTATCAGGGACACTTTATAGTAGGGGTCTCACTATCAGGACCCTTTATAGTAGGGGTCTCACTATCAGGGACCCTTTACAGTAGGGGTCTCACTATCAGGACCCTTTATAGTAGGGGTCTCACTATCAGGACCCTTTATAGTCGGGGTCTCACTATCAGGACCCTTTATAGTAGGGGTCTCACTATCAGGGACACTTTATAGTAGGGGTCTCACTATCAGGACCCTTTATAGTAGGGGTCTCACTATCAGGACCCTTTATAGTAGGGGTCTCACTATCAGGACCCTTTATAGTAGGGGTCTCACTATCAGGGACATTTTATAGTAGGGGTCTCACTATCAGGGACCCTTTATAGTAGGGGTCTCACTATCAGGACCCTTTATAGTAGGGGTCTCACTATCAGGACCCTTTATAGTAGGGGTCTCACTATCAGGACCCTTTATAGTAGGGGTCTCACTATCAGGGACACTTTATAGTAGGGGTCTCACTATCAGGGACCCTTTATAGTAGGGGTCTCACTATCAGGACCCTTTATAGTAGGGGTCTCACTATCAGGACCCTTTATAGTAGGGGTCTCACTATCAGGACCCTTTATAGTAGGGGTCTCACTATCAGGACCCTTTATAGTACGGGTCTCACTATCAGGACCCTTTACAGTAGGGGTCTCACTATCAGGGACACTTTATAGTTGGGGTCTTGCTATCAGGGACCCTTTATTGTAGGGGTCTCACTATCAGGACCTTTATAGTAGGGGTCTCACTATCAGGGACCCTTTATAGTAGGAGGTCTCACTATCAGGACCTTTATAGTAGGGGTCTCACTATCAGGGACACTTTATAGTTGGGGTCTTGCTATCAGGGACACTTTATAGTTGGGGTCTGGCTATCAGGGACCCTTTATAGTGGGGGTCTCACTATCAGGGACACTTTATAGTCGGGTCTCACTATCAGGGACACTTTATAGTCGGGGCCTCACTATCAGGGACCCTTTATAGTAGGGGCCTCACTATCAGGGACCCTTTATAGTAGGGGTCTCACTATCAGGACCCTTTATAGTCGGGGGTCTCACTATCAGGACCCCTTTTTAAAATGAAGTCTCGCTAAAACCCCTTGCTCTGAGCTTTAACGTTGAAGCCTCAACATCAATTTAAGTGCAAATGACATTATCACAGGAACTGACCGAGTTTGAGTCTGACAGTTTGAGGGAGTAATATTAACATCAGCAGAAATATCACTAACCAGGCTGCTTTCATGAGCCTGACATTTCAGCTGTGCCTGTTAACTCATCTCCCGCAGACTGTCGGGCTCAGTAACCCTCCTGTGACGTCACGAGAACTTGCTGTTTGAACAGAAATAAACAGAGGGCAAGCAAACAACAAAAATAAGGCTGTAACTTTTTTTTAAGGAAATACTCCCTTCTGGTGAGAATCACTCCTCTAAACTGTGCTTTCTGATGAATCAAAAGATACCGCATCAGTCTGAAAACCTGACAAGCATCAGGAAGTGCTGAGTGACCGAGTGAGGTTTTTGTAAATGGTGATACACAGACAGTACAGAGGAAATGGGAATGAGCCAAAGGGCTCGGGCTAAGACCAAGACAGTCCTCCAGCAGGAAGTAACTGTAACGAGAACTGACCCTGGTGGTTGGTGAAGACGCAGAGAGGAACCGAGGGCCGCGCTGGGCTTGCCAAGGGTTTTATTTTTAATTTCTTCTGAGGATGTGGACGATGCTGACAAGGCCTGCATTTATTGCCCATTTCTAGTTGCCCTGGCAACTGAGTGGAGTAAGAGTCAGCCATGTAGCGTTGGGACTGGAGTCACGTGTAGTCCAGACTGGGGAGGGGTGACAGGCTCTCTTCCCAGAGGATATTGGTAAACCAGTTGGGTTTCCTGGTTATTTTGTTTCTGGCGCCAGCCCTCAAATTGGTAGAATCATTGAATTCGACTTCACAGGTTGCCATGGCGAGATTGAACTCGCGACCTCTGGGCTGCTAGCCCAGGACCACGACACCACCGTACCCAAGCCCAGGGCCTTCCTCGTCGTGCAGCAATCCTGTGTTTTCAGGTCGTTGCCTGAGAGCCTCTGTAATGTTTTGCAAATAGACCAGGGTGGGGCAATTATCGGAGAGGGCCATAGGGTGGGGCAGTTATCGGAGAGGGCCCCAGGGTGGGGCAATTATCGGAGAGGGCCACAGGGTGGGGCAGTTATCGGAGAGGGCCCCAGAGTGGGGCAATTATCGGAGAGGGCCCCAGGGTGGGGCAATTATCGGAGAGGGCCACAGGGTGGGGCAGTTATCGGAGAGGGCCCCAGAGTGGGGCAGTTATCGGAGAGGGCCCCAGGGTGGGGCAATTATCGGAGAGGGCCCCAGGGTGGGGCAATTATCGGAGAGGGTGGCCTCTCAGAAAAGGAAACGCATCGATAGCTTTTTGAAAGATTAGCAACATATGAAATTTATTTACTGCCCAGCTGACACGGTGCCTGTGTCTATTCCCAGCTGACACGGTGCCTCTGTCTATTCCCAGCTGACACGGTGCCTCTCTCTAATCCCAGCTGACACGGTGCCTGTGTCTATTCCCAGCTGACATGGTGCCTCTGTCTATTCCCAGCTGACATGGTGCCTCTCTCTATTCCCAGCTGACATGGTGCCGCTCTCTATTCCCAGCTGACATGGTGCCTCTGTCTATTCCCAGCTGACATGGTGCCTCTCTCTATTCCCAGCTGACATGGTGCCGCTCTCTATTCCCAGCTGACATGGTGCCTCTCTCTATTCCCAGCTGAAATGGTGCCTCTCTCTATTCCCAGCTGACATGGTGCCTCTCTCTATTCCCAGTTGACATGGTGCCTCTCTCTATTCCCAGCTGACACGGTGCCTCTGTCTATTCCCAGCTGACATGGTGCCTCTCTCTATTCCCAGCTGACACGGTGCCTCTCTCTATTCCCAGCTGACACGGTGCCTCTCTCTATTCCCAGCTGACATGGTGCCTCTCTCTATTCCCAGCTGACATGGTGCCTCTCTCTATTCCCAGTTGACATGGTGCCTCTCTCTATTCCCAGGTGACAGGGTGCCTCTCTCTATTCCCAGCTGACACAGTGCCTCTCTCTATTCCCAGCTGACACGGTGCCTCTCTCTATTCCCAGCTGACACGGTGCCTCTCTCTATTCCCAGCTGACATGGTGCCTCTCTCTATTCCCAGTTGACATGGTGCCTCTCTCTATTCCCAGCTGACATGGTGCCTCTGTCTATTCCCAGCTGACATGGTGCCTCTCTTTATTCCCAGCTGACATGCTGCCTCTGTCTATTCCCAGCTGAAATAGTGCCTCTGTCTATTCCCAGCTGACATGGTGCCTCTCTCTATTCCCAGCTGACATGGTGCCTCTCTCTATTCCCAGCTGACACGGTGCCTCTGTCTATTCCCAGCTGACATGGTGCCTCTGTCAATTCCCAGCTGACACGGTGCCTCTCTCTATTCCCAGCTGACACGGTGCCTCTCTCTATTCCCAGCTGACATGGTGCCTCTCTCTATTCCCAGCTGACACGGTGCCTCTCTCTATTCCCAGCTGACATGGTGCCTCTGTCTATTCCCAGCTGACACGGTGCCTCTCTCTATTCCCAGCTGACTTGGTGCCTCTCTCTATTCCCAGCTGTCATGTTGCCTCTCTCTATTCCCAGCTGACACGGTGCCTCTGTCTGTTCCCAGCTGACAAGGTGCCTCTGTCTATACCCAGCTGACATGGTGCCTCTGTCTATTCCCAGCTGACACGGTGCCTCTCTCTATTCCCAGCTGACTTGGTGCCTCTCTCTATTCCCAGCTGACATGTTGCCTCTCTCTATTCCCAGCTGACACGGTGCCTCTGTCTGTTCCCAGCTGACAAGGTGCCTCTGTCTATACCCAGCTGACATGGTGCCTCTCTCTATTCCCAGCTGACATGGTGCCTCTCTCTATTCCCAGCTGACACGGTGCCTCTCTCTAATCCCAGCTGACTTGGTGCCTCTCTCTATTCCCAGCTGACATGCTGCCTCTGTCTATTCCCAGCTGAAATAGTGCCTCTGTCTATTCCCAGCTGACATGGTGCCTCTCTCTATTCCCAGCTGACATGGTGCCTCTCTCTATTCCCAGCTGACACGGTGCCTCTGTCTATTCCCAGCTGACATGGTGCCTCTGTCAATTCCCAGCTGACACGGTGCCTCTCTCTATTCCCAGCTGACACGGTGCATCTCTCTATTCCCAGCTGACATGGTGCCTCTCTCTATTCCCAGCTGACACGGTGCCTCTCTCTATTCCCAGCTGACATGGTGCCTCTGTCTATTCCCAGCTGACACGGTGCCTCTCTCTATTCCCAGCTGACTTGGTGCCTCTCTCTATTCCCAGCTGTCATGTTGCCTCTCTCTATTCCCAGCTGACACGGTGCCTCTGTCTGTTCCCAGCTGACAAGGTGCCTCTGTCTATACCCAGCTGACATGGTGCCTCTGTCTATTCCCAGCTGACACGGTGCCTCTCTCTATTCCCAGCTGACTTGGTGCCTCTCTCTATTCCCAGCTGACATGTTGCCTCTCTCTATTCCCAGCTGACACGGTGCCTCTGTCTGTTCCCAGCTGACAAGGTGCCTCTGTCTATACCCAGCTGACATGGTGCCTCTCTCTATTCCCAGCTGACATGGTGCCTCTCTCTATTCCCAGCTGACACGGTGCCTCTCTCTAATCCCAGCTGACTTGGTGCCTCTCTCTATTCCCAGCTGACACGGTGCCTCTGTCTGTTCCCAGCTGACATGGTGCCTCTGTCTATTCCCAGCTGACATGGTGCCTCTCTCTATTCCCAACTGACATGGTGCCTCTCTCTATTCCCAGCTGACACGGTGCCTCTCTCTATTCCCAGCTGACACGGTGCCTCTCTCTATTCCCAGCTGACACGGTGCCTCTGTCTATTCCCAGCTGACACGGTGCCTCTGTCTATTCCCAGCTGACATGGTGCCTCTGTCTATTCCCAGCTGACACGGTGCCTCTGTCTATTCCCAGCTGACATGGTGCCTCTCTCTATTCCCAGCTGACACGGTGCCTCTGTCTATTCCCAGCTGACATGGTGCCTCTGTCTATTCTCAGCTAACATGGTGCCTCTCTCTATTCCCAGCTGACATGGTGCCTCTGTCTATTCTCAGCTGACATTGTGCCTCTCTCTATTCCCAGCTGACATTGTGCCTCTGTCTATTCCCAGCTGACACGGTCCCTCTCTCTATTCCCAGCTGACACGGTGCCTCTCTCTATTCCCAGCTGACATTGTGCCTCTCTCTATTCCCAGCTGACATGATGCCTCTGTCTATTCCCAGCTGACATGATGCCTCTGTCTATTCCCAGCTCACATTGTGCCTCTGTCTATTCCCAGCTGACATGGTGCCTCTGTCTATTCCCAGCTGACCCAGTGCCTCTCTCTATTCCCAGCTGACACGGTGCCTCTGTCTATTCCCAGCTGACACGGTGCCTCTCTCTATTCCCAGCTGACACGGTGCCTCTCTCTATTCCCAGCTGACATGGTGCCTCTGTCTATTCCCAGCTGACACGGTGCCTCTGTCTATTCCCAGCTGACACGGTGCCTCTGTCTATTCCCAGCTGACATGGTGCCTCTGTCTATTCCCAGCTGACATGGTGCCTCTCTCTATTCCCAGCTGACATGGTGCCTCTCTCTATTCCCAGCTGACATGGTGCCTCTGTCTATTCCCAGCTGACATGGTGCCTCTGTCTGTTCCCAGCTGACATGGTGCCTCTGTCTATTCCCAGCTGACATGGTGCCTCTCTCTATTCCCAGCTGACATGGTGCCTCTCTCTATTCCCAGCTGACATGGTGCCTCTCTCTATTCCCAGCTGACATGGTGCCTCTCTCTATTCCCAGCTGACATGGTGCCTCTCTGTATTCCCAGACGTCATGATGCCTCTCTCTATTCCCAGCTGACACGGTGCCTCTCTCTATTCCCAGCTGACATTGTGCCTCCGTCTATTCCCAGCTGACACGGTGCCTCTCTGTATTCCCAGCTGACATGATGCCTCTGTCTATTCCCAGCTGAGACGCTGCCTCTGTCTATTCCCAGCTGAAATGGTGCCTCTGTCTATTCCCAGCTGACATGGTGCCTCTCTCTATTCCCAGCTGACATGGTGCCTCTCTCTATTCCCAGCTGACACGGTGCCTCTCTCTATTCCCAGCTGACACGGTGCCTCTCTCTATTCCCAGCTGACACGGTGCCTCTGTCAATTCCCAGCTGACACGGTGCCTCTCTCTATTCCCAGCTGACACGGTGCCTCTCTCTATTCCCAGCTGACATGGTGCCTCTGTCTATTCCCAGCTGACACGGTGCCTCTGTCTATTCCCAGCTGACACGGTGCCTCTGTCTATTCCCAGCTGACACGGTGCCTCTGTCTATTCCCAGCTGACACGGTGCCTCTGTCTATTCCCAGCTGACACGGTGCCTCTGTCTATTCCCAGCTGACACGGTGCCTCGGTCTATTCCCAGCTGACACGTTGCCTCTGTCTATTCCCAGCTGACATGGTGCCTCTCTCTATTCCCAGCTGACATGGTGCCTCTCTCTATTCCCAGCTGACATGGTGCCTCTGTCTATTCCCAGCTGACATGGTGCCTCTGTCTATTCCCAGCTGACATGGTGCCTCTCTCTATTCCCAGCTGACATGGTGCCTCTCTCTGTTCCCAGCTGAAATGGTGCCTCTCCCTATTCCCAGCTGACATGGTGCCTCTCTCTATTCCCAGCTGACATGGTGCCTCTCTCTATTCCCAGCTGACATGGTGCCTCTCTCTATTCCCAGCTGACATGGTGCCTCTCTCTATTCCCAGCTGACATGGTGCCTCTCTGTATTCCCAGCTGACATGATGCCTCTCTCTATTCCCAGCTGACACGGTGCCTCTCTCTATTCCCAGCTGACATGGTGCCTCTCTCTATTCCCAGCTGACACGGTGCCTCTCTCTATTCCCAGCTGACATTGTGCCTCTGTCTATTCCCAGCTGACACGGTGCCTCTCTCTATTCCCAGCTGACACGGTGCCTCTCTCTATTCCCAGCTGACACGGTGCCTCTGTCTATTCCCAGCTGACATTGTGCCTCTCTCTATTCCCAGCTGACACGGTACCTCTCTCTATTCCCAGCTGACACGGTGCCTCTCTCTATTCCCAGCTGACATTGTGCCTCTCTCTATTCCCAGCTGACATGATGCCTCTGTCTATTCCCAGCTGACATGGTGCCTCTCTCTATTCCCAGATGACATTGTGCCTCTCTCTATTCCCAGATGACATTGTGCCTCTCTCTATTCCCAGCTGACATTGTGCCTCTCTCTATTCCCAGCTGACATGGTGCCTCTCTCTATTCCCAGCTGACATGGTGCCTCTCTGTATTCCCAGCTGACATGATGCCTCTCTCTATTCCCAGCTGACACGGTGCCTCTCTCTATTCCCAGCTGACATGGTGCCTCTCTCTATTCCCAGCTGACACGGTGCCTCTCTCTATTCCCAGCTGACATTGTGCCTCTGTCTATTCCCAGCTGACACGGTGCCTCTCTCTATTCCCAGCTGACACGGTGCCTCTCTCTATTCCCAGCTGACATGGTGCCTCTCTCTATTCCCAGCTGACACGGTGCCTCTCTCTATTCCCAGCTGACATTGTGCCTCTGTCTATTCCCAGCTGACACGGTGCCTCTCTCTATTCCCAGCTGACACGGTGCCTCTCTCTATTCCCAGCTGACACGGTGCCTCTCTCTATTCCCAGCTGACATTGTGCCTCTGTCTATTCCCAGCTGACACGGTGCCTCTCTGTATTCCCAGCTGACATGATGCCTCTGTCTATTCCCAGCTGACCCGTTGCCTCTCTCTATTCCCAGCTGACCCGGTGCCTCTGTCTATTCCCAGCTGACACGGTGCCTCTGTCTATTCCCAGCTGACATGATGCCTCTGTCTATTCCCAGCTGACCCGGTGCCTCTGTCTATTCCCAGCTGACATGGTGCCTCTCTCTATTCCCAGCTGACATGGTGCCTCTGTCTATTCCCAGCTGACCCGGTGCCTCTCTCTATTCCCAGCTGACATGGTGCCTCTGTCTATTCCCAGCTGACATGGTGCCTCTCTCTATTCCCAGCTGACATGGTGCCTCTCTCTATTCCCAGCTGACATGGTGCCTCTCTCTATTCCCAGCTGACACGGTGCCTCTCTCTATTCCCAGCTGACATTGTGCCTCTCTCTATTCCCAGCTGACACGGTGCCTCTCTCTATTCCCAGCTGACACGGTGCCTCTCTCTATTCCCAGCTGACACGGTGCCTCTCTCTATTCCCAGCTGACATGGTGCCTCCGTCTATTCCCAGCTGACACGGTGCCTCTCTGTATTCCCAGCTGACATGATGCCTCTGTCTATTCCCAGCTGAGACGCTGCCTCTGTCTATTCCCAGCTGAAATGGTGCCTCTGTCTATTCCCAGCTGACATGGTGCCTCTCTCTATTCCCAGCTGACACGGTGCCTCTCTCTATTCCCAGCTGACACGGTGCCTCTCTCTATTCCCAGCTGACACGGTGCCTCTCTCTATTCCCAGCTGACACGGTGCCTCTGTCAATTCCCAGCTGACACGGTGGCTCTCTCTATTCCCAGCTGACACGGTGCCTCTCTCTATTCCCAGCTGACATGGTGCCTCTGTCTATTCCCAGCTGACACGGTGCCTCTGTCTATTCCCAGCTGACACGGTGCCTCTCTCTATTCCCAGCTGACATGGTGCCTCTCTCTATTCCCAGCTGACATGGTGCCTCTCTCTATTCCCAGCTGACATGGTGCCTCTCTCTATTCCCAGCTGACATGGTGCCTCTCTGTATTCCCAGCTGACATGATGCCTCTCTCTATTCCCAGCTGACACGGTGCCTCTCTCTATTCCCAGCTGACATGGTGCCTCTCTCTATTCCCAGCTGACACGGTGCCTCTCTCTATTCCCAGCTGACATTGTGCCTCTGTCTATTCCCAGCTGACACGGTGCCTCTCTCTATTCCCAGCTGACACGGTGCCTCTCTCTATTCCCAGCTGACACGGTGCCTCTGTCTATTCCCAGCTGACATTGTGCCTCTCTCTATTCCCAGCTGACACGGTACCTCTCTCTATTCCCAGCTGACACGGTGCCTCTCTCTATTCCCAGCTGACATTGTGCCTCTCTCTATTCCCAGCTGACATGATGCCTCTGTCTATTCCCAGCTGACATGGTGCCTCTCTCTATTCCCAGATGACATTGTGCCTCTCTCTATTCCCAGATGACATTGTGCCTCTCTCTATTCCCAGCTGACATTGTGCCTCTCTCTATTCCCAGCTGACATGGTGCCTCTCTCTATTCCCAGCTGACATGGTGCCTCTCTGTATTCCCAGCTGACATGATGCCTCTCTCTATTCCCAGCTGACACGGTGCCTCTCTCTATTCCCAGCTGACATGGTGCCTCTCTCTATTCCCAGCTGACACGGTGCCTCTCTCTATTCCCAGCTGACATTGTGCCTCTGTCTATTCCCAGCTGACACGGTGCCTCTCTCTATTCCCAGCTGACACGGTGCCTCTCTCTATTCCCAGCTGACATGGTGCCTCTCTCTATTCCCAGCTGACACGGTGCCTCTCTCTATTCCCAGCTGACATTGTGCCTCTGTCTATTCCCAGCTGACATGGTGCCTCTGTCTATTCCCAGCTGACATGGTGCCTCTCTCTATTCCCAGCTGACATGGTGCCTCTCTCTATTCCCAGCTGACATGGTGCCTCTCTCTATTCCCAGCTGACACGGTGCCTCTCTCTATTCCCAGCTGACATTGTGCCTCTCTCTATTCCCAGCTGACACGGTGCCTCTCTCTATTCCCAGCTGACACGGTGCCTCTCTCTATTCCCAGCTGACACGGTGCCTCTCTCTATTCCCAGCTGACATGGTGCCTCCGTCTATTCCCAGCTGACACGGTGCCTCTCTGTATTCCCAGCTGACATGATGCCTCTGTCTATTCCCAGCTGAGACGCTGCCTCTGTCTATTCCCAGCTGAAATGGTGCCTCTGTCTATTCCCAGCTGACATGGTGCCTCTCTCTATTCCCAGCTGACACGGTGCCTCTCTCTATTCCCAGCTGACACGGTGCCTCTCTCTATTCCCAGCTGACACGGTGCCTCTCTCTATTCCCAGCTGACACGGTGCCTCTGTCAATTCCCAGCTGACACGGTGCCTCTCTCTATTCCCAGCTGACACGGTGCCTCTCTCTATTCCCAGCTGACATGGTGCCTCTGTCTATTCCCAGCTGACACGGTGCCTCTGTCTATTCCCAGCTGACACGGTGCCTCTGTCTATTCCCAGCTGACATGGTGCCTCTGTCTATTCCCAGCTGACACGGTGCCTCTGTCTATTCCCAGCTGACACGGTGCCTCTGTCTATTCCCAGCTGACATGGTGCCTCTGTCTATTTCCAGCTGACACGTTGCCTCTGTCTATTCCCAGCTGACATGGTGCCTCTCTCTATTCCCAGCTGACATGGTGCCTCTCTCTATTCCCAGCTGACATGGTGCCTCTGTCTATTCCCAGCTGACATGGTGCCTCTGTCGATTCCCAGCTGACATGGTGCCTCTGTCTATTCCCAGCTGACATGGTGCCTCTCTCTATTCCCAGCTGACATGGTGCCTCTCTCTGTTCCCAGCTGACATGGTGCCTCTCCCTATTCCCAGCTGACATGGTGCCTCTCTCTATTCCCAGCTGACATGGTGCCTCTCTCTATTCCCAGCTGACATGGTGCCTCTCTCTATTCCCAGCTGACATGGTGCCTCTCTCTATTCCCAGCTGACATGGTGCCTCTCTGTATTCCCAGCTGACATGATGCCTCTCTCTATTCCCAGCTGACACGGTGCCTCTCTCTATTCCCAGCTGACATGGTGCCTCTCTCTATTCCCAGCTGACACGGTGCCTCTCTCTATTCCCAGCTGACATGGTGCCTCCGTCTATTCCCAGCTGACACGGTGCCTCTCTGTATTCCCAGCTGACATGATGCCTCTGTCTATTCCCAGCTGAGACGCTGCCTCTGTCTATTCCCAGCTGAAATGGTGCCTCTGTCTATTCCCAGCTGACATGGTGCCTCTCTCTATTCCCAGCTGACACGGTGCCTCTCTCTATTCCCAGCTGACACGGTGCCTCTCTCTATTCCCAGCTGACACGGTGCCTCTCTCTATTCCCAGCTGACACGGTGCCTCTGTCAATTCCCAGCTGACACGGTGCCTCTCTCTATTCCCAGCTGACACGGTGCCTCTCTCTATTCCCAGCTGACATGGTGCCTCTGTCTATTCCCAGCTGACACGGTGCCTCTGTCTATTCCCAGCTGACACGGTGCCTCTGTCTATTCCCAGCTGACATGGTGCCTCTGTCTATTCCCAGCTGACACGGTGCCTCTGTCTATTCCCAGCTGACACGGTGCCTCTGTCTATTCCCAGCTGACATGGTGCCTCTGTCTATTTCCAGCTGACACGTTGCCTCTGTCTATTCCCAGCTGACATGGTGCCTCTCTCTATTCCCAGCTGACATGGTGCCTCTCTCTATTCCCAGCTGACATGGTGCCTCTGTCTATTCCCAGCTGACATGGTGCCTCTGTCGATTCCCAGCTGACATGGTGCCTCTGTCTATTCCCAGCTGACATGGTGCCTCTCTCTATTCCCAGCTGACATGGTGCCTCTCTCTGTTCCCAGCTGACATGGTGCCTCTCCCTATTCCCAGCTGACATGGTGCCTCTCTCTATTCCCAGCTGACATGGTGCCTCTCTCTATTCCCAGCTGACATGGTGCCTCTCTCTATTCCCAGCTGACATGGTGCCTCTCTCTATTCCCAGCTGACATGGTGCCTCTCTGTATTCCCAGCTGACATGATGCCTCTCTCTATTCCCAGCTGACACGGTGCCTCTCTCTATTCCCAGCTGACATGGTGCCTCTCTCTATTCCCAGCTGACACGGTGCCTCTCTCTATTCCCAGCTGACATTGTGCCTCTGTCTATTCCCAGCTGACACGGTGCCTCTCTCTATTCCCAGCTGACACGGTGCCTCTCTCTATTCCCAGCTGACACGGTGCCTCTCTCTATTCCCAGCTGACATTGTGCCTCTGTCTATTCCCAGCTGACACGTTGCCTCTCTCTATTCCCAGCTGACATTGTGCCTCTCTCTATTCCCAGCTGACATGATGCCTCTGTCTATTCCCAGCTGACATGGTGCCTCTCTGTATTCCCAGCTGACACGGTGCCTCTCTCTATTCCCAGATGACATTGTGCCTCTCTCTATTCCCAGCTGACATGGTGCCTCTCTCTATTCCCAGCTGACACGGTACCTCTCTCTATTCCCAGCTGACACGGTGCCTCTCTCTATTCCCAGCTGACATTGTGCCTCTCTCTATTCCCAGCTGACATGGTGCCTCTCTCTATTCCCAGCTGACATGGTGCCTCTCTGTATTCCCAGCTGACATGATGCCTCTCTCTATTCCCAGCTGACACGGTGCCTCTCTCTATTCCCAGCTGACATGGTGCCTCTCTCTATTCCCAGCTGACACGGTGCCTCTCTCTATTCCCAGCTGACATTGTGCCTCTGTCTATTCCCAGCTGACACGGTGCCTCTCTCTATTCCCAGCTGACACGGTGCCTCTCTCTATTCCCAGCTGACATGGTGCCTCTCTCTATTCCCAGCTGACACGGTGCCTCTCTCTTTTCCCAGCTGACATTGTGCCTCTGTCTATTCCCAGCTGACACGGTGCCTCTCTCTATTCCCAGCTGACACGGTGCCTCTCTCTATTCCCAGCTGACACGGTGCCTCTCTCTATTCCCAGCTGACATTGTGCCTCTGTCTCTTCCCAGCTGACACGGTGCCTCTCTGTATTCCCAGCTGACATGATGCCTCTGTCTATTCCCAGCTGACCCGTTGCCTCTCTCTATTCCCAGCTGACCCGGTGCCTCTGTCTATTCCCAGCTGACACGGTGCCTCTGTCTATTCCCAGCTGACATGATGCCTCTGTCTATTCCCAGCTGACATGCTGCCTCTGTCTATTCCCAGCTGACATGGTGCCTCTCTCTATTCCCAGCTGACATGGTGCCTCTGTCTATTCCCAGCTGACCCGGTGCCTCTCTCTATTCCCAGCTGACACGGTGCCTCTGTCTATTCCCAGCTGACATGGTGCCTCTCTCTATTCCCAGCTGACATGGTGCCTCTCTCTATTCCCAGCTGACACGGTGCCTCTGTCTATTCCCAGCTGACACGGTGCCTCTGTCTTTTCCCAGCTGACATGATGCCTCTGTCTATTCCCAGCTGACCCGGTGCCTCTGTCTATTCCCAGCTGACATGGTGCCTCTCTCTATTCCCAGCTGACATGGTGCCTCTGTCTATTCCCAGCTGACCCGGTGCCTCTCTCTATTCCCAGCTGACACGGTACCTCTGTCTATTCCCAGCTGACATGGTGCCTCTCTCTATTCCCAGCTGACATGGTGCCTCTCTCTATTCCCAGCTGACACGGTGCCTCTGTCTATTCCCAGCTGACATGGTGCCTCTGTCTGTTCCCAGCTGACACGGTGCCTCTGTCTATTCCCAGCTGACATGGTGCCTCTCTCTGTTCCCAGCTGACACGGTGCCTCTGTCTATTCCCAGCTGACATGGTGCCTCTGTCTATTCCCAGTTGACACGGTGCCTCTGTCTATTCCCAGCTGACACGGTGCCTCTCTCTATTCCCAGCTGACACGGTGCCTCTCTCTATTCCCAGCTGAACCAAGCAGAGTTCAGGGATTGAACCTGGGTCTCTATCTCTCTGTACCACTGTTCCAAATGTGCATTTTGAAAGATCGGCCCCTTGGGTCTCTCAGCAATAACACAAAGTGAAGTGTTTCTCACTACATGCTCTGCCTGTTTACTGGGAGTTTGAACCACATCACATGCAAGTACTTTTACCAATTTCGAATTCGTTGCTGTCACGACTGACTTCAAACCTTTGAGCAGCTCTGTATTTTTTGGCCATTTGCGTCACTTTAATTCCAATTGGTTAAAAGGGACACTTACCGGGCGTTACAGCTGTGCGGCGCTTGCAGGGGTTAATCGTGGCATGTCGGGTATTTTTGGGTGGTGGATTCACACCGGCAGGTCCCACCGTACCCGCTGAAGGCCCTGCCGCTCCGGCGAGAGGCAGAGATCGGAGGCCGGGGCTTCGTCACACAGGAGGGAAGGGAGAGCGACCCTGGACCATTTGGACAGCTCCTGCCATTCGGGTTCACAGCAAAGGCCTGGCAGCCAGGCTTGACCTCTCGGGCATGGGTCCTACATGGCACAGAGAACGCCCAACAGGGGCACAGGCGAGAAAAAAATAACTTCGGAAGCGGGAGCATTATCCTAAAAAAAAAGATACGGAGCACTTCACAGCAACAGTTTACCTGGTGCGAACAGTTCATTTTCTGATGCTTCTTTTGCCAGGGGGCCCATGAGCCTAAAGGTCCAAGTGAGGAGTACATTCAGCTGGAGCGATTGGTGCAGCTCGTGGTCTCCCCCTATCTGGGCACCCATGGACTTCTCCCCAGGGACAGGAACATTGCAAATACAGTCTGCATACTTGGTAGGTCGATGCCATTTGCACAGTTTGTAGGGGGGGGTGGGGGTAGAGGAGGGGGAGGGAGAAAGATACGAGAGAGGGGAAACGCAGCCACCTTCTTAGCGGCTTATGTTACCCCTGAGAGCTCTGACTGGTACGACTGCCTCTTTTTGCTCAGTTTCTTAATGTAGATTATGGTTTCTAAGGGATTTTTTTCCCTATCTATTTGAAAGCTTTGATGAAGCCTATTTAACATTTATTTCACAGTGATTGGGGGTAATTTTGTCTCTGTGCGATAGTGTTAAACGGGTGATAGGGAATCGGCAGCTCGTTTTACGTCTCTCCGACTTTTATTTTGATTGAAGTCAACGGGAGTGATGTAAAACGGGCAGCCGATTCACAAACACCCATTTTATACTAACGCGCAAAGTCAAAATTACCCCCCTTGTCTGTAAAATGGACTCTTGTGCAACATTGTTTTAACTATCAATGGATGTCTGATTGTTTTCATTTAGTCAACAACAATTTCAGTAATATTTAAGACCGAAAAATCGCTTCATAGAAATGTGAGCTGTTACAGTCACGCTCAGTAGCTGCAATACAGTACCATGCGAGGTGGAGTTATCACCTTCATTGGTGCAGTAGCTGCAATACAGTACCATGCGAGTGGAGTTATCACCTTCATTGGTGCAGTAGCTGCAATACAGTACCATGAGAGGTGGAGTTATCACCTTCATTGGTGCAGTAGCTGCAATAATGTACCATGCGAGTGGAGTTATCACCTTCATTGGTGCAGTAGCTGCAATAATGTACCATGCGAGTGGAGTTATCACCTTCATTGGTGCAGTAGCTGCAATACAGTACCATGAGAGGTGGAGTTATCACCTTCATTGGTGCAGTAGCTGCAATACAGTACCATGCGAGTGGAGTTATCACCTTCATTGGTGCAGTAGCTGCAATACAGTACCATGAGAGGTGGAGTTATCACCTTCATTGGTGCAGTAGCTGCAATACAGTACCATGAGAGGTGGAGTTATCACCTTCATTGGTGCAGTAGCTGCAATACAGTACCATGAGAGGTGGAGTTATCACCTTCATTGGTGCAGTAGCTGCTCATGTCAAACAGTTTCTCCTTTGGACATCTGTGGGGAAATTTTAACCCCCCCCCCCCCCCCCTCCAACACCAGGCGGAAACTGAGCAAATTACCCCCTCCCATCCCGCTGGCTTCCCGTGGGTCCCGATATGAACCTGCTCTGTTTGTCAGGCGAGCAGGGCACCCATCAGTCGGCAGCGGGGTCCTGCTTTAAATATGCAGATTGGGTCCCGATGACATCATCGGGACCTGACTGCAATTTTAACCCCAGGCCTGTGTAGGGAAGTCTTCATGGCTTCCCGGCCGGTCCAAACCCATTGGGAAGAGGAACTGAAGCCAGAAGAAGCCCAGAAAGGTAAGCTTATCTTAATTTTTCCTTTTGTCTCCTTGAGGGTCAGGCGGAGCAGGAGTGCTCCTCCGAACTGCACAAGGAAACCTGGGACCACCCTTGCCCCAAGTTTCCTTCCCCCTTTCGACCGTCCAACACCCCCCTCCTACTTTACTTAACTACATGAGGCCATTCCTATGGGTCCCTGGCAACGACCTCCTGCCGCTCGAAATCTCACCTGGCTTCAGGCAGGAGACTGACGGTAATCATGCAGATCAGGCCCGAGAGTTAAAATCACCCCTGCCTCACGCTGCGGAGGACAAGACGGCTTCCCATCCTCCTCAGCCCCCACCTGCACCGATCCTGCTCGCCGTTAAAGGTCCCCCCCGCCCCCGCAATGTAACCCCCCCCCCACCAAATTTAGATTTTTAGGCAGCTGGAAGGATCTGAATTATTAAGATAACTTTGAAAGTCCTCGGGAGGAATATATCCTGTCTGTCTGCGTACACCCCTGAATCAGCTCCTGTCCAGCTCACTGCAGGTAAGAGGGTGCAACTGGTTCCCGTTTGAATATTGTGGGCCTGGAAGTTTGGGAAGAGCCATTTGTAGTGGATCGTAGTGCTCCCATAATATGGATGCCACAATCCGGGTAAGTTAGATGTGCATCGCAGAAAAGAAATGAGCAGTTTCAGTGTTTGTTATTTTGCTGATGCCAACCTGTATAAATGGATATATCCTCACAGAGAGGCTTACAGCTGAGTGTGAGATACACCATGTGACGGACTTCATTTTTACCCCCCGGGCGGGAGCGAGGCCTAGCGAGCGGCAGCAGGCAGCCTGGGCCAATTTTAAAATGCCGACTTCCCGACCAAAACGAGGAGAAGCAGCCCTCCTGCCGTTAAAATCATTGCCGGTCAGATTCAGCCACCGTGGACCAGAGGGAACCGTCCACGTCACAAGGTAAGTGGATAGGCAGGAGTGGAATCCCAAGGTTTCCTTGTGGGGCCTGGAGGAACTTACCTAACTGGGCCTCTTCTGGCCCTGTCTCCTGTGGCCGACAGGTTTAACCTGGTGGAGAGGCCATCACTGCTCCCCTGCTCAGGCTTCAGGTTAAAATAGCAGATTTACAAAGGTCCCCGCCGACTTGAGGGCAGATGTCCTTGCTGCCCGAAACTTAAAATTGCAGTCGGACAGATCAGGGCAGGAAAGGAGTTGGAAAGCCCCCCGCTTCAGTTTAACCTGGTTTCTGCCCGGCGGGGGAGTTAAAAATCAAGGCCGTGATGCGTGTTCCCTTGTCAGTTCTTACGCAGTAGATACAGGTGAAGTGAGACACCCTGGCTCCTCAGGAATGTTACAAGTTGCAATCCCCAATCGATAACTGAGCTCACACCATCCTGCTCTGCGGATCACAAATCTCTATTTGAACTGGTAAATTTTAAGCAGCCTTTTAATAGTTAAACCCCTCAGGAATGCAGCCTCTTTGCCTGCTGTGGCCTTCACTCAGGGTCTCTTCAATCACTAGGCTCAAGCTGCACAGCCAATAAAATAATCACCACAGACCTTACACATGAAGTCTCAATGATTAACATGGGTCTGTCAGGGCCTGGATTTCACTCCTTGATAAGTCGGTGATTCGCAATGCAGCAATTCTCAGAGGGAGGGCCAGTTCAAAGTGGAGCGAGTCGACCCGGGGTCACTCGAGAGGTTAAGAGGCAGAGAAAAGCTGGAAGTGCACAACAGATTAGTCAGCTTCTGTAAAGAGACAAGAGACAGGTTCTGGAGTTCGAGTGTGTACTTATCTATTTCAGCCCCCAATTTTAAACAACTGCGCCCCACTAGAACGGGGCGTGCGGGGGGTTAAAATCGCGGGAGCACGATACTCACCTCCTCCAGACTCAGTTCACGTCACTCGCCATTTTTACCGGTGCGATTCAGACAAGCGGGGGCTTCATTGAAATGCAAAAGTCGGGGTCTCCAGGCTTTTAGAACCCAATCTATCACCCACATCAATCCATTACTGATACCAACTCTGTCCCTTAATCTATCGCTCAAACCAACCTCCCAGTCAGCCTTTTAGTCCACCTTCAGTGCTAACAATATGTTTCTCACCACATTTCTCTTAACCATTGGCCTGTTTGCAAAAACAGTGTCACCTTCCTGTAGGAGTTCGTAAATCTTGCAACCATTGATAGGAAGATGTACCTAGTGCCAGCTCCTCATTACATTGTAACGGTTCCCAATCAGTGAGGCTGTTTTTATCTGTATGACCTTGGAATGGCTCAATTGACTTGTATGCACACAGAATTGCAAAATTATATTTCCAGCTATAAAATCTGTGGGAACAAGTCCAGAAAGATTAAAGCCAGACAGTGTAACCAGGGATTGGCAACAGAATGCTCAGCCAATCTTCCCCTTCACACTGTGGCTACAATGATGTCAAAGTGCCCAAAGCCTTATAAGCAGGACCACTAGTGACTGAATGAGTCAAGTTTTGTTTTTTGTTAGGTGTGATTCTGGGTTTTTATTTACTGGCATTTTGGCGATCTCATTCGATTAATTCTGCAATGCTGAGCTCCCAGCAGGGAGCCACGTTCGTATGGAGCGCAGGTCAACGATAGCCCTGATTCTCTCACCCACACTCACTGCAAGTACGTCTCCCCACTGGGAGCACGAGATCGCAGCATCGCCCCTCCTGTTTCCTGCCTCCCAAGTTTTTGTTGCCCCAATTCACCATTTGTTGCCAATCAGTCCTTTATTCAGTGCAGAGACTTTATATTACAGCCTACAAATTTTTGCTGTTTAAATAGCCGCATTTGCTTTAAACCGAAGTGGCAGCCATTAATGGCTCGCAAGCTCCCATGATTTCTCATCCCACCCCCCTCCATGTAGTCACACTTCCTGCTCAAGGCAGCAGTGGTGCAGGAAGCATGTTTAAATGATACAGCTGGGCTCACAGTACCAACTTCACACTGTGCCAGTGCAGGCAGCGACCCGCACAGTGTGGTCCTGATGGCACCAACCCTGTGATCACAATATCGGCCCACAAAATGTTAGTTAGATCAAATTTAAATTGGTTTCTGTAAACTGTGAGCGGGAATGATTTCCCTTCCACCTAACTCCATGGTTAGGGACACACACACCTCTCCGTTTGAAGCCTTCACAATATTAAATCGTACCGGTAGCTCACTCCGGAGTGTGAAAACTATTAATATCCTCAGTAATTATTCGATTCTGATAATCAAGATATGGACACTTTGGGCACGATTTTAAAAGTGAAAAGCAGGTAGGTTGGGGGAGGAGGGGCATTCAAAATCCCAACCATTTCAGACCCACCCCCAACCCGCCTCCAACTCGCCCATTCCTGGTTTTCATCGGGGCGGGACGAGGGGCGGGCGGCCAGGAGGCGGGTCGGGCCTTAAAATCTTTCAAGGAGTCTGCGAGCCTCCATTTTCCCACAGTCTCCGATTTCAATCCCAGGGGGCCGGGATTCCCGGGCCTTCTCTTTCATGCCACGTGAAAGGAGGCAAGAAGGACCGAGACCAACAGGTAGGTGCCTTTCTGGCACGGCCTCTGGGCCCGGAGGAACAGGAGTGCTTCCTGCAGGCTCAACAGGCCTACCTGCAGTGACCCCCACAACGATCAAGGACCCCTGACCCCGATCCCCTCCCCCAACAATCATGGACCCCCCGATGACCCCCGAACCCCCCCCAACGATCGCAGATCCCCGCGATGACCCCCGATCGCGACACCCCCCCCATGACAGACCCCGATCCCTCCCCCCATGTCTGACTCCCCCCGTGACCCCCGTGCCAACCCATGCACCCATGCCAACCCATGGACTGTGCCAACCCATGGACTGTGCCAACCTATGTCCACTGTGCCTCCATGCCCCTGTGCCCTCATGCCCCATGCCAATCCATGTCCCCCGTGTCCCCCCCCCATCCATACAATCAAAGACTTACCTGCAGACTTACCTGAAGATGTCCTCTCCCTGGCTGGTCTGCCATCCGACTGAAGTCAGCCTGTCAATCAGGCCGGTCAGTCTGATGGGAAACCGACAAAAAAAAATAAAAGATGTCCTTATGTCAAAATCGTAAGGATTTTCCGGGAAACCCATACTTCCAGGTTTCCCATCCTCAATTTGACCCCGCCACTCCCTTCCCGGCTTGGAGTCAAAATCTTGCCCGTTATAGGTCAATGGATGGAAAATTTTTGCTTCCTATTAGAGCTTGAAATTCCTCTCAGCCAGTAGCTCAAAACGGGCGGGATTGCATGGGCCGCCCGTTATACGCCCCACCTGTTATACACCCCGCCCGTTATACGCCCCGCCCGTTATACGCCCCGCCCGATATACACCCCGCCCGTTATACGCCCCGCCCGTTATACGCCCCGCCCGTTATACACCCCGCCCGTTATACACCCCGCCCGTCATACTCCCCGCCCGTTATACGCCCCGCCCGTTATACACCCCGCCCATTATACGCCCCGCCTGTTATACACCCCGCCCGTTATACACCCCGCCCGTTATACTCCCCACCTGTTATACGCCCCACCTGTTATACGCCCCGCCCGTTATACACCCCGCCCGTTATACTCCCCACCTGTTATACGCCCCACCTGTTATACACCCCACCTGTTATACACCCCGCCCGTTATACTCCCCACCTGTTATACACCCCGCCCGTTATACTCCCCACCTGTTATACGCCCCACCTGTTATACGCCCCGCCCGTTATACACCCCGCCCGTTGTACACCCCGCCCGTTATACTCCCCACCTGTTATACACCCCGCCCGTTATACTCCCCACCTGTTATACACCCCGCCTGTTATACACCCTGCCTGTTATACGCCCCACCTGTTATACACCCCGCCCGTTATACTCCCCGCCTGTTATACACCCCGCCCGTTATACTCCCCACCTGTTATACACCCCTCCCGTTATACTCCCCACCTGTTATACACCCCGCCTGTTATACACCCCGCCTGTTATACGCCCCACCTGTTATACACCCCGCCCGTTATACACCCCACCCGTTATACACCCCGCCCGTTATACTCCCCACCTGTTATACACCCCGCCTGTTATACGCCCCGCCCGTTATACACCCCGCCCGTTATACTCCCCGCCCGTTATACTCCCCACCTGTTATACACCCCGCCTGTTATACGCCCCGCCCGTTATACACCCCGCCCGTTATACTCCCCACCCGTTATACTCCCCACCTGTTATACACCCCGCCCGTTATACTCCCCGCCCGTTATACACCCCGCCCGTTATACGCCCCGCCCGTTATACACCCCGCCCGTTATACTCCCCACCCGTTATACTCCCCGCCCGTTATACACCCCGCCCGTTATACTCCCCGCCCGTTATACTCCCCACCCGTTATACACCCCGCCCGTTATACGCCCCGCCCATTATACACCCCACCCGTTATACACCCCGCCCGTTATAATCCCCGCCCGTTATACTCCCCGCCTGTTATACACCCCACCTGTTATACTCCCCGCCCGTTATACTCCCCACCCGTTATACGCCCCGCCTGTTACACTCCCCGCCCGTTATACACCCCACCCGTTATACTCCCCACCCGTTATACGCCCCGCCCGTTATACGCCCCGCCCGTTATACGCCCCACCCGTTATACACCCCACCTGTTATACTCCCCACCTGTTATACACCCCACCTGTTATACTCCCCGCCCGTTATACTCCCCGCCCGTTATACTCCCCGCCCGTTATACACCACACCTGTTATACTCCCCGCCCGTTATACACCCCACCCGTTATACTCCCCGCCTGTTATACACCCCACCTGTTATACTCCACGCCTGTTATACACCCCACCCGTTATACACCCCACCTGTTATATTCCCCGCCCGTTATACACCTCACCTGTTATACTCCACGCCTGTTATACACCCCACCCGTTATACACTCCACCTGTTATATTCCCCGCCCGTTATACACCTCACCTGTTATATTCCCCGCCCGTTATACACCTCACCTGTTATATTCCCCGCCCGTTATACACCCCACCCGTTATACACCCCGCCCGTTATACACCCCACCTGTTATACACCCAGCCTGTTATACACCCCGCCCGTTATACACCCCGCACGTTATACACCTCACCTGTTATATTGCCCGCCCAATCTATTAACTTCAATGTAACCAAATATCGGGTGGGACGTATAACGGGCGGACGATTTTCTACCCTTTACGAGTGTCTACCCTGTATAGTCAATTAGGACCGAGCTATTTTGTATGACACCGCTGTGTCAGCCAATGAGTCGGAGGCAGGACGGGACTTGTGGTTTTAAATTACTCACGACCGAAACTACAGCAGAGTCTCCCGAGTACAGCAGGTTTATATCTCCGGCAAAATGCGGTAAGTGCAGGATAGTTACATAATACAAATTATGAGCGCAAAATCAATCCCAGTCACTTAACAGCCGTGCGGGCTCCCGGCGTGATTGACGGGGGAATCTGCATTCCGGCCGGGACTTGTGGTGTCACTCTATGCAGCCATTTGCATTGTCTAACATGTGTGAGAAGTTGCAACGTCACCCAGGTTACAGAAACCATTAATATGGTGATCAGTTGCTCCTTCTTACGGGCCTGTTGTACTTGCGACTGTTCCAGACCTCTGAAAGGTCAAATAAAGGGATGCCTGCAGCTGCTCATCAGTAACCTGCTGTCTGTTTGGAAATGACCCAAGCCGTTATCTGCAATGACTGTCCCAACCCAGAGGTCGGTCTAGTAAAATTCTTGCAGTTTTGCTTTGTTCTGAAAGTGTGCAAATCCCTTGAGTCGAGCAGCTGAGAGGCCAGCTCTATACTTCTAAAAGCCGGTGTGATTGAGTGTTTTGTAGACAGAAGTTGCCTGAACCTGGGAATAAGGTTCGCTGGTTCTTTAATTCAGTTCATGCGGTTCCAACGCATCTACGGTAAGGTACGAGTCTGTGAGTGCAATGACGTGCGTTTACATAAAAAGCACATCCAGGGACTGTTGTTATTTTGGAGTCAGGAAGTGGTTTTAAAAATACCGGTGCAAAAGTAAGCATTGCCTTACAACTTTTATCTGCTGAGTTATTCTTGCTTCTGTACAACTTTAGCAGCAGGTGTCATAGGAACAGGAGTAGGCTATTCAGCCCCTTGAGCCTGTTCCGTCATATCCTTCCTGAGGTGAGGTGTCCAAAACTGAATGCAGTAATCCAGATGGGGCCTGACCAGAGCTCTGTACAACTGAAGCACAACTTCCTCCCCTTTGTATTCCAACCCCCTTGAGATAAAGGCAAACATTCCATTAGCCTTTTTGGTTACTTTTTGTACCTGTCCACTAAAACAGGGGAAAAATAGAGTATGAGAGTAAACTTGCAAGGAACATAAAAGCGGACTATAAAAGCTTCTACAAGTATTTAAAAAGAAAAAGATTCGTGAAGACTAATGTAGGTCCCTTACAGTCAGAAATGGGAGAATTTATAATGGGGAACAAGGAAATGGCAGAGCAATTAAACACATACTTTGGTTCTGTCTTCACGGAAGAGGATACAAATAACTTCCCAGAAATGCTGGGGAACCAAGGGACTAGTGAGAAGCGGAATTAAAGGAAATTAGTATTAGTAAAAAAAATAGTGCTTGAGAAATTAATGGGACTGAAAGCCGATAAATCCCCAGGGCCTGATAATCTGCATCCCAGAGTACTAAAAGAGGTAGCCATGGAAATAGTTGATGCATTCGTTGTCATCTTTCAAAATTCTATAGATTATGGAACAGTTCCTGCAGATTGGAGGGTGGCAAATGTAACCCCACTATTTAAAAAAGGAGGGAGAGAGAAAACAGGGAACTACAGACCGATTAGCCCAACATCAGTAGGAGGGAAAATGCTCGAGTCTATTATAAAGGACGTGATAACAGGACACTTAGAAAATATCAACGGGATTAGACAAAGTCAACATGGATTTATGAAAGGGAAATCATGTTTGACAAACTTACTGGAGTTTTTTGAGGATATAACTGGTAGAATAGATAAGGGAGAACCAGTGGATGTGGGTTATTTGGATTTTCAGAAGGCCTTTGATAAAGTCCCACATAAGAGGTTAGTGTGCAAAATTAAAGCACATGGGATTGGTGGTAATATACTGGCATGGATTGAAAATTGGTTAACAGACAGGAAACAGCGAGTAGGACTAAATGGGTCTTTATCGGGGTGGCAGGCACTGATTAGTGGGGTACCACAGGGATCAGTGCTTGGGCCCCAGCTATTCACAATATATATCAATGATTTGGGTGAGGGAACCAAATGTAATATTTCCAAGTTTGCTGACCACACAAAACTAGGTGGGATTGTGAGTTGTGAGGAGGATGCAGAGAGGCTTCAAGGCGATTTAGACAAGTTGAGTGAGTGGGCAAATACATGGCAGATGCAGTATAATGTGGATAAATATGAAGTTATTCACTTCAGAAGGAAAAACAGAAAAGCAGAGTATTACTTAAATGGTGACAGATTGGGAAATGTTGATGTACAAAGGGACCTGGGTGTCCTTGTACACCAGTCACTGAAAGCAAAAATGCAGGTGCAGCAAGCAGTTAGGAAGGCAAATGGTATGTTGGCCTTCATTGCAAGAGGATTTGAGTACAGGAGCAAGGATGTCTTACTGCAGTTATACAGGGCCTTGGTGAGACCACACCTGGAGTATTGTGTGCCATTTTGGTCTCCTTACCTAAGAAAGGATATACTTGCCATAGAGGGAGTGCAGCGAAGGTTCACCAGACTGATTCCTGGGATGGCTGGACTGTCGTATGAGGAGAGATTGGGTCGACTCGGCCTGTATTCACTCGAGTTTAGAAGAATGAGATGGGATCTTATTGAAAAATATAAAATTCTGACAGGGCTGGACATACTGGATGCAGGGAGGATGTTTCCCCTGGCTGGGGTGTCCAGAACGAGAGGTCACAATCTCAGGATACGGGGTAGGACATTTAGGACTGAGATGACGAGAAATTTCTTCACTCAGGGGGTGGTGAACCTGTGGAATTCTCTACCACAGAAGGCTGTGGAGGCCAAGTCACTGAATATATTTAAGAAGGAGCTAGATAGATTTCTAGACACAAAAGGCATCAAGGGGTATGGGGAGAGAGCGGGAATATGGTATTGAGATAGAGGATCAGCCATGATCATATTGAATGGTGGAACAGGCTCGAAGGGCCGAATGGCCTACTCCTGCTCCTATTTTCTATGTTTCTATGTTTCACTAGTTTTAAACGATTTATGTACTTGGGCTCCCAAATCCCTTTGCTCCTCTACTGTTCCTAGTTTCTCACCGTTTAGAAAATACTTCGATTTATCTTTTTTAGGTCCAAAGTGGATGACCTCAGACTTACCTTAAACTCCACCTTAAACTCCATCTGCATAGTTTTGCTCACTCACTTAACCTGTCTATGTCCCTTTGCAACTTCCTGTTCCCATCTGCACTACTTACTGTCCCTCCTAATTTAGTGTCAACTGCAAAGTTGGATATACAGCTCTCTGGCCTAGAAGTTGGGCCATGTAGTGACCAGAAGTATGCACCCGCCATATTGGGTAAGGACAAACAAGAGGCGTCCTTTACCCACGCCTGAAGCAAGTGTTAGGCCCTTTGCAAATGCACATCAGGGGGCCCACGCCTGCTTGAGGTCCCCTCTCCAACATTGGTTTGTCCGGAGGCAGCCAGCGCCATCGAGGGCTGCACTCAGGGAAACCAACACTACAGAACGCCTGCAACAAAAAAGGTAAGTTATTTACCTCTGCATGTGGAGTCGGGAGGAGCAAGACTCCACATTAAAGGACCCTCTCAATTGCCGCAGCTCCCTCCCCCACCTCCTCCCCCGAGATCCCCTCCCCCTGATCTCCCCCCTCCCCCCGCCGGCTTACGAGACTGACAGAGACACTGGGAGACATACAGAGGAGAGACAGAAAGATAGCCAAGGCTGCATTCTCTGCAACAAATTAGCCGGAGACATTTTAGGGGAAAAGTGGATGATCTTCCGTATTTTTCGAGACTCTCTGTGGCCCTTTTCATGTTTTTCCAATGAACTGGAAGTTCTGGCAGTTAAGCGATCCCAGGAATTTCTTTACTGTATCCACATTCTCAGCAGGAGCACTGGAGCGAGGTAATTACAGGGAGCAAAATTCAAGCCATGCTAACATCGCAGAAGGTCGACGCCTCTACTGACAGCTGATGGGGGGGGAACAATAAGAAACAGCCCCCAAAGCTGAAGAAAGAGACCCCAGATCAAAGAGAGAGGGGAGGGCAGGGGGTGCGCTGCGGTGGGGTACACTCAGCAATGAGAGATTCCGTGAGAGAACCTGTCGGAGTTCTACACATGATCCACATTAGTGCAGCGTCTCTTGATGTTTCCTTCAACACAAAGCTGTGTGCAGCCAAGTCATGGAAATAGTTCCAGCAACAACTCAGGACATTTCTAAGATGCAGAAGGTGGAACGAATGGAAAGCAAGGAAATTACACAAATGAAATCTCTGTGGGCATCAAGCTGCTTCGTAATCTGTGGATATCTGAAAATAAAGTCAATAAAAGCACAGATCAGGTAGTGGTCCGAAGGCCGTGGTCTGATCTCTGAGGAGAGATGATAATTATAAACAGGAGACTTTGCACTCGTAGATCCTGACATCATCTGAATTACTCATTTAAAAGACTGTCATGTAATTACTCTCTGGGTATCTGTTATTCTATATAATCATAGAATCAGAGAAAATTTATGGCACCGAAGGAGGCCTTTCGGCCCATCGTGTCCGCGCCGGCTGAGAAACGAGCCACCCAGCCTAATCCCACTTTCCCGCATTCGGTCCGTAGCCCTGCAGGTCACGGCTCTTCAGGTGCACATCCAGGTATTTTTTAAATGAGTTGAGGGTTTCTGCCTCTCCCACCCTCTCAGGTAGTGAGTTCCAGACTCCCACCAACCTCTGGGTGCAAACAATTTTCCTCATTTCCGCTCTAATCCTTCTACCAATCACTTTAAATCTATGCCCCCCTGGTTATTGACCCCTCTGCGAAGGGAAATAGGTCTTTCCTATCCACTCTATCTAGGCCCCTCATAATTTTATACACCTCAATCAAATCATCCCTCAGCCTCCTCTGTTCCAAGGTAAACAATCCAACTGAACCTATTGATTAGACTCCAGCCTGGAACTCACTCCCAGATATCCATTATTCTATATATAAACCATCTGAACCCCTCGATTAGATTCCAGCCTGTAACTCACTCCCAGATATCCATTATTCTATATATAAACCATATGAACCCCTCGATTAGATTCCAGTCTGTAACTCACTCCCAGATATCCATTATTCTATATATAAACCATCTGAACCCCTCGATTAGATTCCAGCCTGTAACTCACTCCCAGATATCCATTATTCTATATATAAACTATCTGAACCCCTCGATTAGATTCCAGTCTGTAACTCACTCCCAGATATCCATTATTCTATATATAAACCATCTGAACCCCTCGATTAGATTCCAGCCTGTAACTCACTCCCAGATATCCATTATTCTATATATAAACTATCTGAACCCCTCGATTAGATTCCAGCCTGTAACTCACTCCCAGATATCCATTATTCTATATATAAACTATCTGAACCCCTCGATTAGACTCCAGCCTGTAACTCACTCCCAGATATCCATTATTCTATCTATAAACTATCTGAACCCCTCGATTAGATTCCAGCCTGTAACTCACTCCCAGATATCCATTATTCTATATATAAACCATCTGAACCCCTCGATTAGATTCCAGCCTGTAACTCACTCCCAGGAATCCTTTATTCTATATATAAACTATCTGAACCCCTCGATTAGACTCCAGCCTGTAACTCACTCCCAGATATCCATTATTCTATATATAAACCATCTGAACCCCTCGATTAGATTCCAGCCTGTAACTCACTCCCAGATATCCATTATTCTATATATAAACTATCTGAACCCCTCGATTAGATTCCAGCCTGAAACTCACTCCCAGATATCCATTATTCTATATATAAACCATCTGAACCCCTCGATTAGATTCCAGCCTGTAACTCACTCCCAGATATCCATTATTCTATATATAAACTATCTGAACCCCTCGATTAGACTCCAGCCTGTAACTCACTCCCAGATATCCATTATTCTATATATAAACTATCTGAACCCCTCGATTAGACTCCAGCCTGTAACTCACTCCCAGATATCCATTATTCTATATATAAACTATCTGAACCCCTCGATTAGACTCCAGCCTGTAACTCACTTCGGGGGATGCATTATTCTTTATATAAACCTCTCAATTAGACTCCTTCCTGTAAACAGTAGTGTTTTTACAAGGGAGTACACAATGTATTATGTACAGGATTTTTTCTCAGTGGGAAGGGAGCTCTGTTATCTTGCCCCCTCACCCCTGCAACTTAGAAAATGTAGATTTTTTAAATTTTACTCAGTGCAATTTCCAGAATTTTGGTCCAGATTTTTTATATATATGTCAATATTTTCTGAGA
The DNA here is from genome assembly GCF_035084215.1 of Heptranchias perlo. Classification (NCBI taxonomy): domain Eukaryota; kingdom Metazoa; phylum Chordata; class Chondrichthyes; order Hexanchiformes; family Hexanchidae; genus Heptranchias; species Heptranchias perlo. Next base: position 12,729,531 of record NC_090336.1, on the reverse strand, counting down.
TAGATAGCACTTGATGTGAGAGAATGTACCCACTAAACCCAACCATAACTAAATAATGGCCCAGAAATTGCTCCGAGTGGCAAACGGACGGTGCTCGCCGCTCCATAGATTTATACTAACCCACTAACTTACCGCAGCAACTTCCTCCAATAGGAAGCGGAGAAGAGCCCAGCGTTAACTCCAGCAAAGCTAGTACTTGTGGGAGAAGCGAGAGGATCGATCTCTCCCCTCGAACAATCAGATCGCAGCATCCTTGAAAAGCCGCGAGGAGTCAAAACCTTGAAGTGAAAGCTGCAACAATAAAATCATTTGTAAAAAAAAAATATAGACATCAAAAAAAAGAGAGGGTAAGAAATAATCAAATTAAATAAGAGACAGAAGGAAAAAGTTGAAAAAAATTATTTTAAAAACTTGTAATGACCATAAACTATTAAAATAAAGAGTAATGAGACTCTACATTTTTAAAAGTTAATTTTTAGTTGTTTGGCAGACATTAAGACTTACCACACTATTAAAACTTAGTTTAGACCTGGTATATTTAAGCATAGCTGTTCTTTGGCGATATTAGTTAGTTTCCAGCTGGACAGGAGAGGAAGTTGGCGCTGGTCCGTTGATTCGGTTGATTGCAGCCAGCGATGTCCCTTTAAGGTGAACCTGTCAGATCGCCGGTGAACCAGGAAGAGCAAGTTCTGGATTTCCGTGTTTGACTGTGCGTGTCCGAGCACTGGAACTTGCTCTTTGATTTCACCACTAATAACGGTGAGCGCTGTTGGGCTCACCATTATTTTTAAAGCAATTTCCAGACTGATATATTTGCGTTTTGATCCATTTTTTTTGTTGCTATGTCATCATACTGTTTTCAGCCCAGAAATGACTGTTGGCGATAAGAGTAGTGTTTCTCTATCCGCTGTTCTGACACATGCGTTAAACCATTCGTTTTAAAACAGGTAAACACCTGCATTAAAATAGCAGGCAGAGGAATGTTGTTAGGCGAATGAGTCAAGAGTTCAGTCCGCTAAAATCGGCAACAGTAATTCTGGGCTTTGGTATCAAAATGAACGACTGTTAAGATGATAGGATAGTGTCCAATCCAGCTGTTCATTATGGTAACTGTCACAGTGCTTTATGATCATATAACGATGGCCACCCGTATTGCTCCGATCCTTTGCGATTCGCCACCTTGAACTTTTGGAGCCTGAACCTTACCCTCCAGAATTAAAAAACTGGGCATACAGGGTTTACCCTCAAACACAACTGTCCAAAAAATGGGCATGCTCTTGGCTCCCAAAAGGAAATGTGGGTGCACTCAGTGCACCTCCTGTACACCTGTGACTGAAACCCATTAGTTTGTGTGTAATACTCATTGTTACATTATCCTCAGATATTCTTTTGAAGTGTTGGTTTGCAGATGTGTGCAGTGTTGAAAGGTCAGAGTGAGTGCCGACAATTACAGAGTTAATAACTGGGGTCATCCACCGTCCAGCTGTGTAACAACTGGCATCTCATTGCACACCGCATTCCCAAGAAACGAAATCAAATACTTCAAGTGTTTCCAAATATTCGAGACTCCTTTCGAAATCGTCTTGAAGCAAGATACGATCCTCCTGGGCTGGGAAAATAAGCACTGGACGCAAGGCAGCCCTGAAAGCCCGAGAAGGATGACTTGATCTGATTTTGTGACCCACCAATAAACCGTGTTATTATTAAAAACAAGATGGCTGCAGGCTGATCAGGAGTGAGGTTTACTGGGCCCAGACATACAGTACCCCGGAAATTCCTGAGGTGACCAGGAGTTCCGAACTGTTAAAGAGGTCACTGATAACTTCTATTTCAACTAAACTTTGGGGTCAAATTCTAAGAGGCAATCAAGTTGATTGGGTAAACGGCTGCAGGACATCCTGAGAAGGTGCACACTGCAGTAGTGTGTGGGGAGTAGCTCAGGAGCAGCCATTGGCACTCATGTCGTTGGTGGATCTTTGCTGCCACATAGCCCTGAGCAAGTGACAGTACACACTGTCTTCTGAAAACAGTGAGACCTGAACAACTGGCAACGGATACCCATGGCACTCTGCAGGTACATCATGGCAAGGTGCAGATAGGGGTACTGGGCCTTCTCTATCCCCAGTGACTAGCTGGTTGGGTATACACCTTCAACCGGAGAGCACTTTCCCCACCCTAGCTCAACCCCAACCCCAATCCCCTTTACTCTTCACTGTTTCAGTCATAACTATCTCAGTCTAGCTGTGTAACCACACCTGTGTAACTTGAGTTTCTCTGTGTGCGTTTTCGCTGCCGCTCCAGACCCGAGCCCCTCGCTTCCATTTCCCCTTTCTTCTTTTCTCTTTACCCCTCCTACGACCCTCTCTCCTGTCGTCATGCTTCCTTTCATTTCTCCCCTCTCGGGTACTCTGCCCCTCCAAATCCCAACCCCAACCCTTCAGCACTCCTCGACCTTCCTACTCTTTTGTCGCCGTCCCAGGCTTAAGCCAACACCTTCCCTCTGCGCCTCCCTTGGCATCCTCCGAAGGGCCCATCGAGGCACTCGTCACTGCCTCCTTACGAGCAGCAACCCCAGCTGCACCATCCTACTCTCTCACCGACTTTCCCGCCCAGTGCGCCCGCTGGGGGCTAATCTGGCCAACCTCCTTCCCGTCCCACTCACCCCTCCCAGCGCTGACCCTGTGGACTCTGCCAGTAGATCAGCTATCACCGCCCCTCTCCACATCTCCCTCCAGAACGTCGGTTCACTTGTGAACAAGGCCCTTGCCGTCCATGAGCTTAGTGTGGATGATTGCATCAACATCATCGCCCTGACGAAAACCTGGCTGACTGGTGATGACACCTTCCCCCTTAATGAAGCCTCCCTCCCGGTTATATCTTCCACCACTTGCCCCGTCCAGACTGCCGCGGTGGTGGTGGGGCCCTTAGCACCAAATCACACCTTGGTCTGTCCCCTTTACTCCTCTGCAACCTTCTCCTCCTTTGAGCATCTCACCTTGTTCCACCCCTCTCGCCTCTCCTTTAAAATCCTCGTTCTCTACTGCCCACCCAAGTACCACGCCAAGTTTCTCACCGAGATATCTTCACTGCTTTCCTCCCACAGCCTCTGCACTGAGCAAGTTCTCATCCTCGGTGATTTCAACTTCCATCTCAACTCATCATGCTCTCTCTCCAGAGTTCACTGGCCTCCTATCCTCCCTTAATCTCTCCCTCCATATAAATTCCCCTCCCCATATTCATGGCCGCCCCCTCGACCCTGCCATCTCACATGGCCTCTCTACTCCCATCATGTCAATCACGGATAAGGCCCCCATGTTAGGTGATATTGTTAACAGTTCCCTCTCCTCAGGTGCTGTCCCCCTCCCCTTCAAATCTGCCGTCATCACACCCCTCCTCAAAAAACTCACCCATGACCTCTCTGTCCTTGCAAGCTACCGCCCCATCACTTCCTTGTATCCCTCTCCACCCACACCCCCCTCCCAATCCCACTTTCTTCTGTGTCCGCCCCTGGAAAAAGCTCTCCCCCAAGTCACTTACAACGGCACTTTCTAATTCCCAACTGTCTATCCTTTGGCCCTCCATTCACCACAACATTTCTGCAGCTACCGAACTGCTCAATCACACCTCACCTCTACCTTTGATGCCCCTGTCCCCATTACTCTCTCTTACCCTGGTCATTTCCCCTGGTACGGCCCTCATCTCCGCTCCCTTAAGTCCAACGGACGCAGGTTTGAACGCTTGTGGCAGACAACTGGTTTATCCATTCACCACCAGATCTGGTTGGACCACATAAAATACTATCGGGTCCTGCTCTCCTCTGCCAAAACTGTTCACTATTCCAGGATCATCCTGCAATGCAAAGATAACCCCCGGCTTCTCTTCACTACAATCCGTCTTCTTAAACCCCTCTCCTCTGCCCCCTCCACGCTCACCTCCAACGAAAAGTGCGAAGAGCTCATGGACTTCTTTGTCACTAAGATTGAGACCATCCGTTCAGATGCCTCTGCCACTTCCCTCCCTTCCCCTAGCCCACGAAGCCAACCTTCCCCTATGGTTCCCTCCTGCCCTAGCCCTGAACTCTCATCTTTCGTTTCTCTTCTATCTCCCCTCATGTCCTCTCCGAGCTCATCTTGACCATGAGACCCACCTCCTGCTCCCTCAACCATATTCCCACCAAACTGCTGACCATCCAACTTCTCTTTCTGGCCCCCATGTTAGCTGATATTGTTAACGGTTCCCTCTCCCCAGGTACTGTCCCCCTCCCCTTTAAATCTGCCGTCATCACTCCCTCTTCAAAAAACCCACCCTTGACCCCTCTGTCCTTGCAAACTACCGTCCCATCTCCAACCTCCCTTTCCTCTCTAAAGTCCTTGAACAGTCATCGCTTCCCAAATCCGTGCCCATCTTTCTCACAACTCCATATTTGAATCCCTCCAATTAAGTTTCCACCCCTGCCACAGTACTGAAACGGCCCTTATCAAAGTCACAAATGACATCCTATGTGACTGTGACCGTGGTAAACTATCCCTCCTCATCCTTCTCGACCTGTCTGCGGCCTTTGACACGGTTGACCGCACCATCCTCCTCCAGCACCTCTCCTCCGTCGTCCAGCTGGGTGGGACTGCCCTCACGTGGTTCCATTCTTATCTATCCAGTCATAGCCAGAGAATCACCTGCAATGGCTTCTCTTCCCTCTCCCGCACCGTTACCTCTGGAGTCCCCCAAGGATCTATCCTTGGCCCCCTGATATTTCTCATCTACACGCTGCCCCTCGGCGACATCATCTGAAAACATATCAGATTCCACATGTACACTCACAACACCCGGCTCTACCTCACCACCACTTCATTCAAGCCCTCCACTGTCTCTGATTTGCCACACTGCTTGTCCAACATCCAGTACTGGATGAGCAAAAATTTCCTCCAACTAAATATTGGGAAGACCGAAGCCATTGTCTTCGGTCCCCACCACAAACTCCGTTCCCTAGCCACCGACTCCATCCCTCTCCCTGGCCACTGTCTGAGGCTGAAACAGACCGTCCACAACCTCGGCGTCCTACGTGACCCTGAGATGAGCTTCCGACCACATATCCGCTCCATCACCAAGACCGCCTACTTCCACCTCTGTAACATCGCTCTTCTGCGCCCCTGTCTCAGCTCGTCTGCTGTGAAACCCTCATCCATGCCTTTGTTGCCTCCAGACTGGACTATTCCAATGGTTTCCTGGCCAGCCTCCCATCCTCCATCCCTCCATAAACTTGAGCTCATCCAAAACTCTGCTCCCCGTATTCTTACTCGCACCAAGTCCCGTTCTCCCATCACCCCTGTGCTCGCTGACCTACATTGGCTCACAGTCTGGGAACACCTCGATTTTAAAATTCTCATCCTTGTTTTGAAATCCCTCCATGGCCTCGCCCCTCCCTATTTCTGTAACCTCCTCCAGCCCTACAACCCTCCGAGATCTCTGCGCTCCTCCAATTCTTGCCTCTTGTGCATCCCCGATTTTAATCACTCCACCACTGGTGGCCGTGCCTTTACCTGCGTAGGCCCTAAGCTCTGGAATTCCCTCCCTAAACCTCTCTACCTCGCTCTCCTCCTTTAAGACGCTCCTAAAACCTACCTCTTCTGTCCTTATGTGGCTCGGTGTGAAATTTTGTTTGATTACGCTCCGTGAAGCACCTTGGGACATTTTACTACGTTAAAGGTGCTATATAAATTCAAGTTGTTGTTGTTGATGTCATTGTTGTTTCTAAACCAACCGACCCTGCCATCATCTGACACAGTTTCCCATGAAGTATGACATCTGCTCCCTTGATCTCCTTCCCACTCCATTCAGAAATGCTCGTTTTTCCCTTTCGGCCCTTAGTCACCAACATTGTCAACCTCCCTCCGCCCTCAGGCCTTGATTGCACTCCCTTCAAAACCACCCCCATCTGCCCTAATTAAACAGCGCCCCCCCCCCCCTTAACCCCTCCCTATGTCTCACCTGTCCTTCCTCTTCAAGGTCCTTGAAGGTATTGTTTACCACTCAACTACACGCTCAGCTCTGTCACCACTCTCCATCCAAGTCTCTCCAGGATTGCTACAAAATCTGCGTGACAGTATCCACAACTCACATCCTTCTTGTTCTGTTTGCTGCCCTACCTTTCTCCACCACCACCTTCCCTGGCTGGCCCACCTCTGTGGCACTGTGCTCTCATGTTTTCACCCTGACGCAGACAACGGCACTTCCTCCAACAATTTCTCCTCCTGGCCCGTGCTGCGACCTTTGGTGTGCCATAACTCTCCGTTCTGTGTCTGCTCCTATTCATCTTCTTCATGCTGCCCCCTCAGCAACATCAATGTCAGTCTTGCCTCAGACTCTCGCCTCTGATTCAGAAGGTTGTGGGTTCAAGTCCCACTCCAGAGACTTGGGCACATAATCCAGGCTGACACTCCCAATGCTGTACTGAGGGAGTGCTGCACTGACGGAGTATGCCATCTCTCGGATGAGATGTTAAACCGAGGCTCCGTCTACCTTCTCAGGTGGATGTAAAAGATCCCATGGCACTATTTTGAAGAAGAGCAGGGAATTTCTCGCCTTGGCCAATATTTATCCCTCAACCAACATCACTAAAAAAAAACAGATCATCCAGTCATTATCTCATTGCTGTTTGTGGGAGCTTGACCTCAAAAAGTACTTAATTGGCTCAACGAAAATCACTGAAACAGATCATTTATCCCCATCGGTAACAAATCGGTGAGTCGGTGATGCAATGGCTGATTTCCTGTCCCAAGGCATCTGGCCAGGAATTCATTATTGCTCCACCCCCTTGATGAGCTTCTCACCGCTGGTCCTGACTGTGGCAAGTACCTGATGCGGACTCTGTGCTGCTGAGCATCGTGTACGAGCTGCAGCCGTGACCCGACAGTGAGAAGATCACCGAGGGGAGTGACAATTTCCCGGCCAGGTCTCTTAGCACAGCAAGTCAACAGGTGCATCGCAAGCTCGCTGATTGGGTTTGCTGCTCGTTTATCTCCTTGTTGTTTCGTGGGACCTTGCTGTCCACAAAGTGGCTGCTCCATTCATCGACATAACAGTCGTGACTACACTTCAAAAATAATTAATTGGCTGTGAAGCGCTTTGGGACGTCCTGACAATGTGAAATGTGCAGTATAAATGCAACTTATTTCTTTCCTTCTTTCATCCTACCTGATCCTGACCACTGCTGAAATCCTTAACCACAGCTCCATCACCTCATTGATCTATTTGTCATATACAGTCTTCACTAGCTTCCCTATCTCTATCCTTCACAAAATTCAGCCAATCCACCAACTCTGCTGCCTGACTCATTTACCCCACGCAGACCCACACACCAGTCACCCCCATCCTCGCCAACTCCCATTGCTCCTTGTGACCCAACAAATTGACTTAAAAACTCTCCACAGCTTCACTCCACCCTGTCTGAGGAATCTTATCCAGGCCTTTGCCCCAGCTCATACTCTCCATTGGTCTGGCTCTGGATTACTGCTGGCTCCCTCCCTCCCTCCCTCCATTTAGCCATGAAAGCCCGATTTTTCAGCCACCGTGCTTTAAAAACCCTCCTAAAAACTTATCTCTCCAACTGTGCCTTTTGACCTTTTGCCCCAAGTTCCTTCACCTCCGGATCAAGGGCCAGCTCTCCTCCTGGTAATGCGTTCTGAGATATTCGCCTACTGTATGAACATAAGTTGTTTTGCTGCTGTTGCTTCGAGGCTTCTGTTTGTGCCCGTGGTGATACCTTGAGATCTTCCCCTTCATTAAACTCACTAACATCAGTTTGACCTGGAGTAAAATGCTCACTAATCAGATTGGCTGTGCAAGCTGAACAATGCTGCTCCACTTCTCTGCTAATTACCTGAAGGCCTTAACAAGTAAAACAACTAGCTTTCCTCCCAATACTTTGCTATAGTTAATCCATATTTGGTGGGGTAAGGCTGTTTGGAACCGTGCTAACCGAGTAGTCCGTTAGCACGTTCCGACCTCGATGCTACCACCTTTTATTCGTGTCTGGTTCGCAGTGCTGAAAGGAAAGCAGAGATTCCCCCTCAGCCGTGGTGATGAAGTGTCTTCTGTTCTGGCTTGCGACTGCTACTGATAGACCTCAACGATTGGCCCCGTTGTGTGTTAACTTTGATCATGAATCCTTGTGTAGCGGACAGCTCACAGATTAGAGGCTGTTACGGAAAGAGTCATAGTGGGAGGGGCTGGGGGGGGTGGGTGTGGTGTCTGAGGGTGGGGATCATCGTAGTTTTACTGGCCAAGTAAAGGTGGCCTGAAATACAGGGCAGTCATATTGGGGGATGGAATCACATAATGGTACCCTGAGAGACAAGTCTTCATTTCTGAGGTTTGTAATCAAGCACAACGAAAAACAGTGTTCCCAAAATCAGCGGTCTTAAGGAATTGATGTCAAATAACATTTTACTGGCTGTGGACTGAGGCAATAAGTTATTGTTACTGAAAATCACAACATACCGCACCACAGAATAAGTTATAAAAGGATACTTTCACTCCCACCGGGCTTTTATTTGTGTCAGAAAGAAAGAAAGGACACATTTCATTAACAGATTCAGAGTGCGTTATCAGAACTGATTGCCTCTCAATGAAGGCAGACTGTGATTTATTACTATTTTATGCAGTTTTCTTTATATCTATTTCAATGATTGTTCCTAAATTTGGAACATGGACTTCTTAAAAGTTGAACTAAAAACTTTACCGCATACTCAGCCATTAGTCATTCATTTCACTGCATTGGTTGCTCTGTTTTTTCTCATTTTATTTCTATATCTGTTTCTTAGTCTTCCTTTGGTCAGAGGACTCTGTGCTCACGTATTTTCGCTATGCTGGTTGTCATGACGTTTTAGAGTGAGTTGAGCAATCTCTTGCTGGGAGGCAGCACAGGCCACTGACAGGAGTCTCTGATCTGTGCTCCCTTTGGGCTCAGCTCCCCACTGGGAGCATGAGGCTGCTGAATTTACCCTTTTGCTTTATTAGTGAGGAGACCTAAAATGGACCCTTTTTTAAAATTCATTCTTAAGATGTGGGCATCACTGGCGAGGCCGGCATTTATTGCCCATCTCTAATTGCCCTTGAGAAGGTGGTGGTGAGCCGCCTTCTTGAACCGCTGCAGTCCATGTGGTGAAGGTTCTCCCACAGTGCTGTTAGGAAGGGAGTTCCAGGATTTTGACCCAGCAACGATGAAGGAACGGCGATTATATTTCCAAGTCAGGATGTTGTGTGACTTGGAGGGGAATGTGCAGGTGGTGGTGTTCCCATGTGCCTGCTGCCCTTTCTAGGTGGTAGAGGTTGCAGGTTTGGGGGGTGCTGTCAAAGAAGCCTTGGCCAGTTGCTGCAGTGCATCCTGTGGATGGTACACACTGCAGCCACAGTGCGCCGGTGGTGAAGAGAGTGAATGTTTAGGGTGGTGGATGGGGTGCCAATCAAGCGGGCTGCTTTGTCCTGGATGATGTTGAGCTTCTTGAGTGTTGCTGGAGCTGCACTCATCCAGGCAAGTGGAGAGTATTCCATCACACTCCTGAGTGTGATGGAAAACTCTCCACTTGTGCCTTGTAGATGGTGGAAAGGCTTTGGGGAGTCAGGAGGTGAGTCATTCACCGCAGAATACCCAGCCTCTGACCTGCTCTTGTAGCCACAGTATTTATGTGGCTGGTCCAGTTAAGTTTCTGGTCAATGGTGACCCCCAGGATGTTGATGGTGGGGGATTCAGCGATGGTAATGCCATTGAATATCAAGGGGAGGTGGTTAGACTCTCTCTTATTGGAGATGGTCATTGCCTGGCACTTGTCTGGGGCAAATGTTACTTGCCACTTATGAGCCCAAGCCTGGATGTTGTTCAGGTCTTGCTGCATGCGGGCACAGACTGCTTCATTATCTGAGGTGTTGCGAATGGAACTGAACACTGTGCAATCATCAGTGAACATCCCCGTTTCTGATCTTATGATGGAGGGAAGGTCATTGATGAAGCAGCTGAAGATGGTTGGGCCTAGGACACTGCCCTGAGGAACTCCTGCAGCAATGTCCTGGGGCTGAGATGATTGGCCTCCATCAACCAGTACCATCTTCCTTTGTGCTAGGTATGAGTCCAGCCACTGGAGAGTTTTCCCCCGGATTCCCATTGACTTCAATTTTACTAGGGCTCCTTGGTGCCACACTCGGTCAAATGTTGCCTTGATGTCAAGGGCAGTCACTCTCACCTCACCTCTGGAATTCAGCTCTTTTGTCCATGTTTGGACCAAGGCTGTAATGAGGTCTGGAGCCAAGTGGTCCTGGCGGAACCCAAACTGAGCATTGGTGAGCAGGTTATTGGTGAGTAAGTGTCGCTTGATAGCACTGTCGACGACACCTTCCATCACTTTGCTGATGATTGAGAGTGGACTGATGGGGCAGTAATTGGCCGGATTGGATTTGTCCTGCTTTTTGTGGACAGGACATTCCTGGGCAATTTTCCACATTGTCGGGTGGATGCCAGTGTTGTAGCTGTACTGGAACAGCTTGGCTTGAGGTGCGGCTAGTTCTGGAGCAGAAGTCTTCAGCACTACAGCTGGGATGTTGTCGGGGCCCATAGCCTTTGCTGTATCCAGTGCACTCAGCCATTTCTTGATATCACGTGGAGTGAATCGATTTGGCTGAAGACTGGCTTCTGTGATAGTGGGGATATCGGGAGGAGGCAGAGATGGATCATGCACTCGGCACTTCTGGCTGAAGATGGTTGCAAACGCTTCAGCCTTGTCTTTTGCACTCACGTGCTGGAATCTGCCAACATTGAGGATGTTTACAGAGCCTTCTCCTCCCATTAGTCGTTTAATTGTCCACCACCAATTACGACTAGATGTGGCAGGACTGCAGAGCTTTGATCTGATCCGTTGGTTGTGGAATCACTTAGCTCTGTCTATAGCATGTTGCTTCTGCTATTTAGCATGCATGTAGTCCTGAGTTGTAACTGCACCAGGTTGGCACCTCATTTTTAGGTACTGATGCTGCTCCTGGCATGCTCTTCTACACTCCTCATTGAACCAGGGTCGATCCCCTGGCTTGTTGGTAATGGTAGACTGAGGGATATGCCGGGCCATGAGGTTACAGATTGTCCAGTAACATATCCACTACACCCAGTGTACCCATAATGTACTAATGTCCGTGCTTTTCCTCACCAGGGCGAAGATTCGCAAGTACTAGATCAAAGATGGTTGATTTCTTGAGCGACGAGTGTGAAGTCATTGCGTCTAATGAGACTATGCTGACACCCTTAATCGAGCAGGAAGGCGAGGCCTACTTGGAGAAGTGTGGGAGCGTCCGACGTCACACAGTGGCCAATGCACCCTCTGAGCTTCAGCTTTTGGCTATGACTTCCATGTTGCACCCTGGGATGGTGGAAGAACCAGACACCGAAGACAAATGTCTACTGATACCACCTAACCTTAACCACAGACACTATTCCAGTGAGCCGAACATCCCAGAACCTCAGTCTGAGATTATGATGGTCTCGCTGCAGGAGTCTTCTGACATTAAGTGTACAGTACTTGGCTAGATCGCTAAGTCGTTGTTTTGTTTTAGGCACATCTGTTACAGTTTGCAGAAGGGAGTGATCCCATGACCTGATTGAGTCCTATCACAGGTTCAAACTTGAAATGCCACTGACCAAACAAACCTAATTTAAGCTGGTCGTGTGTATTGGACTGCCCTTCTGACCTGGGCTCTTTCTGTTATCAACTGAACATACCTCAGGAATCTAAACACAGTGCCAGCGGAAAGGGTGAAAGAATACGTTAATATGTTGGGACACTGTGGATGCAGATGCCCTGGTGAAATTAAAGTATAAAAGAGAAAAATCCCAGCAGCACTAAGTTTGCACTAAAGGGTATCTTACGATTGAGACAAGTCCTAAACTTTGAAACCCGATATTGCACTATAGCGACAGCCTTGTTTAAATACTGGATAACGGTTCTGTCCCTCTCCCCTCCCCCACAAGTCATTGGCTTTATTAAGACTGTCGGCCAGAAATGCCATCAGTTCCATTCGCTGCCAATCTGCCTTTTACAGACGAATTGCGTGAGGTAAAAGTGAGGTACCAACCTGGTGAAGTTACAACACAGTTACAAACAGCAGAAGCAACGTGCTATAGACAGAGCTAAGCGATTCCACAACCAACGGATCAGATCAAAGCTCTGCAGTCCTGCCACATCTAGTCGTGAATGGTAGTGGACAATTAAACGACTAAAGGGAGGAGGAGGCTCCGTGAACATCCCCATCCTCAATGATGGCGGAGTCCAGCACGTGAATGCAAAAGACAAGGCTGAAGCGTTTGCAACCATCTTCAGCCAGAAGGGCCGAGTGGATGATCCATCTCGGTCTCCTCCTGATATCCCCATCGTCACAGAAGCCAGTCTTCAGCCAATTCAATTCACTCCACGTGATATTTTCAAATGATATCTCCAAGTCAAAGTGAGCAACGTAACCTTGGGCAGAAGGTTTCCTCCGCACAGTGTGTGTGATGAAATGTAATACGGGTTTTTGATTTTTTTTTTACACGGAGGAGATCAGGAGCAGTGCCAACTATCAGAGTACGTCCCAAGAACACAAGCACATTGCAATATGTCTCTGAGCTGCAGGGAGACTGCCAACCCATCAGGTTAGATCCTGAGCTTGAAGGGTAATGGTAACACTGGAATAAATCCTAAACTGCAGGCCCCTATTGGAATTCACCAGTATTTAATGTCATCCATAGTTCTGATTGTGGTTGCAATTAACTTTCAGCACACTGACTTGGCTGTTCTGCTGCTTCCTCCATAGAAGCTTTTTTTCAAACATAACCCCGCTGCATATGGAGCAGGTTTTCATTCTCATTTTACAAATAAACCGTGGATTAGTTTTGTCAAATTACAAGTGATTTATAGCCTCCCTGAAACAGTAAAAAGAATTCAGCCCTCCAAAGAGAGAAAGGCTGGGAGCCTGATCGACAGTGACTGTACTACATCAGTTTGATCCAAAATAAAGAGAATTGGAAAAGCAAGTGTCAGTAGTTGCCACGAATTAGTACTGATTCACCCCCAAACACCACCCAGTGCAGTCGGTGAGGGGAATCGACTCACGTTCACCCCCAAACACCACCCAGTGCAGTCGGTGAGGGGAATCGACTCACGTTCACCCCCAAACACCACCCAGTGCAGTCGGTGAGGGGAATCGACCCACGTTCACCCCCAAACACCACCCAGTACAGTCGGTGAGGGGAATCGACCCACGTTCACCCCCAAACACCACCCAGTACAGTCGGTGAGGGGAATCGACTCACGTTCACCCCCAAACACCACCCAGTGCAGTCGGTGAGGGGAATCGACTCACGTTCACCCCCAAACACCACCCAGTGCAGTCGGTGAGGGGAATCGACTCACGTTCACCCCCAAACACCACCCAGTGCAGTCGGTGAGGGGAATCGACTCACATTCACCCCCAAACACCACCCAGTGCAGTCGGTGAGGGGAATCGGCTCACGTTCACCCCCAAACACCACCCAGTGCAGTCGGTGAGGGGAATCGACTCACGTTCACCCCCAAACACCACCCAGTGCAGTCGGTGAGGGGAATCGACTCACATTCACCCCCAAACACCACCCAGTGCAGTCGGTGAGGGGAATCGGCTCACGTTCACCCCCAAACACCACCCAGTGCAGTCGGTGAGGGGAATCGACCCACGTTCACCCCCAAACACCACCCAGTGTAGTCGGTGAGGGGAATCGACTCACGTTCACCCCCAAACACCACCCAGTGCAGTCAGTGAGGGGAATCGATTCACGTTCACCCCCAAACACCACCCAGTGTAGTCGGTGAGGGGAATCGACTCACGTTCAACCCCAAAACACCACCCAGTGCAGTCGGTGAGGGGAATCGACTCACGTTCAACCCCAAAACACCACACATAGAATTACATAGAATGTACAGCACAGAAACAGGCCATTCAGCCCAACTGGTCCATGCTCATGTTTATTCTCCACATGAGTGTCCTCCCACCCTACTTCCTCAAACCTTCTATTCCTTTCTCCCTCATGTGTTTATCCAGCTTCCCCTTAAATGCATCTGTGCTATTTGTCTCAACTACTCCTTGTGGTAGTGAGTTCCACATTCTAACCACTCTCTGGGTAAAGAAGTTTCTCCTGAATTCCCTATTGTGCAGTGCAGTCAGTGAGGGGAATCGATTCATTTCAGCCTCAAATACCATACTAAATGTACGGTCGCTGAGGGGAGTCAGTTCAAATTTACCCAGAGCTGTTGTCCTCATATTTGCCTGATTGTATTTGCCAAAGTTTTGCACAAAATTATACCGTTTTCTCAAATTTGAAACAATCTGCTGCAGAAAGTCAGATCTACCCGTTAATTTAAAGGTTTGTTTCTGTTCAGTGCTAAAGCCATTCCAAATTTAACTTACTTACTGGTCTGTCAAATAAACAGACATCTGGAACATCTACTGCTGGCATCTCTGATCATGGATGGAGCCAGAGGCTGACATATCCTATCCTACATATTGGTCATACTAAATGATGTTGTTTTATCTCTGATGTGGGGCTTCCTTCTGCTTCTGAGTGGAGTTTTACTGTTCTGGTTTTAATTGTGGGGTCTACTAATGAGATAAATGCTCTACCCAACAGCTGCTCACCATGTGCCGCCCACATAATCACATCAAGGATACTTCTGATCAAGGACTTTCCGGTGGCTCAGTGTGTAAATGTACTGGGCTATACACACCAGCAAGACTCAGTGGCTCAGTGTGTAAATGTACTGGGCTATACACACCAGCAAGACTCCAGTCTAACCAATGAGCTGATCTGAGCTGAGCTTGGTGTCAAAGGTTGGAGTGCAATTCCCAACCTCAGTGAGTGGAAGAGTCAGCGAGGGTGTAAATTCTGACCAGACTCGGCTGTGAATCCCCAACTCCACAGTCAAAGGTACAAGTGGGCACAATCTATAGTAATGTCCGGGGGGCACAATCGATAGAAATGTATGGGTGGGTACAATCTATAGTAATGTGCAGGTGGGTACAATCTATAGTAATGTAGAGGTGGGTACAATCTATAGTAATGTACAGGTGAGCACAATCTATAGAAATGTATGGGTGGGCACAAGCTATAGTAATGTACAGGTGGGTACAATCTATAGTAATGTACAGGTGGGCACAATCCAAAGTACTGTACGAGTGGGCACAATCTATAGTAATGTACAGGTGGGTACGATCTATAGTAATGTACCAGTGGGCACAATCTATAGTAATGTACAGGTGGGCACAATCTATAGTAATGTACAGGTGGGCACAATCTGTAGTAATGTACAAGTGGGTACAATCTATCGTAATGTACAGGTGGGCACAATCTATAGTAATGTACGGGTGGGCACAATCTATAGTAATGTACAGGTGGGTACAATCTATAGTAATGTACAGGTGGATACAATCTATAGTAATGTACAGGTGAGCACAATCTATAGTAATGCACAGGTGGGCACAATCTATAGTAATGTACAGGTGGGCACAATCTATAGTAATGTACGGGTGGGCACAATCTATAGTAATGTACAGGTGGGTACAATCTATAGTAATGTACAGGTGGATACAATCTATAGTAATGTACAGGTGAGCACAATCTATAGTAATGTACAGGTGGGCACAATCTATAGTAATGTACAGGTAGGCACAATCTATAGTATTCTACGGGTGGGCACAATCTGTAGTAATGTACAGGTGGGTATAATCTGCAGTAAAGCACAGGTGGGCACAATCTATAATAATGT
Organism: Heptranchias perlo; assembly: GCF_035084215.1. Classification (NCBI taxonomy): domain Eukaryota; kingdom Metazoa; phylum Chordata; class Chondrichthyes; order Hexanchiformes; family Hexanchidae; genus Heptranchias; species Heptranchias perlo. The sequence continues at coordinate 12,713,719 of NC_090336.1, read as the reverse complement.
ATGGGTGGGCACAATCTATACTAATGAACAGGTGGGCTAAATATATAGAAATATACAGGTGGGTACAATCAACAGTAATGTACAGGTGGGCAAAATCTATAATAATGAACAGGTGGGCACAATCTATAGTAATGTACAGGTGGGCAAAATCTATAATAATGAACAGGTGGGCACAATCTATAGTAATGTACAGGTGGGCAAAATCTATTATAATGAACGGATGGGCACAATCTATGGTAATGTACAGGTGGGCACGATGTGTAGTAATATACAGGTGGGAACAATCTATAGTAATGTACAGATGGGTACAATCAACAGTAATGTACGGGTGTTTAAATCTATAATAATGAACGGGTGGGCACAATCTAGTAATGTACAGGTGGTCAAAATCTATTATAATGAACGGGTGGGCACAATCTATAGTAATGTACAGGTGGGCACAATCTACACTAATGTACAGGTGGGTACAATCTATAGTATTGTACAAGTGGGTATAATCTATACTGATGTACAGGTGGGTACAATCTATAGTAATGTACAGGTGGGCACAATCTATAGTAACGTACGGGTGGGCACAATCTATAGAAATGTACAGATGGGTACAATCTATAGTAATGTACAGGTGGGTACAATCTATAGTAATGTACAGGTGGGCACAATCTATAGTGCATGTGTGGTCACAATCTATAGTAATGTACAGGTGGGCACAATCTATAGTAAAGTACAGGTGGGCATAATCTATAGTAATGTATGGGTGGGCACATTCTATAGTAATTTACAAGTGGGCACAATCTATAGGAATGTACAGGTGGGCACAATCTATAGTAATATACAAGTGGACACAATCTTTAGTAATGTACAGGTGGGCACAATCTACATTAATGTACAGGTGGGGACATGCTATAGTAATTTACAGGTGGGCACAATCTACAATAATGTACAGGTGGGCACATGCTATAGTAATGTACAGGTGGGCACAATCTATAGTAATGTACAGGTGGGCACAATCTATAGTGCATGTGTGGTCACAATCTATAGTAATGTACAGGTGGGCACAATCTATAGTAAAGTACAGGTGGGCATAATCTATAGTAATGTATGGGTGGGCACATTCTATAGTAATTTACAAGTGGGCACAATCTATAGGAATGTACAGGTGGGCACAATCTATAGTAATATACAAGTGGACACAATCTTTAGTAATGTACAGGTGGGCACAATCTACATTAATGTACAGGTGGGGACATGCTATAGTAATTTACAGGTGGGCACAATCTACAATAACGTACAGGTGGGCACATGCTATAGTAATGTACAGGTGGGCACAATATATAGTAATGTACAGGTGGGCACAATCTATAGTAATGTACAGCTGGACACAATCTATAGTAATGTACAGGTGGGCATAATATACATTAATGTACAGGTGGGCACATGCTATAGTAATGTACGGGTGGGCACAATCTATAGTAATGTACAGGTGGGCACAATCTATAGTAATGTACGGGTGGGCACAATCTATAGTAATATACAGCTGGACACAATCTATAGTAATGTACAGGTGGGCATAATCTACATTAATGTACAGGTGGGCACATGCTATAGTAATGTACAGGTGGGCACAATCTATAGTAATGTACGGGTGGGCACAATCTATAGTAATATACAGGTGGGCACAATCTACATTAATGTACAGGTGGGCACATGCTATAGTAATGTACAGGTGGGCACAATCTATATAATATACAGGTGGGCACAATCTATAGTAATGTACAGATGGGCACAATCTGTAGTAATGTACAGCTGGGCACAATCTATAGTAATGTACAGGTGGGCATAATCTATAGTAATTTAGAGGTGGGCATGATACAGTAATGTAGAGGTGCGTGCAATCTATAGAAATGTACAGGTGGGCACAATCTACAGTAATGTACTGGTGGGCACAACCTATAGTAATGTACGGGTGGGTACAATCTATAGTAATGTGCAGGTGGGTACAATCTATAGTAATGCGCAGGTGGGCACAATCTATAGTAATGCACAGGTGGGCACAATCTATAGTGATGTACAGGTGGGTACAATCTATCGTAATGTACGGGTGGGCACAATCTATAGTAATGTACAGGTGGGTACAATCTATAGTAATGTACAGGTGGATACAATCTATAGTAATGTACAGGTGGATACAATCTATAGTAATGCACAGGTGGGCACAATCTATAGTAATGTACAGGTAGGCACAATCTATAGTATTCTACGGGTGGGCACAATCTGTAGTAATGTACAGGTGGATACAATCTATAGTAATGCACAGGTGGGCACAATCTATAGTAATGTACAGGTAGGCACAATCTATAGTATTCTACGGGTGGGCACAATCTGTAGTAATGTACAGGTGGGTATAATCTGCAGTAAAGCACAGGTGGGCACAATCTATAATAATGTATGGGTGGGCACAATCTATACTAATGAACAGGTGGGCTAAATATATAGAAATATACAGGTGGGTACAATCAACAGTAATGTACAGGTGGGCAAAATCTATAATAATGAACAGGTGGGCACAATCTATAGTAATGTACAGGTGGGCAAAATCTATAATAATGAACAGGTGGGCACAATCTATAGTAATGTACAGGTGGGCAAAATCTATTATAATGAACGGATGGGCACAATCTATGGTAATGTACAGGTGGGCACGATGTGTAGTAATATACAGGTGGGAACAATCTATAGTAATGTACAGATGGGTACAATCAACAGTAATGTACGGGTGGTTAAATCTATAATAATGAACGGGTGGGCACAATCTAGTAATGTACAGGTGGTCAAAATCTATTATAATGAACGGGTGGGCACAATCTATAGTAATGTACAGGTGGGCACAATCTACACTAATGTACAGGTGGGTACAATCTATAGTATTGTACAAGTGGGTATAATCTATACTGATGTACAGGTGGGTACAATCTATAGTAATGTACAGGTGGGCACAATCTATAGTAACGTACGGGTGGGCACAATCTATAGAAATGTACAGATGGGTACAATCTATAGTAATGTACAGGTGGGTACAATCTATAGTAATGTACAGGTGGGCACAATCTATAGTGCATGTGTGGTCACAATCTATAGTAATGTACAGGTGGGCACAATCTATAGTAAAGTACAGGTGGGCATAATCTATAGTAATGTATGGGTGGGCACATTCTATAGTAATTTACAAGTGGGCACAATCTATAGGAATGTACAGGTGGGCACAATCTATAGTAATATACAAGTGGGCACAATCTTTAGTAATGTACAGGTGGGCACAATCTACATTAATGTACAGGTGGGGACATGCTATAGTAATTTACAGGTGGGCACAATCTACAATAACGTACAGGTGGGCACATGCTATAGTAATGTACAGGTGGGCACAATCTATAGTAATGTACAGGTGGGCACAATCTATAGTGCATGTGTGGTCACAATCTATAGTAATGTACAGGTGGGCACAATCTATAGTAAAGTACAGGTGGGCATAATCTATAGTAATGTATGGGTGGGCACATTCTATAGTAATTTACAAGTGGGCACAATCTATAGGAATGTACAGGTGGGCACAATCTATAGTAATATACAAGTGGACACAATCTTTAGTAATGTACAGGTGGGCACAATCTACATTAATGTACAGGTGGGGACATGCTATAGTAATTTACAGGTGGGCACAATCTACAATAACGTACAGGTGGGCACATGCTATAGTAATGTACAGGTGGGCACAATATATAGTAATGTACAGGTGGGCACAATCTATAGTAATGTACAGCTGGACACAATCTATAGTAATGTACAGGTGGGCATAATATACATTAATGTACAGGTGGGCACATGCTATAGTAATGTACGGGTGGGCACAATCTATAGTAATGTACAGGTGGGCACAATCTATAGTAATGTACGGGTGGGCACAATCTATAGTAATATACAGCTGGACACAATCTATAGTAATGTACAGGTGGGCATAATCTACATTAATGTACAGGTGGGCACATGCTATAGTAATGTACAGGTGGGCACAATCTATAGTAATGTACGGGTGGGCACAATCTATAGTAATATACAGGTGGGCACAATCTACATTAATGTACAGGTGGGCACATGCTATAGTAATGTACAGGTGGGCACAATCTATATAATATACAGGTGGGCACAATCTATAGTAATGTACAGATGGGCACAATCTGTAGTAATGTACAGCTGGGCACAATCTATAGTAATGTACAGGTGGGCATAATCTATAGTAATTTAGAGGTGGGCATGATACAGTAATGTAGAGGTGCGTGCAATCTATAGAAATGTACAGGTGGGCACAATCTACAGTAATGTACTGGTGGGCACAACCTATAGTAATGTACGGGTGGGTACAATCTATAGTAATGTGCAGGTGGGTACAATCTATAGTAATGCGCAGGTGGGCACAATCTATAGTAATGCACAGGTGGGCACAATCTATAGTGATGTACAGGTGGGTACAATCTATCGTAATGTACAGGTGGGCACAATCTATAGTAATGTACGGGTGGGCACAATCTATAGTAATGTACAGGTGGGTACAATCTATAGTAATGTACAGGTGGATACAATCTATAGTAATGTACAGGTGAGCACAATCTATAGTAATGTACAGGTGGGCACAATCTATAGTAATGTACAGGTAGGCACAATCTATAGTATTCTACGGGTGGGCACAATCTGTAGTAATGTACAGGTGGGTATAATCTGCAGTAAAGCACAGGTGGGCACAATCTATAATAATGTATGGGTGGGCACAATCTATACTAATGAACAGGTGGGCTAAATATATAGAAATATACAGGTGGGTACAATCAACAGTAATGTACAGGTGGGCAAAATCTATAATAATGAACAGGTGGGCACAATCTATAGTAATGTACAGGTGGGCAAAATCTATTATAATGAACGGATGGGCACAATCTATGGTAATGTACAGGTGGGCACGATGTGTAGTAATATACAGGTGGGAACAATCTATAGTAATGTACAGATGGGTACAATCAACAGTAATGTACGGGTGGTTAAATCTATAATAATGAACGGGTGGGCACAATCTAGTAATGTACAGGTGGGCAAAATCTATTATAATGAACGGGTGGGCACAATCTATAGTAATGTACAGGTGGGCACAATCTACACTAATGTACAGGTGGGTACAATCTATAGTATTGTACAAGTGGGTATAATCTATACTGATGTACAGGTGGGTACAATCTATAGTAATGTACAGGTGGGCACAATCTATAGTAACATACGGGTGGGCACAATCTATAGAAATGTACAGATGGGTACAATCTATAGTAATGTACAGGTGGGTACAATCTATAGTAATGTACAGGTGGGCACAATCTATAGTGCATGTGTGGTCACAATCGATAGTAATGTACAGTTGGGCACAATCTATAGTAAAGTACAGGTGGGCATAATCTATAGTAACGTATGGGTGGGCACATTCTATAGTAATTTACAAGTGGGCACAATCTATAGGAATGTACAGGTGGGCACAATCTATAGTAATATACAAGTGGGCACAATCTTTAGTAATGTACAGGTGGGCACAATCTACATTAATGTACAGGTGGGGACATGCTATAGTAATTTACAGGTGGGCACAATCTACAATAACGTACAGGTGGGCACATGCTATAGTAATGTACAGGTGGGCACAATCTATAGTAATGTACAGGTGGGCACAATCTATAGTGCATGTGTGGTCACAATCTATAGTAATGTACAGGTGGGCACAATCTATAGTAAAGTACAGGTGGGCATAATCTATAGTAATGTATGGGTGGGCACATTCTATAGTAATTTACAAGTGGGCACAATCTATAGGAATGTGCAGGTGGGCACAATCTATAGTAATATACAAGTGGACACAATCTTTAGTAATGTACAGGTGGGCACAATCTACATTAATGTACAGGTGGGGACATGCTATAGTAATTTACAGGTGGGCACAATCTACAATAACGTACAGGTGGGCACATGCTATAGTAATGTACAGGTGGGCACAATATATAGTAATGTACAGGTGGGCACAATCTATAGTAATGTACAGCTGGACACAATCTATAGTAATGGACAGGTGGGCATAATATACATTAATGTACAGGTGGGCACATGCTATAGTAATGTACGGGTGGGCACAATCTATAGTAATGTACGGGTGGGCACAATCTATAGTAATGTACGGGTGGGCACAATCTATAGTAATATACAGCTGGACACAATCTATAGTAATGTACAGGTGGGCATAATCTACATTAATGTACAGGTGGGCACATGCTATAGTAATGTACAGGTGGGCACAATCTATAGTAATGTACGGGTGGGCACAATCTATAGTAATATACAGGTGGGCACAATCTACATTAATGTACAGGTGGGCACATGCTATAGTAATGTACAGGTGGGCACAATCTATATAATATACAGGTGGGCACAATCTATAGTAATGTACAGATGGGCACAATCTGTAGTAATGTACAGCTGGGCACAATCTATAGTAATGTACAGGTGGGCATAATCTATAGTAATTTAGAGGTGGGCATGATACAGTAATGTAGAGGTGCGTGCAATCTATAGAAATGTACAGGTGGGCACAATCTACAGTAATGTACTGGTGGGCACAACCTATAGTAATGTACGGGTGGGTACAATCTATAGTAATGTGCAGGTGGGTACAATCTATAGTAATGCGCAGGTGGGCACAATCTATAGTAATGCACAGGTGGGCACAATCTATAGTGATGTACAGGTGGGTACAATCTATAGTAATGTACGGGTGGGCACAATCTACAGTAATTTACAGGTGGGTACAATCTATAGTAATGTACAGGTCAGCACAATCTATAGTAATGTACAGGTGGGTACAATCTATAGTAATGTATGGGTGGGCACAATCTATAGTAATGTACGGGTGGGCACAATCTGTAGTAATGTACGGGTGGGTACAATATATCGTAATGTACAGGAGGGCACAATCTATAGTAATGTATGGGTGGGTACAATCTATAGTAATTTATAGGTGGGTACAATCTATAATAATGTACAGGTGGGTACAATCTATAGTAATGTACAGGTGAGCACAATCTATAGTAATGTACAGGTGGGCACAATCTATACTAATATACGGCTGGGTACAATCTATTGTAATGTACAGGTGGGCACAATCTATAGTAATGTACAGGTGGGCACAATCTATACTAATGTACAGGTGGGCACAATCAATAGTAATGTACAGGTGGGCATAATCTACATTAATGTACAGGTGGGCACATGCTATAGTAATGTACGGGTGGGCACAATCGATAGTAATGTACGGGTGGGCACAATCTATACTAATGTACGGGTGGGCACAATCTATAGTAATATACAGCTGGACACAATCTACAGTAATGTACAGGTGGGCATAATCTACATTAATGTACAGGTGGGCACATGCTATAGTAATGTACAGGTGGGCACAATCTATAGTAATGTACGGGTGGGCACAATCTATAGTAATATACAGGTGGGCACAATCTACATTAATGTACAGGTGGGCACATGCTATAGTAATGTACAGGTGGGCACAATCTATATAATATACAGGTGGGCACAATCTATAGTAATGTACAGATGGGCACAATCTGTAGTAATGTACAGCTGGGCACAATCTATAGTAATGTACAGGTGGGCATAATCTATAGTAATTTAGAGGTGGGCATGATACAGTAATGTATAGGTGCGTGCAATCTATAGAAATGTACAGGTGGGCACAATCTACAGTAATGTACTGGTGGGCACAACCTATAGTAATGTGCAGGTGGGTACAATCTATAGTAATGCACAGGTGGGCACAATCTATAGTGATGTACAGATGGGTACAATCTATAGTAATGTACAGGTGGGTACAATCTATAGTAATGTACAGGTGGGTACAATCTATAGTAATGTACGGGTGGGCACAATCTACAGTAATTTACAGGTGGGTACAATCTATAGTAATGTACAGGTCAGCACAATCTATAGTAATATACAGGTGGCTACAATCTATAGTAATGTATGGGTGGGCACAATCTATAGTAATGTACAGGTGGGCACAATCTATAGTAATGTACAGGTGGGTACAATCTATAGTAATTTATAGGTGGGCACAATCTATAATAATGTATGGGTGGGTACAATCTATAGTAATGTACAGGTGGGTACAATCTATAGTAATGTACAGGTGGGTACAATCTATAGTAGTGTACGGGTGGGCACAATCTATAGTAATGTACGGGTGGGTACAATCTATAGTAATGTACAGGTGGGCACAATGTATAGTAATGTACAGGTGGGCACAATCTATACTAATGTACAGGTGGACACAATCTATACTAATGTACAGGTGGGCACAATCTATAGTATTGTACAAGTGGGTATAATCTATACTGATGTACAGGTGGGTACAATCTATAGTAATGTACAGGTGGGCACAATCTATAGTAACGTACGGGTGGGCACAATCTATAGAAATGTACAGATGGGTACAATCTATAGTAATGTACAGGTGGGTACAATCTATAGTAATGTACAGCTGGACACAATCTATAGTAATGTACAGGTGGGCATAATCTACATTAATGTACAGGTGGGCACATGCTACAGTAATGTACAGGTGGGCACAATCTATAGTAATGTACGGGTGGGCAAAATCTTTAGTAATATACAGGTGGGCACAATCTACATTAATGTACAGGTGGGCACATGCTATAGTAATGTACAGGTGGATACAATCTATAGTAATGTACAGGTGGGCACAATCTATCGAAATGTACAGATGGGTACAATCTATAGTAATGTGCAGGTGGGTACAATCTATAGTAATGCACAGGTGGGCACAATCTATTGTAATGTACGGGTGGGCACAATCTACAGTAATTTACAGGTGGGTACAATCTATTGTAACGTGCAGGTGGGCACAATCTATAGTAATATACAGGTGGCTACAATCTATAGTAATGTACAGGTGGGTACAATCTATAGTAATGTATGGGTGGGCACAATCTATAGTAATGTACAGGTGGGTACAATCTATAGTAATGTGCAGGTGAGCACAATCTATAGTAACGTACAGGTGGGCACAATCTATAGTAATGTACAGGTGGGCACAATCTATTGTAATGCACAGGTGGGCACAATCTATAGTATTGTACAAGTAGGTATAATCTATACTGATGTACAGGTGGGTACAATCTGTAGTAATGTACAGGTGGGCACAATTTATAGTAACGTACGGGTGGGCACAATCTATAGAAATGTACAGATGGGTACAATCTATAGTAATGTACAGGTGGGTACAATCTATAGTAATGTACAGGTGGGCACAATCTATAGTAACGTACTGGTGGGCACAATCTATAGAAATGTACAGATGGGTACAATCTATAGTAATGTACAGGTGGGCACAATCTATAGTAACGTACGGGTGGGCACAATCTATAGAAATGTACAGATGGGTACAATCTATAGTAATGCACAGGTGGGTACAATCTATTGTAATGTACGGGTGGGCACAATCTACAGTAATTTACAGGTGGGTACAATCTATAGTAATGTATGGGTGTGCACAATCTATATTAATGTACGGGTGGGCACAATCTATAGTAATGTATGGGTGGGTACAATCTATAGTAATGTACAGGTGGGCACAATCTATAGTAATGTACGGGTGGGTACAATCTATAGTAATGTACAGGTGGGCACAATCTATAGTAATGTACAGGTGGGTACAATCTATAGTATTGTACAAGTGGGTATAATCTATACTGATGTACAGGTGGGTACAATCTATAGTAATGTACAGGTGGGCACAATCTATAGTAACATATGAGTGGGCACAATCTATAGAAATGTACAGATGGGTACAATCTATAGTAATGTACAGGTGGGTACAATCTATAGTAATGTACAGGTGGGCATAATCTATAGTAATATATGTGTGGTCACAATCTATAGTAATGTACAGGTGGGCACAATCTATAGTAAAGTACAGGTGGGCACAATCTACATTAATGTACAGGTGGGCACAATCTATAGTAATGTACGGGTGGGCACAATCTATAGTAATATACAGGTGGGCGCAATCAACATTAATGTACAAGTGGGCACATGCTATAGTAATGTACAGGTGGGCACAATCTAAATAATGTACAGGTGGGCACAATCTATAGTAATGTACAGCTGAACACAATCTATAGTAATGTACAGGTGGGCATAATCTACATTAATGTACAGGTGGGCACATGCTATAGTAATGTACAGGTGGGCACAATCTATAGTAATGTACGGGTGGGCACAATCTATATTAATATACAGGTGGGCACAATCTACATTAATGTACAGGTGGGCACATGCTATAGTAATATACAGGTGGGTACAATCTATAGTAATCTACAGGTGGGCACAATCTGTATAATATACAGGTGGGCACAATCTATAGTAATTTACAGGTGGGCACAATCCATAGTAATGTATGGGTGGGTACAATCTATGGTAATGTACAGGTGGGCACAATCTACAGTAATTTACAGGTGGGTACAATCTATAGTAATGTATAGGTCAGCACAATCTATAGTAATGTACAGGTGGGCACAATCTATAGTAATGTACGGGTGAGTACAATCTATAGTAATGTACAGGTGGGCACAATCTATAGTAATGTACGGGTGGGTACAATCTATAGTAATTTACAGGTGGGCACAATCTATAGTAATGTATGGGTGGGTACAATCTATGGTAATGTACAGGTGGGTACAATCTATAGTAATGTACAGGTGGGTACAATCTATAGTAATGTACAGGTGGGTACAATCTATAGTAATGTATGTGTGGTCACAATCTATAGTAATGTACAGGTGGGCACAATCTATAGTAATGTACAGGTGGGCATAATCTATAGTAGTGTATAGGTGGGCACAATCTATAGTAATATACAAGTGGGCACAATCTTTGGTAATGTACAGCGGGGCACAATCTACATTAATGTACAGGTGGGCACATGCTATAGTAATTTAGAGGTGGGCACGATATAGTAATGTATGGGTGGGCACAACCTATAGTAATATACGGGTGGGTACAATCTATAGTAATGTGCAGGTGGGTACAATCTATAGAAATGTACAGGTGGGTACAATCTATAGTAATGTACAGGTGGGTACAATCTATAGTAATGTACAGGTGGGTACAATCTATAGTAATGTACGTGTGGGCACAATCTACAATAATTTACAGGTGGGTACAATCTATAGTAATGTACAGTTGGGCACAATCTATAGTAATGTACAGATGGGTACAATCTATAGTAATGTACAGGGGGGTATAATCTCTAGTAATGTTCGGGTGGGTACAATCTATAGTAATTTACAGGTGGGCACAATCTATAGTAATTTACAGGTGGGCACAATCTATAGTAATGTATGGATGGGTACAATCTATGGTAATGTACAGGTGGGTACAATCTATAGTAATGTATGGGTGGGTACAATCTATGGTAATGTACAGGTGGGCACAATCTACAGTAATTTACAGGTGGGTACAATCTATAGTAATGTATGGGTGGGTACAATCTATGGTAATGTACAGGTGGGCACAATCTACAGTAATTAACAGGTGGGTACAATCTATAGTAATGTATAGGTCAGCACAATCTATATTAATGTACAGGTGGGCACAATCTATAGTAATGTACGTGTGAGTACAATCTATAGTAATGTACAGGTGGGCACAATCTATAGTAATGTACGGGTGGGTACAATCTATAGTAATTTACAGGTGGGCACAATCTATAGTAATGTATGGGTGGGTACAATCTATGGTAATGTACAGGTGGGTACAATCTATAGTAATGTACAGGTGGGCACAATCTATAGTAATGTACAGGTGGGCACAATCTATAGTATTGTACAGGTAGGCACAATCTATAGTATTCTACGCGTGGGCACAATCTGTAGTAATGTACAGGTTGGTATAATCTGCAGTAATGTACAGGTTGGCACAATCTATAATAATTTACAGGTGGGCACAATCTATAGTAATGTACAGGTAGGCACAATCTATAGTAATGTATGTGTGGTCACAATCTATAGTAATGTACAGGTGGGCACAATCTATAGTAATGTACAGGTGGGCATCATCTATAGTAATGTATAGGTGGGCACAATCTATAGTAATATACAAGTGGGCACAATCTTTGGTAATGTACAGCGGGGCACAATCTACATTAATGTACAGGTGGGCACATGCTATAGTAATGTACAGGTGGGCACAATCTATATAATATACAGGTGGGCACAATCTGTAGTAATGTACAGCTGGGCACAATCTATAGTAATGTACAGCTGGGCACAATCTATAGTAATGTACAGGTGGGCATAATCTATAGTAATTTAGAGGTGGGCACGATATAGTAATGTATTGGTGCGCGCAATCTATAGAAATGTATGGGTGGGCACAACCTATAGTAATATACGGGTGGGTACAATCTATAGTAATGTGCAGGTGGGTACAATCTATAGTAATGTACGGGTGAGTACAATCTATAGTAATGTACAGGTGGGCACAATCTATAGTAATGTACGGGTGGGTACAATCTATAGTAATTTACAGGTGGGCACAATCTATAGTAATGTATGGGTGGGTACAATCTATGGTAATGTACAGGTGGGTACAATCTATAGTAATGTACAGGTGGGCACAATCTATAGTAACGTATGAGTGGGCACAATCTATAGAAATGTACAGATGGGTACAATCTATAGTAATGTACAGGTGGGTACAATCTATAGTAATGTACAGGTGGGCACAATCTATAGTGCATGTGTGGTCACAATCTATAGTAATGTACAGGTGGGCACAATCTATAGTAAAGTACAGGTGGGCATAATCTATAGTAATGTATGGGTGGGCACATTCTATAGTAATTTACAAGTGGGCACAATCTATAGTAATGTATGTGTGGTCACAATCTATAGTAAATTATCGGTGGGCACAATCTATAATAATGTATGGGTGGGTACAAACTATAGTAATGTACAGGTGGGTAAAATCTATAGTATTGTACAAGTGGGTATAATCTACACTGATGGACAGGTGGGTACAATCTATAGTAATGTACTTGTGGGCACAATCTATAGTAACGTATGAGTGGGCACAATCTATAGAAATTTACAGATGGGTACAATCTATAGTAATGTACAGGTGGGTACAATCTATAGTAATGTACAGGTGGGCATAATCTATAGTAATATATGTGTGGTCACAATCTATAGTAATGTACAGGTGGGCACAATCTATAGTAAAGTACAGTTGGGCATAATCTGTAGTAATGTATGGGTGGGCACATTCTATAGTAATTTACAATTGGGCACAATCTTTAGTAATGTACAGGTGGGCACAATCTACATTAATGTACAGGTGGGCACAATCTATAGGAATGTACGGGTGGGCACAATCTATAGTAATATACAGGTGGGCGCAATCTACATTAATGTACAAGTGGGCACATGCTATAGTAATGTACAGGTGGGCACAATCTAAATAATGTACAGGTGGGCACAATCTATAGTAATGTACAGCTGAACACAATCTATAGTAATGTACAGGTGGGCATAATCTACATTAATGTATAGGTGGGCACATGCTATAGTAATGTACAGGTGGGCACAATCTATAGTAATGTACGGGTGGGCACAATCTATATTAATATACAGGTGGGCACAATCTACATTAATGTACAGGTGGGCACATGCTATAGTAATATACAGGTGGGTACAATCTATAGTAATGTACGGGTGGGCACAACCTATAGTAATGTATGGGTGGGTACAATCTATAGTAATGCACGGGTGGGTACAATCTATAGTAATGTACAGTTGGGCACAATCTATAGTAATGTACAGATGGGCACAATCTATAGTAATGTACAGGGGGGTACAATCTCTAGTAATGTTCGGGTGGGTACAATCTATAGTAATTTACAGGTGGGCACAATCTATAGTAATTTACAGGTGGGCACAATCTATAGTAATGTATGGATGGGTACAATCTATGGTAATGTACAGGTGGGTACAATCTATAGTAATGTATGGGTGGGTACAATCTATGGTAATGTACAGGTGGGCACAATCTACAGTAATTTACAGGTGGGTACAATCTATAGTAATGTACAGGTCAGCACAATCTATAGTAATGTACAGGTGGGCACAATCTATAGTAATGTTCGGGTGGGTACAATCTATAGTAATTTACAGGTGGGCACAATCTATAGTAATGTATGGGTGGGTACAATCTATGGTAATGTACAGGTGGGCACAATCTACAGTAATTTACAGGTGGGTACAATCTATAGTAATGTATAGGTCAGCACAATCTATAGTAATGTACAGGTGGGCACAATCTATAGTAATGTACGGGTGAGTACAATCTATAGTAATGTACAGGTGGGCACAATCTATAGTAATGTACGGGTGGGTACAATCTATAGTAATTTACAGGTGGGCACAATCTATAGTAATGTATGGGTGGGTACAATCTATGGTAATGTACAGGTGGGTACAATCTATAGTAATGTACAGGTGGGTACAATCTATAGTAATGTACAGGTGGGCACAATCTATCGTAATGTACGTGTGGGTACAATCTATAGTAATGTACAGGTGGACACAATCTATAGTAATGTACAGGTGGGCACAATCTATAGTATTGTACAGGTAGGCACAATCTATAGTATTCTACGCGTGGGCACAATCTGTAGTAATGTACAGGTTGGTATAATCTGCAGTAATGTACAGGTTGGCACAATCTATAATAATTTACAGGTGGGCACAATCTATAGTAATGTACAGGTAGGCACAATCTATAGTAATGTATGTGTGGTCACAATCTATAGTAATGTACAGGTGGGCACAATCTATAGTAATGTACAGGTGGGCATCATCTATAGTAATGTATAGGTGGGCACAATCTATATAATATACAGGTGGGCACAATCTTTGGTAATGTACAGCGGGGCACAATCTACATTAATGTACAGGTGGGCACATGCTATAGTAATGTACAGGTGGGCACAATCTATATAATATACAGGTGGGCACAATCTGTAGTAATGTACAGCTGGGCACAATCTATAGTAATGTACAGCTGGGCACAATCTATAGTAATGTACAGGTGGGCATAATCTATAGTAATTTAGAGGTGGGCACGATATAGTAATGTATTGGTGTGCGCAATCTATAGAAATGTATGGGTGGGCACAACCTATAGTAATATACGGGTGGGTACAATCTATAGTAATGTGCAGGTGGGTACAATCTATAGAAATGTACAGGTGGGTACAATCTATAGTAATGTACAGGTGGGTACAATCTATAGTAATGTACAGGTGGTTACAATCTATAGTAATGTACGTGTGGGCACAATCTACAATAATCTACAGGTGGGTACAATCTATAGTAATGTACAGGTGAGCACAATCTATAGTGATGTACTGGTGGGTACAATCTATAGTAATGTATGGGTGGGCACAATCTATAGTAATGTACGGGTGGGCACAATCTATAGTAATGTACGGGTGAGTACAATCTATAGTAATGTACAGGTGGGCACAATCCATAGTAATGTACGGGTGGGTACAATCTATAGTAATTTACAGGTGGGCACAATCTATAGTAATGTATGGGTGGGTACAATCTATGGTAATGTACAGGTGGGTACAATCTATAGTAATGTACAGGTGGGTACAATCTATAGTAATGTACAGGTGGGCACAATCTATCGTAATTTACGTGTGGGCACAATCTATGGTAATGTACAGGTGGGCACAATCTATAGTAATGTACAGGTGGGCACAATCTATAGTATTGTACAGGTAGGCACAATCTATAGTATTCTACGCGTGGGCACAATCTGTAGTAATGTACAGGTTGGTATAATCTGCAGTAATGTACAGGTTGGCACAATCTATAGTAATGTACGGGTGGGTACAATCTATAGTAATTTACAGGTGGGCACAATCTATAGTAATTTATGGGTGGGTACAATCTATGGTAATGTACAGGTGGGTACAATCTATAGTAATGTACAGGTGGGTACAATCTATAGTAATGTACAGGTGGGTACAATCTATAGTAATGTACAGGTGGGTACAATCTATAGTAATGTACAGGTGGGCACAATCTATCGTAATGTACGTGTGGGCACAATCTATAGTAATGTACAGGTGGACACAATCTATAGTAATGTACAGGTGGGCACAATCTATAGTATTGTACAGGTAGGCACAATCTATAGTATTCTACGCGTGGGCACAATCTGTAGTAATGTACAGGTTGGTATAATCTGCAGTAATGTACAGGTTGGCACAATCTATAATAATTTACAGGTGGGCACAATCTATAGTAATGTACAGGTAGGCACAATCTATAGTAATGTATGTGTGGTCACAATCTATAGTAATGTACAGGTGGGCACAATCTATAGTAATGTACAGGTGGGCATCATCTATAGTAATGTATAGGTGGGCACAATCTATAGTAATATACAAGTGGGCACAATCTTTGGTAATGTACAGCGGGGCACAATCTACATTAATGTACAGGTGGGCACATGCTATAGTAATGTACAGGTGGGCACAATCTATATAATATACAGGTGGGCACAATCTGTAGTAATGTACAGCTGGGCACAATCTGTAGTAATGTACAGCTGGGCACAATCTATAGTAATGTACAGGTGGGCATAATCTATAGTAATTTAGAGGTGGGCACGATATAGTAATGTATTGGTGTGCGCAATCTATAGAAATGTATGGGTGGGCACAACCTATAGTAATATACGGGTGGGTACAATCTATAGTAATGTGCAGGTGGGTACAATCTATAGAAATGTACAGGTGGGTACAATCTATAGTAATGTACAGGTGGGTACAATCTATAGTAATGAACAGGTGGGTACAATCTATAGTAATGTACAGGTGGGTACAATCTATTGTAATGTACGTGTGGGCACAATCTACAATAATCTACAGGTGGGTACAATCTATAGTAATGTACAGGTGAGCACAATCTATAGTGATGTACTGGTGGGTAAAATCTATAGTAATGTATGGGTGGGCACAATCTATAGTAATGTACGGGTGGGCACAATCTATAGTAATGTACGGGTGAGTACAATCTATAGTAATGTACAGGTGGGCACAATCTATAGTAATGTACGGGTGGGTACAATCTATAGTAATTTACAGGTGGGCACAATCTATAGTAATGTATGGGTGGGTACAATCTATGGTAATGTACAGGTGGGTACAATCTATAGTAATGTACAGGTGGGTACAATCTATAGTAATGTACAGGTGGGCACAATCTATCGTAATTTACGTGTGGGCACAATCTATAGTAATGTACAGGTGGGCACAATCTATAGTAATGTACAGGTGGGCACAATCTATAGTATTGTACAGGTAGGCACAATCTATAGTATTCTACGCGTGGGCACAATCTGTAGTAATGTACAGGTTGGTATAATCTGCAGTAATGTACAGGTTGGCACAATCTATAATAATTTACAGATGGGCACAATCTATACTAATGTACAGGTAGGCACAATCTATAGTAATGTATGTGTGGTCACAATCTATAGTAATGTACAGGTGGGCACAATCTATAGTAATGTACAGGTGGGCATAATCTATAGTAATGTATATGTGGGCACAATCTATAGTAATATACAAGTGGGCACAATCTTTGGTAATGTACAGCGGGGCACAATCTACATTAATGTACAGGTGGGCACATGCTATAGTAATTTAGAGGTGGGCACGATATAGTAATGTATTGGTGCGCGCAATCCATAGAAATGTATGGGTGGGCACAACCTATAGTAATATACGGGTGGGTACAATCTATAGTAATGTGCAGGTGGGTACAATCTATAGAAATGTACAGGTGGGTACAATCTATAGTAATGTACAGGTGGGTACAATCTATAGTAATGTACAGGTGGGTACAATCTATAGTAATGTACAGGTGGGTACAATCTATAGTAATGTACGTGTGGGCACAATCTACAATAATTTACAGGTGGGTACAATCTATAGTAATGTACAGTTGGGCACAATCTATAGTAATGTACAGATGGGTACAATCTATAGTAATGTACAGGGGGGTATAATCTCTAGTAATGTTCGGGTGGGTACAATCTATAGTAATTGACAGGTGGGCACAATCTATAGTAATTTACAGGTGGGCACAATCTATAGTAATGTATGGATGGGTACAATCTATGGTAATGTAGAGGTGGGTACAATCTATAGTAATGTATGGGTGGGTACAATCTATGGTAATGTACAGGTGGGCACAATCTACAGTAATTTACAGGTGGGTACAATCTATAGTAATGTACAGGTGGGCACAATCTATCGTAATTTACGTGTGGGCACAATCTATAGTAATGTACAGGTGGGCACAATCTATAGTAATGTACAGGTGGGCACAATCTATAGTATTGTACAGGTAGGCACAATCTATAGTATTCTACGCGTGGGCACAATCTGTAGTAATGTACAGGTTGGTATAATCTGCAGTAATGTACAGGTTGGCACAATCTATAATAATTTACAGGTGGGCACAATCTATAGTAATGTACAGGTAGGCACAATCTATAGTAATGTATGTGTGGTCACAATCTATAGTAATGTACAGGTGGGCACAATCTATAGTAATGTACAGGTGGGCATAATCTATAGTAATGTATATGTGGGCACAATCTATAGTAATATACAAGTGGGCACAATCTTTGGTAATGTACAGCGGGGCACAATCTACATTAATGTACAGGTGGGCACATGCTATAGTAATTTAGAGGTGGGCACGATATAGTAATGTATTGGTGCGCGCAATCTATAGAAATGTATGGGTGGGCACAACCTATAGTAATATACGGGTGGGTACAATCTATAGTAATGTGCAGGTGGGTACAATCTATAGAAATGTACAGGTGGGTACAATCTATAGTAATGTACAGGTGGGTACAATCTATAGTAATGAACAGGTGGGTACAATCTATAGTAATGTACAGGTGGGTACAATCTATAGTAATGTACGTGTGGGCACAATCTACAATAATCTACAGGTGGGTACAATCTATAGTAATGTACAGGTGAGCACAATCTATAGTGATGTACTGGTGGGTACAATCTATAGTAATGTATGGGTGGGCACAATCTATAGTAATGTACGGGTGGGCACAATCTATAGTAATGTACGGGTGAGTACAATCTATAGTAATGTACAGGTGGGCACAATCTATAGTAATGTACGGGTGGGTACAATCTATAGTAATTTACAGGTGGGCACAATCTATAGTAATGTATGGGTGGGTACAATCTATGGTAATGTACAGGTGGGTACAATCTATAGTAATGTACAGGTGGGTACAATCTATAGTAATGTACAGGTGGGCACAATCTATCGTAATTTACGTGTGGGCACAATCTATAGTAATGTACAGGTGGGCACAATCTATAGTAATGTACAGGTGGGCACAATCTATAGTATTGTACAGGTAGGCACAATCTATAGTATTCTACGCGTGGGCACAATCTGTAGTAATGTACAGGTTGGTATAATCTGCAGTAATGTACAGGTTGGCACAATCTATAATAATTTACAGATGGGCACAATCTATACTAATGTACAGGTAGGCACAATCTATAGTAATGTATGTGTGGTCACAATCTATAGTAATGTACAGGTGGGCACAATCTATAGTAATGTACAGGTGGGCATAATCTATAGTAATGTATATGTGGGCACAATCTATAGTAATATACAAGTGGGCACAATCTTTGGTAATGTACAGCGGGGCACAATCTACATTAATGTACAGGTGGGCACATGCTATAGTAATTTAGAGGTGGGCACGATATAGTAATGTATTGGTGCGCGCAATCCATAGAAATGTATGGGTGGGCACAACCTATAGTAATATACGGGTGGGTACAATCTATAGTAATGTGCAGGTGGGTACAATCTATAGAAATGTACAGGTGGGTACAATCTATAGTAATGTACAGGTGGGTACAATCTATAGTAATGTACAGGTGGGTACAATCTATAGTAATGTACAGGTGGGTACAATCTATAGTAATGTACGTGTGGGCACAATCTACAATAATTTACAGGTGGGTACAATCTATAGTAATGTACAGTTGGGCACAATCTATAGTAATGTACAGATGGGTACAATCTATAGTAATGTACAGGGGGGTATAATCTCTAGTAATGTTCGGGTGGGTACAATCTATAGTAATTGACAGGTGGGCACAATCTATAGTAATTTACAGGTGGGCACAATCTATAGTAATGTATGGATGGGTACAATCTATGGTAATGTAGAGGTGGGTACCATCTATAGTAATGTATGGGTGGGTACAATCTATGGTAATGTACAGGTGGGCACAATCTACAGTAATTTACAGGTGGGTACAATCTATAGTAATGTACAGGTGGGCACAATCTATAGTAATGTACAGGTGGGCACAATCTATAGTAATGTACAGGTGGGCACAATCTATAGTATTGTACAGGTAGGCACAATCTATAGTATTCTACGCGTGGGCACAATCTGTAGTAATGTACAGGTTGGTATAATCTGCAGTAATGTACAGGTTGGCACAATCTATAATAATTTACAGGTGGGCACAATCTATAGTAATGTACAGGTAGGCACAATCTATAGTAATGTATGTGTGGTCACAATCTATAGTAATGTACAGGTGGGCACAATCTATAGTAATGTACAGGTGGGCATAATCTATAGTAATGTATATGTGGGCACAATCTATAGTAATATACAAGTGGGCACAATCTTTGGTAATGTACAGCGGGGCACAATCTACATTAATGTACAGGTGGGCACATGCTATAGTAATTTAGAGGTGGGCACGATATAGTAATGTATTGGTGCGCGCAATCTATAGAAATGTATGGGTGGGCACAACCTATAGTAATATACGGGTGGGTACAATCTATAGTAATGTGCAGGTGGGTACAATCTATAGAAATGTACAGGTGGGTACAATCTATAGTAATGTACAGGTGGGTACAATCTATAGTAATGTACAGGTGGGTACAATCTATAGTAATGTACGTGTGGGCACAATCTACAATAATTTACAGGTGGGTACAATCTATAGTAATGTACAGTTGGGCACAATCTATAGTAATGTACAGATGGGTACAATCTATAGTAATGTACAGGGGGGTATAATCTCTAGTAATGTTCGGGTGGGTACAATCTATAGTAATTTACAGGTGGGCACAATCTATAGTAATTTACAGGTGGGCACAATCTATAGTAATGTATGGATGGGTACAATCTATGGTAATGTAGAGGTGGGTACAATCTATAGTAATGTATGGGTGGGTACAATCTATGGTAATGTACAGGTGGGCACAATCTACAGTAATTTACAGGTGGGTACAATCTATAGTAATGTACAGGTCAGCACAATCTATAGTAATGTACAGGTGGGCACAATCTATATTAATGTTCGGGTGGGTACAATCTATAGTAATTTACAGGTGGGCACAATCTATAGTAATGTATGGGTGGGTACAATCTATGGTAATGTACAGGTGGGCACAATCTACAGTAATTTACAGGTGGGTACAATCTATAGTAATGTATAGGTCAGCACAATCTATAGTAATGTACAGGTGGGCACAATCTATAGTAATGTACGGGTGAGTACAATCTATAGTAATGTACAGGTGGGCACAATCTATAGTAATGTACGGGTGGGTACAATCTATAGTAATTTACAGGTGGGCACAATCTATAGTAATGTATGGGTGGGTACAATCTATAGTAATGTACAGGTGGGTACAATCTATAGTAATGTACGTGTGGGCACAATCTACAATAATTTACAGGTGGGTACAATCTATAGTAATGTACAGTTGGGCACAATCTATAGTAATGTACAGATGGGCACAATCTATAGTAATGTACAGGGGGGTACAATCTCTAGTAATGTTCGGGTGGGTACAATCTATAGTAATTTACAGGTGGGCACAATCTATAGTAATTTACAGGTGGGCACAATCTATAGTAATGTATGGATGGGTACAATCTATGGTAATGTACAGGTGGGTACAATCTATAGTAATGTATGGGTGGGTACAATCTATGGTAATGTACAGGTGGGCACAATCTACAGTAATTTACAGGTGGGTACAATCTATAGTAATGTACAGGTCAGCACAATCTATAGTAATGTACAGGTGGGCACAATCTATAGTAATGTTCGGGTGGGTACAATCTATAGTAATTTACAGGTGGGCACAATCTATAGTAATGTATGGGTGGGTACAATCTATGGTAATGTACAGGTGGGCACAATCTACAGTAATTTACAGGTGGGTACAATCTATAGTAATGTATAGGTCAGCACAATCTATAGTAATGTACAGGTGGGCACAATCTATAGTAATGTACGGGTGAGTACAATCTATAGTAATGTACAGGTGGGCACAATCTATAGTAATGTACGGGTGGGTACAATCTATAGTAATTTACAGGTGGGCACAATCTATAGTAATGTATGGGTGGGTACAATCTATGGTAATGTACAGGTGGGTACAATCTATAGTAATGTACAGGTGGGTACAATCTATAGTAATGTACAGGTGGGCACAATCTATCGTAATGTACGTGTGGGCACAATCTATAGTAATGTACAGGTGGACACAATCTATAGTAATGTACAGGTGGGCACAATCTATAGTATTGTACAGGTAGGCACAATCTATAGTATTCTACGCGTGGGCACAATCTGTAGTAATGTACAGGTTGGTATAATCTGCAGTAATGTACAGGTTGGCACAATCTATAATAATTTACAGGTGGGCACAATCTATAGTAATGTACAGGTAGGCACAATCTATAGTAATGTATGTGTGGTCACAATCTATAGTAATGTACAGGTGGGCACAATCTATAGTAATGTACAGGTGCGCATCATCTATAGTAATGTATAGGTGGGCACAATCTATAGTAATATACAAGTGGGCACAATCTTTGGTAATGTACAGCGGGGCACAATCTACATTAATGTACAGGTGGGCACATGCTATAGTAATGTACAGGTGGGCACAATCTATATAATATACAGGTGGGCACAATCTGTAGTAATGTACAGCTGGGCACAATCTATAGTAATGTACAGCTGGGCACAATCTATAGTAATGTACAGGTGGGCATAATCTATCGTAATTTAGAGGTGGGCACGATATAGTAATGTATTGGTGTGCGCAATCTATAGAAATGTATGGGTGGGCACAACCTATAGTAATATACGGGTGGGTACAATCTATAGTAATGTGCAGGTGGGTACAATCTATAGAAATGTACAGGTGGGTACAATCTATAGTAATGTACAGGTGGGTACAATCTATAGTAATGTACAGGTGGGTACAATCTATAGTAATGTACAGGTGGGTACAATCTATTGTAATGTACGTGTGGGCACAATCTACAATAATCTACAGGTGGGTACAATCTATAGTAATGTACAGGTGAGCACAATCTATAGTGATGTACTGGTGGGTACAATCTATAGTAATGTATGGGTGGGCACAATCTATAGTAATGTACGGGTGGGCACAATCTATAGTAATGTACGGGTGAGTACAATCTATAGTAATGTACAGGTGGGCACAATCTATAGTAATGTACGGGTGGGTACAATCTATAGTAATTTACAGGTGGGCACAATCTATAGTAATGTATGGGTGGGTACAATCTATGGTAATGTACAGGTGGGTACAATCTATAGTAATGTACAGGTGGGTACAATCTATAGTAATGTACAGGTGGGCACAATCTATCGTAATTTACGTGTGGGCACAATCTATAGTAATGTACAGGTGGGCACAATCTATAGTAATGTACAGGTGGGCACAATCTATAGTATTGTACAGGTAGGCACAATCTATAGTATTCTACGCGTGGGCACAATCTGTAGTAATGTACAGGTTGGTATAATCTGCAGTAATGTACAGGTTGGCACAATCTATAATAATTTACAGGTGGGCACAATCTATAGTAATGTACAGGTAGGCACAATCTATAGTAATGTATGTGTGGTCACAATCTATAGTAATGTACAGGTGGGCACAATCTATAGTAATGTACAGGTGGGCATAATCTATAGTAATGTATATGTGGGCACAATCTATAGTAATATACAAGTGGGCACAATCTTTGGTAATGTACAGCGGGGCACAATCTACATTAATGTACAGGTGGGCACATGCTATAGTAATTTAGAGGTGGGCACGATATAGTAATGTATTGGTGCGCGCAATCTATAGAAATGTATGGGTGGGCACAACCTATAGTAATATACGGGTGGGTACAATCTATAGTAATGTGCAGGTGGGTACAATCTATAGAAATGTACAGGTGGGTACAATCTATAGTAATGTACAGGTGGGTACAATCTATAGTAATGTACAGGTGGGTACAATCTATAGTAATGTACAGGTGGGCACAATCTACAATAATTTACAGGTGGGTACAATCTATAGTAATGTACAGTTGGGCACACTCTATAGTAATGTACAGATGGGTACAATCTATAGTAATGTACAGGGGGGTATAATCTCTAGTAATGTTCGGGTGGGTACAATCTATAGTAATTGACAGGTGGGCACAATCTATAGTAATTTACAGGTGGGCACAATCTATAGTAATGTATGGATGGGTACAATCTATGGTAATGTACAGGTGGGTACAATCTATAGTAATGTATGGGTAGGTACAATCTATGGTAATGTACAGGTGGGCACAATCTACAGTGATTTACAGGTGGGTACAATCTATAGTAATGTACAGGTGGGCACAATCTATCGTAATTTACGTGTGGGCACAATCTATAGTAATGTACAGGTGGGCACAATCTATAGTAATGTACAGGTGGGCACAATCTATAGTATTGTACAGGTAGGCACAATCTATAGTATTCTACGCGTGGGCACAATCTGTAGTAATGTACAGGTTGGTATAATCTGCAGTAATGTACAGGTTGGCACAATCTATAATAATTTACAGGTGGGCACAATCTATAGTAATGTACAGGTAGGCACAATCTATAGTAATGTATGTGTGGTCACAATCTATAGTAATGTACAGGTGGGCACAATCTATAGTAATGTACAGGTGGGCATAATCTATAGTAATGTATATGTGGGCACAATCTATAGTAATATACAAGTGGGCACAATCTTTGGTAATGTACAGCGGGGCACAATCTACATTAATGTACAGGTGGGCACATGCTATAGTAATTTAGAGGTGGGCACGATATAGTAATGTATTGGTGCGCGCAATCCATAGAAATGTATGGGTGGGCACAACCTATAGTAATATACGGGTGGGTACAATCTATAGTAATGTGCAGGTGGGTACAATCTATAGAAATGTACAGGTGGGTACAATCTATAGAAATGTACAGGTGGGTACAATCTATAGTAATGTACAGGTGGGTACAATCTATAGTAATGTACAGGTGGGTACAATCTATAGTAATGTACAGGTGGGTACAATCTATAGTAATGTACGTGTGGGCACAATCTACAATAATTTACAGGTGGGTACAATCTATAGTAATGTACAGTTGGGCACAATCTATAGTAATGTACAGATGGGTACAATCTATAGTAATGTACAGGGGGGTATAATCTCTAGTAATGTTCGGGTGGGTACAATCTATAGTAATTTACAGGTGGGCACAATCTATAGTAATTTACAGGTGGGCACAATCTATAGTAATGTATGGATGGGTACAATCTATGGTAATGTACAGGTGGGTACAATCTATAGTAATGTATGGGTGGGTACAATCTATGGTAATGTACAGGTGGGCACAATCTACAGTAATTTACAGGTGGGTACAATCTATAGTAATGTACAGGTCAGCACAATCTATAGTAATGTACAGGTGGGCACAATCTATAGTAATGTTCGGGTGGGTACAATCTATAGTAATTTACAGGTGGGCACAATCTATAGTAATGTATGGGTGGGTACAATCTATGGTAATGTACAGGTGGGCACAATCTACAGTAATTTACAGGTGGGTACAATCTATAGTAATGTATAGGTCAGCACAATCTATAGTAATGTACAGGTGGGCACAATCTATAGTAATGTACGGGTGAGTACAATCTATAGTAATGTACAGGTGGGCACAATCTATAGTAATGTACGGGTGGGTATAATCTATAGTAATTTACAGGTGGGCACAATCTATAGTAATGTATGGGTGGGTACAATCTATGGTAATGTACAGGTGGGTACAATCTATAGTAATGTACAGGTGGGTACAATCTATAGTAATGTACAGGTGGGCACAATCTATCGTAATGTACGTGTGGGCACAATCTATAGTAATGTACAGGTGGACACAATCTATAGTAATGTACAGGTGGGCCCAATCTATAGTATTGTACAGGTAGGCACAATCTATAGTATTCTACGCGTGGGCACAATCTGTAGTAATGTACAGGTTGGTATAATCTGCAGTAATGTACAGGTTGGCACAATCTATAATAATTTACAGGTGGGCACAATCTATAGTAATGTACAGGTAGGCACAATCTATAGTAATGTATGTGTGGTCACAATCTATAGTAATGTACAGGTGGGCACAATCTACAGTAATGTACAGGTGGGCATAATCTATAGTAATGTATAGGTGGGCACAATCTATAGTAATGTACAGGTGGGCACAATCTATAGTAATGTACGGGTGGGTACAATCTATAGTAATTTACAGGTGGGCACAATCTATAGTAATGTATGGGTGGGCACAATCTATATAATATACAGGTGGGCACAATCTGTAGTAATGTACAGTTGGGCACAATCTATAGTAATGTACAGCTGGGCACAATCTATAGTAATGTACAGGTGGGCATAATCTACAGTAATTTAGAGGTGGGCACGATATAGTAATGTATTGGTGCGCGCAATCTATAGAAATGTATGGGTGGGCACAACATATAGTAATATACGGGTGGGTACAATCGATAGTAATGTGCAGGTGGGTACAATCTATAGAAATGTACAGGTGGGTACAATCTATAGTAATGTACAGGTGGGTACAATCTATAGTAATGTACAGGTGGGTACAATCTATAGTAATGTACAGGTGGGTACAATCTATAGTAATGTACGTGTGGGCACAATCTACAATAATTTACAGGTGGGTACAATCTATAGTAATGTACAGGTGAGCACAATCTATAGTGATGTACTGGTGGGTCCAATCTATAGTAATGTATGGGTGGGCACAATCTATAGTAATGTACGGGTGGGCACAATCTATAGTAATGTACGGGTGGGCACAAGCTATACTAATGTACAGGTGGGCACAATCTATGGTAATGTACAGGTGGGTACAATTTATGTTACTGTACCGGTGGGTACAAACTATTGTGATGTACGGGTGGGTACAATCTATAGTAATGCACAGATGGGCACAATCTACATTAATGTATGGGTGGGTACAATCTTTTGTAATTTACAGGTGGGCACAATCTATAATAATGTATGGGTGGGCACAATCTATACTAATGAATGGGTGGGCTAAATATATCGTAATATATGGGTGGGTACAATCTGTAGTAATGTACAGGTGGGTAAAATCAACAGTAATGTACAGGTGGGCAAAATCAATAATAATGAACGGGTGGGCACAATCTATAGTGAGGTACAGGTGGGCAAAATCTATTATAATGAACGGGTGGGCACAATCTATAGTAATGTACAGGTGGGCACAATCTGTAGTAATGTACAGGTGGGTACAATCTATAGTAATGTACAGGTGGGCACAATCTATACTAATGTACAGGTGGGTACAAACTATAGTAATGTACAAGTGGGTATAATCTATAATAATGTACAGGTGGGTACAATCTATAGTAATGTACAGGTGTGCACAATCTATAGTAATGTACAGGTCAGCACAATCTATAGTAATGTACAGGTGGGCACAATCTATATTAATGTTCGGGTGGGTACAATCTATAGTAATTTACAGGTGGGCACAATCTATAGTAATGTATGGGTGGGTACAATCTATGGTAATGTACAGGTGGGCACAATCTACAGTAATTTACAGGTGGGTACAATCTATAGTAATGTATAGGTCAGCACAATCTATAGTAATGTACAGGTGGGCACAATCTATAGTAATGTACGGGTGAGTACAATCTATAGTAATGTACAGGTGGGCACAATCTATAGTAATGTACGGGTGGGTACAATCTATAGTAATTTACAGGTGGGCACAATCTATAGTAATGTATGGGTGGGTACAATCTATAGTAATGTACAGGTGGGTACAATCTATAGTAATGTACGTGTGGGCACAATCTACAATAATTTACAGGTGGGTACAATCTATAGTAATGTACAGTTGGGCACAATCTATAGTAATGTACAGATGGGCACAATCTATAGTAATGTACAGGGGGGTACAATCTCTAGTAATGTTCGGGTGGGTACAATCTATAGTAATTTACAGGTGGGCACAATCTATAGTAATTTACAGGTGGGCACAATCTATAGTAATGTATGGATGGGTACAATATATGGTAATGTACAGGTGGGTACAATCTATAGTAATGTATGGGTGGGTACAATCTATGGTAATGTACAGGTGGGCACAATCTACAGTAATTTACAGGTGGGTACAATCTATAGTAATGTACAGGTCAGCACAATCTATAGTAATGTACAGGTGGGCACAATCTATAGTAATGTTCGGGTGGGTACAATCTATAGTAATTTACAGGTGGGCACAATCTATAGTAATGTATGGGTGGGTACAATCTATGGTAATGTACAGGTGGGCACAATCTACAGTAATTTACAGGTGGGTACAATCTATAGTAATGTATAGGTCAGCACAATCTATAGTAATGTACAGGTGGGCACAATCTATAGTAATGTACGGGTGAGTACAATCTATAGTAATGTACAGGTGGGCACAATCTATAGTAATGTACGGGTGGGTACAATCTATAGTAATTTACAGGTGGGCACAATCTATAGTAATGTATGGGTGGGTACAATCTATGGTAATGTACAGGTGGGTACAATCTATAGTAATGTACAGGTGGGTACAATCTATAGTAATGTACAGGTGGGCACAATCTATCGTAATGTACGTGTGGGCACAATCTATAGTAATGTACAGGTGGACACAATCTATAGTAATGTACAGGTGGGCACAATCTATCGTAATGTACGTGTGGGCACAATCTATAGTAATGTACAGGTGGACACAATCTATAGTAATGTACAGGTGGGCACAATCTATAGTATTGTACAGGTAGGCACAATCTATAGTATTCTACGCGTGGGCACAATCTGTAGTAATGTACAGGTTGGTATAATCTGCAGTAATGTACAGGTTGGCACAATCTATAATAATTTACAGGTGGGCACAATCTATAGTAATGTACAGGTAGGCACAATCTATAGTAATGTATGTGTGGTCACAATCTATAGTAATATACAGGTGGGCACAATCTATAGTAATGTACAGGTGGGCATCATCTATAGTAATGTATAGGTGGGCACAATCTATAGTAATATACAAGTGGGCACAATCTTTGGTAATGTACAGCGGGGCACAATCTACATTAATGTACAGGTGGGCACATGCTATAGTAATGTACAGGTGGGCACAATCTATATAATATACAGGTGGGCACAATCTGTAGTAATGTACAGCTGGGCACAATCTATAGTAATGTACAGCTGGGCACAATCTATAGTAATGTACAGGTGGGCATAATCTATAGTAATTTAGAGGTGGGCACGATATAGTAATGTATTGGTGTGCGCAATCTATAGAAATGTATGGGTGGGCACAACCTATAGTAATATACGGGTGGGTACAATCTATAGTAATGTGCAGGTGGGTACAATCTATAGAAATGTACAGGTGGGTACAATCTATAGTAATGTACAGGTGGGTACAATCTATAGTAATGTACAGGTGGGTACAATCTATAGTAATGTACAGGTGGGTACAATCTATTGTAATGTACGTGTGGGCACAATCTACAATAATCTACAGGTGGGTACAATCTATAGTAATGTACAGGTGAGCACAATCTATAGTGATGTACTGGTGGGTACAATCTATAGTAATGTATGGGTGGGCACAATCTATAGTAATGTACGGGTGGGCACAATCTATAGTAATGTACGGGTGAGTACAATCTATAGTAATGTACAGGTGGGCACAATCTATAGTAATGTACGGGTGGGTACAATCTATAGTAATTTACAGGTGGGCACAATCTATAGTAATGTATGGGTGGGTACAATCTATGGTAATGTACAGGTGGGTACAATCTATAGTAATGTACAGGTGGGTACAATCTATAGTAATGTACAGGTGGGCACAATCTATCGTAATTTACGTGTGGGCACAATCTATAGTAATGTACAGGTGGACACAATCTATAGTAATGTACAGGTGGGCACAATCTATAGTATTGTACAGGTAGGCACAATCTATAGTATTCTACGCGTGGGCACAATCTGTAGTAATGTACAGGTTGGTATAATCTGCAGTAATGTACAGGTTGGCACAATCTATAATAATTTACAGGTGGGCACAATCTATAGTAATGTACAGGTAGGCACAATCTGTAGTAATGTATGTGTGGTCACAATCTATAGTAATGTACAGGTGGGCACAATCTATAGTAATGTACAGGTGGGCATAATCTATAGTAATGTATATGTGGGCACAATCTATAGTAATATACAAGTGGGCACAATCTTTGGTAATGTACAGCGGGGCACAATCTACATTAATGTACAGGTGGGCACATGCTATAGTAATTTAGAGGTGGGCACGATATAGTAATGTATTGGTGCGCGCAATCTATAGAAATGTATGGGTGGGCACAACCTATAGTAATATACGGGTGGGTACAATCTATAGTAATGTGCAGGTGGGTACAATCTATAGAAATGTACAGGTGGGTACAATCTATAGTAATGTACAGGTGGGTACAATCTATAGTAATGTACAGGTGGGTACAATCTATAGTAATGTACAGGTGGGTACAATCTATAGTAATGTACGTGTGGGCACAATCTACAATAATTTACAGGTGGGTACAATCTATAGTAATGTACAGTTGGGCACACTCTATAGTAATGTACAGATGGGTACAATCTATAGTAATGTACAGGGGGGTATAATCTCTAGTAATGTTCGGGTGGGTACAATCTATAGTAATTGACAGGTGGGCACAATCTATAGTAATTTACAGGTGGGCACAATCTATAGTAATGTATGGATGGGTACAATCTATGGTAATGTACAGGTGGGTACAATCTATAGTAATGTATGGGTGGGTACAATCTATGGTAATGTACAGGTGGGCACAATCTACAGTAATTTACAGGTGGGTACAATCTATAGTAATGTACAGGTGGGCACAATCTATCGTAATTTACGTGTGGGCACAATCTATAGTAATGTACAGGTGGGCACAATCTATAGTAATGTACAGGTGGGCACAATCTATAGTATTGTACAGGTAGGCACAATCTATAGTATTCTACGCGTGGGCACAATCTGTAGTAATGTACAGGTTGGTATAATCTGCAGTAATGTACAGGTTGGCACAATCTATAATAATTTACAGGTGGGCACAATCTATAGTAATGTACAGGTAGGCACAATCTATAGTAATGTATGTGTGGTCACAATCTATAGTAATGTACAGGTGGGCACAATCTATAGTAATGTACAGGTGGGCATAATCTATAGTAATGTATATGTGGGCACAATCTATAGTAATATACAAGTGGGCACAATCTTTGGTAATGTACAGCGGGGCACAATCTACATTAATGTACAGGTGGGCACATGCTATAGTAATTTAGAGGTGGGCACGATATAGTAATGTATTGGTGCGCGCAATCCATAGAAATGTATGGGTGGGCACAACCTATAGTAATATACGGGTGGGTACAATCTATAGTAATGTGCAGGTGGGTACAATCTATAGTAATGTACAGGTGGGTACAATCTATAGTAATGTACGTGTGGGCACAATCTACAATAATTTACAGGTGGGTACAATCTATAGTAATGTACAGTTGGGCACAATCTATAGTAATGTACAGATGGGTACAATCTATAGTAATGTACAGGGGGGTATAATCTCTAGTAATGTTCGGGTGGGTACAATATATAGTAATTTACAGGTGGGCACAATCTATAGTAATTTACAGGTGGGCACAATCTATAGTAATGTATGGATGGGTACAATCTATGGTAATGTACAGGTGGGTACAATCTATAGTAATGTATGGGTGGGTACAATCTATGGTAATGTACAGGTGGGCACAATCTACAGTAATTTACAGGTGGGTACAATCTATAGTAATGTACAGGTCAGCACAATCTATAGTAATGTACAGGTGGGCACAATCTATAGTAATGTTCGGGTGGGTACAATCTATAGTAATTTACAGGTGGGCACAATCTATAGTAATGTATGGGTGGGTACAATCTATGGTAATGTACAGGTGGGCACAATCTACAGTAATTTACAGGTGGGTACAATCTATAGTAATGTATAGGTCAGCACAATCTATAGTAATGTACAGGTGGGCACAATCTATAGTAATGTACGGGTGAGTACAATCTATAGTAATGTACAGGTGGGCACAATCTATAGTAATGTACGGGTGGGTATAATCTATAGTAATTTACAGGTGGGCACAATCTATAGTAATGTATGGGTGGGTACAATCTATGGTAATGTACAGGTGGGTACAATCTATAGTAATGTACAGGTGGGTACAATCTATAGTAATGTACAGGTGGGCACAATCTATCGTAATGTACGTGTGGGCACAATCTATAGTAATGTACAGGTGGACACAATCTATAGTAATGTACAGGTGGGCACAATCTATAGTATTGTACAGGTAGGCACAATCTATAGTATTCTACGCGTGGGCACAATCTGTAGTAATGTACAGGTTGGTATAATCTGCAGTAATGTACAGGTTGGCACAATCTATAATAATTTACAGGTGGGCACAATCTATAGTAATGTACAGGTAGGCACAATCTATAGTAATGTATGTGTGGTCACAATCTATAGTAATGTACAGGTGGGCACAATCTACAGTAATGTACAGGTGGGCATAATCTATAGTAATGTATAGGTGGGCACAATCTATAGTAATGTACAGGTGGGCACAATCTATAGTAATGTACGGGTGGGTACAATCTATAGTAATTTACAGGTGGGCACAATCTATAGTAATGTATGGGTGGGCACAATCTATATAATATACAGGTGGGCACAATCTGTAGTAATGTACAGTTGGGCACAATCTATAGTAATGTACAGCTGGGCACAATCTATAGTAATGTACAGGTGGGCATAATCTACAGTAATTTAGAGGTGGGCACGATATAGTAATGTATTGGTGCGCGCAATCTATAGAAATGTATGGGTGGGCACAACATATAGTAATATACGGGTGGGTACAATCGATAGTAATGTGCAGGTGGGTACAATCTATAGAAATGTACAGGTGGGTACAATCTATAGTAATGTACAGGTGGGTACAATCTATAGTAATGTACGGGTGGGTACAATCTATAGTAATGTACAGGTGGGTACAATCTATAGTAATGTACGTGTGGGCACAATCTACAATAATTTACAGGTGGGTACAATCTATAGTAATGTACAGGTGAGCACAATCTATAGTGATGTACTGGTGGGTCCAATCTATAGTAATGTATGGGTGGGCACAATCTATAGTAATGTACGGGTGGGCACAATCTATAGTAATGTACGGGTGGGCACAAGCTATACTAATGTACAGGTGGGCACAATCTATGGTAATGTACAGGTGGGTACAATTTATATTACTGTACCGGTGGGTACAAACTATTGTGATGTACGGGTGGGTACAATCTATAGTAATGCACAGATGGGCACAATCTACATTAATGTATGGGTGGGTACAATCTTTTGTAATTTACAGGTGGGCACAATCTATAATAATGTATGGGTGGGCACAATCTATACTAATGAATGGGTGGGCTAAATATATAGTAATATATGGGTGGGTACAATCTGTAGTAATGTACAGGTGGGTAAAATCAACAGTAATGTACAGGTGGGCAAAATCAATAATAATGAACGGGTGGGCACAATCTATAGTGAGGTACAGGTGGGCAAAATCTATTATAATGAACGGGTGGGCACAATCTATAGTAATGTACAGGTGGGCACAATCTGTAGTAATGTACAGGTGGGTACAATCTATAGTAATGTACAGGTGGGCACAATCTATACTAATGTACAGGTGGGTACAAACTATAGTAATGTACAAGTGGGTATAATCTATACTAATGTACAGGTGGGTACAATCTATAGTAATGTACAGGTGTGCACAATCTATAGTAACGTGCGGGTGGGCACAATCTATAGAAATGTACAGGTGGGCACATGCTATAGTAATGTACAGGTTGGCACAATCTATAATAATGTACGGGTAGGCAAAATCTATAGTAATGTACAGATGGGTACAATCCATAGTAATGTACAGGTGGGCATAATCTATAGTAATGTACGGGTGGATACAATCTATAGTAATGTCCGGGTGGGCAAAATCTATAATAATGAACGGGTGGGCACAATCTATAATAATGTACAGGTGAGCACAATCAACAGTAATGTACAGGTGGGCAAAATCTATAACAATGTACAGGTGTGCACAATCTTTAGTAACGTGCGGGTGGGCACAATCTATAGAAATGTACAGGTGGGCACATGCTATAGTAATGTACAGGTTGGCACAATCTATAATAATGTACGGGTAGGCAAAATCTATAGTAATGTACAGATGGGTACAATCCATAGTAATGTACAGGTGGGCATAATTTATAGTAATGTACGGGTGGATACAATCTATAGAAATGTACAGGTGGGCACAATCTATATAATGTACAGGTGGGCACAATCTGGAGTAATGTACAGCTGGACACAATCTATAGTAATGTACAGGTGGGCATAATCTACATGAATGTACAGGTGGGCACACGCTATAGTAATGTACAGGTGGGCACAATCTATAGTAATGTACGGGTGGGCACAATCTATAGTAATATACAGGTGGGCACAATCTACATTCATGTACAGGTGGGCACATGCTATAGTAATAAACAGGTGGGTACAATCTATCGTAATGTACAGGTGGGCACAATCTATAGTAATATACAGGTGGGCACAATCTATAGTAATGTACAGGTGGGCACAATCTATAGTAATGTACAGTTGGGCACAATCTATAGCAATGTACAGGTGGGCATAATCTATAGTAATGTACGGGTGGGTACAATCTATAGTAATGTACAGTTGGGCACAATCTATAGTAATGGACAGATGGGTACAATCTATCGTAATGTACAGGGGGGTACAATCTCTAGTAATGTTCGGGTGGGTACAATCTATAGTTATTTACAGGTGGGCACAATTTATAGTAATGTATGGGTGGGTACAATCTATGGTAATGTTCAGGTGGGTACAATCTATCGTAATGTATGGGTGGGTACAATCTATGGTAATGTACAGGTGGGCACAATCTACAGTAATTTACAGGTGGGCACAATCTATAGTAATGTACAGGTCAGCACAATCTATAGTAATGTACAGGTGGGCACAATCTATAGCAATGTACAGGTGGGCATAATCTATAGTAATGTATATGTGGGCACAATCTATAGTAATATACAAGTGGGCACAATCTTTGGTAATGTACAGCGGGGCACAATCCACATTAAAGTACAGGTGGGCACATGCTATAGTAATTTAGAGGTGGGCACGATATAGTAATGTATTGGTGCGCGCAATCTACAGAAATGTATGGGTGGGCACAACCTATAGTAATATACGGGTGGGTACAATCTATAGTAATGTGCAGATGGGTACAATCTATAGAAATGTACAGGTGGGTACAATCTATAGTAATGTACAGGTGGGTACAATCTATAGTAATGTACAGGTGGGTACAATCTATAGTAATGTACAGGTGGGTACAATCTATAGTAATGTACGTGTGGGCACAATCTACAATAATTTACAGGTGGGTACAATCTATAGTAATGTACAGTTGGGCACAATCTATAGTAATGTACAGATGGGTACAATCTATAGTAATGTACAGGGGGGTATAATCTCTAGTAATGTTCGGGTGGGTACAATCTATAGTAATTTACAGGTGGGCACAATCTATAGTAATTTACAGGTGGGCACAATCTATAGTAATGTATGGATGGGTACAATCTATGGTAATGTACAGGTGGGTACAATCTATAGTAATGTATGGGTGGGTACAATCTATGGTAATGTACAGGTGGGCACAATCTACAGTAATTTACAGGTGGGTACAATCTATAGTAATGTACAGGTGGGTACAATCGATAGTAATGTACGTGTGGGCACAATCTACAATAATTTACAGGTGGGTACAATCGATAGTAATGTACAGGTGAGCACAATCTATAGTGATGTACTGGTGGGTACACTCTATAGTAATGTATGGGTGGGCAAAATCTATAGCAATGTATGGGTGGGCACAATCTATAGTAATGTACGGGTGGGCACAAGCTATACTAATGTACAGGTGGGCACAATCTATGGTAATGTACAGGTGGGTACAATTTATATTACTGTACAGGTGGGTACAAACTATTGTGATGTACGGGTGGGTACAATCTATAGTAATGTACAGATGGGCACAATCTACATTAATGTATGGGTGGGTACAATCTTTTGAAATTTACAGGTGGGCACAATCTATAATAATGTATGGGTGGGCACAATCTATACTAATGAATGGGTGGGCTAAATATATAGTAATATATGGGTGGGTACAATCTGTAGTAATGTACAGGTGGGTAAAATCAACAGTAATGTACAGGTGGGCAAAATCAATAATAATGAACGGGTGGGCACAATCTATAGTGAGGTACAGGTGGGCAAAATCTATTATAATGAACGGGTGGGCACAATCTATCGTAACGTGCGGGTGGGCACAATCTATAGAAATGTACAGGTGGGCACATGCTATAGTAATGTACAGGTTGGCACAATCTATAATAATGTACGGGTAGGCAAAATCTATAGTAATGTACAGATGGGTACAATCCATAGTAATGTACAGGTGGGCATAATCTATAGTAATGTACGGGTGGATACAATCTATAGTAATGTCTGGGTGGGCAAAATCTATAATAATGAACGGGTGGGCACAATCTATAATAATGTACAGGTGAGCACAATCAACAGTAATGTACAGGTGGGCAAAATCTATAACAATGAACGGGTGGGCACAATCTATAATAATGTACAGGTGGGCAAAATCTATTATAATGAATGGGTGGGCACAATCTATAGCAATGTACAGGTGGGCACAATGTGTAGTAATGTACAGGTGGGTACAATCTATAGTAATGTACAAGTGGGCATAATCTATACTAATGTACAGGTGGGTACAATCTATAGTAATGTACAGGTGGGCACAATCTATAGTAACGTATGGGTGGGCACAATCTATAGAAATGTACAGGTGGGCACAATCTATATAATGTACAGGTGGGCACAATCTGGAGTAATGTACAGCTGGACACAATCTATAGTAATGTACAGGTGGGCATAATCTACATGAATGTACAGGTGGGCACATGCTATAGTAATGTACAGGTGGGCACAATCTATAGTAATGTACGGGTGGGCACAATCTATAGTAATATACAGGTGGGCACAATCTACATTCATGTACAGGTGGGCACATGCTATAGTAATATACAGGTGGGTACAATCTATCGTAATGTACAGGTGGGCACAATCTATAGTAATATACAGGTGGGCACAATCTATAGTAATGTACAGGTGGGCACAATCTATAGTAATGTACAGCTGGGCATAATCTATAGCAATGTACAGGTGGGCATAATCTATAGTAATGTACGGGTGGGTACAATCTATAGTAATGTACAGTTGGGCACAATCTATAGTAATGGACAGATGGGTACAATCTATCGTAATGTACAGGGGGGTACAATCTCTAGTAATGTTCGGGTGGGTACAATCTATAGTTATTTACAGGTGGGCACAATCTATAGTAATGTATGGGTGGGTACAATCTATGGTAATGTTCAGGTGGGTACAATCTATCGTAATGTATGGGTGGGTACAATCTATGGTAATGTACAGGTGGGCACAATCTACAGTAATTTACAGGTGGGTACAATCTATAGTAATGTACAGGTCAGCACAATCTATAGTAATGTACAGGTGGGCACAATCTATAGTAATGTTCGGGTGGGTACAATCTATAGTAATTTACAGGTGGGCACAATCTATCGTAATGTATGGGTGGGTACAATCTATGGTAATGTACAGGTGGGCACAATCTACAGTAATTTACAGGTGGGTACAATCTATAGTAATGTACAGGTCAGCACAATCTATAGTAATGCACAGGTGGGCACAATCTATCGTAATGTACGGGTGGGTACAATCTATAGTAATGTACAGGTGGGCACAATGTATAGTAATGTACGGGTGGGCACAATCTATAGTAATGTACGGGTGAGTACAATCTATAGTAATGTACAGGTGGGTACAATCTATAGTAATGTACAGGTGGGTACAATCTATAGTAATGTACAGGTGGGCACAATCTATCGTAATGTACGTGTGGGTACAATCTATAGTAATGTACAGGTGGGCACAATCTATAGTAATGTACAGGTAGGCACAATCTATAGTATTGTACAGGTAGGCACAATCTATAGTATTCTACGCGTGGGCACAATCTGTAGTAATGTACAGGTTGGTATAATCTGCAGTAATGTACAGGTTGGCACAATCTATAATAATTTACAGGTGGGCACAATCTATAGTAATGTACAGGTAGGCACAATCTATAGTAATGTATGTGTGGTCACAATCTATAGTAATGTACAGGTGGGCACAATCTATAGTAATGTACAGGTGGGCATAATCTATAGTAATGTATATGTGGGCACAATCTATAGTAATATACAAGTGGGCACAATCTTTGGTAATGTACAGCGGGGCACAATCTACATTAATGTACAGGTGGGCACATGCTATAGTAATTTAGAGGTGGGCACGATATAGTAATGTATTGGTGCGCGCAATCTATGGAAATGTATGGGTGGGCACAACCTATAGTAATATACGGGTGGGTACAATCTATAGTAATGTGCAGGTGGGTTCAATCTATAGAAATGTACAGGTGGGTACAATCTATAGTAATGTACAGGTGGGTACAATCTATAGTAATGTACAGGTGGGTACAATCTATAGTAATGTACGTGTGGGCACAATCTACAATAATTTACAGGTGGGTACAATCTATAGTAATGTACAGTTGGGCACAATCTATAGTAATGTA
Source organism: Heptranchias perlo (assembly GCF_035084215.1). Lineage (NCBI taxonomy): Eukaryota > Metazoa > Chordata > Chondrichthyes > Hexanchiformes > Hexanchidae > Heptranchias > Heptranchias perlo. The sequence goes on along the minus strand of NC_090336.1, from coordinate 12,674,065 downwards.
CAGATGGGTACAATCTATAGTAATGTACAGGGGGGTATAATCTCTAGTAATGTTCGGGTGGGTACAATCTATAGTAATTTACAGGTGGGCACAATCTATAGTAATTTACAGGTGGGCACAATCTATAGTAATGTATGGGTGGGTACAATCTATGGTAATGTTCAGGTGGGTACAATCTATCGTAATGTATGGGTGGGTACAATCTATGGTAATGTACAGGTGGGCACAATCTACAGTAATTTACAGGTGGGTACAATCTATAGTAATGTACAGGTCAGCACAATCTATAGTAATGTACAGGTGGGCACAATCTATAGTAATGTTCGGGTGGGTACAATCTATAGTAATTTACAGGTGGGCACAATCTATCGTAATGTATGGGTGGGTACAATCTATGGTAATGTACAGGTGGGCACAATCTACAGTAATTTACAGGTGGGTACAATCTATAGTAATGTACAGGTCAGCACAATCTATAGTAATGCACAGGTGGGCACAATCTATCGTAATGTACGGGTGGGTACAATCTATAGTAATGTACAGGTGGGCACAATGTATAGTAATGTACGGGTGGGCACAATCTATAGTAATGTACGGGTGAGTACAATCTATAGTAATGTACAGGTGGGTACAATCTATAGTAATGTACAGGTGGGTACAATCTATAGTAATGTACAGGTGGGCACAATCTATCGTAATGTACGTGTGGGTACAATCTATAGTAATGTACAGGTGGGCACAATCTATAGTAATGTACAGGTAGGCACAATCTATAGTATTGTACAGGTAGGCACAATCTATAGTATTCTACGCGTGGGCACAATCTGTAGTAATGTACAGGTTGGTATAATCTGCAGTAATGTACAGGTTGGCACAATCTATAATAATTTACAGGTGGGCACAATCTATAGTAATGTACAGGTAGGCACAATCTATAGTAATGTATGTGTGGTCACAATCTATAGTAATGTACAGGTGGGCACAATCTATAGTAATGTACAGGTGGGCATAATCTATAGTAATGTATATGTGGGCACAATCTATAGTAATATACAAGTGGGCACAATCTTTGGTAATGTACAGCGGGGCACAATCTACATTAATGTACAGGTGGGCACATGCTATAGTAATTTAGAGGTGGGCACGATATAGTAATGTATTGGTGCGCGCAATCTATGGAAATGTATGGGTGGGCACAACCTATAGTAATATACGGGTGGGTACAATCTATAGTAATGTGCAGGTGGGTTCAATCTATAGAAATGTACAGGTGGGTACAATCTATAGTAATGTACAGGTGGGTACAATCTATAGTAATGTACAGGTGGGTACAATCTATAGTAATGTACGTGTGGGCACAATCTACAATAATTTACAGGTGGGTACAATCTATAGTAATGTACAGTTGGGCACAATCTATAGTAATGTACAGATGGGTACAATCTATAGTAATGTACAGGGGGGTATAATCTCTAGTAATGTTCGGGTGGGTACAATCTATAGTAATTTACAGGTGGGCACAATCTATAGTAATTTACAGGTGGGCACAATCTATAGTAATGTATGGATGGGTACAATCTATGGTAATGTACAGGTGGGTACAATCTATAGTAATGTATGGGTGGGTACAATCTATGGTAATGTACAGGTGGGCACAATCTACAGTAATTTACAGGTGGGTACAATCTATAGTAATGTACAGGTCAGCACAATCTATAGTAATGTACAGGTGGGCACAATCTATAGTAATGTTCGGGTGGGTACAATCTATAGTAATTTACAGGTGGGCACAATCTATAGTACTGTATGGGTGGGTACAATCTATGGTAATGTACAGGTGGGCACAATCTACAGTAATTTACAGGTGGGTACAATCTATAGTAATGTATAGGTCAGCACAATCTATAGTAATGTACAGGTGGGCACAATCTATAGTAATGTACGGGTGAGTACAATCTATAGTAATGTACAGGTGGGCACAATCTATAGTAATGTACGGGTGGGTACAATCTATAGTAATTTACAGGTGGGCACAATCTATAGTAATGTATGGGTGGGTACAATCTATGGTAATGTACAGGTGGGTACAATCTATAGTAATGTACATGTGGGTACAATCTATAGTAATGTACAGGTGGGCACAATCTATCGTAATGTACGTGTGGGCACAATCTATAGTAATGTACAGGTGGACACAATCTATAGTAATGGACAGGTGGGCACAATCTGTAGTAATGTACAGGTTGGTATAATCTGCAGTAATTTACAGGTTGGCACAATCTATAATAATTTACAGGTGGGCACAATCTATAGTAATGTACAGGTAGGCACAATCTATTGTAATGTATGTGTGGTCACAATCTATAGTAATGTACAGGTGGGCACAATCTACAGTAATGTACAGGTGGGCATAATCTATAGTAATGTATAGGTGGGCACAATCTATAGTAATATACAAGTGGGCACAATCTTTGGTAATGTACAGCGGGGCACAATCTACATTAATGTACAGGTGGGCACATGCTATAGTAATGTACAGGTGGGCACAATCTATATAATATACAGGTGGGCACAATCTGTAGTAATGTACAGCTGGGCACAATCTATAGTGATGTACAGCTGGGCACAATCTATAGTAATGTACAGGTGGGCATGATCTACAGTAATTTAGAGGTGGGCACGATATAGTAATGTATTGGTGCGCGCAATCTATAGAAATGTATGGGTGGGCACAACCTATAGTAATATACGGGTGGGTACAATCGATAGTAATGTGCAGGTGGGTACAATCTATAGAAATGTACAGGTGGGTACAATCTATAGTAATGTACAGGTGGGTACAATCTATAGTAATGTACGGGTGGGTACAATCTATAGTAATGTACAGGTGGGTACAATCTATAGTAATGTACGTGTGGGCACAATCTACAATAATTTACAGGTGGGTACAATCTATAATAATGTACAGGTGAGCACAATCTATAGTGATGTACTGGTGGGTACAATCTATAGTAATGTATGGGTGGGCACAATCTATAGTCATGTACGGGTGGGCACAATCTATAGTAATGTACGGGTGGGCACAAGCTATACTAATGTACAGGTGGGCACAATCTATGGTAATGTACAGGTGGGTACAATTTATATTACTGTACAGGTGGGTACAAACTATTGTGATGTACGGGTGGGTACAATCTATAGTAATGTACAGATGGGCACAATCTACATTAATGTATGGGTGGGTACAATCTTTTGTAATTTACAGGTGGGCACAATCTATAATAATGTATGGGTGGGCACAATCTATACTAATGAATGGGTGGGCTAAATATATAGTAATATATGGGTGGGTACAATCTGTAGTAATGTACAGGTGGGTAAAATCAACAGTAATGTACAGGTGGGCAAAATCAATAATAATGAATGGGTGGGCACAATCTATAGTGAGGTACAGGTGGGCAAAATCTATTATAATGAACGGGTGGGCACAATCTATAGTAATGTACAGGTGGGCACAATCTGTAGTAATGTACAGGTGGGTACAATCTATAGTAATGTACAGGTGGGCACAATCTATACTAATGTACAGGTGGGTACAAACTATAGTAATGTACAAGTGGGTATAATCTATACTAATGTACAGGTGGGTACAATCTATAGTAATGTACAGGTGTGCACAATCTATAGTAACGTGCGGCTGGGCACAATCTATAGAAATGTACAGGTGGGCACATGCTATAGTAATGTACAGGTTGGCACAATCTATAATAATGTACGGGTAGGCAAAATCTATGGTAATGTACAGATGGGTACAATCCATAGTAATGTACAGGTGGGCATAATCTATAGTAATGTACGGGTGGATACAATCTATAGTAATGTCCGGGTGGGCAAAATCTATAATAATGAACGGGTGGGCACAATCTATAATAATGTACAGGTGAGCACAATCAACAGTAATGTACAGGTGGGCAAAATCTATAACAATGAACGGGTGGGCACAATCTATAATAATGTACAGGTGGGCAAAATCTATTATAATGAATGGGTGGGCACAATCTATAGCAATGTACAGGTGGGCACAATGTGTAGTAATGTACAGGTGGGTACAATCTATAGTAATGTACAAGTGGGCATAATCTATACTAATGTACAGGTGGGTACAATCTATAGTAATGTACAGGTGGGCACAATCTATAGTATCGTACGGGTGGGCACAATCTATAGAAATGTACAGGTGGGCACAATCTATATAATGTACAGGTGGGCACAATCTGGAGTAATGTACAGCTGGACACAATCTATAGTAATGTACAGGTGGGCATAATCTACATGAATGTACAGGTGGGCACATGCTATAGTAATGTACAGGTGGGCACAATCTATAGTAATGTACGGGTGGGCACAATCTATAGTAATATACAAGTGGGCACAATCTTTGGTAATGTACAGCGGGGCACAATCTACATTAATGTACAGGTGGGCACATGCTATAGTAATGTACAGGTGGGCACAATCTATATAATATACAGGTGGGCACAATCTGTAGTAATGTACAGCTGGGCACAATCTATAGTGATGTACAGCTGGGCACAATCTATAGTAATGTACAGGTGGGCATGATCTACAGTAATTTAGAGGTGGGCACGATATAGTAATGTATTGGTGCGCGCAATCTATAGAAATGTATGGGTGGGCACAACCTATAGTAATATACGGGTGGGTACAATCGATAGTAATGTGCAGGTGGGTACAATCTATAGAAATGTACAGGTGGGTACAATCTATAGTAATGTACAGGTGGGTACAATCTATAGTAATGTACGGGTGGGTACAATCTATAGTAATGTACAGGTGGGTACAATCTATAGTAATGTACGTGTGGGCACAATCTACAATAATTTACAGGTGGGTACAATCTATAATAATGTACAGGTGAGCACAATCTATAGTGATGTACTGGTGGGTACAATCTATAGTAATGTATGGGTGGGCACAATCTATAGTCATGTACGGGTGGGCACAATCTATAGTAATGTACGGGTGGGCACAAGCTATACTAATGTACAGGTGGGCACAATCTATGGTAATGTACAGGTGGGTACAATTTATATTACTGTACAGGTGGGTACAAACTATTGTGATGTACGGGTGGGTACAATCTATAGTAATGTACAGATGGGCACAATCTACATTAATGTATGGGTGGGTACAATCTTTTGTAATTTACAGGTGGGCACAATCTATAATAATGTATGGGTGGGCACAATCTATACTAATGAATGGGTGGGCTAAATATATAGTAATATATGGGTGGGTACAATCTGTAGTAATGTACAGGTGGGTAAAATCAACAGTAATGTACAGGTGGGCAAAATCAATAATAATGAACGGGTGGGCACAATCTATAGTGAGGTACAGGTGGGCAAAATCTATTATAATGAACGGGTGGGCACAATCTATAGTAATGTACAGGTGGGCACAATCTGTAGTAATGTACAGGTGGGTACAATCTATAGTAATGTACATGTGGGCACAATCTATACTAATGTACAGGTGGGTACAAACTATAGTAATGTACAAGTGGGTATAATCTATACTAATGTACAGGTGGGTACAATCTATAGTAATGTACAGGTGTGCACAATCTATAGTAACGTGCGGGTGGGCACAATCTATAGAAATGTACAGGTGGGCACATGCTATAGTAATGTACAGGTTGGCACAATCTATAATAATGTACGGGTAGGCAAAATCTATGGTAATGTACAGATGGGTACAATCCATAGTAATGTACAGGTGGGCATAATCTATAGTAATGTACGGGTGGATACAATCTATAGTAATGTCCGGGTGGGCAAAATCTATAATAATGAACGGGTGGGCACAATCTATAATAATGTACAGGTGAGCACAATCAACAGTAATGTACAGGTGGGCAAAATCTATAACAATGAACGGGTGGGCACAATCTATAATAATGTACAGGTGGGCAAAATCTATTATAATGAATGGGTGGGCACAATCTATAGCAATGTACAGGTGGGCACAATGTGTAGTAATGTACAGGTGGGTACAATCTATAGTAATGTACAAGTGGGCATAATCTATACTAATGTACAGGTGGGTACAATCTATAGTAATGTACAGGTGGGCACAATCTATAGTATCGTACGGGTGGGCACAATCTATAGAAATGTACAGGTGGGCACAATCTATATAATGTACAGGTGGGCACAATCTGGAGTAATGTACAGCTGGACACAATCTATAGTAATGTACAGGTGGGCATAATCTACATGAATGTACAGGTGGGCACATGCTATAGTAATGTACAGGTGGGCACAATCTATAGTAATGTACGGGTGGGCACAATCTATAGTAATATACAGGTGGGCACAATCTACATTCATGTACAGGTGGGCACATGCTATAGTAATATACAGGTGGGTACAATCTATCGTAATGTACAGGTGGGCACAATCTATAGTAATATACAGGTGGGCACAATCTATAGTAATGTACAGGTGGGCACAATCTATAGTAATGTACAGCTGGGCATAATCTATAGCAATGTACAGGTGGGCATAATCTATAGTAATGTACGGGTGGGTACAATCTATAGTAATGTACAGTTGGGCACAATCTATAGTAATGGATAGATGGGTACAATCTATCGTAATGTACAGGGGGGTACAATCTCTAGTAATGTTCGGGTGGGTACAATCTATAGTTATTTACAGGTGGGCACAATCTATAGTAATGTATGGGTGGGTACAATCTATGGTAATGTTCAGGTGGGTACAATCTATCGTAATGTATGGGTGGGTACAATCTATGGTAATGTACAGGTGGGCACAATCTACAGTAATTTACAGGTGGGTACAATCTATAGTAATGTACAGGTCAGCACAATCTATAGTAATGTACAGGTGGGCACAATCTATAGTAATGTTCGGTGGGTACAATCTATAGTAATTTACAGGTGGGCACAATCTATCGTAATGTATGGGTGGGTACAATCTATGGTAATGTACAGGTGGGCACAATCTACAGTAATTTACAGGTGGGTACAATCTATAGTAATGTACAGGTCAGCACAATCTATAGTAATGCACAGGTGGGCACAATCTATAGTAATGTACGGGTGGGTACAATCTATAGTAATGTACAGGTGGGCACAATCTATAGTAATATACGGGTGGGTACAATCTATAGTAATTTACAGGTGGGCACAATCTATAGTAATGTATGGGTGGGTACAATCTATGGTAATGTACAGGTGGGTACAATCTATAGTAATGTACAGGTGGGTACAATCTATAGTAATGTATGTGTGGTGACAATCTATAGTAATGTACAGATGGGCACAATCTATAGTATTCTACGCGTGGGCACAATCTGTAGTAATGTACAGGTTGGTATAATCTGCAGTAATGTACAGGTTGGCACAATCTATAATAATGTACAGGTAGGCACAATCTATAGTGATGTACAGGTAGGCACAATCTATAGTAATGTATGTGTGGTCACAATCTATAGTAATGTACAGGTGGGCACAATCTATAGTAATGTACAGATGGGCATATTCTATAGTAATGTATAGGTGAGCACAATCTATATAATATACAGGTGGGCACAATCTGTAGTAATGTACAGCTGGGCACAATCTATAGTGATGTACAGCTGGGCACAATCTATAGTAATGTACAGGTGGGCATGATCTACAGTAATTTAGAGGTGGGCACGATATAGTAATGTATTGGTGCGCGCAATCTATAGAAATGTATGGGTGGGCACAACCTATAGTAATATACGGGTGGGTACAATCGATAGTAATGTGCAGGTGGGTACAATCTATAGAAATGTACAGGTGGGTACAATCTATAGTAATGTACAGGTGGGTACAATCTATAGTAATGTACGGGTGGGTACAATCTATAGTAATGTACAGGTGGGTACAATCTATAGTAATGTACGTGTGGGCACAATCTACAGTAATGTACGTGTGGGCACAATCTACAATAATTTACAGGTGGGTACAATCTATAATAATGTACAGGTGAGCACAATCTATAGTGATGTACTGGTGGGTACAATCTATAGTAATGTATGGGTGGGCACAATCTATAGTCATGTACGGGTGGGCACAATCTATAGTAATGTACGGGTGGGCACAAGCTATACTAATGTACAGGTGGGCACAATCTATGGTAATGTACAGGTGGGTACAATTTATATTACTGTACAGGTGGGTACAAACTATTGTGATGTACGGGTGGGTACAATCTATAGTAATGTACAGATGGGCACAATCTACATTAATGTATGGGTGGGTACAATCTTTTGTAATTTACAGGTGGGCACAATCTATAATAATGTATGGGTGGGCACAATCTATACTAATGAATGGGTGGGCTAAATATATAGTGATATATGGGTGGGTACAATCTGTAGTAATGTACAGGTGGGTAAAATCAACAGTAATGTACAGGTGGGCAAAATCAATAATAATGAACGGGTGGGCACAATCTATAGTGAGGTACAGGTGGGCAAAATCTATTATAATGAACGGGTGGGCACAATCTATAGTAATGTACAGGTGGGCACAATCTGTAGTAATGTACAGGTGGGTACAATCTATAGTAATGTACAGGTGGGCACAATCTATACTAATGTACAGGTGGGTACAAACTATAGTAATGTACAAGTGGGTATAATCTATACTAATGTACAGGTGGGTACAATCTATAGTAATGTACAGGTGTGCACAATCTATAGTAACGTGCGGGTGGGCACAATCTATAGAAATGTACAGGTGGGCACATGCTATAGTAATGTACAGGTTGGCACAATCTATAATAATGTACGGGTAGGCAAAATCTATGGTAATGTACAGATGGGTACAATCCATAGTAATGTACAGGTGGGCATAATCTATAGTAATGTACGGGTGGATACAATCTATAGTAATGTCCGGGTGGGCAAAATCTATAATAATGAACGGGTGGGCACAATCTATAATAATGTACAGGTGAGCACAATCAACAGTAATGTACAGGTGGGCAAAATCTATAACAATGAACGGGTGGGCACAATCTATAATAATGTACAGGTGGGCAAAATCTATTATAATGAATGGGTGGGCACAATCTATAGCAATGTACAGGTGGGCACAATGTGTAGTAATGTACAGGTGGGTACAATCTATAGTAATGTACAAGTGGGCATAATCTATACTAATGTACAGGTGGGTACAATCTATAGTAATGTACAGGTGGGCACAATCTATAGTATCGTACGGGTGGGCACAATCTATAGAAATGTACAGGTGGGCACAATCTATATAATGTACAGGTGGGCACAATCTGGAGTAATGTACAGCTGGACACAATCTATAGTAATGTACAGGTGGGCATAATCTACATGAATGTACAGGTGGGCACATGCTATAGTAATGTACAGGTGGGCACAATCTATAGTAATGTACGGGTGGGCACAATCTATAGTAATATACAGGTGGGCACAATCTACATTCATGTACAGGTGGGCACATGCTATAGTAATATACAGGTGGGTACAATCTATCGTAATATACAGGTGGGCACAATCTATAGTAATATACAGGTGGGCACAATCTATAGTAATGTACAGGTGGGCACAATCTATAGTAATGTACAGCTGGGCATAATCTATAGCAATGTACAGGTGGGCATAATCTATAGTAATGTACGGGTGGGTACAATCTATAGTAATGTACAGTTGGGCACAATCTATAGTAATGGACAGATGGGTACAATCTATCGTAATGTACAGGGGGGTACAATCTATAGTAATGTTCGGGTGGGTACAATCTATAGTTATTTACAGGTGGGCACAATCTATAGTAATGTATGGGTGGGTACAATCTATGGTAATGTTCAGGTGGGTACAATCTATCGTAATGTATGGGTGGGTACAATCTATGGTAATGTACAGGTGGGCACAATCTACAGTAATTTACAGGTGGGTACAATCTATAGTAATGTACAGGTCAGCACAATCTATAGTAATGTACAGGTGGGCACAATCTATAGTAATGTTCGGTGGGTACAATCTATAGTAATTTACAGGTGGGCACAATCTATCGTAATGTATGGGTGGGTACAATCTATGGTAATGTACAGGTGGGCACAATCTACAGTAATTTACAGGTGGGTACAATCTATAGTAATGTACAGGTCAGCACAATCTATAGTAATGCACAGGTGGGCACAATCTATAGTAATGTACGGGTGGGTACAATCTATAGTAATGTACAGGTGGGCACAATCTATAGTAATGTACGGGTGGGTACAATCTATAGTAATTTACAGGTGGGCACAATCTATAGTAATGTATGGGTGGGTACAATCTATGGTAATGTACAGGTGGGTACAATCTATAGTAATGTACAGGTGGGTACAATCTATAGTAATGTATGTGTGGTGACAATCTATAGTAATGTACAGATGGGCACAATCTATAGTATTCTACGCGTGGGCACAATCTGTAGTAATGTACAGGTTGGTATAATCTGCAGTAATGTACAGGTTGGCACAATCTATAATAATGTACAGGTAGGCACAATCTATAGTGATGTACAGGTAGGCACAATCTATAGTAATGTATGTGTGGTCACAATCTATAGTAATGTACAGGTGGGCACAATCTATAGTAATGTACAGATGGGCATATTCTATAGTAATGTATAGGTGAGCACAATCTATAGTAATATACAAGTGGGCACAATCTTTGGTAATGTACAGCTGGGCACAATCTACATTAATGTACAGGTGGGCACATGCTATAGTAATGTACAGGTGGGCACAATCTACATAATATACAGGTGGGCACAATCTGTAGTAATGTACAGGTGAGCACAATCTATAGTAATGTACAGGTGGGTACAATCTATAGTAATGTACGTGTCGGCACAATCTGCAATAATTTACAGGTGGGTACAATCTCTAGTAATGTACAGGTGAGCACAATCTATAGTAATGTGCTGGTGGGCACAATCTATACTAATGTATAGGTGGGTACAATCCATATTAATGTACGTGTGGGCACAATCTATAGTCATGTACAGGTGGGCACAATCTATAGCAATGTACAGGTGGGCACAATCTATAGTAATGTACAGGTAGGCACAATCTATAGTATTCTACGTGTGGGCACAATCTGAAGTAATGTACAGGTTGGTATAATCTGCAGTAATGTACAGTTTAGCACAATCTATAATAATGTACAGGTAGGCACAATCTATAGTAATGTACAGGTCGGCACAATCTATAGTAAAGTATGTGTGGTCACAATCTATAGTAATGTACAGGTGGGCACAATCTATAGTAATGTACAGGTGGGTATAATCTATAGTAATGTATAGGTGAGCACAATCTATAGTAATATACAATTGGGCACAATCTATAGTAATTTAGAGGTGGGCACGATATAGTAATGTATAGGTGCGCGCAATCTATAGAAATGTACGGGTGGGCACAACCTATAGTAATATACGGGTGGGTACAATCTATAGTAATGTACAGGTGAGCACAATCTATAGTAATGTACAGGTGGGTACAATCTATAGTAATGTACGTGTGGGCACAATCTACAATAATTTAGAGGTGGGTACAATCTATAGTAATGTACAGGTGAGCACAATCTATAGTGATGTACTGGTGGGTACAATCTATAGTAATGTATGGGTGGGCACAATCTATAGTAATGTACGGGTGGGCACAATCTATAGTAATGTATGGGTGGGCACAAGCTATAGTAATGTAGAGGTGGGCACAATCTATAGTAATGTATGGTGGGTACAATCTGTAGTAACGTACGGGTGTGTACAATCTCTCGTAATGTGCAGGTGGGTACAATCTATACTAATGTACAAGTGTGCACAATCTATAGTAATGTACAGGTGGGTACAATTTATATTACTGTACAGGTGGGTACAAACTATTGTGATGTACGGGTGGGTACAATCTATAGTAATGTACAGATGGGCACAATCTACATTAATGTATGGGTGGGTACAATCTTTTGTAATTTACAGGTGGGCACAATCTATAATAATGTATGGGTGGGCACAATCTATACTAATGAATGGGTGGGCTAAATATAGAGTAATATACGGGTGGGTACAATCTGTAGTAATGTACAGGTGGGTACAATCAACAGTAATGTACAGGTGGGCAAAATCAATAATAATGAACGGGTGGGCACAATCTATAGTGAGGTACAGGTGGGCAAAATCTATTATAATGAACGGGTGGGCACAATCTATAGTAATGTACAGGTGGGCACAATCTGTAGTAATGTACAGGTGGGTACAATCTATAGTAATGTACAGGTGGGCACAATCTATACTAATGTACAGGTGGGTACAAACTATAGTAATGTACAAGTGGGTATAATCTATACTAATGTACAGGTGGGTACAATCTATAGTAATGTACAGGTGTGCACAATCTATAGTAACGTGCGGGTGGGCACAATCTATAGAAATGTACAGGTGGGCACATGCTATAGTAATGTACAGGTTGGCACAATCTATAATAATGTACGGGTAGGCAAAATCTATGGTAATGTACAGATGGGTACAATCCATAGTAATGTACAGGTGGGCATAATCTATAGTAATGTACGGGTGGATACAATCTATAGTAATGTCCGGGTGGGCAAAATCTATAATAATGAACGGGTGGGCACAATCTATAATAATGTACAGGTGAGCACAATCAACAGTAATGTACAGGTGGGCAAAATCTATAACAATGAACGGGTGGGCACAATCTATAATAATGTACAGGTGGGCAAAATCTATTATAATGAATGGGTGGGCACAATCTATAGCAATGTACAGGTGGGCACAATGTGTAGTAATGTACAGGTGGGTACAATCTATAGTAATGTACAAGTGGGCATAATCTATACTAATGTACAGGTGGGTACAATCTATAGTAATGTACAGGTGGGCACAATCTATAGTATCGTACGGGTGGGCACAATCTATAGAAATGTACAGGTGGGCACAATCTATATAATGTACAGGTGGGCACAATCTGGAGTAATGTACAGCTGGACACAATCTATAGTAATGTACAGGTGGGCATAATCTACATGAATGTACAGGTGGGCACATGCTATAGTAATGTACAGGTGGGCACAATCTATAGTAATGTACGGGTGGGCACAATCTATAGTAATATACAGGTGGGCACAATCTACATTCATGTACAGGTGGGCACATGCTATAGTAATATACAGGTGGGTACAATCTATCGTAATGTACAGGTGGGCACAATCTATAGTAATATACAGGTGGGCACAATCTATAGTAATGTACAGGTGGGCACAATCTATAGTAATGTACAGCTGGGCATAATCTATAGCAATGTACAGGTGGGCATAATCTATAGTAATGTACGGGTGGGTACAATCTATAGTAATGTACAGTTGGGCACAATCTATAGTAATGGATAGATGGGTACAATCTATCGTAATGTACAGGGGGGTACAATCTCTAGTAATGTTCGGGTGGGTACAATCTATAGTTATTTACAGGTGGGCACAATCTATAGTAATGTATGGGTGGGTACAATCTATGGTAATGTTCAGGTGGGTACAATCTATCGTAATGTATGGGTGGGTACAATCTATGGTAATGTACAGGTGGGCACAATCTACAGTAATTTACAGGTGGGTACAATCTATAGTAATGTACAGGTCAGCACAATCTATAGTAATGTACAGGTGGGCACAATCTATAGTAATGTTCGGTGGGTACAATCTATAGTAATTTACAGGTGGGCACAATCTATCGTAATGTATGGGTGGGTACAATCTATGGTAATGTACAGGTGGGCACAATCTACAGTAATTTACAGGTGGGTACAATCTATAGTAATGTACAGGTCAGCACAATCTATAGTAATGCACAGGTGGGCACAATCTATAGTAATGTACGGGTGGGTACAATCTATAGTAATGTACAGGTGGGCACAATCTATAGTAATGTACGGGTGGGTACAATCTATAGTAATTTACAGGTGGGCACAATCTATAGTAATGTATGGGTGGGTACAATCTATGGTAATGTACAGGTGGGTACAATCTATAGTAATGTACAGGTGGGTACAATCTATAGTAATGTATGTGTGGTGACAATCTATAGTAATGTACAGATGGGCACAATCTATAGTATTCTACACGTGGGCACAATCTGTAGTAATGTACAGGTTGGTATAATCTGCAGTAATGTACAGGTTGGCACAATCTATAATAATGTACAGGTAGGCACAATCTATAGTGATGTACAGGTAGGCACAATCTATAGTAATGTATGTGTGGTCACAATCTATAGTAATGTACAGGTGGGCACAATCTATAGTAATGTACAGATGGGCATATTCTATAGTAATGTATAGGTGAGCACAATCTATAGTAATATACAAGTGGGCACAATCTTTGGTAATGTACAGCGGGGCACAATCTACATTAATGTACAGGTGGGCACATGCTATAGTAATGTACAGGTGGGCACAATCTATATAATATACAGGTGGGCACAATCTGTAGTAATGTACAGCTGGGCACAATCTATAGTGATGTACAGCTGGGCACAATCTATAGTAATGTACAGGTGGGCATGATCTACAGTAATTTAGAGGTGGGCACGATATAGTAATGTATTGGTGCGCGCAATCTATAGAAATGTATGGGTGGGCACAACCTATAGTAATATACGGGTGGGTACAATCGATAGTAATGTGCAGGTGGGTACAATCTATAGAAATGTACAGGTGGGTACAATCTATAGTAATGTACAGGTGGGTACAATCTATAGTAATGTACGGGTGGGTACAATCTATAGTAATGTACAGGTGGGTACAATCTATAGTAATGTACGTGTGGGCACAATCTACAATAATTTACAGGTGGGTACAATCTATAATAATGTACAGGTGAGCACAATCTATAGTGATGTACTGGTGGGTACAATCTATAGTAATGTATGGGTGGGCACAATCTATAGTCATGTACGGGTGGGCACAATCTATAGTAATGTACGGGTGGGCACAAGCTATACTAATGTACAGGTGGGCACAATCTATGGTAATGTACAGGTGGGTACAATTTATATTACTGTACAGGTGGGTACAAACTATTGTGATGTACGGGTGGGTACAATCTATAGTAATGTACAGATGGGCACAATCTACATTAATGTATGGGTGGGTACAATCTTTTGTAATTTACAGGTGGGCACAATCTATAATAATGTATGGGTGGGCACAATCTATACTAATGAATGGGTGGGCTAAATATATAGTAATATATGGGTGGGTACAATCTGTAGTAATGTACAGGTGGGTAAAATCAACAGTAATGTACAGGTGGGCAAAATCAATAATAATGAACGGGTGGGCACAATCTATAGTGAGGTACAGGTGGGCAAAATCTATTATAATGAACGGGTGGGCACAATCTATAGTAATGTACAGGTGGGCACAATCTGTAGTAATGTACAGGTGGGTACAATCTATAGTAATGTACAGGTGGGCACAATCTATACTAATGTACAGGTGGGTACAAACTATAGTAATGTACAAGTGGGTATAATCTATACTAATGTACAGGTGGGTACAATCTATAGTAATGTACAGGTGTGCACAATCTATAGTAACGTGCGGGTGGGCACAATCTATAGAAATGTACAGGTGGGCACATGCTATAGTAATGTACAGGTTGGCACAATCTATAATAATGTACGGGTAGGCAAAATCTATGGTAATGTACAGATGGGTACAATCCATAGTAATGTACAGGTGGGCATAATCTATAGTAATGTACGGGTGGATACAATCTATAGTAATGTCCGGGTGGGCAAAATCTATAATAATGAACGGGTGGGCACAATCTATAATAATGTACAGGTGAGCACAATCAACAGTAATGTACAGGTGGGCAAAATCTATAACAATGAACGGGTGGGCACAATCTATAATAATGTACAGGTGGGCAAAATCTATTATAATGAATGGGTGGGCACAATCTATAGCAATGTACAGGTGGGCACAATGTGTAGTAATGTACAGGTGGGTACAATCTATAGTAATGTACAAGTGGGCATAATCTATACTAATGTACAGGTGGGTACAATCTATAGTAATGTACAGGTGGGCACAATCTATAGTATCGTACGGGTGGGCACAATCTATAGAAATGTACAGGTGGGCACAATCTATATAATGTACAGGTGGGCACAATCTGGAGTAATGTACAGCTGGACACAATCTATAGTAATGTACAGGTGGGCATAATCTACATGAATGTACAGGTGGGCACATGCTATAGTAATGTACAGGTGGGCACAATCTATAGTAATGTACGGGTGGGCACAATCTATAGTAATATACAGGTGGGCACAATCTACATTCATGTACAGGTGGGCACATGCTATAGTAATATACAGGTGGGTACAATCTATCGTAATGTACAGGTGGGCACAATCTATAGTAATGTACAGGTGGGCACAATCTATAGTAATGTACAGCTGGGCATAATCTATAGCAATGTACAGGTGGGCATAATCTATAGTAATGTACGGGTGGGTACAATCTATAGTAATGTACAGTTGGGCACAATCTATAGTAATGGACAGATGGGTACAATCTATCGTAATGTACAGGGGGGTACAATCTATAGTAATGTTCGGGTGGGTACAATCTATAGTTATTTACAGGTGGGCACAATCTATAGTAATGTATGGGTGGGTACAATCTATGGTAATGTTCAGGTGGGTACAATCTATCGTAATGTATGGGTGGGTACAATCTATGGTAATGTACAGGTGGGCACAATCTACAGTAATTTACAGGTGGGTACAATCTATAGTAATGTACAGGTCAGCACAATCTATAGTAATGTACAGGTGGGCACAATCTATAGTAATGTTCGGTGGGTACAATCTATAGTAATTTACAGGTGGGCACAATCTATCGTAATGTATGGGTGGGTACAATCTATGGTAATGTACAGGTGGGCACAATCTACAGTAATTTACAGGTGGGTACAATCTATAGTAATGTACAGGTCAGCACAATCTATAGTAATGCACAGGTGGGCACAATCTATAGTAATGTACGGGTGGGTACAATCTATAGTAATGTACAGGTGGGCACAATCTATAGTAATGTACGGGTGGGTACAATCTATAGTAATTTACAGGTGGGCACAATCTATAGTAATGTATGGGTGGGTACAATCTATGGTAATGTACAGGTGGGTACAATCTATAGTAATGTACAGGTGGGTACAATCTATAGTAATGTATGTGTGGTGACAATCTATAGTAATGTACAGATGGGCACAATCTATAGTATTCTACGCGTGGGCACAATCTGTAGTAATGTACAGGTTGGTATAATCTGCAGTAATGTACAGGTTGGCACAATCTATAATAATGTACAGGTAGGCACAATCTATAGTGATGTACAGGTAGGCACAATCTATAGTAATGTATGTGTGGTCACAATCTATAGTAATGTACAGGTGGGCACAATCTATAGTAATGTACAGATGGGCATATTCTATAGTAATGTATAGGTGAGCACAATCTATAGTAATATACAAGTGGGCACAATCTTTGGTAATGTACAGCTGGGCACAATCTACATTAATGTACAGGTGGGCACATGCTATAGTAATGTACAGGTGGGCACAATCTACATAATATACAGGTGGGCACAATCTGTAGTAATGTACAGGTGAGCACAATCTATAGTAATGTACAGGTGGGTAAAATCTATAGTAATGTACGTGTCGGCACAATCTGCAATAATTTACAGGTGGGTACAATCTCTAGTAATGTACAGGTGAGCACAATCTATAGTAATGTGCTGGTGGGCACAATCTATACTAATGTATAGGTGGGTACAATCCATATTAATGTACGTGTGGGCACAATCTATAGTCATGTACAGGTGGGCACAATCTATAGCAATGTACAGGTGGGCACAATCTATAGTAATGTACAGGTAGGCACAATCTATAGTATTCTACGTGTGGGCACAATCTGAAGTAATGTACAGGTTGGTATAATCTGCAGTAATGTACAGTTTAGCACAATCTATAATAATGTACAGGTAGGCACAATCTATAGTAATGTACAGGTCGGCACAATCTATAGTAAAGTATGTGTGGTCACAATCTATAGTAATGTACAGGTGGGCACAATCTATAGTAATGTACAGGTGGGTATAATCTATAGTAATGTATAGGTGAGCACAATCTATAGTAATATACAATTGGGCACAATCTATAGTAATTTAGAGGTGGGCACGATATAGTAATGTATAGGTGCGCGCAATCTATAGAAATGTACGGGTGGGCACAACCTATAGTAATATACGGGTGGGTACAATCTATAGTAATGTACAGGTGAGCACAATCTATAGTAATGTACAGGTGGGTACAATCTATAGTAATGTACGTGTGGGCACAA
Organism: Heptranchias perlo; assembly: GCF_035084215.1. Classification (NCBI taxonomy): domain Eukaryota; kingdom Metazoa; phylum Chordata; class Chondrichthyes; order Hexanchiformes; family Hexanchidae; genus Heptranchias; species Heptranchias perlo. The sequence continues at coordinate 12,655,533 of NC_090336.1, read as the reverse complement.
TCTACAATAATTTAGAGGTGGGTACAATCTATAGTAATGTACAGGTGAGCACAATCTATAGTGATGTACTGGTGGGTACAATCTATAGTAATGTATGGGTGGGCACAATCTATAGTAATGTACGGGTGGGCACAATCTATAGTAATGTATGGGTGGGCACAAGCTATAGTAATGTAGAGGTGGGCACAATCTATAGTAATGTATGGTGGGTACAATCTGTAGTAACGTACGGGTGTGTACAATCTCTCGTAATGTGCAGGTGGGTACAATCTATACTAATGTACAAGTGTGCACAATCTATAGTAATGTACAGGTGGGTACAATTTATATTACTGTACAGGTGGGTACAAACTATTGTGATGTACGGGTGGGTACAATCTATAGTAATGTACAGATGGGCACAATCTACATTAATGTATGGGTGGGTACAATCTTTTGTAATTTACAGGTGGGCACAATCTATAATAATGTATGGGTGGGCACAATCTATACTAATGAATGGGTGGGCTAAATATAGAGTAATATACGGGTGGGTACAATCTGTAGTAATGTACAGGTGGGTACAATCAACAGTAATGTACAGGTGGGCAAAATCAATAATAATGAATGGGTGGGCACAATCTATAGTGATGTACAAGTGGGCAAAATCTATTATAATGAACGGGTGGGCACAATCTATAGTAATGTACAGGTGGGCACAATCTGTAGTAATGTACAGGTGGGTACAATCTATAGTAATGTACAGGTGGGCACAATCTATACTAATGTACAGGTGGGTACAAACTATAGTAATGTACAAGTGGGTATAATCTATACTAATGTACAGGTGGGTACAATCTATAGTAATGTACAGGTGTGCACAATCTATAGGAACGTGCGGGTGGGCACAATCTATAGAAATGTACAGGTGTGCACATGCTATAGTAATGTACAGGTTGGCACAATCTATAATAATGTACGGGTAGGCAAAATCTATAGTAATGAACAGATGGGTACAATCCATAGTAATGTACAGGTGGGCATAATCTATAGTAATGTACGGGTGGATACAATCTATAGTAATGTACAGGTGGGCAAAATCTATAATAATGAACGGGTGGGCACAATCTATAATAATGTACAGGTGGGCAAAATCTATTATAATGAATGGGTGGGCACAATCTATAGTAATGTACAGGTGAGCACAATCAACAGTAATGTACAGGTTGGTACAATCTACAGCAATGTACAGGTGGGCACAATCTATAATAATGTACAGGTGGGCAAAATCTATTATAATGAATGGATGGGCACAATCTATAGCAATGTACAGGTGGGCACAATCTGTAGTAATGTACAGGTGGGTACAATCTATAATAATGTACAAATGGGCATAATCTATACTAATGTACAGGTGGGTACAATCTATAGTAATGTACAGGTGGGCACAATCTATAGTAACGTACGGGTGGGCACAATCTATAGAAATGTACAGGTGGGCACAATCTATATAATGTACAGGTGGGCACAATCTAGAGTAATGTGCAGCTAGACACAATCTATAGTAATGTACAGGTGGGCATAATCTACATTAATGTACAGGTGGGCATAATCTACATTAATGTACAGGTGGGCACATGCTATAGTAATGTACAGGTGGGCACAATCTATAGTAATGTACGGGTGGGCACAATCTATAGTAATATACAGGTGGGCACAATCTACATTCATGTACAGGTGGGCACATGCTATAGTAATATACAGGTGGGTACAATCTATCGTAATGTACAGGTGGGCACAATCTATATAATGTACAGGTGGGCACAATCTATAGTAATGTACAGCTGGGCACAATCTATAGCAATGTACAGGTGGGCATAATCTATAGTAATTTAGAGGTCGGCACAATCAATAGTAATATACAGGTGGGCACAATCTACATTAATGTACAGGTGGGCACATGCTATAGTAATATACAGGTGGGCACAATCTATAGTAATATACAGGTGGGCACAATCTATAGTAATGTACAGGTGGGCATAATCTATAGTAATTTAGAGGTCGGCACATTATAGTAATGTATAGGTGCGTGCAATCTATAGAAATGTACAGGTGGGCACAATCTATAGTAATGTACGGGTGGGCACAACCTATAGTAATGTACGGGTGGGTACAATCTATAGTAATGTACAGTTGGGCACAATCTATAGTAATGGACAGATGGGTACAATCTATAGTAATGTACAGGGGGGTACAATCTCTAGTCATGTTCGGTGGGTACAATCTATAGTTATTTACAGGTGGGCACAATCTATAGTAATGTATGGGTGGGTACAATCTATGGTAATGTACAGGTGGGTACAATCTATCGTAATGTATGGGTGGGTACAATCTATGGTAATGTACAGGTGGGCACAATCTACAGTAATTTACAGGTGGGTACAATCTATAGTAATGCACAGGTGGGCACAATCTATAGTAATGTACAGGTGGGCACAATCTATAGTAATGTTCGGGTGGGTACAATCTATAGTAATTTACAGGTGGGCACAATCTATCGTAATGTATGGGTGGGTACAATCTATGGTAATGTACAGGTGGGCACAATCTACAGTAATTTACAGGTGGGTACAATCTATAATAATGTTCAGGTCAGCACAATCTATAGTAATGTACAGGTGGGCACAATCTATACTAATGTACGGGTGGGTACAATCTATAGTAATGTACAGGTGGGCACAATCTATAGTAATGTACGGGTGGGTACAATCTATAGTAATTTACAGGTGGGCACAATCTATAGTAATGTATGGGTGGGTACAATCTATGGTAATGTACAGGTGGGTACAATCTATAGTAATGTACAGGTTGGCACAATCTATAATAATGTACAGGTAGGCACAATCTATAGTAATGTACAGGTAGGCACAATCTATAGTAATGTATGTGTGGTCACAATCTATAGTAATGTACAGGTGGACACAATCTATAGTAACGTACAGGTGGGCATAATCTATAGTAATGTATAGGTGAGCACAATCTATAGTAATATACAAGTGGGCACAATCTTTGGTAATGTACAGCTGGGCTCAATCTACATTAATGTACAGGTGGGCACATGCTATAGTAATGTACAGGTGGGCACAATCTGTAGTAATGTACAGGTGAGCACAATCTATAGTAATGTACAGGTGGGTACAATCTATAGTAATGTACGTGTGGGCACAATCTGCAATAATTTACAGGTGGGTACAATCTATAGTAATGTACAGGTGAGCACAATCTATAGTAATGTGCTGGTGGGCACAATCTATACTAATCTATAGGTGGATACAATCCATAGTAATGTACGTGTGGGCACAATCTATAGTAATGTACAGGTGGGCACAATCTATAGTAATGTACAGGTGGGCACAATCTATAGTAATGTACAGGTGGGCACAATCTATAGTATTGTACAGTTAGGCACAATCTATAGTATTCTACGCATGGGCACAATCTGTAGTAATGTACAGGTTGGTATAATCTGCAGTAATATACAGGTTGGCACAATCTATAGTAATGTACAGGTAGGCACAATCTATATTAATGTACAGGTAGGCACAATCTATAGTAATGTACAGGTAGGCACAATCTATAGTAATGTATGTGTGGTCTCAATCTATAGTAATGTACAGGTGGGCACAATCTATAGTAAAGTACAGGTGGGCATAATCTATAGTAATGTATGGGTGGGCACATTCTATAGTAATTTACAAGTGGGCATAATCTTTAGTAATGTACAGGTGGGCACAATCTACATTAATGTGCAGGTGAGCACAATCTATAGGAATGTACGGGTGGGCACAATCTATAGTAATATACAGGTGGGCGCAATCTACATTAATGTACAAGTGGGCACATGCTATAGTCATGTACAGGTGGGCACAATCTATATAATGTACAGGTGGGCACAATCTATAGTAATGTACAGCTGGACACAATCTATGGTAATGTACAGGTGGGCATAATCTACATTAATGTACAGGTGGGCACATGCTATAGTAATGTACGGGTGGGCACAATCTATAGTAATATACAGGTGGGCACAATCTACATTAATGTACAGGTGGGCACATGCTATAGTAATGTACAGGTGGGCACAATCTATATGATATACAGGTGGGCACAATATGTAGTAATGTACAGCTGGGCACAATCTATAGTAATGTACAGCTGGGCACAATCTATAGTAATGTACAGGTGGGCATAATCTATCGTAATTTAGAGGTGGGCACGATATAGTAATGTATAGGTGCGCGCAATCTATAGAAATGTACGGGTGGGCAAAACCTATAGTAATATACGGGTGGGTACAATCTATAGTAATGTGCAGGTGGGTACAATCTATAGTAATGTACAGGTGGGTACAATCTATAGTAATGTACAGGTGAGCACAATCGAAAGTAATGTACAGGTGGGTACACTCTATAGTAATGTACGTGTGGGCACAATCTACAATAATTTACAGGTCGGTACAATCTATAGTAATGTATGGTGGGTACAATCTATTATAATGTACGGGTTGGTACAATCTCTCGTAATGTGCAGGTGGGTACAATCTATAGTAATGTACAGGTGGGTACAATCTATAGTAATGTACAGGTGGGTACAATTTATATTACTGCACTGGTGAGCACAATCTATAGTAATGTATGGTTGGGCACAATCTATATAATGTACGGGTGGGCACAATCTATAGTAATGTATGGGTGGGCACAAGCTATAGTAATGTACAGGTGGGCACAATCTATAGTAATGTATGGGTGGGTACAATCTATAGTAATGTACGGGTTGGTACAATCTCTCGTAATGTGCAGGTGGGTACAATCTATACGATTCTACGGGTGGGCACAATCTGTAGTAATGTACAGGTGGGTATAATCTGCATTAAAGTACAGGTGGGCACAATCTATAATAATGTATGGGTGGGCACAATCTACACTAATGAATGGGTGGGCTAAATATATAGTAATGTACAGGTGGGTACAATCAACAGTAGTGTATGAGTGGGTACAATCTACAGTAATGTACAGGTGGGCAAAATTTATAATAATGAACGGGTGGGCACAATGTATAGTAATGTACAGGTGGGCAAAATCTAGTATAGTGAATGGGTGGGCACAATCTATATTAATGTACAGGTGGGCACAATCTATACTAATGTACAGGTGGGTACAATCTATAGCAATGCACAGGTGGGCACAGTCTATACTAATGTACAGGTGGGTACAATCTGTGGTAATGTACAAGTGGGTATAATCAATACTAATGTACAGGTGGGTACAATCTATAATAATGTACAGGTGGGCACAATCTATCGTAACGTACGGGTAGGCACAATCTATAGTAACGTGCGGGTGGGCACAATCTATAGAAATGTACAGATGGACACAATCTATAGAAATGTACAGGTGGGCACATGCGATAGTAATGTACAGGTTGGCACAATCTATAATAATTTACGGGTCGGCAAAATCTATACTAATGTACAGATGGGTACAATCCATAGTAATGTATAGGTTGGCACAATCTATAGTAATGTACGGGTGGGTACAATCTATAGTAATGTACAGGTGGGTACAATCTATAGTAATGTACAGGTGGGCACAATCTATAGTAATGTGCGGGTGGGCACAATCTATAGTAACGTGCGGGTGGGCACAATCTATAGAAATGTACAGGTGGGCACAATCTATAGAAATGTACAGGTGGGCACATGCTATAGTAATGTACAGGTTGGCACAATCTATAATAATTTATGGGTAGGCAAAATCTATAGTAATGTACAGATGGGTACAATCCATAGTAATGTATAGGTGGGCACAATCTATAGCAATGTACGGGTGGGTACAATCGATAGTAATGTACAGGTGGGTACAATCTATAGTAATGTACAGATGGATACAATCTATGGTAATGTACAGGTGAGCACAATCTATAGTAATGTACGGGTGGGCACAATCTATAGTAATGTACGGGTGGGTACAATCAATATAATATACAGGTGGGCACAATCTATAGTAATGTACAGGTGGGCACAATCTATAGTAATGTACAGCTGGGCACAATCTATAGCAATGTACAGGTGGGCATAATCTATAGTAATTTAGAGGTCGGCACAATATAGTAATGTATAGGTGCGTGCAATCTATAGAAATGTACAGGTGGGCACAATCTATAGTAATGTACGGGTGGGCACAACATATAGTAATGTACGGGTGGGTACAATCTATAGTAATGTACGGGTGGGTACAATCTATAGTAATTTACAGGTGGGCACAATCTATAGTAATGTACGGGTGGGTACAATCTATAGTAATTTACAGGTGGGCACAATCTATAGTAATGTATGGGTGGGTACAATCTATGGTAATGTACAGGTGGGTACAATCTATAGTAATGTACAGGTTGGCACAATCTATAATAATGTACAGGTAGGCACAATCTATAGTAATGTACAGGTAGGCACAATCTATAGTAATGTATGTGTGGTCACAATCTATAGTAATGTACAGGTGGACACAATCTATAGTAACGTACAGGTGGGCATAATCTATAGTAATGTATAGGTGAGCACAATCTATAGTAATATACAAGTGGGCACAATCTTTGGTAATGTACAGCTGGGCTCAATCTACATTAATGTACAGGTGGGCACATGCTATAGTAATGTACAGGTGGGCACAATCTGTAGTAATGTACAGGTGAGCACAATCTATAGTAATGTACAGGTGGGTACAATCTATAGTAATGTACGTGTGGGCACAATCTGCAATAATTTACAGGTGGGTACAATCTATAGTAATGTACAGGTGAGCACAATCTATAGTAATGTGCTGGTGGGCACAATCTATACTAATCTATAGGTGGATACAATCCATAGTAATGTACGTGTGGGCACAATCTATAGTAATGTACAGGTGGGCACAATCTATAGTAATGTACAGGTGGGCACAATCTATAGTAATGTACAGGTGGGCACAATCTATAGTATTGTACAGTTAGGCACAATCTATAGTATTCTACGCATGGGCACAATCTGTAGTAATGTACAGGTTGGTATAATCTGCAGTAATATACAGGTTGGCACAATCTATAGTAATGTACAGGTAGGCACAATCTATATTAATGTACAGGTAGGCACAATCTATAGTAATGTACAGGTAGGCACAATCTATAGTAATGTATGTGTGGTCTCAATCTATAGTAATGTACAGGTGGGCACAATCTATAGTAAAGTACAGGTGGGCATAATCTATAGTAATGTATGGGTGGGCACATTCTATAGTAATTTACAAGTGGGCATAATCTTTAGTAATGTACAGGTGGGCACAATCTACATTAATGTGCAGGTGAGCACAATCTATAGGAATGTACGGGTGGGCACAATCTATAGTAATATACAGGTGGGCGCAATCTACATTAATGTACAAGTGGGCACATGCTATAGTCATGTACAGGTGGGCACAATCTATATAATGTACAGGTGGGCACAATCTATAGTAATGTACAGCTGGACACAATCTATGGTAATGTACAGGTGGGCATAATCTACATTAATGTACAGGTGGGCACATGCTATAGTAATGTACGGGTGGGCACAATCTATAGTAATATACAGGTGGGCACAATCTACATTAATGTACAGGTGGGCACATGCTATAGTAATGTACAGGTGGGCACAATCTATATGATATACAGGTGGGCACAATATGTAGTAATGTACAGCTGGGCACAATCTATAGTAATGTACAGCTGGGCACAATCTATAGTAATGTACAGGTGGGCATAATCTATCGTAATTTAGAGGTGGGCACGATATAGTAATGTATAGGTGCGCGCAATCTATAGAAATGTACGGGTGGGCAAAACCTATAGTAATATACGGGTGGGTACAATCTATAGTAATGTGCAGGTGGGTACAATCTATAGTAATGTACAGGTGGGTACAATCTATAGTAATGTACAGGTGAGCACAATCGAAAGTAATGTACAGGTGGGTACACTCTATAGTAATGTACGTGTGGGCACAATCTACAATAATTTACAGGTCGGTACAATCTATAGTAATGTATGGTGGGTACAATCTATTATAATGTACGGGTTGGTACAATCTCTCGTAATGTGCAGGTGGGTACAATCTATAGTAATGTACAGGTGGGTACAATCTATAGTAATGTACAGGTGGGTACAATTTATATTACTGCACTGGTGAGCACAATCTATAGTAATGTATGGTTGGGCACAATCTATATAATGTACGGGTGGGCACAATCTATAGTAATGTATGGGTGGGCACAAGCTATAGTAATGTACAGGTGGGCACAATCTATAGTAATGTATGGGTGGGTACAATCTATAGTAATGTACGGGTTGGTACAATCTCTCGTAATGTGCAGGTGGGTACAATCTATACGATTCTACGGGTGGGCACAATCTGTAGTAATGTACAGGTGGGTATAATCTGCATTAAAGTACAGGTGGGCACAATCTATAATAATGTATGGGTGGGCACAATCTACACTAATGAATGGGTGGGCTAAATATATAGTAATGTACAGGTGGGTACAATCAACAGTAGTGTATGAGTGGGTACAATCTACAGTAATGTACAGGTGGGCAAAATTTATAATAATGAACGGGTGGGCACAATGTATAGTAATGTACAGGTGGGCAAAATCTAGTATAGTGAATGGGTGGGCACAATCTATATTAATGTACAGGTGGGCACAATCTATACTAATGTACAGGTGGGTACAATCTATAGCAATGCACAGGTGGGCACAGTCTATACTAATGTACAGGTGGGTACAATCTGTGGTAATGTACAAGTGGGTATAATCAATACTAATGTACAGGTGGGTACAATCTATAATAATGTACAGGTGGGCACAATCTATCGTAACGTACGGGTAGGCACAATCTATAGTAACGTGCGGGTGGGCACAATCTATAGAAATGTACAGATGGACACAATCTATAGAAATGTACAGGTGGGCACATGCGATAGTAATGTACAGGTTGGCACAATCTATAATAATTTACGGGTCGGCAAAATCTATACTAATGTACAGATGGGTACAATCCATAGTAATGTATAGGTTGGCACAATCTATAGTAATGTACGGGTGGGTACAATCTATAGTAATGTACAGGTGGGTACAATCTATAGTAATGTACAGGTGGGCACAATCTATAGTAATGTGCGGGTGGGCACAATCTATAGTAACGTGCGGGTGGGCACAATCTATAGAAATGTACAGGTGGGCACAATCTATAGAAATGTACAGGTGGGCACATGCTATAGTAATGTACAGGTTGGCACAATCTATAATAATTTATGGGTAGGCAAAATCTATAGTAATGTACAGATGGGTACAATCCATAGTAATGTATAGGTGGGCACAATCTATAGCAATGTACGGGTGGGTACAATCGATAGTAATGTACAGGTGGGTACAATCTATAGTAATGTACAGATGGATACAATCTATGGTAATGTACAGGTGAGCACAATCTATAGTAATGTACGGGTGGGCACAATCTATAGTAATGTACGGGTGGGTACAATCAATATAATATACAGGTGGGCACAATCTATAGTAATGTACAGGTGGGCACAATCTATAGTAATGTACAGCTGGGCACAATCTATAGCAATGTACAGGTGGGCATAATCTATAGTAATTTAGAGGTCGGCACAATATAGTAATGTATAGGTGCGTGCAATCTATAGAAATGTACAGGTGGGCACAATCTATAGTAATGTACGGGTGGGCACAACATATAGTAATGTACGGGTGGGTACAATCTATAGTAATGTACGGGTGGGTACAATCTATAGTAATGTACAGTTGGGCACAATCTATAGTAATGGACAGATGGGTACAATCTATAGTAATGTACAGGGGGGTACAATCTCTAGTAATGTTCGGGTGGGTACAATCTATAGTAATTTACAGGTGGGCACAATCTATAGTAATGTATGGGTGGATACAATCTATGGTAATGTACAGGTGGGTACAATCTATAGTAATGTATGGGTGGGTACAATCTATGGTAATGTACAGGTGGGGACAATCTACAGTCATTTACAGGTGGGTACAATCTATAGTAATGTACAGGTCAGCACAATCTATAGTAATGTACAGGTGGGCACAATCTATAGTAATGTATGGGTGGGTACAATCTATAGTAATGTACAGGTGGGCACAATCCATAGTAATGTACGGGTGGGTACAATCTATAGTAATGTACCGGTGGGCACAATCTATCGTAATGTACGTGTGGGCACAATCTATAGTAATGTACAGGTTGGCACAATCTATAGTAATGTACAGGTGGGCACAATCTACAGTATTGTACAGGTAGGCACAATCTATAGTATTCTACGCATGGGCACAATCTGTAGTAATGTACAGGTTGGTGTGATCTGCAGTAATGCACAGCTAGGCACAATCTATAGTAATGTACAGGTAGGCACAATCTATAGTAATGTATGTGTGGTCACAATCTATAGTAATGTACAGGTGGGCACAATCTATAGTAATGTACAGATGGGCATAATCTATAGTAATGTATAGGTGGGCACAATCTATAGTAATATACAAGTGGGCACAATCTTTGGTAATGTACAGCTGGGCACAATCTACATTAATGTACAGGTGGGCACAATCTGTAGTAATGTACAGCTGGGCACAATCTATAGTAATGTACAGCTGGGCACAATCTATAGTAATGTACAGGTGGGCATAATCTATAGTAATGTACAGGTGGGCACAATCTATAGTAATGTATAGGTGCGCGCAATCTATAGAAATGTACAGATGGGCACAATCTATAGTAATGTACGGGTGGGCACAACCTATAGTAATATAGGGGTGGGTACAATCTACAGTAATGTGCAGGTGGGTATAATCTATAGTAATGTACATGTGGGCACAATCTACAGTAATTTACAGTTGGGTACAATCTGTAGTAATGTACAGGTGAGCACAATCTATAGTAATGTACTGGTGGGTACAAACTATAGTAATGTACGTGTGGGCACAATCTACAGTAATTTACAGGTGGGTACAATCTATAGTAATGTACAGGTGAGCACAATCTATAGTAATGTATGGTTGGGCACAATCTATATAATGTATGGGTGGGCACAATCTATAGTAATGTATGGGTGGGCACAAGCTATAGTAATGTACAGGTGGGCACAATCTATAGTAATGTATGGGTGGGTACAATCTATAGTAATGTACGTGTGGGCACAATCTACAGTAATTTACAGGTGGGTACAATCTATAGTAATGTACAGGTGAGCACAATCTATAATAATGTATGGTTGGGCACAATCTATATAATGTATGGGTGGGCACAATCTATAGTAATGTATGGGTGGGCACAAGCTATAGTAATGTACAGGTGGGCACAATCTATAGTAATGTATGGGTGGGTACAATCTATAGTAATGTACGGGTTGGTACAATCTCTCGTAATGTGCAGGTGAGTACAATCTATAGTAATGTACAGGTGGGTACAATCGATAGTAATGTACAGGTGGGTACAATCTATAGTAATTTACAGGTGGGCACAATCTATAGTTATGTATGGGTGGATACAATCTATAGTAATGTACAGGTGGGTACAATCTATACTAATGCACAGGTGGGTACAATCTATAGTAATGTACGGGTGGGTACAATCTATAGTAATGTACATGTGAGCACAATCTATAGTAATGTACAGGTGGGCACAATCTATAGTAATATATGGGTGGGTACAATCTATTGTAATGTACAGGTGGGCACAATCTATAGGAATGTACAGGTGGGTACAATCTATAGTAATGTACAGGTGGGTACAATCTATAGTAATGTACGGGTGGGCACAATCTATAGTAATGTACAGTTGAGCACAATCTATAGTAATGTACAGGTAGGCACAATCTATACTATTCTACGGGTGGGCACAATCTGTAGTAATGTACAGGTGGGTATAATCTGCATTAAAGTACAGGTGGGCACAATCTATAATAATGTATGGGTGGGCACAATCTACACTAATGAATGGGTGGGCTAAATATATAGTAATGTACAGGTGGGTACAATCAACAGTAGTGTACGAGTGGGTACAATCTACAGTAATGTACAGGTGGGCAAAATTTATAATAATGAACGGGTGGGCACAATGTATAGTAAAGTACAGGTGGGCAAAATCTAGTATAGTGAATGGGTGGGCACAATCTATAGTAATGTACAGGTGGGCACAATCTATACTAATGTACAGGTGGGTACAATCTGTGGTAATGTACAAGTGGGTATAATCAATACTAATGTACAGGTGGGTACAATCTATAATAATGTACAGGTGGGCACAATCTATCGTAATGTACGGGTAGGCACAATCTATAGTAACGTGCGGGTGGGCACAATCTATAGAAATGTACAGGTGGGCACAATCGATAGAAATGTACAGGTGGGCACATGCTATAGTAATGTACAGGTTGGCACAATCTATAATAATTTACGGGTCGGCAAAATCTATAGTAATGTACAGATGGGTACAATCCATAGTAATGTATAGGTTGGCACAATCTATAGTAATGTACAGGTGGGTACAATCTATAGTAATATACAGGTGGGCACAATCTATAGTAATGTGCGGGTGGGCACAATCTATAGTAACGTGCGGGTGGGCACAATCTATAGAAATGTACAGGTGGGCACAATCTATAGAAATGTACAGGTGGGCACATGCTATAGTAATGTACAGGTTGGCACAATCCATAATAATTTATAGGTAGGCAAAATCTATAGTAAAGTACAGATGGGTACAATCCATAGTAATGTATAGGAGGGCACAATCTATAGTAATGTACGGGTGGGTACAATCTATAGTAATGTACAGGTGGGTACAATCTATAGTAATGTACAGATGGATACAATCTATGGTAATGTACAGGTGAGCACAATCTATAGTAATGTACAGGTGGGCACAATCTATAGTAATGTACAGGTGGGCACAATCTATAGTAATGTACAGGCGGGTACAATCTATTGTAATGTACAGGTGGGTACAATCTATAGTAATGTACAGGTGGGCACAATCTATAGTAATGTACGGGTGGGCACAATCTAAAGTAACGTGCGGGTGGGCACAATCTATAGAAATGTACAGGTGGGCACAATCTATAGAAATGTACAGGTGGGCACATGCTATAGTAATGTACAGGTTGTAACAATCTATAATAATTTATGGGTAGGCAAAATCTGTAGTAATGTACAGATGGGTACAATCCATAGCAATGTATAGGTGGGCACAATCTATAGTAATGAACGGGTGGGTACAATCTATTGTAATGTACAGGTGGGTACAATCTATAGTAATGTACAGATGGATACAATCTATGGTAATGTACAGGTTAGCACAATCCATAGTAATGTACGGGTGGGCACAATCTATAGTAATATACGGGTGGGTACAATCTATAGTAATGTACAGGTGGGCACAATCTGTAGTGATGTACAGGCGGGTATAATCTGCAGTAATGTACAGGTGGGCACAATCTATAATAATGAACGGGTGGGCTAAATATATAGTAATGTACAGGTGGGTACAATCAACTGTAATGTACGGGTGGGTACAATCTACAGTAATGTACAGGTGGGCAAAATCAATAATAATGAACGGGTGGGCAAAATCTATTATAATGAATGGGTGGGCACAATCTACAGTAATGTACAGGTGGGCACAATCTGTAGTAATGTACAGGTGGATACAATCTATAGTAATGTACAGGTGGGCACAATCTATACAAATGTACAGGTCGGTACAATCTACAGTAATGTACAAGTGGGTATAATCTATACTAATGTACAGGTGGGTACAATCTATAGTAATGTACGGGTGGGCACAATCTATAGCAATGTACATGTGGGCACAATCTATAGTAATGTACAGGTGGGCATAATCTATAGTAATATATGGGTGGGCACAATCTATAGTAATATACAAGTGGGTATAATCTATAGTAATGTACAGGTGGGCACAATCTAGAGTAATGTATGGTTGGGCACAATCTTTAGCAATGTACAGGTGGGCACAATCTACATTAATGTACAGGTGGGCACATGCTATAGTAATGTACAGGTGGGCACAATCTACATTCATGTACAGGTGGGCACATGCTATAGTAATGTACAGGTGGGCACAATCTATAGTAATGTACGGGTGGGCACAATCTATAGTAATATACAGGTGGGCACAATCTACTTTAATGTACAGATGGGCACATGCTATAATAATGTACAGGTGGGCACAATCTACAGTAATTTACAGGTGTGCACAATCTACAGTAAGGTAAAGGTGGGGAAAATCTACAGTAGTATACAGGTGGGCACAATCTATTGTATTGTACAGGTGGGCACAATCTATGATATTGTGTTGGTGGCTAATCTATAGTAATGTAAGGGTGGGCACAATCTGTAGTAATGTACAGGTGGGTACAATCTGTGGTTAGGTACAGGTGGGCACAATATATTAATGTACAGTGGGCATAATCTATAGTAATACACAGGTAGGTACAATCTATAGTAATGTACAGATGGGTACAATCTATAGTAATGTACAGGTGGGTACAATCTATAGTAATGTACAGGTGGGCACAATCTATAGTAATGTACAGGTGGGTACAATCTACAGTAACATACAGGTGGGCAAAATCTACAGTAGTATACAGGTGGGCACAATCTATTGTATTGTACAGGTGGGCACAATCTATGGTATTGTACAGGTGGTTAGTCTATAGTAATGTATGGGTGGGCACAGTCTATAGTAATATACAGGTGGGCACAATCTACATTAATGTACAGGTGGGCACAATCTATAGTAATGTACAGGTGGGCACAATCTATAGTAATGTACAGGTGGGCACAATCTATACTAATGTACAGGTGGGTACAATCTATAGCAATGCACAGGTGGGCACAGTCTATACTAATGTACAGGTGGGTACAATCTGTGGTAATGTACAAGTGGGTATAATCAATACTAATGTACAGGTGGGTACAATCTATAATAATGTACAGGTGGGCACAATCTATCGTAACGTACGGGTAGGCACAATCTATAGTAACGTGCGGGTGGGCACAATCTATAGAAATGTACAGGTGGACACAATCTATAGAAATGTACAGGTGGGCACATGCGATAGTAATGTACAGGTTGGCACAATCTATAATAATTTACGGGTCGGCAAAATCTATAGTAATGTACAGATGGGTACAATCCATAGTAATGTATAGGTTGGCACAATCTATAGTAATGTACAGGTGGGTACAATCTATAGTAATGTACAGGTGGGCACAATCTATAGTAATGTGCGGGTGGACACAATCTATAGTAACGTGCGGGTGGGCACAATCTATAGAAATGTACAGGTGGGCACAATCTATAGAAATGTACAGGTGGGCACATGCTATAGTAATGTACAGGTTGGCACAATCTATAATAATTTATGGGTAGGCAAAATCTATAGTAATGTACAGATGGGTACAATCCATAGTAATGTATAGGTTGGCACAATCTATAGCAATGTACGGGTGGGTACAATCTATAGTAATGTACAGGTGGGTACAATCTATAGTAATGTACAGGTGGGCACAATCTATAGTAATGTGCGGGTGGGCACAATCTATAGTAACGTGCGGGTGGGCACAATCTATAGAAATGTACAGGTGGGCACAATCTATAGAAATGTACAGGTGGGCACATGCTATAGTAATGTACAGGTTGGCACAATCTATAATAATTTATGGGTAGGCAAAATCTATAGTAATGTACAGATGGGTACAATCCATAGTAATGTATAGGTGGGCACAATCTATAGTAATGTACGGGTGGGTACAATCGATAGTAATGTACAGGTGGGTACAATCTATAGTAATGTACAGATGGATACAATCTATGGTAATGTACAGGTGAGCACAATCTATAGTAATGTACGGGTGGGCACAATCTATAGTAATGTACGGGTGGGTACAATCAATATAATATACAGGTGGGCACATTCTATAGTAATGTACAGGTGGGCACAATCTATAGTAATGTACAGCTGGGCACAATCTATAGCAATGTACAGGTGGGCATAATCTATAGTAATTTAGAGGTCGGCACAATATAGTAATGTATAGGTGCGTGCAATCTATAGAAATGTACAGGTGGGCACAATCTATAGTAATGTACGGGTGGGCACAACATATAGTAATGTACGGGTGGGTACAATCTATAGTAATGTACGGGTGGGTACAATCTATAGTAATGTACAGTTGGGCACAATCTATAGTAATGGACAGATGGGTACAATCTATAGTAATGTACAAGGGGGTACAATCTCTAGTAATGTTCGGGTGGGTACAATCTATAGTAATTTACAGGTGGGCACAATCTATAGTAATGTATGGGTGGATACAATCTATGGTAATGTACAGGTGGGTACAATCTATAGTAATGTATGGGTGGGTACAATCTATGGTAATGTACAGGTGGGGACAATCTACAGTCATTTACAGGTGGGTACAATCTATAGTAATGTACAGGTCAGCACAATCTTTGGTAATGTACAGGTGGGCACAATCTATAGTAATGTATGGGTGGGTACAATCTATAGTAATGTACAGGTGGGCACAATCCATAGTAATGTACGGGTGGGTACAATCTATAGTAATGTACCGGTGGGCACAATCTATCGTAATGTACGTGTGGGCACAATCTATAGTAATGTACAGGTTGGCACAATCTATAGTAATGTACAGGTGGGCACAATCTACAGTATTGTACAGGTAGGCACAATCTATAGTATTCTACGCGTGGGCACAATCTGTAGTAATGTACAGGTTGGTATGATCTGCAGTAATGCACAGGTAGGCACAATCTATAGTAATGTACAGGTAGGCACAATCTATAGTAATGTATGTGTGGTCACAATCTATAGTAATGTACAGGTGGGCACAATCTTTAGTAATGTACAGGTGGGCATAATCTATAGTAATGTATAGGTGGGCACAATCTATAGTAATATACAAGTGGGCACAATCTTTGGTAATGTACAGCTGGGCACAATCTACATTAATGTACAGGTGGGCACATGCTATAGTAATGTACAGGTGGGCACAATCTATATAATATACAGGTGGGCACAATCTGTAGTAATGTACAGCTGGGCACAATCTATAGTAACGTACAGCTGGGCACAATCTATAGTAATGTACAGGTGGGCATAATCTATAGTAATGTACAGGTGGGCACAATCTATAGTAATGTATAGGTGCGCGCAATCTATAGAAATGTACAGATGGGCACAATCTATAGTAATGTACGGGTGGGCACAACCTATAGTAATATAGGGGTGGGTACAATCTACAGTAATGTGCAGGTGGGTATAATCTATAGTAATGTACGTGTGGGCACAATCTACAGTAATTTACAGTTGGGTACAATCTGTAGTAATGTACAGGTGAGCACAATCTATAGTAATGTACTGGTGGGTACAAACTATAGTAATGTACGTGTGGGCACAATCTACAGTAATTTACAGGTGGGTACAATCTATAGTAATGTACAGGTGAGCACAATCTATAGTAATGTATGGTTGGGCACAATCTATATAATGTATGGGTGGGCACAATCTATAGTAATGTACGGGTGGGCATAATCTATAGTAATGTACAGTTGAGCACAATCTATAGTAATGTACAGGTAGGCACAATCTATACTATTCTACGGGTGGGCACAATCTGTAGTAATGTACAGGTGGGTATAATCTGCATTAAAGTACAGGTGGGCACAATCTATAATAATGTATGGGTGGGCACAATCTACACTAATGAATGGGTGGGCTAAATATATAGTAATGTACAGGTGGGTACAATCAACAGTAGTGTACGAGTGGGTACAATCTACAGTAATGTACAGGTGGGCAAAATTTATAATAATGAACGGGTGGGCACAATGTATAGTAAAGTACAGGTGGGCAAAATCTAGTATAGTGAATGGGTGGGCACAATCTATAGTAATGTACAGGTGGGCACAATCTATACTAATGTACAGGTGGGTACAATCTGTGGTAATGTACAAGTGGGTATAATCAATACTAATGTACAGGTGGGTACAATCTATAATAATGTACAGGTGGGCACAATCTATCGTAATGTACGGGTAGGCACAATCTATAGTAACGTGCGGGTGGGCACAATCTATAGAAATGTACAGGTGGGCACAATCTATAGAAATGTACAGGTGGGCACATGCTATAGTAATGTACAGGTTGGCACAATCTATAATAATTTACGGGTCGGCAAAATCTATAGTAATGTACAGATGGGTCCAATCCATAGTAATGTATAGGTTGGCACAATCTATAGTAATGTACAGGTGGGTACAATCTATAGTAATGTACAGGTGGGCACAATCTATAGTAATGTGCGGGTGGGCACAATCTATAGTAACGTGTGGGTGGGCACAATCTATAGAAATGTACAGGTGGGCACAATCTATAGAAATGTACAGGTGGGCACATGCTATAGTAATGTACAGGTTGGCACAATCCATAATAATTTATAGGTAGGCAAAATCTATAGTAAAGTACAGATGGGTACAATCCATAGTAATGTAGAGGAGGGCACAATCTATAGTAATGTACGGGTGGGTACAATCTATAGTAATGTACAGGTGGGTACAATCTATAGTAATGTACAGATGGATACAATCTATGGTAATGTACAGGTGAGCACAATCTATAGTAATGTACAGGTGGGCACAATCTATAGTAATGTACAGGTGGGCACAATCTATAGTAATGTACAGGCGGGTACAATCTATTGTAATGTACAGGTGGGTACAATCTATAGTAATGTACAGGTGGGCACAATCTATAGTAATGTACGGGTGGGCACAATCTAAAGTAACGTGCGGGTGGGCACAATCTATAGAAATGTACAGGTGGGCACAATCTATAGAAATGTACAGGTGGGCACATGCTATAGTAATGTACAGGTTGGCACAATCTATAATAATTTATGGGTAGGCAAAATCTATAGTAATGTACAGATGGGTACAATCCATAGCAATGTATAGGTGGGCACAATCTATAGTAATGTACGGGTGGGTACAATCTATTGTAATGTACAGGTGGGTACAATCTATAGTAATGTACAGATGGATACAATCTATGGTAATGTACAGGTGAGCACAATCCATAGTAATGTACGGGTGGGCACAATCTATAGTAATATACGGGTGGGTACAATCTATAGTATTGTACAGGTGGGCACAATCTATGGTATTCTACAGGTGGTTAGTCTATAGTAATGTATGGGTGGGCACAGTCTATAGTAATATACAGGTGGGCACAATCTACATTAATGTACAGGTGGGCACAATCTATAGTAATGTACAGGTGGGCACAATCTATAGTAATGTACAGGTGGGCACAATCTATACTAATGTACAGGTGGGTACAATCTATAGCAATGCACAAGTGGGCACAGTCTATACTAATGTACAGGTGGGTACAATGTGTGGTAATGTACAAGTGGGTATAATCAATACTAATGTACAGGTGGGTACAATCTATAATAATGTACAGGTGGGCACAATCTATCGTAACGTACGGGTAGGCACAATCTATAGTAACGTGCGGGTGGGCACAATCGATAGAAATGTACAGGTGGACACAATCTATAGAAATGTACAGGTGGGCACATGCGATAGTAATGTACAGGTTGGCACAATCTATAGTAATGTACGGGTGGGTACAATCTATAGTAATGTACAGGTGGGTACAATCTACAGTAATGTACAGGTGGGCACAATCTATAGTAATGTGCGGGTGGACACAATCTATAGTAACGTGCGGGTGGGCACAATCTATAGAAATGTACAGGTGGGCACAATCTATAGAAATGTACAGGTGGGCACATGCTATAGTAATGTACAGGTTGGCACAATCTATAGTAATGTACGGGTGGGTACAATCTATAGTAATGTACAAGTGGGTATAATCAATACTAATGTACAGGTGGGTACAATCTATAATAATGTACAGGTGGGCACAATCTATCGTAACGTACGGGTAGGCACAATCTATAGTAACGTGCGGGTGGGCACAATCGATAGAAATGTACAGGTGGACACAATCTATAGAAATGTACGGGTGGGCACATGCGATAGTAATGTACAGGTTGGCACAATCTATAGTAATGTACAGGTGGGTACAATCCATAGTAATGTATAGGTTGGCACAATCTATAGCAATGTACGGGTGGGTACAATCTATAGTAATGTACAGGTGGGTACAATCTATAGTAATGTACAGGTGGGCACAATCTATAGTAATGTGCGGGTGGGCACAATCTATAGTAACGTGCGGGTGGGCACAATCTATAGAAATGTACAGGTGGGCACAATCTATAGAAATGTACAGGTGGGCACATGCTATAGTAATGTACAGGTTGGCACAATCTATAATAATTTATGGGTAGGCAAAATCTATAGTAATGTACAGATGGGTACAATCCATAGTAATGTATAGGTGGGCACAATCTATAGTAATGTACGGGTGGGTACAATCGATAGTAATGTACAGGTGGGTACAATCTATAGTAATGTACAGATGGATACAATCTATGGTAATGTACAGGTGAGCACAATCTATAGTAATGTACGGGTGGGCACAATCTATAGTAATGTACGGGTGGGTACAATCAATATAATATACAGGTGGGCACAATCTATAGTAATGTACAGGTGGGCACAATCTATAGTAATGTACAGCTGGGCACAATCTATAGCAATGTACAGGTGGGCATAATCTATAGTAATTTAGAGGTCGGCACAATATAGTAATGTATAGGTGCGTGCAATCTATAGAAATGTACAGGTGGGCACAATCTATAGTAATGTACGGGTGGGCACAACATATAGTAATGTACGGGTGGGTACAATCTATAGTAATGTACGGGTGGGTACAATCTATAGTAATGTACAGTTGGGCACAATCTATAGTAATGGACAGATGGGTACAATCTATAGTAATGTACAAGGGGGTACAATCTCTAGTAATGTTCGGGTGGGTACAATCTATAGTAATTTACAGGTGGGCACAATCTATAGTAATGTATGGGTGGATACAATCTATGGTAATGTACAGGTGGGTACAATCTATAGTAATGTATGGGTGGGTACAATCTATGGTAATGTACAGGTGGGGACAATCTACAGTCATTTACAGGTGGGTACAATCTATAGTAATGTACTGGTCAGCACAATCTATAGTAATGTACAGGTGGGCACAATCTATAGTAATGTATGGGTGGGTACAATCTATAGTAATGTACAGGTGGGCACAATCCATAGTAATGTACGGGTGGGTACAATCTATAGTAATGTACCGGTGGGCACAATCTATCGTAATGTACGTGTGGGCACAATCTATAGTAATGTACAGGTTGGCACAATCTATAGTAATGTACAGGTGGGCACAATCTACAGTATTGTACAGGTAGGCACAATCTATAGTATTCTACGCGTGGGCACAATCTGTAGTAATGTACAGGTTGGTATGATCTGCAGTAATGCACAGGTAGGCACAATCTATAGTAATGTACAGGTAGGCACAATCTATAGTAATGTATGTGTGGTCACAATCTATAGTAATGTACAGGTGGGCACAATCTATAGTAATGTACAGGTGGGCATAATCTATAGTAATGTATAGGTGGGCACAATCTATAGTAATATACAAGTGGGCACAATCTTTGGTAATGTACAGCTGGGCACAATCTACATTAATGTACAGGTGGGCACATGCTATAGTAATGTACAGGTGGGCACAATCTATATAATATACAGGTGGGCACAATCTGTAGTAATGTACAGCTGGGCACAATCTATAGTAATGTACAGCTGGGCACAATCTATAGTAATGTACAGGTGGGCATAATCTATAGTAATGTACAGGTGGGCACAATCTATAGTAATGTATAGGTGCGCGCAATCTATAGAAATGTACAGATGGGCACAATCTATAGTAATGTACGGGTGGGCACAACCTATAATAATATAGGGGTGGGTACAATCTACAGTAATGTGCAGGTGGGTATAATCTATAGTAATGTACGTGTGGGCACAATCTACAGTAATTTACAGTTGGGTACAATCTATAGTAATGTACAGGCGGGTACAATCTATCGTAATGTACAGGTGGGTACAATCTATAGTAATGTACAGGTGGGCACAATCTATAGTAATGTACGGGTGGGCACAATCTAAAGTAACGTGCGGGTGGGCACAATCTATAGAAATGTACAGGTGGGCACAATCTATAGAAATGTATAGGTGGGCACATGCTATAGTAATGTACAGGTTGGCACAATCTATAATAATTTATGGGTAGGCAAAATCTATAGTAATGTACAGATGGGTACAATCCATAGCAATGTATAGGTGGGCACAATCTATAGTAATGTACGGGTGGGTACAATCTATTGTAATGTACAGGTGGGTACAATCTATAGTAATGTACAGATGGATACAATCTATGGTAATGTACAGGTGAGCACAATCCATAGTAATGTACGGGTGGGCACAATCTATAGTAATATATGGGTGGGTACAATCTATAGTATTGTACAGGTGGGCACAATCTATGGTATTGTACAGGTGGTTAGTCTATAGTAATGTATGGGTGGGCACAGTCTATAGTAATATACAGGTGGGCACAATCTACATTAATGTACAGGTGGGCACAATCTATAGTAATGTACAGGTGGGCACAATCTATAGTAATGTACAGGTGGGCACAATCTATACTAATGTACAGGTGGGTACAATCTATAGCAATGCACAAGTGGGCACAGTCTATACTAATGTACAGGTGGGTACAATGTGTGGTAATGTACAAGTGGGTATAATCAATACTAATGTACAGGTGGGTACAATCTATAATAATGTACAGGTGGGCACAATCTATCGTAACGTACGGGTAGGCACAATCTATAGTAACGTGCGGGTGGGCACAATCGATAGAAATGTACAGGTGGACACAATCTATAGAAATGTACGGGTGGGCACATGCGATAGTAATGTACAGGTTGGCACAATCTATAGTAATGTACAGGTGGGTACAATCCATAGTAATGTATAGGTTGGCACAATCTATAGCAATGTACGGGTGGGTACAATCTATAGTAATGTACAGGTGGGTACAATCTATAGTAATGTACAGGTGGGCACAATCTATAGTAATGTGCGGGTGGGCACAATCTATAGTAACGTGCGGGTGGGCACAATCTATAGAAATGTACAGGTGGGCACAATCTATAGAAATGTACAGGTGGGCACATGCTATAGTAATGTACAGGTTGGCACAATCTATAATAATTTATGGGTAGGCAAAATCTATAGTAATGTACAGATGGGTACAATCCATAGTAATGTATAGGTGGGCACAATCTATAGTAATGTACGGGTGGGTACAATCGATAGTAATGTACAGGTGGGTACAATCTATAGTAATGTACAGATGGATACAATCTATGGTAATGTACAGGTGAGCACAATCTATAGTAATGTACGGGTGGGCACAATCTATAGTAATGTACGGGTGGGTACAATCAATATAATATACAGGTGGGCACAATCTATAGTAATGTACAGGTGGGCACAATCTATAGTAATGTACAGCTGGGCACAATCTATAGCAATGTACAGGTGGGCATAATCTATAGTAATTTAGAGGTCGGCACAATATAGTAATGTATAGGTGCGTGCAATCTATAGAAATGTACAGGTGGGCACAATCTATAGTAATGTACGGGTGGGCACAACATATAGTAATGTACGGGTGGGTACAATCTATAGTAATGTACGGGTGGGTACAATCTATAGTAATGTACAGTTGGGCACAATCTATAGTAATGGACAGATGGGTACAATCTATAGTAATGTACAAGGGGGTACAATCTCTAGTAATGTTCGGGTGGGTACAATCTATAGTAATTTACAGGTGGGCACAATCTATAGTAATGTATGGGTGGATACAATCTATGGTAATGTACAGGTGGGTACAATCTATAGTAATGTATGGGTGGGTACAATCTATGGTAATGTACAGGTGGGGACAATCTACAGTCATTTACAGGTGGGTACAATCTATAGTAATGTACAGGTCAGCACAATCTTTGGTAATGTACAGGTGGGCACAATCTATAGTAATGTATGGGTGGGTACAATCTATAGTAATGTACAGGTGGGCACAATCTATAGTAATGTACGGGTGGGTACAATCTATAGTAATGTACAGGTGGGGACAATCTACAGTCATTTACAGGTGGGTACAACCTATAATAATATAGGGTTGGGTACAATCTACAGTAATGTGCAGGTGGGTATAATCTATAGTAATGTACGTGTGGGCACAATCTACAGTAATTTACAGTTGGGTACAATCTGTAGTAATGTACAGGTGAGCACAATCTATAGTAATGTACTGGTGGGTACAAACTATAGTAATGTACGTGTGGGCACAATCTACAGTAATTTACAGGTGGGTACAATCTATAGTAATGTACAGGTGAGCACAATATATAGTAATGTATGGTTGGGCACAATCTATATAATGTATGGGTGGGCACAATCTATAGTAATGTATGGGTGGGCACAAGCTATAGTAATGTACAGGTGGGCACAATCTATAGTAATGTATGGGTGGGTACAATCTATAGTAATGTACGGGTTGGTACAATCTCTCGTAATGTGCAGGTGAGTACAATCTATACTAATGCACAGGTGGGTACAATCTATAGTAATGTACGGGTGGGTACAATCTATAGTAATGTACATGTGAGCACAATCTATAGTAATGTACAGGTGGGCACAATCTATAGTAATATATGGGTGGGTACAATCTATTGTAATGTACAGGTGGGCACAATCTATAGGAATGTACAGGTGGGTACAATCTATAGTAATGTACAGGTGGGTACAATCTCTAGTAATGTACGGGTGGGCACAATCTATAGTAATGTACAGTTGAGCACAATCTATAGTAATGTACAGGTAGGCACAATCTATACTATTCTACGGGTGGGCACAATCTGTAGTAATGTACAGGTGGGTATAATCTGCATTAAAGTACAGGTGGGCACAATCTATAATAATGTATGGGTGGGCACAATCTACACTAATGAATGGGTGGGCTAAATATATAGTAATGTACAGGTGGGTACAATCAACAGTAGTGTACGAGTGGGTACAATCTACAGTAATGTACAGGTGGGCAAAATTTATAATAATGAACGGGTGGGCACAATGTATAGTAATGTACAGGTGGGCAAAATCTAGTATAGTGAATGGGTGGGCACAATCTATAGTAATGTACAGGTGGGCACAATCTATACTAATGTACAGGTGGGTACAATCTGTGGTAATGTACAAGTGGGTATAATCAATACTAATGTACAGGTGGGTACAATCTATAATAATGTACAGGTGGGCACAATCTATCGTAATGTACGGGTAGGCACAATCTATAGTAACGTGCGGGTGGGCACAATCTATAGAAATGTACAGGTGGGCACAGTCTATAGAAATGTACAGGTGGGCACATGCTATAGTAATGT
Source organism: Heptranchias perlo (assembly GCF_035084215.1). Lineage (NCBI taxonomy): Eukaryota > Metazoa > Chordata > Chondrichthyes > Hexanchiformes > Hexanchidae > Heptranchias > Heptranchias perlo. Next base: position 12,629,839 of record NC_090336.1, on the reverse strand, counting down.
ACAGGTTGGCACAATCTATAATAATTTACGGGTCGGCAAAATCTATAGTAATGTACAGATGGGTACAATCCATAGTAATGTATAGGTTGGCACAATCTATAGTAATGTACAGGTGGGTACAATCTATAGTAATGTACAGGTGGGCACAATCTATAGTAATGTGCGGGTGGGCACAATCTATAGAAATGTACAGGTGGGCACAATCTATAGAAATGTACAGGTGGGCACATGCTATAGTAATGTACAGGTTGGCACAATCCATAATAATTTATAGGTAGGCAAAATCTATAGTAAAGTACAGATGGGTACAATCCATAGTAATGTATAGGAGGGCACAATCTATAGTAATGTACGGGTGGGTACAATCTATAGTAATGTACAGGTGGGTACAATCTATAGTAATGTACAGATGGATACAATCTATGGTAATGTACAGGTGAGCACAATCTATAGTAATGTACAGGTGGGCACAATCTATAGTAATGTACAGGTGGGCACAATCTATAGTAATGTACAGGCGGGTACAATCTATCGTAATGTACAGGTGGGTACAATCTATAGTAATGTACAGGTGGGCACAATCTATAGTAATGTACGGGTGGGCACAATCTAAAGTAACGTGCGGGTGGGCACAATCTATAGAAATGTACAGGTGGGCACAATCTATAGAAATGTACAGGTGGGCACATGCTATAGTAATGTACAGGTTGGCACAATCTATAATAATTTATGGGTAGGCAAAATCTATAGTAATGTACAGATGGGTACAATCCATAGCAATGTATAGGTGGGCACAATCTATAGTAATGTACGGGTGGGTACAATCTATTGTAATGTACAGGTGGGTACAATCTATAGTAATGTACAGATGGATACAATCTATGGTAATGTACAGGTGAGCACAATCCATAGTAATGTACGGGTGGGCACAATCTATAGTAATATACGGGTGGGTACAATCTATAGTAATGTACAGGTGGGCACAATCTGTAGTGATGTACAGGAGGGTATAATCTGCAGTAATGTACAGGTGGGCACAATCTATAATAATGAACGGGTGGGCTAAATATATAGTAATGTACAGGTGGGTACAATCAACTGTAATGTACGGGTGGGTACAATCTACAGTAATGTACAGGTGGGCAAAATCAATAATAATGAACGGGTGGGCAAAATCTATTATAATGAACGGGTGGGCACAATCTACAGTAATGTACAGGTGGGCACAATCTGTAGTAATGTACAGGTGGATACAATCTATAGTAATGTACAGGTGGGCACAATCTATACAAATGTACAGGTCGGTACAATCTACAGTAATGTACAAGTGGGTATAATCTATACTAATGTACAGGTGGGTACAATCTATAGTAATGTACGGGTGGGCACAATCTATAGCAATGTACAGGTGGGCACAATCTATAGTAATGTACAGGTGGGCATAATCTATAGTAATATATGGGTGGGCACAATCTATAGTAATATACAAGTGGGTATAATCTATAGTAATGTACAGGTGGGCACAATCTATAGTAATGTATGGTTGGGCACAATCTTTAGCAATGTACAGGTGGGCACAATCTACATTAATGTACAGGTGGGCACATGCTATAGTAATGTACAGGTGGGCACAATCTACATTCATGTACAGGTGGGCACATGCTATAGTAATGTACAGGTGGGCACAATCTATAGTAATGTACGGGTGGGCACAATCTATAGTAATATACAGGTGGGCACAATCTACTTTAATGTACAGATGGGCACATGCTATAATAATGTACAGGTGGGCACAATCTACAGTAATTTACAGGTGTGCACAATCTACAGTAAGGTAAAGGTGGGGAACATCTACAGTAGTATACAGGTGGGCACAATCTATTGTATTGTACAGGTGGGCACAATCTATGATATTGTGTAGGTGGCTAATCTATAGTAATGTACGGGTGGGCACAATCTGTAGTAATGTACAGGTGGGTACAATCTGTGGTTAGGTACAGGTGGGCACAATATATTAATGTACAGTGGGCATAATCTATAGTAATACACAGGTAGGTACAATCTATAGTAATGTACAGATGGGTACAATCTATAGTAATGTACAGGTGGGTACAATCTATAGTAATGTACAGGTGGGCACAATCTATAGTAATGTACAGGTGGGTACAATCTACAGTAACATACAGGTGGGCAAAATCTACAGTAGTATACAGGTGGGCACAATCTATTGTATTGTACAGGTGGGCACAATCTATGGTATTGTACAGGTGGTTAGTCTATAGTAATGTATGGGTGGGCACAGTCTATAGTATTATACAGGTGGGCACAATCTACATTAATGTACAGGTGGGCACAATCTATAGTAATGTACAGGTGGGCACAATCTATAGTAATGTACAGGTGGGCAAAATCTACAGTAACGTACAGATGGGCAAAATCTACAGTAGTATATCGGTGGGCACAATCTATTGTAATGTACAGCTGGGCACAATCTATGGTAATGTACAGGTGAGCAGAATCTATAGTAATGTACAGATGGGTACAATCTATAGTGATGTACAGGTGGGTACAATCTATAGTAATGTACAGGTGGGTACAATCTACAGTAATGTACAGGTGGGTACAATCTATAGTAATTTACAAGTGGGTACAATCTATAGTAATGTACGGGTGGGCACAATCTATCGTAATATACAGGTGGGCACAATCTACTTTAATGTACAGGTGGGCACATGCTGTAATAATGTACAGGTGGGAACAATCGATAGTAATGTACAGGTGGGTACAATCTATAGTAATGAACAGGTGGGCACAATCTACAGTAATTTACAGGTGTGCACAATCTACAGTAAGGTAAAGGTGGGGAAAATCTACAGTAGTATACAGGTGGGCACAATCTATTGTATTGTACAGGTGGGCACAATCTATGGTATTGTATAGGTGGCTAATCTATAGTAATGTACGGGTGGGCACAATCTGTAGTAATGTACAGGAGGGTACAATCTGTGGTTAGGTACAGGTGGGCACAATATAGTAATGTACAGTGGGCATAATCTATAGTAATGCACAGGTGGGTACAATCTATAGTAATGTACAGATGGGTACAATCTATAGTAATGTATAGGTGGGTACAATCTATAGTAAAGTACAGGTGGGCACAATCTATAGTAATGTACAGGTGGGTACAATCTACAGTAACATACAGGTGGGCAAAATCTACAGTAGTATACAGGTGGGCACAATCTATTGTATTGTACAGGTGGGCACAATCTATGGTATTGTACAGGTGGTTAGTCTATAGTAATGTACGGGTGGGCACAATCTATAGTAATGTACAGGTTGGCACAATCTATAGTAATGTACAGGTGGGCACAATCTACAGTATTGTACAGGTAGGCACAATCTATAGTATTCTACGCGTGGGCACAATCTGTAGTAATGTACAGGTTGGTATGATCTGCAGTAATGCACAGGTAGGCACAATCTATAGTAATGTACAGGTAGGCACAATCTATAGTAATGTATGTGTGGTCACAATCTATAGTAATGTACAGGTGGGCACAATCTATAGTAATGTACAGGTGGGCATAATCTATAGTAATGTATAGGTGGGCACAATCTATAGTAATATACAAGTGGGCACAATCTTTGGTAATGTACAGCTGGGCACAATCTACATTAATGTACAGGTGGGCACATGCTATAGTAATGTACAGGTGGGCACAATCTATAGTAATGTACGGGTGGGCACAACATATAGTAATGTACGGGTGGGTACAATCTATAGTAATGTACGGGTGGGTACAATCTATAGTAATGTACAGTTGGGCACAATCTATAGTAATGGACAGATGGGTACAATCTATAGTAATGTACAAGGGGGTACAATCTCTAGTAATGTTCGGGTGGGTACAATCTATAGTAATTTACAGGTGGGCACAATCTATAGTAATGTATGGGTGGATACAATCTATGGTAATGTACAGGTGGGTACAATCTATAGTAATGTATGGGTGGGTACAATCTATGGTAATGTACAGGTGGGGACAATCTACAGTCATTTACAGGTGGGTACAATCTATAGTAATGTACAGGTCAGCACAATCTATAGTAATGTACAGGTGGGCACAATCTATAGTAATGTATGGGTGGGTACAATCTATAGTAATGTACAGGTGGGCACAATCCATAGTAATGTACGGGTGGGTACAATCTATAGTAATGTACCGGTGGGCACAATCTATCGTAATGTACGTGTGGGCACAATCTATAGTAATGTACAGGTTGGCACAATCTATAGTAATGTACAGGTGGGCACAATCTACAGTATTGTACAGGTAGGCACAATCTATAGTATTCTACGCGTGGGCACAATCTGTAGTAATGTACAGGTTGGTATGATCTGCAGTAATGCACAGGTAGGCACAATCTATAGTAATGTACAGGTAGGCACAATCTATAGTAATGTATGTGTGGTCACAATCTATAGTAATGTACAGGTGGGCACAATCTATAGTAATGTACAGGTGGGCATAATCTATAGTAATGTATAGGTGGGCACAATCTATAGTAATATACAAGTGGGCACAATCTTTGGTAATGTACAGCTGGGCACAATCTACATTAATGTACAGGTGGGCACATGCTATAGTAATGTACAGGTGGGCACAATCTATATAATATACAGGTGGGCACAATCTGTAGTAATGTACAGCTGGGCACAATCTATAGTAATGTACAGCTGGGCACAATCTATAGTAATGTACAGGTGTGCATAATCTATAGTAATGTACAGGTGGGCACAATCTATAGTAATGTATAGGTGCGCGCAATCTATAGAAATGTACAGATGGGCACAATCTATAGTAATGTACGGGTGGGCACAACCTATAATAATATAGGGGTGGGTACAATCTACAGTAATGTGCAGGTGGGTATAATCTATAGTAATGTACGTGTGGGCACAATCCAGAGTAATTTACAGTTGGGTACAATCTGTAGTAATGTACAGGTGAGCACAATCTATAGTAATGTACTGGTGGGTACAAACTATAGTAATGTACGTGTGGGCACAATCTACAGTAATTTACAGGTGGGTACAATCTATAGTAATGTACAGGTGAGCACAATCTATAGTAATGTATGGTTGGGCACAATCTATATAATGTATGGGTGGGCACAATCTATAGTAATGTATGGGTGGGCACAAGCTATAGTAATGTACAGGTGGGCACAATCTATAGTAATGTATGGGTGGGTACAATCTATAGTAATGTACGGGTTGGTACAATCTCTCGTAATGTGCAGGTGAGTACAATCTATAGTAATGTACAGGTGGGCACAATCTATACTAATGTACAGGTGGGTACAATCTATAGTAATGTACAGGTGGGTACAATCTATAGTAATTTACAGGTGGGCACAATCTATAGTTATGTATGGGTGGATACAATCTATAGTAATGTACAGGTGGGTACAATCTATACTAATGCACAGGTGGGTACAATCTATAGTAATGTACGGGTGGGTACAATCTATAGTAATGTACGGGTGGGTACAATCTATAGTAATGTACAGTTGGGCACAATCTATAGTAATGGACAGATGGGTACAATCTATAGTAATGTACAAGGGGGTACAATCTCTAGTAATGTTCGGGTGGGTACAATCTATAGTAATTTACAGGTGGGCACAATCTATAGTTATGTATGGGTGGATACAATCTATAGTAATGTACAGGTGGGTACAATCTATACTAATGTACGGGTGGGCACAACATATAGTAATGTACGGGTGGGTACAATCTATAGTAATGTACGGGTGGGTACAATCTATAGTAATGTACAGTTGGGCACAATCTATAGTAATGGACAGATGGGTACAATCTATAGTAATGTACAAGGGGGTACAATCTCTAGTAATGTTCGGGTGGGTACAATCTATAGTAATTTACAGGTGGGCACAATCTATAGTAATGTATGGGTGGATACAATCTATGGTAATGTACAGGTGGGTACAATCTATAGTAATGTATGGGTGGGTACAATCTATGGTAATGTACAGGTGGGGACAATCTACAGTCATTTACAGGTGGGTACAATCTATAGTAATGTACAGGTCAGCACAATCTATAGTAATGTACAGGTGGGCACAATCTATAGTAATGTATGGGTGGGTACAATCTATAGTAATGTACAGGTGGGCACAATCCATAGTAATGTACGGGTGGGTACAATCTATAGTAATGTACCGGTGGGCACAATCTATCGTAATGTACGTGTGGGCACAATCTATAGTAATGTACAGGTTGGCACAATCTATAGTAATGTACAGGTGGGCACAATCTACAGTATTGTACAGGTAGGCACAATCTATAGTATTCTACGCGTGGGCACAATCTGTAGTAATGTACAGGTTGGTATGATCTGCAGTAATGCACAGGTAGGCACAATCTATAGTAATGTACAGGTAGGCACAATCTATAGTAATGTATGTGTGGTCACAATCTATAGTAATGTACAGGTGGGCACAATCTATAGTAATGTACAGGTGGGCATAATCTATAGTAATGTATAGGTGGGCACAATCTATAGTAATATACAAGTGGGCACAATCTTTGGTAATGTACAGCTGGGCACAATCTACATTAATGTACAGGTGGGCACATGCTATAGTAATGTACAGGTGGGCACAATCTATATAATATACAGGTGGGCACAATCTGTAGTAATGTACAGCTGGGCACAATCTATAGTAATGTACAGCTGGGCACAATCTATAGTAATGTACAGGTGTGCATAATCTATAGTAATGTACAGGTGGGCACAATCTATAGTAATGTATAGGTGCGCGCAATCTATAGAAATGTACAGATGGGCACAATCTATAGTAATGTACGGGTGGGCACAACCTATAATAATATAGGGGTGGGTACAATCTACAGTAATGTGCAGGTGGGTATAATCTATAGTAATGTACGTGTGGGCACAATCTACAGTAATTTACAGTTGGGTACAATCTGTAGTAATGTACAGGTGAGCACAATCTATAGTAATGTACTGGTGGGTACAAACTATAGTAATGTACGTGTGGGCACAATCTACAGTAATTTACAGGTGGGTACAATCTATAGTAATGTACAGGTGAGCACAATCTATAGTAATGTATGGTTGGGCACAATCTATATAATGTATGGGTGGGCACAATCTATAGTAATGTATGGGTGGGCACAAGCTATAGTAATGTACAGGTGGGCACAATCTATAGTAATGTATGGGTGGGTACAATCTATAGTAATGTACGGGTTGGTACAATCTCTCGTAATGTGCAGGTGAGTACAATCTATAGTAATGTACAGGTGGGCACAATCTATACTAATGTACAGGTGGGTACAATCTATAGTAATGTACAGGTGGGTACAATCTATAGTAATTTACAGGTGGGCACAATCTATAGTTATGTATGGGTGGATACAATCTATAGTAATGTACAGGTGGGTACAATCTATACTAATGCACAGGTGGGTACAATCTATAGTAATGTACGGGTGGGTACAATCTATAGTAATGTACATGTGAGCACAATCTATAGTAATGTACAGGTGGGCACAATCTATAGTAATATATGGGTGGGTACAATCTATTGTAATGTACAGGTGGGCACAATCTATAGGAATGTACAGGTGGGTACAATCTATAGTAATGTACAGGTGGGTACAATCTCTAGTAATGTACGGGTGGGCACAATCTATAGTAATGTACAGTTGAGCACAATCTATAGTAATGTACAGGTAGGCACAATCTATACTATTCTACGGGTGGGCACAATCTGTAGTAATGTACAGGTGGGTATAATCTGCATTAAAGTACAGGTGGGCACAATCTATAATAATGTATGGGTGGGCACAATCTACACTAATGAATGGGTGGGCTAAATATATAGTAATGTACAGGTGGGTACAATCAACAGTAGTGTACGAGTGGGTACAATCTACAGTAATGTACAGGTGGGCAAAATTTATAATAATGAACGGGTGGGCACAATGTATAGTAATGTACAGGTGGGCAAAATCTAGTATAGTGAATGGGTGGGCACAATCTATAGTAATGTACAGGTGGGCACAATCTATACTAATGTACAGGTGGGTACAATCTGTGGTAATGTACAAGTGGGTATAATCAATACTAATGTACAGGTGGGTACAATCTATAATAATGTACAGGTGGGCACAATCTATCGTAATGTACGGGTAGGCACAATCTATAGTAACGTGCGGGTGGGCACAATCTATAGAAATGTACAGGTGGGCACAATCTATAGAAATGTACAGGTGGGCACATGCTATAGTAATGTACAGGTTGGCACAATCTATAATAATTTACGGGTCGGCAAAATCTATAGTAATGTACAGATGGGTACAATCCATAGTAATGTATAGGTTGGCACAATCTATAGTAATGTACAGGTGGGTACAATCTATAGTAATGTACAGGTGGGCACAATCTATAGTAATGTGCGGGTGGGCACAATCTATAGTAACGTGCGGGTGGGCACAATCTATAGAAATGTACAGGTGGGCACAATCTATAGAAATGTACAGGTGGGCACATGCTATAGTAATGTACAGGTTGGCACAATCCATAATAATTTATAGGTAGGCAAAATCTATAGTAAAGTACAGATGGGTACAATCCATAGTAATGTATAGGAGGGCACAATCTATAGTAATGTACGAGTGGGTACAATCTATAGTAATGTACAGGTGGGTACAATCTATAGTAATGTACAGATGGATACAATCTATGGTAATGTACAGGTGAGCACAATCTATAGTAATGTACAGGTGGGCACAATCTATAGTAATGTACAGGTGGGCACAATCTATAGTAATGTACAGGCGGGTACAATCTATTGTAATGTACAGGTGGGTACAATCTATAGTAATGTACAGGTGGGCACAATCTATAGTAATGTACGGGTGGGCACAATCTAAAGTAACGTGCGGGTGGGCACAATCTATAGAAATGTACAGGTGGGCACAATCTATAGAAATGTACAGGTGGGCACATGCTATAGTAATGTACAGGTTGGCACAATCTATAATAATTTATGGGTAGGCAAAATCTATAGTAATGTACAGATGGGTACAATCCATAGCAATGTATAGGTGGGCACAATCTATAGTAATGTACGGGTGGGTACAATCTATTGTAATGTACAGGTGGGTACAATCTATAGTAATGTACAGATGGATACAATCTATGGTAATGTACAGGTGAGCACAATCCATAGTAATGTACGGGTGGGCACAATCTATAGTAATATACGGGTGGGTACAATCTATAGTAATGTACAGGTGGGCACAATCTGTAGTGATGTACAGGCGGGTATAATCTGCAGTAATGTACAGGTGGGCACAATCTATAATAATGAACGGGTGGGCTAAATATATAGTAATGTACAGGTGGGTACAATCAACTGTAATGTACGGGTGGGTACAATCTACAGTAATGTACAGGTGGGCAAAATCAATAATAATGAACGGGTGGGCAAAATCTATTATAATGAACGGGTGGGCACAATCTACAGTAATGTACAGGTGGGCACAATCTGTAGTAATGTACAGGTGGATACAATCTATAGTAATGTACAGGTGGGCACAATCTATACAAATGTACAGGTCGGTACAATCTACAGTAATGTACAAGTGGGTATAATCTATACTAATGTACAGGTGGGTACAATCTATAGTAATGTACGGGTGGGCACAATCTATAGTAATGTACAGGTGGGCATAATCTATAGTAATATATGGGTGGGCACAATCTATAGTAATATACAAGTGGGTATAATCTATAGTAATGTACAGGTGGGCACAATCTATAGTAATGTATGGTTGGGCACAATCTTTAGCAATGTACAGGTGGGCACAATCTACATTAATGTACAGGTGGGCACATGCTATAGTAATGTACAGGTGGGCACAATCTACATTCATGTACAGGTGGGCACATGCTATAGTAATGTACAGGTGGGCACAATCTATAGTAATGTACGGGTGGGCACAATCTATAGTAATATACAGGTGGGCACAATCTACTTTAATGTACAGATGGGCACATGCTATAATAATGTACAGGTGGGCACAATCTACAGTAATTTACAGGTGTGCACAATCTACAGTAAGGTAAAGGTGGGGAAAATCTACAGTAGTATACAGGTGGGCACAATCTATTGTATTGTACAGGTGGGCACAATCTATGATATTGTGTAGGTGGCTAATCTATAGTAATGTACGGGTGGGCACAATCTGTAGTAATGTACAGGTGGGTACAATCTGTGGTTAGGTACAGGTGGGCACAATATATTAATGTACAGTGGGCATAATCTATAGTAATACACAGGTAGGTACAATCTATAGTAATGTACAGATGGGTACAATCTATAGTAATGTACAGGTGGGTACAATCTATAGTAATGTACAGGTGGGCACAATCTATAGTAATGTACAGGTGGGTACAATCTACAGTAACATACAGGTGGGCAAAATCTACAGTAGTATACAGGTGGGCACAATCTATTGTATTGTACAGGTGGGCACAATCTATGGTATTGTACAGGTGGTTAGTCTATAGTAATGTATGGGTGGGCACAGTCTATAGTATTATACAGGTGGGCACAATCTACATTAATGTACAGGTGGGCACAATCTATAGTAATGTACAGGTGGGCACAATCTATAGTAATGTACAGGTGGGCAAAATCTACAGTAACGTACAGATGGGCAAAATCTACAGTAGTATATCGGTGGGCACAATCTATTGTAATGTACAGCTGGGCACAATCTATGGTAATGTACAGGTGAGCAGAATCTATAGTAATGTACAGATGGGTACAATCTATAGTGATGTACAGGTGGGTACAATCTATAGTAATGTACAGGTGGGTACAATCTACAGTAATGTACAGGTGGGTACAATCTATAGTAATTTACAAGTGGGTACAATCTATAGTAATGTACGGGTGGGCACAATCTATCGTAATATACAGGTGGGCACAATCTACTTTAATGTACAGGTGGGCACATGCTGTAATAATGTACAGGTGGGAACAATCGATAGTAATGTACAGGTGGGTACAATCTATAGTAATGAACAGGTGGGCACAATCTACAGTAATTTACAGGTGTGCACAATCTACAGTAAGGTAAAGGTGGGGAAAATCTACAGTAGTATACAGGTGGGCACAATCTATTGTATTGTACAGGTGGGCACAATCTATGGTATTGTATAGGTGGCTAATCTATAGTAATGTACGGGTGGGCACAATCTGTAGTAATGTACAGGTGGGTACAATCTGTGGTTAGGTACAGGTGGGCACAATATAGTAATGTACAGTGGGCATAATCTATAGTAATGCACAGGTGGGTACAATCTATAGTAATGTACAGATGGGTACAATCTATAGTAATGTATAGGTGGGTACAATCTATAGTAAAGTACAGGTGGGCACAATCTATAGTAATGTACAGGTGGGTACAATCTACAGTAACATACAGGTGGGCAAAATCTACAGTAGTATACAGGTGGGCACAATCTATTGTATTGTACAGGTGGGCACAATCTATGGTATTGTACAGGTGGTTAGTCTATAGTAATGTACGGGTGGGCACAATCTATAGTAATGTACAGGTTGGCACAATCTATAGTAATGTACAGGTGGGCACAATCTACAGTATTGTACAGGTAGGCACAATCTATAGTATTCTACGCGTGGGCACAATCTGTAGTAATGTACAGGTTGGTATGATCTGCAGTAATGCACAGGTAGGCACAATCTATAGTAATGTACAGGTAGGCACAATCTATAGTAATGTATGTGTGGTCACAATCTATAGTAATGTACAGGTGGGCACAATCTATAGTAATGTACAGGTGGGCATAATCTATAGTAATGTATAGGTGGGCACAATCTATAGTAATATACAAGTGGGCACAATCTTTGGTAATGTACAGCTGGGCACAATCTACATTAATGTACAGGTGGGCACATGCTATAGTAATGTACAGGTGGGCACAATCTATATAATATACAGGTGGGCACAATCTGTAGTAATGTACAGCTGGGCACAATCTATAGTAATGTACAGCTGGGCACAATCTATAGTAATGTACAGGTGGGCATAATCTATAGTAATGTACAGGTGGGCACAATCTATAGTAATGTATAGGTGTGCGCAATCTATAGAAATGTACAGATGGGCACAATCTATAGTAATGTATGGATGGGCACAACCTATAGTAATATAGGGGTGGGTACAATCTACAGTAATGTGCAGGTGGGTATAATCTATAGTAATGTACGTGTGGGCACAATCTACAGTAATTTACAGTTGGGTACAATCTGTAGTAATGTACAGGTGAGCACAATCTATAGTAATGTACTGGTGGGTACAAACTATAGTAATGTACGTGTGGGCACAATCTACAGTAATTTACAGGTGGGTACAATCTATAGTAATGTACAGGTGAGCACAATCTATAGTAATGTATGGTTGGGCACAATCTATATAATGTATGGGTGGGCACAATCTATAGTAATGTATGGGTGGGCACAAGCTATAGTAATGTACAGGTGGGCACAATCTATAGTAATGTATGGGTGGGTACAATCTATAGTAATGTACGGGTTGGTACAATCTCTCGTAATGTGCAGGTGAGTACAATCTATAGTAATGTACAGGTGGGCACAATCTATACTAATGTACAGGTGGGTACAATCTATAGTAATGTACAGATGGGTACAATCTATAGTAATTTACAGGTGGGCACAATCTATAGTTATGTATGGGTGGATACAATCTATAGTAATGTACAGGTGGGTACAATCTATACTAATGCACAGGTGGGTACAATCTATAGTAATGTACGGGTGGGTACAATCTATAGTAATGTACATGTGAGCACAATCTATAGTAATGTACAGGTGGGCACAATCTATAGTAATATATGGGTGGGTACAATCTATTGTAATGTACAGGTGGGCACAATCTATAGGAATGTACAGGTGGGTACAATCTATAGTAATGTACAGGTGGGTACAATCTATAGTAATGTACGGGTGGGCACAATCTATAGTAATGTACAGTTGAGCACAATCTATAGTAATGTACAGGTAGGCACAATCTATACTATTCTACGGGTGGGCACAATCTGTAGTACTGTACAGGTGGGTATAATCTGCATTAAAGTACAGGTGGGCACAATCTATAATAATGTATGGGTGGGCACAATCTACACTAATGAATGGGTGGGCTAAATATATAGTAATGTACAGGTGGGTACAATCAACAGTAGTGTACGAGTGGGTACAATCTACAGTAATGTACAGGTGGGCAAAATTTATAATAATGAACGGGTGGGCACAATGTATAGTAATGTACAGGTGGGCAAAATCTAGTATAGTGAATGGGTGGGCACAATCTATAGTAATGTACAGGTGGGCACAATCTATACTAATGTACAGGTGGGTACAATCTGTGGAAATGTACAAGTGGGTATAATCAATACTAATGTACAGGTGGGTACAATCTATAATAATGTACAGGTGGGCACAATCTATCGTAATGTACGGGTAGGCACAATCTATAGTAACGTGCGGGTGGGCACAATCTATAGAAATGTACAGGTGGGCACAATCTATAGAAATGTACAGGTGGGCACATGCTATAGTAATGTACAGGTTGGCACAATCTATAATAATTTACGGGTCGGCAAAATCTATAGTAATGTACAGATGGGTACAATCCATAGTAATGTATAGGTTGGCACAATCTATAGTAATGTACAGGTGGGTACAATCTATAGTAATGTACAGGTGGGCACAATCTATAGTAATGTGCGGGTGGGCACAATCTATAGTAACGTGCGGGTGGGCACAATCTATAGAAATGTACAGGTGGGCACAATCTATAGAAATGTACAGGTGGGCACATGCTATAGTAATGTACAGGTTGGCACAATCCATAATAATTTATAGGTAGGCAAAATCTATAGTAAAGTACAGATGGGTACAATCCATAGTAATGTATAGGAGGGCACAATCTATAGTAATGTACGGGTGGGTACAATCTATAGTAATGTACAGGTGGGTACAATCTATAGTAATGTACAGATGGATACAATCTATGGTAATGTACAGGTGAGCACAATCTATAGTAATGTACAGGTGGGCACAATCTATAGTAATGTACAGGTGGGCACAATCTATAGTAATGTACAGGCGGGTACAATCTATTGTAATGTACAGGTGGGTACAATCTATAGTAATGTACAGGTGGGCACAATCTATAGTAATGTACGGGTGGGCACAATCTAAAGTAACGTGCGGGTGGGCACAATCTATAGAAATGTACAGGTGGGCACAATCTATAGAAATGTACAGGTGGGCACATGCTATAGTAATGTACAGGTTGGCACAATCTATAATAATTTATGGGTAGGCAAAATCTATAGTAATGTACAGATGGGTACAATCCATAGCAATGTATAGGTGGGCACAATCTATAGTAATGTACGGCTGGGTACAATCTATTGTAATGTACAGGTGGGTACAATCTATAGTAATGTACAGATGGATACAATCTATGGTAATGTACAGGTGAGCACAATCCATAGTAATGTACGGGTGGGCACAATCTATAGTAATATACGGGTGGGTACAATCTATAGTAATGTACAGGTGGGCACAATCTGTAGTGATGTACAGGCGGGTATAATCTGCAGTAACGTACAGGTGGGCACAATCTATAATAATGAACGGGTGGGCTAAATATATAGTAATGTACAGGTGGGTACAATCAACTGTAATGTACGGGTGGGTACAATCTACAGTAATGTACAGGTGGGCAAAATCAATAATAATGAACGGGTGGGCAAAATCTATTATAATGAACGGGTGGGCACAATCTACAGTAATGTACAGGTGGGCACAATCTGTAGTAATGTACAGGTGGATACAATCTATAGTAATGTACAGGTGGGCACAATCTATACAAATGTACAGGTCGGTACAATCTACAGTAATGTACAAGTGGGTATAATCTATACTAATGTACAGGTGGGTACAATCTATAGTAATGTACGGGTGGGCACAATCTATAGCAATGTACAGGTGGGCACAATCTATAGTAATGTACAGGTGGGCATAATCTATAGTAATATATGGGTGGGCACAATCTATAGTAATATACAAGTGGGTATAATCTATAGTAATGTACAGGTGGGCACAATCTATAGTAATGTATGGTTGGGCACAATCTTTAGCAATGTACAGGTGGGCACAATCTACATTAATGTACAGGTGGGCACATGCTATAGTAATGTACAGGTGGGCACAATCTACATTCATGTACAGGTGGGCACATGCTATAGTAATGTACAGGTGGGCACAATCTATAGTAATGTACGGGTGGGCACAATCTATAGTAATATACAGGTGGGCACAATCTACTTTAATGTACAGATGGGCACATGCTATAATAATGTACAGGTGGGCACAATCTACAGTAATTTACAGGTGTGCACAATCTACAGTAAGGTAAAGGTGGGGAAAATCTACAGTAGTATACAGGTGGGCACAATCTATTGTATTGTACAGGTGGGCACAATCTATGATATTGTGTAGGTGGCTAATCTATAGTAATGTACGGGTGGGCACAATCTGTAGTAATGTACAGGTGGGTACAATCTGTGGTTAGGTACAGGTGGGTACAATCTATAGTAATGTACAGGTGGGCACAATCTATAGTAATGTACAGGTGGGTACAATCTACAGTAACATACACGTGGGCAAAATCTACAGTAGTATACAGGTGGGCACAATCTATTGTATTGTACAGGTGGGCACAATCTATGGTATTGTACAGGTGGTTAGTCTATAGTAATGTATGGGTGGGCACAGTCTATAGTATTATACAGGTGGGCACAATCTACATTAATGTACAGGTGGGCACAATCTATAGTAATGTACAGGTGGGCACAATCTATAGTAATGTACAGGTGGGCAAAATCTACAGTAACGTACAGATGGGCAAAATCTACAGTAGTATATCGGTGGGCACAATCTATTGTAATGTACAGCTGGGCACAATCTATGGTAATGTACAGGTGAGCAGAATCTATAGTAATGTACAGATGGGTACAATCTATAGTGATGTACAGGTGGGTACAATCTATAGTAATGTACAGGTGGGTACAATCTACAGTAATGTACAGGTGGGTACAATCTATAGTAATTTACAAGTGGGTACAATCTATAGTAATGTACGGGTGGGCACAATCTATCGTAATATACAGGTGGGCACAATCTACTTTAATGTACAGGTGGGCACATGCTGTAATAATGTACAGGTGGGAACAATCGATAGTAATGTACAGGTGGGTACAATCTATAGTAATGAACAGGTGGGCACAATCTACAGTAATTTACAGGTGTGCACAATCTACAGTAAGGTAAAGGTGGGGAAAATCTACAGTAGTATACAGGTGGGCACAATCTATTGTATTGTACAGGTGGGCACAATCTATGGTATTGTATAGGTGGCTAATCTATAGTAATGTACGGGTGGGCACAATCTGTAGTAATGTACAGGTGGGTACAATCTGTGGTTAGGTACAGGTGGGCACAATATAGTAATGTACAGTGGGCATAATCTATAGTAATGCACAGGTGGGTACAATCTATAGTAATGTACAGATGGGTACAATCTATAGTAATGTATAGGTGGGTACAATCTATAGTAAAGTACAGGTGGGCACAATCTATAGTAATGTACAGGTGGGTACAATCTACAGTAACATACAGGTGGGCAAAATCTACAGTAGTATACAGGTGGGCACAATCTATTGTATTGTACAGGTGGGCACAATCTATGGTATTGTACAGGTGGTTAGTCTATAGTAATGTACGGGTGGGCACAATCTATAGTAATGTACAGGTTGGCACAATCTATAGTAATGTACAGGTGGGCACAATCTACAGTATTGTACAGGTAGGCACAATCTATAGTATTCTACGCGTGGGCACAATCTGTAGTAATGTACAGGTTGGTATGATCTGCAGTAATGCACAGGTAGGCACAATCTATAGTAATGTACAGGTAGGCACAATCTATAGTAATGTATGTGTGGTCACAATCTATAGTAATGTACAGGTGGGCACAATCTATAGTAATGTACAGGTGGGCATAATCTATAGTAATGTATAGGTGGGCACAATCTATAGTAATATACAAGTGGGCACAATCTTTGGTAATGTACAGCTGGGCACAATCTACATTAATGTACAGGTGGGCACATGCTATAGTAATGTACAGGTGGGCACAATCTATATAATATACAGGTGGGCACAATCTGTAGTAATGTACAGCTGGGCACAATCTATAGTAATGTACAGCTGGGCACAATCTATAGTAATGTACAGGTGGGCATAATCTATAGTAATGTACAGGTGGGCACAATCTATAGTAATGTATAGGTGCGCGCAATCTATAGAAATGTACAGATGGGCACAATCTATAGTAATGTATGGATGGGCACAACCTATAGTAATATAGGGGTGGGTACAATCTACAGTAATGTGCAGGTGGGTATAATCTATAGTAATGTACGTGTGGGCACAATCTACAGTAATTTACAGTTGGGTACAATCTGTAGTAATGTACAGGTGAGCACAATCTATAGTAATGTACTGGTGGGTACAAACTATAGTAATGTACGTGTGGGCACAATCTACAGTAATTTACAGGTGGGTACAATCTATAGTAATGTACAGGTGAGCACAATCTATAGTAATGTATGGTTGGGCACAATCTATATAATGTATGGGTGGGCACAATCTATAGTAATGTATGGGTGGGCACAAGCTATAGTAATGTACAGGTGGGCACAATCTATAGTAATGTATGGGTGGGTACAATCTATAGTAATGTACGGGTTGGTACAATCTCTCGTAATGTGCAGGTGAGTACAATCTATAGTAATGTACAGGTGGGCACAATCTATACTAATGTACAGGTGGGTACAATCTATAGTAATGTACAGATGGGTACAATCTATAGTAATTTACAGGTGGGCACAATCTATAGTTATGTATGGGTGGATACAATCTATAGTAATGTACAGGTGGGTACAATCTATACTAATGCACAGGTGGGTACAATCTATAGTAATGTACGGGTGGGTACAATCTATAGTAATGTACATGTGAGCACAATCTATAGTAATGTACAGGTGGGCACAATCTATAGTAATATATGGGTGGGTACAATCTATTGTAATGTACAGGTGGGCACAATCTATAGGAATGTACAGGTGGGTACAATCTATAGTAATGTACAGGTGGGTACAATCTATAGTAATGTACGGGTGGGCACAATCTATAGTAATGTACAGTTGAGCACAATCTATAGTAATGTACAGGTAGGCACAATCTATACTATTCTACGGGTGGGCACAATCTGTAGTACTGTACAGGTGGGTATAATCTGCATTAAAGTACAGGTGGGCACAATCTATAATAATGTATGGGTGGGCACAATCTACACTAATGAATGGGTGGGCTAAATATATAGTAATGTACAGGTGGGTACAATCAACAGTAGTGTACGAGTGGGTACAATCTACAGTAATGTACAGGTGGGCAAAATTTATAATAATGAACGGGTGGGCACAATGTATAGTAATGTACAGGTGGGCAAAATCTAGTATAGTGAATGGGTGGGCACAATCTATAGTAATGTACAGGTGGGCACAATCTATACTAATGTACAGGTGGGTACAATCTGTGGTAATGTACAAGTGGGTATAATCAATACTAATGTACAGGTGGGTACAATCTATAATAATGTACAGGTGGGCACAATCTATCGTAATGTACGGGTAGGCACAATCTATAGTAACGTGCGGGTGGGCACAATCTATAGAAATGTACAGGTGGGCACAATCTATAGAAATGTACAGGTGGGCACATGCTATAGTAATGTACAGGTTGGCACAATCTATAATAATTTACGGGTCGGCAAAATCTATAGTAATGTACAGATGGGTACAATCCATAGTAATGTATAGGTTGGCACAATCTATAGTAATGTACAGGTGGGTACAATCTATAGTAATGTACAGGTGGGCACAATCTATAGTAATGTGCGGGTGGGCACAATCTATAGTAACGTGCGGGTGGGCACAATCTATAGAAATGTACAGGTGGGCACAATCTATAGAAATGTACAGGTGGGCACATGCTATAGTAATGTACAGGTTGGCACAATCCATAATAATTTATAGGTAGGCAAAATCTATAGTAAAGTACAGATGGGTACAATCCATAGTAATGTATAGGAGGGCACAATCTATAGTAATGTACGGGTGGGTACAATCTATAGTAATGTACAGGTGGGTACAATCTATAGTAATGTACAGATGGATACAATCTATGGTAATGTACAGGTGAGCACAATCTATAGTAATGTACAGGTGGGCACAATCTATAGTAATGTACAGGTGGGCACAATCTATAGTAATGTACAGGCGGGTACAATCTATTGTAATGTACAGGTGGGTACAATCTATAGTAATGTACAGGTGGGCACAATCTATAGTAATGTACGGGTGGGCACAATCTAAAGTAACGTGCGGGTGGGCACAATCTATAGAAATGTACAGGTGGGCACAATCTATAGAAATGTACAGGTGGGCACATGCTATAGTAATGTACAGGTTGGCACAATCTATAATAATTTATGGGTAGGCAAAATCTATAGTAATGTACAGATGGGTACAATCCATAGCAATGTATAGGTGGGCACAATCTATAGTAATGTACGGCTGGGTACAATCTATTGTAATGTACAGGTGGGTACAATCTATAGTAATGTACAGATGGATACAATCTATGGTAATGTACAGGTGAGCACAATCCATAGTAATGTACGGGTGGGCACAATCTATAGTAATATACGGGTGGGTACAATCTATAGTAATGTACAGGTGGGCACAATCTGTAGTGATGTACAGGCGGGTATAATCTGCAGTAATGTACAGGTGGGCACAATCTATAATAATGAACGGGTGGGCTAAATATATAGTAATGTACAGGTGGGTACAATCAACTGTAATGTACGGGTGGGTACAATCTACAGTAATGTACAGGTGGGCAAAATCAATAATAATGAACGGGTGGGCAAAATCTATTATAATGAACGGGTGGGCACAATCTACAGTAATGTACAGGTGGGCACAATCTGTAGTAATGTACAGGTGGATACAATCTATAGTAATGTACAGGTGGGCACAATCTATACAAATGTACAGGTCGGTACAATCTACAGTAATGTACAAGTGGGTATAATCTATACTAATGTACAGGTGGGTACAATCTATAGTAATGTACGGGTGGGCACAATCTATAGCAATGTACAGGTGGGCACAATCTATAGTAATGTACAGGTGGGCATAATCTATAGTAATATATGGGTGGGCACAATCTATAGTAATATACAAGTGGGTATAATCTATAGTAATGTACAGGTGGGCACAATCTATAGTAATGTATGGTTGGGCACAATCTTTAGCAATGTACAGGTGGGCACAATCTACATTAATGTACAGGTGGGCACATGCTATAGTAATGTACAGGTGGGCACAATCTACATTCATGTACAGGTGGGCACATGCTATAGTAATGTACAGGTGGGCACAATCTATAGTAATGTATGGGTGGGCACAATCTATAGTAATATACAGGTGGGCACAATCTACTTTAATGTACAGATGGGCACATGCTATAATAATGTACAGGTGGGCACAATCTACAGTAATTTACAGGTGTGCACAATCTACA
Organism: Heptranchias perlo; assembly: GCF_035084215.1. Classification (NCBI taxonomy): domain Eukaryota; kingdom Metazoa; phylum Chordata; class Chondrichthyes; order Hexanchiformes; family Hexanchidae; genus Heptranchias; species Heptranchias perlo. The sequence continues at coordinate 12,608,941 of NC_090336.1, read as the reverse complement.
GTAAGGTAAAGGTGGGGAAAATCTACAGTAGTATACAGGTGGGCACAATCTATTGTATTGTACAGGTGGGCACAATCTATGATATTGTGTAGGTGGCTAATCTATAGTAATGTACGGGTGGGCACAATCTGTAGTAATGTACAGGTGGGTACAATCTGTGGTTAGGTACAGGTGGGCACAACATATTAATGTACAGTGGGTATAATCTATAGTAATACACAGGTAGGTACAATCTATAGTAATGTACAGATGGGTACAATCTATAGTAATGTACAGGTGGGTACAATCTATAGTAATGTACAGGTGGGCACAATCTATAGTAATGTACAGGTGGGTACAATCTACAGTAACATACACGTGGGCAAAATCTACAGTAGTATACAGGTGGGCACAATCTATTGTATTGTACAGGTGGGCACAATCTATGGTATTGTACAGGTGGTTAGTCTATAGTAATGTATGGGTGGGCACAGTCTATAGTAATATACAGGTGGGCACAATCTACATTAATGTACAGGTGGGCACAATCTATAGTAATGTACAGGTGGGCACAATCTATAGTAATGTACAGGTGGGCAAAATCTACAGTAATGTACAGATGGGCAAAATCTACAGTAGTATATCGGTGGGCACAATCTATTGTAATGTACAGCTGGGCACAATCTATGGTAATGTACAGGTGAGCAGAATCTATAGTAATGTACAGATGGGTACAATCTATAGTGATGTACAGGTGGGTACAATCTATAGTAATGTACAGGTGGGTACAATCTACAGTAATGTACAGGTGGGTACAATCTATAGTAATTTACAAGTGGGTACAATCTATAGTAATGTACGGGTGGGCACAATCTATCGTAATATACAGGTGGGCACAATCTACTTTAATGTACAGGTGGGCACATGCTGTAATAATGTACAGGTGGGAACAATCGATAGTAATGTACAGGTGGGTACAATCTATAGTAATGAACAGGTGGGCACAATCTACAGTAATTTACAGGTGTGCACAATCTACAGTAAGGTAAAGGTGGGGAAAATCTACAGTAGTATACAGGTGGGCACAATCTATTGTATTGTACAGGTGGGCACAATCTATGGTATTGTATAGGTGGCTAATCTATAGTAATGTACGGGTGGGCACAATCTGTAGTAATGTACAGGTGGGTACAATCTGTGGTTAGGTACAGGTGGGCACAATATAGTAATGTACAGTGGGCATAATCTATAGTAATGCACAGGTGGGTACAATCTATAGTAATGTACAGATGGGTACAATCTATAGTAATGTATAGGTGGGTACAATCTATAGTAAAGTACAGGTGGGCACAATCTATAGTAATGTACAGGTGGGTACAATCTACAGTAACATACAGGTGGGCAAAATCTACAGTAGTATACAGGTGGGCACAATCTATTGTATTGTACAGGTGGGCACAATCTATGGTATTGTACAGGTGGTTAGTCTATAGTAATGTACGGGTGGGCACAATCTATAGTAATATACAGGTGGGCACAATCTACATTAATGTACAGGTGGGCACATGCTATAGTAATGTACAGGTGGGCACAATCTATAGTAATGTAGAGGTGGGCAAAATCTACAGTAACGTACAGATGGGCAAAATCTACAGTAGTATACAGGTTGGCACAATCTATTGTAATGTACAGGTGGGCACAATCTATGGTAATGTACAGGTGAGCAGAATCTATAGTAATGTACAGATGGGTACAATCTATATTAATATACAGGTGGGTACAATCTATAGTAATGTACAGGTGGGTACAATCTACAGTAATTTACAAGTGGGTACAATCTATAGTAATGTACAGGTGGGTACAATCTATTGTATTGTACAGGTGGGTACAATCTATAGTAATGTACAGGTTGGCACAATCTATAGTAATGTACAGGTCGGTACAATCTACAGTGATGTACAGGTGGGTACAATCTATAGTAATTTACAAGTGGGTACAATCTGTAGTAATGTACAGGTGGGTACAATCTATAGTAATGTGCAAGTGGGTACAATCTATAGTAATTTACAAGTGGGTACAATCTATAGTAATGTACAAATGGGTACACAATCTATAGTAATATACAGGTGGGTACAATCTATAGTAATGTACGGGTGGGCACAATCTATAGTAATGTACAGGTGGGTATAATCTATAGTAATGTACAGGTGGATACAATCTATCATAATGTACAGGCGGGTACAATCTATCGTAATGTACAGGTGGGTACAATCTATAGTAATTTACAAGTGGGGTCAATCTATAGTAATGCACAGGTGGGTACAATCTATAGTAATGTACAGGTGGGCAAAATCTACAGTAACATACAGGTGGGCAAAATCTACAGTAGTATACAGGTGGGCACAATCTATTGCAATGTACAGGTGGGCACAATCTATGGTAATGTACAGGTGAGCAGAATCTATAGTAATGTACAGATGGGTACAATCTATAGTAATGTACAGGTGGGTACAATCTATTGTAATGTGCGGGTGGGTACAATCTATAGTAATGTACAGATGGGTACAATCTATACTAATGTACAGGTGGGTACAATCTATAGTAATGTACAGATGGGTACAATCTATACTAATGTACAGGTGGGTACAATCTATAGTAATGTACAGGTGGGTACAATCTATAGTAATGTACAGGTTGGCACAATCTATTGTAATGTACAGTTCGGTACAATCTACAGTGATGTACAGGTGGGTACAATCTATAGTAATTTACAAGTGGGTACAATCTGTAGTAATGTACAGGTGGGTACAATCTATAGTAATGTACAGGTGGGTCCAATCTACAGTGATGTACAGGTGGGTACAATCTATAGTAATTTACAAGTGGGTACAATCTATAGTAATGTACAGGTGGGTACAATCTATTGTAATGTACAGGTGGGTACAATCTATAGTAATGTACAGGTTGGCACAATCTATAGTGATGTACAGGTGGGTACAATCTATTGTAATTTACAAGTGGGTACAATCTATAGTAATGTACAGGTGGGTGCAATCTATAGTAATGTACGGGTCGGTACAATCTATAGTAATTTACAAGCGGGTACAATCTATAGTAATGTACAAGTGGGTAAACAATCTATAGTAATATACAGGTGGGTACAATCTATAGTAATGTACAGGTGGGCACAATCTATCGTAATGCAATGGTGGGTACAATCTATAGTAATGTACAGGTGGATACAATCTATAGTAATGTACAGGTGGGTACAATCTATCGTAATGTACAGGCGGGTACAATCTATCGTAATGTACAGGTGGGTACAATCTATAGTAATTTACAAGTGGGGTCAATCTATAGTAATGCACAGGTGGGTACAATCTATAGTAATGTACAGGTGGGTACAATCTATCGTAATGTACAGGTGGGCACAATCTATAGTAATGTACAGGTGGGTACAATCTATAGTAATGAACAGGTGGGCACAATCTACAGTAATTTACAGGTGTGCACAATCTACAGTAAGGTAAAGGTGGAGAAAATCTACAGTAGTATACAGGTGGGCACAATCTATTGTATTGTACAGGTGGGCACAATCTATGGTATTGTGTAGGTGGCTAATCTATAGTAATGTACGGGTGGGCACAATCTGTAGTAATTTACAGGTGGGTACAATCTATAGTAATGTACAGGTGGGTACAATCTATAGTAATGTACAGGTGGGCACAATCTATAGTAATGTACAGGTGGGTACAATCTACAGTCACATACAGGTGGGCAAAATCTACAGTAGTATACAGGTGGGCACAATCTATTGTATTGTACAGGTGGGCACAATCTATGGTATTGTACAGGTGGTTAGTCTATAGTAATGTATGGGTGGGCACAGTCTATAGTAATATGCAGGTGGGCACAATCTACATTAATGTACAGGTGGGCACATGCTATAGTAAAGTACAGGTGGGCACAATCTATAGTAATGTACAGGTGGGCACAATCTATAGTAATGTACAGGTGGGCAAAATCTACAGTAACGTACAGATGGGCAAAATCTACAGTAGTATACAGGTGGGCACAATCTATTGTAATGTACAGCTGGGCACAATCTATGGTAATGTACAGGTGAGCAGAATCTATAGTAATGTACAGATGGGTACAATCTATAGTCATGTACAGGTGGGTACAATCTATAGTAATGTACAGGTGGGTACAATCTACAGTAATGTACAGGTGGGTACAATCTATAGTAATTTACAAGTGGGTACAATCTATAGTAATGTACGGGTGGGCACAATCTATCGTAATATACAGGTGTGCACAATCTACTTTAATGTACAGGTGGGCACATGCTGTAATAATGTACAGGTGGGAACAATCGATAGTAATGTACAGGTGGGTACAATCTATAGTAATGAACAGGTGGGCACAATCTACAGTAATTTACAGGTGTGCACAATCTACAGTAAGGTAAAGGTGGGGAAAATCTACAGTAGTATACAGGTGGGCACAATCTATTGTATTGTACAGGTGGGCACAATCTATGGAATTGTATAGGTGGCTAATCTATAGTAATGTACGGGTGGGCACAATCTGTAGTAATGTACAGGTGGGTACAATCTGTGGTTAGGTACAGGTGGGCACAATATAGTAATGTACAGTGGGCATAATCTATAGTAATGCACAGGTGGGTACAATCTATAGTAATGTACAGATGGGTACAATCTATAGTAATGTACAGGTGGGTACAATCTATAGTAATGTACAGGTGGGCACAATCTATAGTAATGTACAGGTGGGTACAATCTACAGTAACATACAGGTGGGCAAAATCTACAGTAGTATACAGGTGGGCACAATCTATTGTATTGTACAGGTGGGCACAATCTATGGTATTGTACAGGTGGTTAGTCTATAGTAATGTACGGGTGGGCACAATCTATAGTAATATACAGGTGGGCACAATCTACATTAATGTACAGGTGGGCACATGCTATAGTAATGTACAGGTGGGCACAATCTATAGTAATGTACAGGTGGGCACAATCTATAGTAATGTACAGGTGGGCAAAATCTACAGTAACGTACAGATGGGCAAAATCTACAGTAGTATACAGGTGGGCACAATCTATTGTAATGTACAGGTGGGCACAATCTATGGTAATGTACAGGTGAGCAGAATCTATAGTAATGTACAGATGGGTACAATCTATAGTAATGTACAGGTGGGTACAATCTATAGTAATGTACAGGTGGGTACAATCTATAGTAATTTACAAGTGGGTACAGTCTATAGTAATGTACAGGTGGGTACAATCTATTGCAATGTACAGGTGGGTACAATCTATAGTAATGTACAGGTTGGCACAATCTATAGTAATGTACAGGTTGGTACAATCTACAGTGATGTACAGGTGGGTACAATCTATAGTAATTTACAAGTGGGTACAATCTGTAGTAATGTACAGGTGGGTACAATCTATAGTAATGTGCAAGTGGGTACAATCTATAGTAACATACAGGTGGGCAAAATCTACAGTGGTATACAGGTGGGCACAATCTATTGTAATGTACAGGTGGGCACAATCTATGGTAATGTACAGGTGAGCAGAATCTATAGTAATGTACAGATGGGTACAATCTATAGTAATGTACAGGTGGGTACAATCTATAGTAATGTACAGGTGGGTACAATCTATAGTAATTTACAAGTGGGTACAATCTATAGTAATGTACAGGTGGGTACAATCTATTGTAATGTACAGGGTGGCACAATCTATAGTAATGTACAGGTCGGTACAATCTACAGTGATGTACAGGTGGGTACAATCTATAGTAATTTAAAAGTGGGTACAATCTGTAGTAATGTACAGGTGGGTACAATCTATAGTAATGTACAAGTGGGTACAATCTATAGTAACATACAGGTGGGCAAAATCTACAGTAGTATACAGGTGGGCACAATCTATTGTAATGTACAGGTGGGCACAATCTATGGTAATGTACAGGTGAGCAGAATCTATAGTAATGTACAGATGGGTACAATCTATAGTAATGTACAGGTGGGTACAATCTACAGTAATGTACAGGTGGGTACAATCTATAGTAATTTACAAGTGGGTACAATCTATAGTAATGTACGGGTGGGCACAATCTATCGTAATATACAGGTGGGCACAATCTACTTTAATGTACAGGTGGGCACATGCTGTAATAATGTACAGGTGGGAACAATCTATAGTAATGTACAGGTGGGTACAATCTATAGTAATGAACAGGTGGGCACAATCTACAGTAATTTACAGGTGTGCACAATCTACAGTAAGGTAAAGGTGGGGAAAATCTACAGTAGTATACAGGTGGGCACAATCTATTGTATTGTACAGGTGGGCACAATCTATGGTATTGTATAGGTGGCTAATCTATAGTAATGTACGGGTGGGCACAATCTGTAGTAATGTACAGGTGGGTACAATCTATAGTAATGTACAGGTGGGTACAATCTAGAGTAATGTACAGGTGGGCACAATCTATAGTAATGTACAGGTGGGTACAATCTATAGTAATGTACAGGTGGGCAAAATCTACAGTAGTATACAGGTGGGCACAATCTATTGTATTGTACAGGTGGGCACAATCTATGGTATTGTACAGGTGGTTAGTCTATAGTAATGTACGGGTGGGCACAATCTATAGTAATATACAGGTGGGCACAATCTACATTAATGTACAGGTGGGTACAATCTGTGGTTAGGTACAGGTGGGCACAATATAGTAATGTACAGTGGGCATAATCTATAGTAATGCACAGGTGGGTACAATCTATAGTAATGTACAGATGGGTACAATCTATAGTAATGTACAGGTGGGTACAATCTATAGTAATGTACAGGTGGGCACAATCTATAGTAATGTACAGGTGGGTACAATCTACAGTAACATACAGGTGGGCAAAATCTACAGTAGTATACAGGTGGGCACAATCTATTGTATTGTACAGGTGGGCACAATCTAAGGTATTGTACAGGTGGTTAGTCTATAGTAATGTACGGGTGGGCACAATCTATAGTAATATACAGGTGGGCACAATCTACATTAATGTACAGGTGGGCACATGCTATAGTAATGTACAGGTGGGCACAATCTATAGTAATGTACAGGTGGGCACAATCTATAGTAATGTACAGGTGGGCAAAATCTACAGTAACGTACAGATGGGCAAAATCTACAGTAGTATACAGGTGGGCACAATCTATTGTAATGTACAGGTGGGCACAATCTATGGTAATGTACAGGTGAGCAGAATCTATAGTAATGTACAGATGGGTACAATCTATAGTAATGTACAGGTGGGTACAATCTATAGTAATGCACAGGTGGGTACAATCTATAGTAATTTACAAGTGGGTACAATCTATAGTAATGTACAGGTGGGTACAATCTATTGTAATGTACAGGTGGGTACAATCTATAGTAATGTACAGGTTGGCACAATCTATAGTAATGTACAGGTCGGTACAATCTACAGTGATGTACAGGTGGGTACAATCTATAGTAATTTACAAGTGGGTACAATCTGTAGTAATGTACAGGTGGGTACAATCTATAGTAATGTACAAGTGGGTACAATCTATAGTAATTTACAAGTGGGTACAATCTATAGTAATGTACAAATGGTTACACAATCTATAGTAATATACAGGTGGGTACAATCTATAGTAATGTACGGGTGGGCACAATCTATAGTAATGTACAGGTGGGTATAATCTATAGTAATGTACAGGTGGGTACAATCTATCGTAATGTCATGGTGGGTACAATCTATCGTAATGTACAGGTGGATACAATCTATCATAATGTACAGGCGGGTACAATCTATCGTAATGTACAGGTGGGTACAATCTATAGTAATTTACAAGTGGGGTCAATCTATAGTAATGCACAGGTGGGTACAATCTATAGTAATGTACAGGTGGGCAAAATCTACAGTAACATACAGGTGGGCAAAATCTACAGTAGTATACAGGTGGGCACAATCTATTGTAATGTACAGGTGGGCACAATCTATGGTAATGTACAGGTGAGCAGAATCTATAGTAATGTACAGATGGGTACAATCTGTAGTAATGTACAGGTGGGTACAATCTGTGGTTAGGTACATGTGAGCACAATATAGTAATGTACAGTGGGCATAATCTATAGTAATGCACAGGTGGGTACAATCTATAGTAATATACAGATGGGTACAATCTATAGTAATGTACAGGTGGGCACAATCTATAGTAATGTACAGGTGGGTACAATCTACAGTAACATACAGGTGGGCAAAATCTACAGTAGTATACAGGTGGGCACAATCTATTGTATTGTACAGGTGGGCACAATCTATGGTATTGTACAGGTGGTTAGTCTATAGTAATGTACGGGTGGGCACAATCTATAGTAATATACAGGTGGGCACAATCTACATTAATGTACAGGTGGGCACATGCTATAGTAATGTACAGGTGGGCACAATCTATAGTAATGTACAGGTGGGCAAAATCTACAGTAACGTGCAGATGGGCAAAATCTACAGTAGTATACAGGTGGGCACAATCTATTGTAATGTACAGCTGGGAACAATCTATGGTAATGTACAGGTGAGCAGAATCTATAGTAATGTACAGATGGGTACAATCTATAGTAATGTACAGGTGGGTACAATCTATAGTAATGTACAGGTGGGTACAATCTATAGTAATTTACAAGTGGGTACAATCTATAGTAATGTACAGGTGGGTACAATCTATTGTAATGTACAGGTGGGTACAATCTATCGTAATGTACAGGTTGGCACAATCTATAGTAATGTACAGGTCGGTACAATCTACAGTGATGTACAGGTGGGTACAATCTATAGTAATTTACAAGTGGGTACAATCTGTAGTAATGTACAGGTGGGTACAATCTATAGTAATGTACAAGTGGGTACAATCTATAGTAATTTACAAGTGGGTACAATCTATAGTAATGTACAAATGGGTACACAATCTATAGTAATATACAGGTGGGTACAATCTTTAGTAATGTACGGGTTGGCACAATCTATAGTAATGTACAGGTGGGTATAATCTATAGTAATGTACAGGTGGGTACAATCTATCGTAATGTCATGGTGGGTACAATCTATCGTAATGTACAGGTGGATACAATCTATCATAATGTACAGGCGGGTACAATCTATCGTAATGTACAGGTGGGTACAATCTATAGTAATTTACAAGTGGGGTCAATCTATAGTAATGCACAGGTGGGTACAATCTATAGTAATGTACAGGTGGGTACAATCTATAGTAATGTACAGGTGGGCAAAATCTACAGTAACATACAGGTGGGCAAAATCTACAGTAGTATACAGGTGGGCACAATCTATTGTAATGTACAGGTGGGCACAATCTATGGTAATGTACAGGTGAGCAGAATCTATAGTAATGTACAGATGGGTACAATCTGTAGTAATGTACAGGTGGGTACAATCTACTGTAATGTGCGGGTGGGTACAATCTATAGTAATGTACAGATGGGTACAATCTATACTAATGTACAGGTGGGTACAATCTATAGTAATGTACAGATGGGTACAATCTATACTAATGTACAGGTGGGTACAATCTATAGTAATGTACAGGTGGGTACAATCTATAGTAATGTACAGGTGGGTACAATCTATAGTAATTTACAAATGGGTACAATCTATAGTAATGTACAGGTGGGTACAATGTATAGTAATGTACAGGTTGGCACAATCTATTGTAATGTACAGTTCGGTACAATCTACAGTGATGTACAGGTGGGTACAATCTATAGTAATTTACAAGTGGGTACAATCTGTAGTAATGTACAGGTGGGTACAATCTATAGTAATGTACAGGTGGGTACAATCTACAGTGATGTACAGGTGGGTACAATCTATAGTAATTTACAAGTGGGTACAATCTATTGTAATGTACAGGTGGGTACAATCTATAGTAATGTACAGGTTGGCACAATCTATAGTAATGTACAGGTGGGTACAATCTATTGTAATTTACAAGTGGGTACAATCTATGGTAATGTACAGGTGGGTGCAATCTATAGTAATGTACGGGTGGGTACAATCTATAGTAATTTACAAGTGGGTACAATCTATAGTAATGTACATGTGGGTACACAATCTATAGTAATATACAGGTGGGTACAATCTATAGTAATGTACGGGTGGACACAATCTATAGTAATGTACAGGTGGGTATCATCTATAGTAATGTCCAGGTGGGTACAATCTATCGTAATGCAATGGTGGGTACAATCTATAGTAATGTACAGGTGGGTACAATCTATAGTAATGTACAGGTGGGTACAATCTATCGTAATGTACAGGCGGGTACAATCTATCGTAATGTACAGGCGGGTACAATCTATAGTAATGTACAGGTGGGTACAATCTATAGTAATTTACAAGTGGGGTCAATCTATAGTAATGCACAGGTGGGTACAATCTATAGTAATGTACAGGTGGGTACAATCTATCGTAATGTACAGGTGGGTACAATCTATAGTAATGTACAGGTGGGTACAATCTATCGTAATGTACAGGTGGGTACAATCTACAGTGATGTACAGGTGGGTACAATCTATAGTAATTTACAAGTGGGTACAATCTGTAGTAATGTACAGGTGGGTACAATCTATAGTAATGTACAAGTGGGTACAATCTATAGTAATTTACAAGTGGGTACAATCTATAGTAATGTACAAATGGTTACACAATCTATAGTAATATACAGGTGGGTACAATCTATAGTAATGTACGGGTGGGCACAATCTATAGTAATGTACAGGTGGGTATAATCTATAGTAATGTACAGGTGGGTACAATCTATCGTAATGTCATGGTGGGTACAATCTATCGTAATGTACAGGTGGATACAATCTATCATAATGTACAGGCGGGTACAATCTATCGTAATGTACAGGTGGGTACAATCTATAGTAATTTACAAGTGGGGTCAATCTATAGTAATGCACAGGTGGGTACAATCTATAGTAATGTACAGGTGGGCAAAATCTACAGTAACATACAGGTGGGCAAAATCTACAGTAGTATACAGGTGGGCACAATCTATTGTAATGTACAGGTGGGCACAATCTATGGTAATGTACAGGTGAGCAGAATCTATAGTAATGTACAGATGGGTACAATCTGTAGTAATGTACAGGTGGGTACAATCTGTGGTTAGGTACAGGTGAGCACAATATAGTAATGTACAGTGGGCATAATCTATAGTAATGCACAGGTGGGTACAATCTATAGTAATATACAGATGGGTACAATCTATAGTAATGTACAGGTGGGCACAATCTATAGTAATGTACAGGTGGGTACAATCTACAGTAACATACAGGTGGGCAAAATCTACAGTAGTATACAGGTGGGCACAATCTATTGTATTGTACAGGTGGGCACAATCTATGATATTGTACAGGTGGTTAGTCTATAGTAATGTACGGGTGGGCACAATCTATAGTAATATACAGGTGGGCACAATCTACATTAATGTACAGGTGGGCACATGCTATAGTAATGTACAGGTGGGCACAATCTATAGTAATGTACAGGTGGGCAAAATCTACAGTAACGTACAGATGGGCAAAATCTACAGTAGTATACAGGTGGGCACAATCTATTGTAATGTACAGCTGGGAACAATCTATGGTAATGTACAGGTGAGCAGAATCTATAGTAATGTACAGATGGGTACAATCTATAGTAATGTACAGGTGGGTACAATCTATAGTAATGTACAGGTGGGTACAATCTATAGTAATTTACAAGTGGGTACAATCTATAGTAATGTACAGGTGGGTACAATCTATTGTAATGTACAGGTGGGTACAATCTATCGTAATGTACAGGTTGGCACAATCTATAGTAATGTACAGGTCGGTACAATCTACAGTGATGTACAGGTGGGTACAATCTATAGTAATTTACAAGTGGGTACAATCTGTAGTAATGTACAGGTGGGTACAATCTATAGTAATGTACAAGTGGGTACAATCTATAGTAATTTACAAGTGGGTACAATCTATAGTAATGTACAAATGGGTACACAATCTATAGTAATATACAGGTGGGTACAATCTTTAGTAATGTACGGGTTGGCACAATCTATAGTAATGTACAGGTGGGTATAATCTATAGTAATGTACAGGTGGGTACAATCTATCGTAATGTCATGGTGGGTACAATCTATCGTAATGTACAGGTGGATACAATCTATCATAATGTACAGGCGGGTACAATCTATCGTAATGTACAGGTGGGTACAATCTATAGTAATTTACAAGTGGGGTCAATCTATAGTAATGCACAGGTGGGTACAATCTATAGTAATGTACAGGTGGGTACAATCTATAGTAATGTACAGGTGGGCAAAATCTACAGTAACATACAGGTGGGCAAAATCTACAGTAGTATACAGGTGGGCACAATCTATTGTAATGTACAGGTGGGCACAATCTATGGTAATGTACAGGTGAGCAGAATCTATAGTAATGTACAGATGGGTACAATCTGTAGTAATGTACAGGTGGGTACAATCTACTGTAATGTGCGGGTGGGTACAATCTATAGTAATGTACAGATGGGTACAATCTATACTAATGTACAGGTGGGTACAATCTATAGTAATGTACAGATGGGTACAATCTATACTAATGTACAGGTGGGTACAATCTATAGTAATGTACAGGTGGGTACAATCTATAGTAATGTACAGGTGGGTACAATCTATAGTAATTTACAAATGGGTACAATCTATAGTAATGTACAGGTGGGTACAATGTATAGTAATGTACAGGTTGGCACAATCTATTGTAATGTACAGTTCGGTACAATCTACAGTGATGTACAGGTGGGTACAATCTATTGTAATGTACAGGTGGGTACAATCTATAGTAATGTACAGGTTGGCACAATCTATAGTAATGTACAGGTGGGTACAATCTATTGTAATTTACAAGTGGGTACAATCTATGGTAATGTACAGGTGGGTGCAATCTATAGTAATGTACGGGTGGGTACAATCTATAGTAATTTACAAGTGGGTACAATCTATAGTAATGTACATGTGGGTACACAATCTATAGTAATATACAGGTGGGTACAATCTATAGTAATGTACGGGTGGACACAATCTATAGTAATGTACAGGTGGGTATCATCTATAGTAATGTCCAGGTGGGTACAATCTATCGTAATGTACAGGTGGGTACAATCTATCGTAATGCAATGGTGGGTACAATCTATAGTAATGTACAGGTGGGTACAATCTATAGTAATGTACAGGTGGGTACAATCTATCGTAATGTACAGGCGGGTACAATCTATCGTAATGTACAGGTGGGTACAATCTATAGTAATTTACAAGTGGGGTCAATCTATAGTAATGCACAGGTGGGTACAATCTATCGTAATGTACAGGTGGGTACAATCTATCGTAATGTACAGGTGGGTACAATCTATCGTAATGTACAGGTGGGTACAATCTATCGTAATGTACAGGTGGGTACAATCTATCGTAATGTACAGGTGGGTACAATCTGTAGTAATATTCAGGTGGGTACAATCTGTAGTAATGTACAGGTGGGTACAATCTGTAGTAATGTACAGGTGGGTACAATCTGTAGTAATGTACAAGTCGGTACAATCTGTAGTCATGTACAGATGGGCACAAATTTGGGGTTTCATTGGGCAGTGCAGCAAATATTGATTGGGCCAACAGTGGGTTTTTAGTGAAGAGCGTATCAGGTCGTAAATGGCTGTTGGCCTGTAATCTGAAGAGTAAATTCATGGGTTATAAATGTCTGCCACAGTCGCCACAGAGAGAGAGCGGTGTCGGGAAGTCCCCTGCTCTGGATTGGAATAATGGGATTGTCAAAAGGACCATGTGCCTTATTTCCAGCTCAGTTGACTGTTATTTTAGGAACTTTTCTTACTCCTGAAATCCAAATAATTTATAACCTCGAGTAATGCCGAGATGAGTTTGAGATTTGATCAACAATTAATTTTTCAATTCATCATCCTTGCTGAATAAACTAATCTTGTTTTTGGTGTCACCTCCAGTGGAAATGGTTGTTTTCCTTTCACTGCTTCCTCATCTCCATGTTGTTCTCTTTTAGCTGGCAGGGAAGGGGCTGCCTCCGGTCCTCAGTGTCACTCACCAGAATACTAGGTACAACTTAAAAACCTTTCCCACTTTTAATTCTGCCCCCCTCCCCCCATCCACCCACACATTTAAAAATGTTTATTTTCATCCCATGTTTTTTTATTCGTTCATGGGATGTGGGCGTCGCTGGCGAGGCCGGCATTTATTGCCCATCCCTAATTGCCCTTGAGAAGGTGGTGGTGAGCCGCCTTCTTGAACCGCTGCAGCCCGTGTGGTGACGGTTCTCCCACAGTGCTGTTAGGAAGGGAGTTCCAGGATTTTGACCCTGCGACGATGAAGGAACGGCGATATATTTCCAAGTCGGGATGGTGTGTGACTTGGAGGGCAACGTGCAGGTGGTGTTATTCCCATGTGCCTGCTGCTCTTGTCCTTCTAGGTGGTAAAGGTCGCGGGTTTGGGAGGTGCTGTCGAAGAAGCCTTGGCGAGTTGCTGCAGTGCATCCTGTGGATGGTACACACTGCAGCCACTGTGCGCCGGTGGTGAAGGGAGTGAATGTTTAGGGTGGTGGATGGGGTGCCAATCAAGCGGGCTGCTTTGTCCTGGATGGTGTTGAGCTTCTTGAGTGTTGTTGGAGCTGCACTCATCCAGGCAAGTGGAGAGTATTCCATCATACTCCTGACTTGTGTCTTGTCGATGGTGGAAAGGCTTTGGGGAGTCAGGAGGTGAGTCACTCACTGCAGAATACCCAGCCTCTGACCTGCTCTTGTAGCCACAGTATTTATATGGCTGGTCCAGTTAAGGCTTTGGTCAATGGTGACCCCCAGGAGGTTGATGGTGGGGGATTCGGTGATGGTAATGCCGTTGAATGTCAAGGGGAGGTGGTTAGACTCTCTCTTGTTGGAGATGGTCATTGCCTGGCACTTGTCTGGCGCGAATGTTACTTGCCACTTATGAGCCCAAGCCTGGATGTTGTCCAGGTCTTGCTGCATGCGGGCACAGACTGCTTCATTATCTGAGGGGGTGCGAATGGAACTGAACACTGTGCAATCATCAACGAACATCCCCATTTCTGACCTTATGATGGAGGGACGTTCACTGATGAAGCAGCTGAAGATGGTTGGGCCTAGGACACTGCCCTGAGGAACTCCTGCAGCAATGTCTTTGTTACTTTGCACTAATGATTCCCAACCCAATCCATGTTTCCACTGTCACTCTCACCCCGATTTTAACCTAACCCACCCGGCGAGAACGGGCTGGGTTGGGGTCCGACGGCCAATTTACAAACCTCCCCCGATTTTACGTTCCACGGGGGTGACATATATCTTGGGCAACAGTGCAAATCGGGCAATAGCAATTTGTCAGCCCGTTTTACACTCCACCCCCAACTTTCTCTCCCATTTGTTACTAAAGATCGTGCCCAAAGCAGGGGCCCGCGACCTGCGTTTGACCGAGGGGCCATGCCTGCAGAGGCTTCACTTTCCAGAAGAAGCTGCCAGAGTCGAGCCACATGCAGCAAGACGACCTGTAGCTCACCTTCCCCACAAGCATTGCTCTGCTAGTGGCCAATACGATCACCACCACCCTTAGTTTCTACACCAGGCAGTCAGTCCAGGCTGACACGAGCAACACTTGTAACATGAGCCAAATTGCTGCCTACCAAAGCATCAAGCCATTCACGGGGCCATTTTTCTCTTCAGTTGGCAATTTTATCGGCTTTTCCATGGATAATCGGCACCAACATGACAGAGCAGCCGGTCACTGCACTGTTTATAGGGTCAGTCGGTCACACAATAATAGGGTCTGCACTGTTTATAGGGTCAGTCGGTCACACAATAATAGGGTCTGCACTGTTTATAGGGTCAGTCGGTCACACAATAATAGGGTCTGCACTGTTATAGGGTCAGTCGGTCACACAATAATAGGGTCTGCACTGTTTATAGGGTCAGTCGGTCACACAATAATAGGGTCTGCACTGTTTATAGGGTCAGTCAGTCACACAATAATAGGGTCTGCACTGTTATAGGGTCAGTCAGTCACACAATAATAGGGTCTGCACTGTTATAGGGTCAGTCGGTCACACAATAATAGGGTCTGCACTGTTTATAGGGTCAGTCAGTCACACAATAATAGGGTCTGCACTGTTATAGGGTCAGTCGGTCACACAATAATAGGGTCTGCACTGTTTATAGGGTCAGTCAGTCACACAATAATAGGGTCTGCACTGTTATAGGGTCAGTCGGTCACACAATAATAGGGTCTGCACTGTTTATAGGGTCAGTCGGTCACAGAATAATAGGTCTGCACCGTTATAGGGTCAGTCGGTCACACAATAATAGGGTCTGCACTGTTATAGGGTCAGTCGGTCACACAATAATAGGGTCTGCACTGTTTATAGGGTCAGTCAGTCACACAATAATAGGGTCTGCACTGTTATAGGGTCAGTCGGTCACACAATAATAGGGTCTGCACTGTTTATAGGGTCAGTCGATCACAGAATAATAGGTCTGCACTGTTATAGGGTCAGTCAGTCACAGAGTATTAGGTCTGCACTGTTATAGGGTCAGTCGGTCACAGAGTATTAGGTCTGCACTGTTATAGGGTCAGTCAGTCACAGAGTATTAGGTCTGCACTGTTATAGGGTCAGTCAGTCACAGAGTATTAGGTCTGCACTGTTATAGGGTCAGTCGGTCACAGAGTATTAGGTCTGCACTGTTATAGGGTCAGTCGGTCACAGAGTATTAGGTCTGCACTGTTATAGGGTCAGCCGGTAACAGAGTATTAGGTCTGCACTGTTATAGGGTCAGTCAGTCACAGAGTATTAGGTCTGCACTGTTATAGGGTCAGTCAGTCACAGAGTATTAGGTCTGCACTGTTATAGGGTCAGCCGGTAACAGAGTATTAGGTCTGCACTGTTATAGGGTCAGCCGGTCACAGAGTATTAGGTCTGCACTGTTATAGGGTCAGTCGATCACAGAGTATTAGGTCTGCACTGTTATAGGGTCAGTCGGTCACAGAGTATTAGGTCTGCACTGTTATAGGGTCAGCCGGTAACAGAGTATTAGGTCTGCACTGTTATAGGGTCAGCCGGTAACAGAGTATTAGGTCTGCACTGTTATAGGGTCAGCCGGTCACAGAGTATTAGGTCTGCACTGTTATAGGGTCAGTCGATCACAGAGTATTAGGTCTGCACTGTTATAGGGTCAGTCAGTCACAGAGTATTAGGTCTGCACTGTTATAGGGTCAGTCGGTCACAGAGTATTAGGTCTGCACTGTTATAGGGTCAGTCGGTCACAGAGTATTAGGTCTGCACTGTTATAGGGTCAGCCGGTAACAGAGTATTAGGTCTGCACTGTTATAGGGTCAGTCGGTCACAGAGTATTAGGTCTGCACCATGAAGGAAGCAGTCACCTTCTAGCAAAAAGTTACACAAAATCTAAAACTGTTTTTAAACGGTGCAGGAATCCTATAATTTGGCAATATTTAGCTCCACGTTTAAAAATTTCACTCTGATAGCTCCCTGTTCAGATTGGGATCCATAATAAAGCAGATACTAAGAAGCACAGCAGCTACATCTGCAGCTGTCTCAAGGTTATGTAAGACTGCGCATCACTTCCCAGAATGTAGCTGTGCCCTGACCAGACTTCACACGGAGAAACACTTGAAACAGTCAGCCTCTCGTAGAACACATCCGTCTGGAAATAGTTTGATTCTTGTTGGATCTTGGTGGTGGGTGACGAACACATGATGGGGATTGCAGCAGGAGAAGGGGGCTGTGGAGCTCTACTGACTTGCCCCAACTTCGCAGGAGTGTTTGTTAATTCACTGCAGGCAGAGACCTTGGTGGGTGCGTGCAATGAGTGGTCGTTAGTGGATGTGACTGGGAAATCTCCCAAATTCATTTCCTTTAACAGTAGTCTGTTGTTACTCTTAAAAAGTTACCAAACACACACACACACACACACAGAGAGCACTAGAGAGGGTTGATCACCTCATGCCAGGTGTGTGTACTGTAAACAGAATGAGTGTGGTGCTGCAGGTGTGCAAATCTGCTCCGCTATGCCTACATGTGCTAGAATGGATCCCGCCTGCCACATTCCCCATTACAGTTCAAAGGCTGGGCGATAGGACCGTGGTGCGTTTCATTGCATTTTTACCAGAGGGAGAGGCTGGAGGAGACTTCAGCTGGATCAGGGGCTTCCGCTTATCCCAGCCAGAATTAAGACGCAAATTGGCCCTGCCAGATTAGGTTTTCTTACATTCCCATGGGAACGGAGCAAGTTCACTGGCACTTTCCCTCTCTTTTCCTGTCAATGGTGGTGGGAGGGCTGATTGTTTCAATCCCTGCCTGTCCACGCCAAGGTGGGCTCTGTGCGTGTGAGTGTATGCGTTTGTGTGTCTGTTTCTGTGCTGCCATCCAAGCCTGGCCCCTTCCACATTTGCCCTGACAAAACGCTGAAAATGCGAACAATGTAACAGAACTCTGGGCTTGGCCAGAAAGTGAATGCTGTGAATTTCTGCTGATTAGTCAGAAACTCTAATTGCTTGGACGGTTTCAAAGTGGTTCACTCCTTTGTCTACTCTCACCGTTTTTGTTGCTTCTCCCTGCTTTTAGGACTCGCTGTACTGTACACCGGCAGCTGAAAGGCTTGCAGGAAACCTACTGCTATTGCTGTGGTTTGGACTGCTAGGAGATACAGCTCTGTCCTTTCCTGCCGGTTTTCCCTTACCTTACTGTGGGGAAGAATATGGTTTATTCTTAGCCCCCGCACCCATCCCCATGGGCTGGCTACATATGGTCTGTTTGGTGAGAGAGGGGGAGAGGATGATGGGCCAAACCCCAGCTTCCATCACTTCGATCACTGGGGGGCCAGTGCCTCAACGTGTATTGCGTATCCTATCTTGGGCTGGGAGCACACAGGGGAATGGCGCCTGGGCTGCCTTGCTACGGCAAGCTTGCTGATCCCGGAGAGGGTTGCCTATTTCACCACCGAGTGAGTCAACGCTGAATCTGACCTTACCCAACAGCCCATACTCGTGTACTTGTTTCTTTAGTAGATTGGGAGTGGGAACCCTGGCTGATTCCTTTCCTCCCTCTCCCAGAGGTCAGTGGAGACAATTATGGCTTGGTACACACGGTGCCATGCATTTAACTGCAACACCAGTGGAGACAGCCCCAAGAAGTTTGTTGGTATATGTGAAATTATTGATATAGAAAGAAAAAAATGTTGGAATTGGCAGAAGGAACGATTGGAACGTGGACGTTCCCAACAAACACGCAGCATCTGCACACTCTGTATCGATGTCTCTGAATCAGTATCGTTCCCACTTTTACATACTTGCTAAAGCATGCCACCTGGATCACTGCCATTAGAAACAGATCACAATGTACAACAGGGGGAGGCACCTTTTCAAAAATTATTTTCTTAGTTTTATCAGCTGACTTATTGCTTCCTGAGATAAAAACGGAAAATTGCAGAAGCACTCAGCAGGCCAGGCAGCATCTGGGAAGAGAGAAACAGAGTTAATGTTTCAGGTCCATGACCTTTCAGCAGAACTATAAGATGTTAGAGATGAACAGCTTTTAAGCAAGGACAGAGCCAGGGAAAAGGGAGCAGGGGTTTTAAAATATTTTTTAAATGGTGAGAAGCTATTAAATGTTGGTGTTCAGAGAGACTTGGGCCACCTCGTACGAGAGACACAAAAAGTTAGCATGCAGGTACAGCAAGCAATTAGGAAGGCAAATAACATGTTGGCCTTTATTGCAAGGGGGTTGATGTATAAGAAAGGATAAGGACGTCTCACTACAATTGTACAGGGCATTGGTGAGACCACACCTGGAGTACTGTGTACAGTTCTGGTCTCCTTATCTAAGGAAGGATATACTTGCCTAGAGGCAGTGCAACAGAGGTTCACTAGATTAATTCCTGGGATGAGAGGGTTGTCCTATGAGGACAGGTTGAGTAAAATGGGCCTATACGGGTACGGTAGCATAGTGGTTATGTTACTGGACAAATAATCCAGAGGTCTGGACTAATAATCCAGAGTTATGAGTTCAAATCCCGCCACGGCAGCTGGGGAATTTAAATTCAACTAATTAAATCTGGAATTAAAATACTAGTATCAGTAATGGTGGCCATGAAACTACCGGATTGTCGTAAAAACCCATCTGGTTCACGAATTCCCTTTAGGGAAGGAAACCTGCCATCCTTACCTGGTCTGGCCTATATGTGACTCCAGACCCACAGCAATGTGATTGATTCTGAAATGGCCTAGCAAGCCACTCAGTTGTAAAATCTCGCTAAAAAAAAATCACAATAAAAATAAATCCGGACGGACCACCGGACACGACAAAGGCAAACCAAGCCCAGTCGACCCTGCAAGGTCCTCCTCACCAACATCGGAGGACTTGTGCCAAAATTATGAGAGCTGTCCCACAGACTGACATAGCCATACTCACAGAATCATACCTTTCAGCCAACGTCCCAGACTCTTCCATCACCATCCCTGGGTATGTCCTGTCCCACCGGCAGGACAGACCCACCAGAGGTGGCGGTACAGTGATATACAGTCAGGAGGGAGTGGCCCTGGGAGTCTTCAACATTGACTCTGGACCTCATGAAATCTCATGGCATCAGGTCAAACAGGGGCAAGGAAACCTCCTGCTGATTACCACCTACCGTCCTCCCTCAGCTGATGAATCAGTCCTCCTCCATGTTGAGCACCACTTGGGAGGAAGCACTGAGGGTAGCAAGGGCACAGAATATACTCTGGGTGGGGGACTTCAATGTCCATCACCAAGAGTGGCTCGGTAGCAACACTACTGACCGAGCTGGCCGAGTCCTGAAGGACATAGCTGCCAGACTGGGCCTGCGGCAGGTGGTGAGCAAACCAACACGAGGGAAAAACTTACCTGACCTCGTCCTCACCAAACTACCTGTCGCAAATGCATCTGTCCATGACAGTATTGGTAGGAGTGACCACTGCACAGTCTTCGTGGAGACGAAGTCCTGTCTTCGCATTGAGGACACCATCCAACGTGTGTGGCACTACCACCGTGCTAAATGGGATAGATTCAGAACAGATCTAGCAGCTCAAAACTGGGCATCCATGAGGCGCTGTGGGCCATCAGCAGCAGCAGAATTGTATTCCAGCACAATCTGTAACCTCATGGCTTGGCATATTCCTCACTCTACCACTACCAACAAGCCAGGGGATCAACCCTGGTTCGATGAGGAGTGTAGAAGAGCATGCCAGGAGCAGCACCAGGCGTACCTAATAAATGTGGTGCCAACCTGGTGAAGCTACAACTCAGGACTACATGCATGCTATACAGCGGAAGCAACATGCTATAGACAGAGCTAAGCAATTCCACAACCAACGGATTAGATCAAATCTCTGCAGTCCTGCCACATCCAGTCATGAATGGTGGTGGACAATTAAACAACTAACGGGAGGAGGAGGCTCTGCAAACATCCCCATCCTCAATGATGGCGGAGCCCAGCACGTGAGTGCAAAAGACAAGGCTGAAGCGTTTGCAACCATCTCCAGCCAGAAGTGCCGAGTAGATGATCCATCTCGGCCTCCTCCCGATATCCCCACCATCACAGAAGCCAGTCTTCAGCCAATTCGATTCACTCCACGTGATATCAAGAAACGGCTGAGTGCACTGGATACAGCAAAGGCTGTGGGCCCCGACAACATCCCGGCTGTAGTGCTGAAGACTTGTGCTCCAGAACTAGCTGTGCCTCTAGCCAAGCTGTTCCAGTACAGCTACAACACTGGCATCTACCCAACAATGTGGAAAATTGCCCAGGTATGTCCTGTCCACAAAAAGCAGGACAAATCCAATCCGGCCAATTACCGCCCCATCAGTCTACTCTCAATCATCAGCAAAGTGATGGAAGGTGTCGTCGACAGTGCTATCAAGCGGCACTTACTCACCAATAACCTGCTCACCGATGCTCAGTCTGGGTTCCACCAGGACCATTCGGCTCCAGACCTCATTACAGCCTTGGTCCAAATATGGACAAAAGAATTGAATTCCAGAGGTGAGGTGAGAGTGATGCCCTTGACATCAAGGCAGCATTTGACCGAGTGTGGCACCAAGGAGCCCTAGTAAAATTGAAGTCAATGGGAATTAGGGGGAAAACTCTCCAGTGGCTGGAGTCATACCTAGCACAAAGGAAGATGGTTGTGGTTGTTGGAGGCCAATCATCTCAGCCCCAGGGCATTGCTGCAGGAGTTCCTCAGGGCAGTGTCCTAGGCCCAACCATCTTCAGCTGCTTCATCACTGACCTTCCCTCCATCATAAGGTCAGAAATGGGGATGTTCGCTGATGATTGCACAGTGTTCAGTTCCATTCGCAACCCCTCAGATAATGAAGCAGTCCGAGCCCGCATGCAGCAAGACCTGGACAACATCCAGGCTTGGGCTCATAAGTGGCAAGTAACATTCGCGCCAGACAAGTGCCAGGCAATGACCATCTCCAACAAAAGTGGGTCTAACCACCTCCCCTTGACATTCAACAGCATTACCATCGCCGAATCCCCCACCATCAATATCCTGGGGGTCACCATTGACCAGAAACTTAACTGGACCAGCCATATAAATACTGTGGCTACAAGAACAGGTCAGAGGCTGGGTATTCTGCGGCGAGTGACTCACCTCCTGACTCCCCAAAGCCTTTCCACCATCTACAAGGCACAAGTCAGGAGTGTGATGGACTACTATCCACTTGCCTGGATGAGTGCAGCTCCAACAACACTCAAGAAGTTTGACACCATCCAGGACAAAGCAGCCCGCTTGATTGGCACCCCATCCGCCACCCTAAATATTCACTTCCTTCTCCACCGGCGCACTGTGGCTGCAGTGTGTACCATCCACAGGATGCAGTGCAGCAACTCGCCAAGGCTTCTTCGACAGCACCTCACAAACCCGCGACCTCTACCACCTAGGACAAGGACAGCAGGTACATGGGAACAACACCACCTGCACGTTCCCTCCAAGTCACACACAATCCCGACTTGGAAATATCTCGCCGTTCCTTCATCGTCGCTGGGTCAAAATCCTGGAACTCCCTTCCTAACAGCACTGTGGGAGAACCTTCACCACACGGACTGCAGTGGTTCAAGACGGCGGCTCACCACCACCTTCTCAAGGGCAATTAGGGATGGGCAACAAATGCTGGCCTCGCCAGCGACGCCCACATCCCATGAACGAATAAAAAAAAAATACTCTCTGGAGTTTAGAAGGATGAGAGGTGATCTCATTGAAATATATAAGATTCTGTGGGGGCTTGACAGGGTAGGTGCTGAGAGGTTATTTCCGATGGCTGGAGAGTCTCGAACAAGGGGGCATAGTCGCAGGATTAGGAGTCAACCATTTAAGACTGAGATGAGAAGAAATTTCTTCACTCAGAAGGTTGTGAATCTTTGGAATTCTCGACCCCAGAGGGCTGTGGATGCTGAGTCATTGAATATATTCAAAGCTGAGATGGATAGATTTTTGGACTCTAGGGGAATCAAGGGATATGGGGATCAGGCGGGAAAGTCAGATTGAATGGGCCATATGGCCTACTCCTGCTCCTATTTCTTATGTTCTATGTTCTTATGGAGGGAACGAACAAAAGAGAGAGGTCTGTGATAGGGTGGAGGGCAGGAGTGATTAAATGACAAAAAGGATGATTGTGGAAGGCAAAAGGGGGTGATAATGGGACAAGTATAGAAACAAAATATGGGTCCAGAGGAGATGTCCTGACCTGACTTTAACTGAACTTCAATTAGTACAAGGGAATAGGTGCGTTACGAGAGGTTTGTAATAGCAAACTTACATTGAGCTGGTGTAGCACACACAGGTGAGTGGATGTGTACCTTTTCTTCATTATTAAAAACTTTTTCAGCATCTGATAGTAAATAATGATTAGGGTTGGCGTTAGCTGTTTAAAAAATAATTGGAGATAAAGGGAAAATAGTTGAATTAATTCTTCTAGAAGTATTCGCCAGCGACGCTTGCTGTCCAATCATTGTGGTAAAATAATTTGCATAGAATCATTTGAGGAGGACGCACTTGATTTGTTAAAAGGACTGAAGACTTTTAAATTTTCTGGGCCAGATGGGAAAAATCCAAGGGTGCTGAAGGAGACTTGGGAAGAAAGTTGAGGGGCACTGTCTGTAGGAATTAAAAATTCACTGGATCTTGGAAAGGTGCTACAGATCTGGAAGGAAGCGAACACACTGCCTGTACTTTAAATGGAGGATAAACTGAATCCGGCAACTACAAGCTCATTAGCTTTACATCAATACTCGGTAAAATAATGGAAGCCCCATATGAAAAACTAAAATTCATGGGAATACAAGGTAGAACGTTGGAAGGGATAAAAAGAGGGAAACAGTATTGTAAATTTCAGGTCTTCCTTGGGTATTCTCTCGGGCTCAGCAGTCTTTGTCCCTCCCATAAGCAGTCTGAGCACCTTATGTTCAGAAGTGTGAACGGAAGAGAATTCACACGGGGATACCGTGAGAGGGACAGAGGAGTAACAGGAGCAATCATCATGTTCAATTTCAAGACGTCGTGGAGAAGCAATTAAACGGCAGGTGAACCTTGCCAGAACCATGGGGGTAATTTTAACCTAACTCGCCGGGCGGGAAGCCCACGGGCTCTGGTGGAAAGCCGGTTTTACACCCCGCCCAATATTACACTCCGTTGACTGACAATGGCGAGTAATGTTGGGCGAGATGTGAAACCGGCTTTCCACCCGATCCCGTGGGTTTCCCGCCCGGCGAGTTAGGTTAAAATTACTCTCTGGGGTCTACAGAGGTTAAGTTGAGATTTTGTAATGAACTAGTCTGTACATCAAGAGGGAGAAACATGTGTTGAAAAAAAGGACGCAAAGAAGAGCAACTGGAATGATCCCAAGTGTAAGGTTATGAGGAAAAATTACAGAATCTTAAGCTCTGCAGTCGAGACAGAAAAGTATTAAATGATATAGAGAGGGTGAACCCAGAATATTAACATAGGGTCAGTTAGGCCAGAGGACATAAATTTAGATTAGATGGAAGTTAATTTAAAACAGATCTTAGAAGAAAAATGTTACATGGAGTGACCGACGTTTGGAATGATCTTCCTGGTGATGTAGTGGAGTCACAAACACACGCAGGGAAGGTGGAGACTGAGGCGTTCCATGGCCACTCCTGGTCATTGCCTCTGAGGGGAGTCTATTCCTTTTTGCTCAGGGAGCCTTCTGATGTGGGTTAACACCTGGTAAAAGATAGCAGAGTTTTATTAGAAGCTCGGGTGATGAAAACAGACGCAGTGTGACTGGTGTGCGGAAAAAAGAACTGAGAATAGATGTCTCCCGTAGATAGCAACAGAGCGGGGAGTCAATCCTGTGAATCTGAATTACTCCAGAATAAAGCAGTATTTACAGAAAAGCCTGAGGCAGGGATTGGGCTGTTGGTGAGTAGCCTAGCAACATTAATCCTTCCTTTAAATGAAGACGTAAAATCTTTGAACTATAGTTAAAAAAAACCTCTAAACCATACTTTCTTTTTTTAAAAAAACCAGCACAGTGCCAAGGCACGTATACAGTGTCTCACAAACTTACTTAACCAAACTCTTAGATTACTGGGTTGGGGGTGGAGCAGCAGGAACGATTTTCAATGGGGCACTCTCTGAATGCTGGTTTGACCCTTAATCTTTGAAGCACTCCTGATGCAGAATCTCACAGCGACCAGTCGTAGAATTTACATTCATTATCTTCCTGTTTCCGAAAGCAAACCAAACAATGACAGTAAAAAATAGCACAAGGACAGACAGAGAAAGAAGACCAAATGCAGGGTTGACTCCTGCCGTTCCCATTCAGCACCTGCCTAAGGATTATATTAGGCCCCCCTCCCCACCCCTCCCCTGAGCATCGGTTAGAAAATTAGTTTACAAAATACACTGGATCATCGCTGATGACATCGGTGTTTAGAACTAGGAAAGGAAAATCAAAATCTTCCACTGAGCGGCTCAGGTTCTGTTTTCTCTTGTGCTGTTCAGCCAATCAAGAGGATCCAATGGCCCAGTGTGGGGACACACCAAGCAGATGTCGAGTGATCCCTGGTCTGTATGGCATTAGTTGATCTCAGTAAATGGATACTGCAATCCTGGACTAAGGAAGGGAGAGAAAAACAATCACTGGTCTCCCACATGGAGAATGGTCATTTGGGTGAAGTACTGGAGCTGCTCGAAGAACTGGGAGTGTTTCCCAACGTGGAGTCAGAGCCTTTAGCAAAGGAAGGGAATCGAGTTAACTGGCAGGTGCCTCTCAATTCTATAACAGCTATAGAATGTTCTCCTCCCCGTTACTTAGATCCCCCCAGACTATTAACAAAGCAAAACATGTGGGCGTCTGATGTATTTCGAAACAAATATTCCATCGTTTAGCCTAAATTTTACAATACTTTGTAAATAACACTGTCATGTTTTGGGATTTTTTTTTCCTTCACGGAAAGAATTTGGGGATTGAGTTATATTTAAGGACAATGTTTTAAAACAAAGTGAATCGGCACAGGTTTTGGAAAAAAAATACAAGGCTACAGTTATTGAAGATGTGTATTAGAGCTAGATGGGCCAGTTTGTGGAGTGATGTAATGGGGGTCTGGTAGGCTAGTGGTCATGGTACTGAACTAGGAACCTGAGGTTATGAGTTTAAAGCCCAACACAGCAATTTGTAATAATTGAATTCAATAAATCCATTTGTCAGCTAGCACCATAAAATGGATTGTTATTAAAAACCCAACTGATTAACTAGTATGATAGGGAAAGGAATCTATTGGCCCTACCCTTGACCCCAGCTCTCAAGGTAACTAGGGATGGACAATAAATATTACCTTGCTGGTGTTGCCCACATCCTAAGACCAACTAATATTGTCTCATCCCAGGCCCGGACTCAGCAAGAGGTGTCCTCTTTAAACCCACACCCCAAGGGCAGAAGGAAGCAACACACAAGATTCATTGACAGCCTCCTGGTGAATCATTGACCAAGGTGGAGATCAGCCACAGAGCCCCCACCTGGGGACACACAGAGAAATGGGACAAACGGGCAGTCCGTTTTTAAACAAGAGACTGCGTGGGGTAAGCCGGGGTATCAGAGCCAGAAGCTAAAATGCAGGAGGTCCTTTTTTGCAGTTAGAAGTTCTCTAGAAAGACGGATATGCCAGAAACAAGTAAGTCAGCCCATGAAAGGAACAGGGTTTATTATATTTTGCATTTTTCAAGGAGAGAAGTAAGACTGAATTAAATGGAATTTGCTTTGACTGATACTCTATACATTCATTTGCTGTCTGTGAAATAAAAGCAGCTTAACAATTCATATCTGGCCTTGTCTCGCCCAGTATTTCAGTGCACCTTTGAAAGGATTGGAGGAATGCACATGAGGCTTCATGTGGAAGACACACTATCTAGTTCAGATCACAAGGGGGTCCCCGTTGCCACACTCCGGTGTTCTGATATCTTATAATTCGATGCTGGACAGTGGAGGCACGCTCCCGAACATAAGATGTTCAGACCACTTAAGGGAATGACCAGCGCCTCTGTACCCTAGAGAACATCTAAGGCAGACACAAAACTTGTTATAAACAAGATACCCTCAGCCTTCCCGTGATCAAGGCTATGGGAGAATTATAAGTTGATCTTCCATGGCTTTTTATGCAGGGAGTCAAGACCAATGGTTCTCCAAATGAAGCATGATTAGAAGGCAGGGGATAATTGGACTAGAGGGGGTCAGATAATCCCCATTTTAAACTCATACATTTTGTTCTTATATTGATATCATACTTTGAATTTTATATTATATTTATAGTTAAATGGCAAAATTTGCTGCAATTTGAAAAGCAAATTTGGTTTTTCTGCAGTACAGACTGAGACCTGCAGCTCTGACATCCAACAACGCCACAGTTGGTGGGAGGATATAGTTACAGTGTGATACATTTGCATGGACTGTTCCCATTATAAATGTGGACATTTGAATTTATAATGGAAAAAAGTTGACACAAAAGGTGCAACAAAAACATGACATCAGGAAATAAGGTTTTATAGACAGGAAGTGTATGTTATTGTCGGTGTTAGGCCCACTACTGTTCACTTCTTTTATTAATGACCTGGACAGTGGTGTTTGGGGTATGGTCAGTAAGATTGCAGATGATACTAAAATCTGTGCAAGGCTTAAGACAGTAGAGGAGTACAATCTAATACAAAGATTTAGATGCACTGCGGAATGTGCCATTCAATGGCAACCGCCAGTTAGAATCATAGAATCTTACAGCACAGAAGGAGGCCATTCAGCCCGTCGTGCCTGTGCCAGTTCTTTGAAAGAGCTGTCCAATTTACTCCCAAACCCCAGCTTTTACCCATAACCCTGCAAATTAGTCCTCTTCAAGTACAGTCCAGTTGCCTTTTGAAAGTTCCTGTGGAATCTGTTTCCACCACCATTTCAGGTAGTGTGTTCCAGATCTTAACAACCCACTGTGTGAAAAAAATTCTCCTCATTTCCCCTCTAGTTCTTTTGCCAATTATTTTAAATCTGTGACCTCTGGTTACTGACCCACTTGCCAGTGGAAACAGTTTCTCTCTACTTGCGCTAACAAAACCCTTCATGATTTTGAATACCTTTATTGGGTCTCCCCTTAACCTTCTCCACTCTAAGGAGAACAATCCCAGCTTCTCCAATCTCTCCACATAACTGAAGCCCCTCATCCCTGGTGGTATCCTGGTAAACCCCCTCTGCACCCTCTCCAAGGCCTTGACATCCTTCCTAAAGTGTGGTGCCCAGAATTGTACACAATACTCCAGCTGAGGCCTAACCAGTGATTTGTTTAAAGGTTTAGCATGACTTCTTTGTTTTAGTCATGATCTCAATGAATTTTGGAACAGGCTAGAGGGGCTAAATGACCTACTCCTGTTCCTATGTTGAATTCAATGCCCCTATTTACAAAGCCAAGTATCCCATACACTTTTTTAACTGCCTTATCAACTTGCCCTGCCACCTTCAAAGATTTATTTAACCTAGATAATTGTAGTGACATGCATGTAGGTAGGACCAACACAGATTACACTTATCATTTACAGGGAACAATACTGAAAGCGATTAACAGTAAGATACGAATAAGAATGTGATCTCCTGGACTGGTTTTGATTGCCTGAGGGGGTCAGAGAGGGATTTTCCAGAGTTCTTTTATTTCCCTTATTTGCCCTTGTTTTTTTTCTATATTATTTGCCTCTCCCAGGAGATTACATGGCTGCAGGGGAGTGGAGGAAGTGTCTAGTCAGGATGCTCCAGGCATCAAGTGTAGGGCAGGCTTGATGGACCAGCTGGTATTTTCCCCTCCCTCATTTTTGTATGATGTTGCATATTCAACAGAGAACTGCAGAACATAGAACTCAGTCTTAAGTTCCTATTGCTAAAAGTGACAGCTATAATGTTAGATGATTTGTATTTTATAATTCTTAATATGACTCAAGGTCTGCCTTTGTGAGAGAGAGAGAGAGAGAGAGAAAGAGAGAGAGAGAGAGAATGCGCAAACAACATTTAACAGGGAGCTGCAGTATACTGAACTAATTCCAATCCTGAGAGAGAGATGTTGATGAGTCAGCTACTGGTTTCCTCATCCCTGGAATAAATTCCGTGCTCCGCAGTGCCCTCAACTCTGATGGTACAGTAACACGAGTGTGGGAATTTCACAGTTGGCTCACAGAGTAAATATTTTGTGAATATAAACCCAGAGTGGCTGTGTGATGGCAAGATACCACGGAATACCACACAGAACACTGCACAATACAGTGATCTGTGCTCAGAGTACATCTCTGGACTGAACAGAACTCTGACAAGTAACACGTCCTCGATCCTCACAAGTATGTGTGGCCAAGAAGCTGAAAACAGTTGGTGGGTTTCCACAGTTCCACCCCAGAGGTGTAGAGATAACACGCAGAATAGACAGAATTATTAAAATGAAAAACCCCTATAAAAATAAAACAAATTGATTCCACAGAAAACACAGTGAGTGTTAGACTTCGCCACTTATAAGTTCAGCCACAATCGTGGAAACCGAACAAATATATTTTGTTGAGATCAGCTGAGCACTCTGTTTAAACCTGGTGAAAATAGTTTTTAGAATTCTACTGTTTTGCCACCATTACACTCCTTTCTAATTCCGGCTCACCCTCCTAATCCAGAATTCAAGGGTAAGTGCGAGTTTCATCCCCTCCCCACATGATAAATAAGAACCTGCTTATCAATCACTATTATTTATATCAAGCCACAGAGTCAAACATTCGCCGGGGCACTGCCCCCTTCGCCGGGGCACTGCCCCCTTCACTAAGACACTAATCCCTTCAGTGGGGAGGTAGATAGGGCTTTAAACTAAATAAGAGGGGTGGAGGGACCCGGTGGAGAGAAATCTAGAATGCTAAAGAGAAAAGACAAAGAAGCAGTGCAGGAAAGTGATTGGGGTAAGGATAACCAGATTGTGTCAGGAAGGGACAGAGCGGACAAACAAAAGAGTGTACTAACAAATAGGGTCCGGGTAAGAAAAAATGGTAATAAGTAGGGCCATAGTACAAAAAAATGTTAAGTTGTCTAAAAATGTTAAAAAGACAAATCTAAAGGCACTCTATCTGAATGCACGAAGCATTCGTAATAAGGTGGACAAATTAACAGCGCAAATAGATGTAAACAGATATGATATAATTGCGATTATGGAGACATGGCTGCAGGGTGACCAAGGCTGGGAGCTGAATATTCAAGGGTTTTCGATATTTAGGAAGGACAGGCAAAAAGGAAAAGGAGGTTGGGTGGTGTTGTTAGTAAAAGATGAAATCAGAGCAATAGTGAGAAAGGATATTGGCTCAGAAAATCAAGGTATTGAATCAGTCTGGGTGGAGTTAAGAAGCACCAAGGAGCAGAAAACACTGGTGGGGGTTGTCTATAGGCCTCCAAACAGTAGTGGTGATGTAGGGGACGACAACAAACAGGAAATTAGAGATGCATGTAAAAGGGTACCACAGTAATCATGGGTGACTTTAATCTACATATAGACTGGCCAAACCAAATTAGCAATAATACTGTGGAGGATGAAATCCTGGAGTGTGTACAAGGTTTTTTAGACCAGTGCATTGAGGAGTCAACTAGGGAACAGGCTACCCTAGATTGGGCATTGTGCAATGACAAGGGGTTAATTAATAATCTTGTTGTGTGGGGTCCTTTAGGCATAACATGATAGAATTCTTCATTAAGATGGAAAGTGAACTAGTCCAATCCGAAACTAGAGTCCTAAATCTAATAAAGGAAACTGCGAAGGTATGAGGAGTAAGTTGGCTATGATAGATTGGGGAGCTTCATTAAAAGTCTTGACGGTGGATAGGCAATGGCTAACATTTAAGAAACTAATGCATGAATTGCAACAGTCATACATTCCTTTCTGGTGCAAAAACACAAAAGGAAAAGCAGCCCAACCATGGCTAACAAAAGAAATTAAGGATAGTATTAGATCCAAAGAGGAGTCATAAAGTTGCCAGAAAAAGTAGCAAGCCTGAGGATTGGGAGCAGTTTAGAATTCAGCAAAAAAGGACCAAGAGATTGATTAAGAGGGGAAAAATAGAGTATGTGGGTAAACTTGCAAGGAACATAAAAGTGGATTGTAAAAGCTTCTACAAGTATGTAAAAAAAGATTAGTGAAGACAAATGTAGGTCCCTTACAGTTAGAAACGGGAGATTTTATATTACGTGCAGTGGACTATTATACAATGAACAATGGGCTATTACACTGCATGAATGAATTTAAAAAAACTAAGACACCACTCCCTTCACTAAGACACTACCCCCTTCAAAGAAACTTCCCCCCCGCCCCCCTCAAAGATGTATAGGAGAGTGAAGGTGAGTCACTAAGGATCGCCCTTATGCATCTGAGATCAGCATTGGCAGAAGCCCAGGAGCGGGTCAGCTGCTGCAGCATCACTCAGAGAATGGTGCACAGGACAGGGAGCCCATAGGAGAAGAGGAGAGAAAACAATTTTAAAAAGAAGAAATAAGTAATTTTGTTTAAAAAAAGTTTAAACCTAGTATGGAAGTTTCTGCAAGAGTGGCCTCTTTCTGTGCTGTAATATTCCATGATAGAATTGGCCTCAGTGTCCCTGATTGGGGAGCGGAAAGCTAGCCCAGGTTTGTCAGGTTGATTGCTACCCATCAACTCCTCCTGGAAAGCGTGCTTGTACGACAGAATCTCCCAAGCCCACAACCTCCGCCATCTAGGACAAGGACAGCAGGTGCATGGGAACACCACTACCCGCACATTCCCCTCCAAGTCACACACCATCCCGACTTGGACATACATTGCCGTTCCTTCATCATCACTGGGTCAAGATCCTGGAACTCCCTTCCTAACAGCAATGTGGGAGAACCTTCACCACACGGACTGCAGTGGTTCAAGGCGGCGGCTCACCACCACCTTCTCAGGGGCAACTAGAGATGGGCAATAAATGCCGGCCTTGCCAGCGACGCCCACATCCCCAAGAAAGAATTGTTTTCTCAATGAGGCTGACAATGAGGACAGGTTGGGGATCAGCTACGATGCCTGTTGTAGTGAATTAGCCTGCTGATAATCAATGTCAAGACACACACATGAAGAATGGTCACCAGAGCAAGGTGCCAGAAGATGCTCAGCTCTTGTGAAATTAAACTCCAGCAAGTGGGGGAGAAAAATAGGGGGAAAGAAAATAACAAAAAAAATTATTAAAGCTAAAATAGTGTCAAAATTTTGAATAATTAGTTTCCAATCTCCATGTTGAGCCAAATAAAGAACACATACGTAAGTCAATAATATCAAACACTGGACCCATTTAGATAATGAAACAGAGAGCTCAAAGTCAGTGCAAAGGAAAAACAAGAAGGGTTTCAAACAATTCAAGGAAGCATGGAAGGAAGTAGATTGGAAAATATAGAAATGCAAAATATAGAAAAGCAAAATAAGAGATGCCAAAAAGATAAGGGGTTGAGACAGGACAATGGAAAAGCACATTGTAACTGAGAGAGGAATGAAAGACACACCATTTGGGTAGGTTTATGCAAATTGAAATATTAAAGAAAAATAGGTCCCTTGAAGAGGGAGTTTTACTTTTCATTTAAAGCAGAAGGAGAGTCTAGGAGAATACATACTTTTCAGAGTGCTCCTCTTTAGTTTACAAGAAAATGATAAGCTTACCTCAAATTCATTTGACTTTTTTCTTGATAATGTCAATTTCCTTGCCACCACAAAGACCCTCGAAGTTGGAGGATTTTCCTCCGTTAGGCCACTTGGGTGATGTCAATTATAGGGAACCAACCCATTCACCCTCCAACAGCTCAACTGCAAACAGTTGAGGGCACAACTTCAAAAATGGCCTGAGGGCTACTGTGGGAGTTCTCATAGCCCACTGCATAAATGATGCAGTTCTAGTTGGGCAAGTCTCAGACTTGGCTCAGTGGTAGCACTCTTGTCTCAGAGTCAGTGTCATGGGTTCTAAGCCCCACTTCAGGACTTGGACAGATAATCTAGGCTGATACTACTGAGGGAGTGCTACATTGTCAGAGATGCCATCTTTTGAATGGGACGTTAAACCGAGGCCCTGTCTGCCTGCTCGGGTGGATGTAAAAGATCCCATGGCGTGATTCCAAGAAGAGCAGCAGAGTTCTCCTGGGGTCTTGGCCGACATTTATCTCGTAGCGAACATCTCCAGAACAGATTAACTGCTCATTCATCTCACTGCTGTTTGTGGGACCTTGATGTGTGCTCTGTCTGCTTACATAACAGCAGTGACTACACTTCAAAAGTAACTTATTTGCTCTAAAGCGCTGTAGGATGTCCTATGGATGTGAAGATACAAGCTCTTTCATCAAATCCAGCAGTACCCCTCTGCACGCTTAGTGGTCCCTCAGCCTTCGATCTTGGCAACTTATGCCTAGCCCCTCTGAATTTGGGTATGTGGGGTGTGTCTCTACAGGGAGAGAGGGCCTTCTGGATCAGGAAAACAGAAATTCCGCCCATGTGGATACTTTAGTAGTTTGGTTTAGAGCCTCTCAACCAAAGGTTGAGATAGGATTCTACGTGTGGGACCCAAGTTTACCAAAACAAAGGGTCCCTAATCAGTTCACCGCCGGACTGTAAACCCAATCTCCAATCCTCTCATAAGCTGCTTTTACATTGCTGCCATTTTAATTCAAAATTCCAGGAGACCACTGTGAACCAACTGGTTCCTTATTTTTTTTTAATCCGTTCATGGGATGTGGGCGTCACTGGCAAGGCCAGCATTTATTGCCCATCCCTAATTGCCCTTGAGAAGGTGGTGGTGAGCCGCCTTCTTGAACCACTGCAGTCCGTGTGGAGAAGGTTCTCCCACAGTGCTGTTAGGAAGGGAGTTCCAGGATTTTGACCCTGCGACGATGAAGGAACAGCGATATATTTCCAAGTCGGGATGGTGTGTGACTTGGAGGGGAATGTGCAGGTGGTGTTGTTCCCATGTGCCTGTTGCCCTTGTCTTTCTAGGTGGTAGAGGTCGTGGGTTTGGGAGGTGCTGTCGAAGAAGCCTTGGTGAGTTGCTGCAGTGCATCCTGTGGATGGTACACACTGCAGCCACAGTGCGCCGGTGGTGAAGGGAGTGAATCTTTAGGGTGGTGGATGGGGTGCCAATCAAACGGGCTGCTTTGTCCTGGATGGTGTCGAGCTTCTTGAGTGTTGTTGGAGCTGCACTCACCCAGGCACTTGGACAGTATTCCATCACACTCCTTATCCCAGCCGCAGAATGGTAGATGCAGCTTCTCATCAGTCAAGAACTCTGCCACCACACCAGGCCTGTCGGTCTTCCTAATGACAATTTATTTCTTCAGTAATGCATTGTTTGGTGAGGTTGCCTTTAATTGGCTCTCAAGTTTCTGGTGTCCTGATTAAACTTCTCTTCAGCTGATCCTTCTCGACATACCTGTGGCCTTTGACACGGTTGACCACACCATCCTCCTCCAATGCGTCTCCTCTGTCGTCCAGCTTAGTGGGACTGTCCTCGCCTGGTTCCACTTTTACTATCCATGTCGTAGCCAGAGAATCTCCTGTGATGGCTTCTCTTCCCGCCCCCGTCCCCGCACCGCTACCACTTTGTGGACTCTGCTTCAACAATAAATGGCAGAGAATTCCATGTTCTAACCAACCTCTGTGAAAAGGACAACCCAACCATTCCTGACTGTTACCCTGCTGGAAGTGAACATGTGTGATGCCTTCCATAGTCGAACGTCATGCTGTGACTCACTAAATGACCGCTTTGCTAAGGTGTTGAGAGGCACCCGAGCAATCGCACCTCAGCAAGGAGTCACTGCCTTCAGGAGCGATGGAGTAAGGAGAGAAATTTGGAGGGAACGTCAGAAGGAAAAAAAACAAACCTAAGAATTTTCTTTTGTTAAAAGCAGAGAGCTTAATCCCTATAACAGGGCAATCCAACAGCATCAGTAGCATTTGATGCTGCCACGCATTCAATCCAGAGAAGCAGCCACACCCAGCAATCCAAGCGGGAGTGATTCTAATAATCCCAAAGGCATCCTGGCTCCACATTAGAGTTTAAAATAGCCAACTGCTATTGGCAAAAAAAAACATTAACGAATGTGAGTCAGTGTCCCCCAGGGGAGATGCTGGCTAAGAACACAGGAGGGCAAGTTGCTACAAACCACAACTACACGCTAGTATTTCCAATACCCATGACATCAATTGATGACAGTCAGGGGAAGCTAAACCACAACATATGAATGTTTGTGAACTAGCAGAATGCAAGGCACGAGAGGGGATAGAAGATAAAATCTCCCCTTCCCAAGATGGAACTCATTCAGGTGATCAACTGTAACAAGGATAATAAAAAGGAGAAATCTGGAAGTGCAGCCATGAATTAAAAAACTCCCTGCTAATTGTCCTCGCCTCTGACAGAAACATCAAAGTAAGTCTGCCCCAGGAATTAAAGTGCCCCATGAGTGTTGACAGAGCAATGAATCAGTCTGCTTATGGATCAATCAAGAAAATGTATAGCCCTGTATAGTGAGCAGAATAGCCAACCCATCCTAATTATGCAGTTCTGGGCTGGTTAAATCTCTGAAAAATCTGAATTAACCAACAGTCACAAAAATTTGGCTTTTCCTTGTGTAGAACTTAAGTCTAAACTGCCCAAGTTATTAGTAACTACTTGGAGGGAATTCCTCCTTCAACACTTTGGGGAAAACAGAAAGGGGCACCTGTGAGACTCCTCTCCATCCCTCAGTCAAGGGTCAACTCAGGCCCTGAGGAGTCTACGCAGATTAGCAAAAACATTCACCCAGAATCCGCACTGTTTTACTTTCCACAATATGCTAATTTGCCTCTTTCTATTTGGATGTCCACCCTCATCATTTATTGTTACCTTTTACATGCACTTTTCCCGCACCATGTTGGGATACCCCAGGCTTTGTAATTACTCTCTTCCTCAAATCTAACAAGCTTGGTCCCAGTTCAGGAGCCTTCAGCCTCAGACAAATACACTGCTATTTTTTTGTTACTCCCAAGCATGTAGGATATTTTTCTGAGGGCTGTTACGTCACATCTTATAATTGCATAGTATTCAATTTATTTTGGTTTGTTCGAGGGGTTAGGTAACACAGACAAGGCCGAGATTTGTTGCTCATCCATCGTTATCCTGATAAAATAGCGGTGGCCTTTTTCTTGAACTGCTGCAGTTCTCGTGGTGATGGTACTCCCACAATAGCGTTAGGATGGTGTGTGATAGGGAGGTGACGGTGTTGACGATGGCTCTGCTTGTCTTGCTCTGTGATAGAGATTACTGGGCTGGGAGATGCCGTCTAAGTAATTTGATTGTACCTTGACTTTCTGGCACTCTGAATGTGTTTAACAGTTTGTAACATGCTGTCTTATATTGCTGTAGTCCTATTGCAAAATCCAGCAATACAAAGTTCCAACAAAATGTCAACATTAACTGTAATTCTTTCAACTGGTTTAACTTTTAAAATGGTCCCGGACAGTAAGAATCTCCTTTTAAGGACGAGAATTCTGAAGCAGCAGGGCGATCAAAGGAATAAGGTAGAGCTTTTAAAACAATTTGTTTACATCAGTTTTCAATCTAAGAGTATGGTACTGCTCCCCAAGCAGCTAATTAAACTAGTGGGGATGCATTAGTGTCAACGGAGAAAACGGTGTTGGATATTAAATGTTTATTAAGAAACTAATTAAACGTTACAGAACACCAGTCCCGCAATGGGATGAATCTGCATATGCAAAGAAAAACAATCTTGTAGAAGAAATTGTCACCTAGAACATTTTAAGTTGTGAAATACAAAATAGAAACTAATCAATCATAATGCACAAAACCTCACCACAAATTATTCCTCCAAGATACAACTGCCAGGACTGTGTCTCCCAACCCCAGCCTAAAAATATTGCTATACCCCGACAAATAGGCCATCATCACATAATTAACACACGCAAAGTAAATTAATGGCCAGAGAAACCTTACCCACCTTCCAATTCCTTCTTCACAACTCCTGCTGAGGGACAAAAACTGAGGGCCATGACCCAGGGGACACCCTTGTCTGCTAGCAGGTCAAACCTCACCCACCCACACCCCTGTATACCAGCACCTGCCTAACTCAGGATGGACATGAGGTGAAATACCCATGTGCAGTGCACCAAAGCCGGACTATCCCACACACCCACCCCCTGTCCTTCAGTCCCTGGACCGGCACCTCCATGCTCTCTCCCATGGCTCCTCACCCCCTGCTGGCCTCCCACCCACAGCCGCCCCCATCCGTGCCTTTCCACGATGCTACGGCTGCACGAGATCACAGCGAGAGAAGGCAGCAGTTGGCAGAGATCGCTAGGTCAAGAGGGAAAGCTCCAGGTGCAGACCAGGTGGCCTGGAACAGAGGCACAGGAAGACAGTAACAGAGAGAAACACAGAGAAAAGAAAGCATCAAAAGATCTTAGGGAGGTGGAGTTTCAAACCAACTCTTCCAGAAATATATCAACTTAGACCTGCGTATTGGGTGCTTTCAAGATAGGAGAACCTCAGTTGCAAGGGTGTCCAACCTTCAAATGTTTGCTGTCCAGATGCAATAGACCAACTTGAGCCTCATAGGCCCAGGGCTTCCAGTCCCTACATCCCCTCTGATTGATAAACATAACCCTCTAGGCCAGTGCAAGACCTCAATGAGAACAGCAGCTCAGTACAGGTAACACATACAATCTACCTCGCACTCCAAACGATCCGAGTAATGCAACCCAGAGGTCAACAAGTATTTTTTAAATTAAGATTGATTTTTCTCTGTTCCGCTTCTCCTCTTCTCTTCAAGGCATAAACTCCCCTCCTGAATGCAGTTTCACCAGTGCTAGTGCTCTCTTTGGGCCATCAAGGCAGCCCCAAGACTTCAAATGAGTTCAGAAACATTTAAACTAGACTGACAGAAATACTTAATGTGAACAGCCAGAGGATCACGGCGGGCACTAAGTGCAAAAATGTCTAACTTAACAAATGGGTTTCGGGTTCTTCGGAGTCACTTACGAATAATTTCAAAAAAGCGCGTTGGTGCAATGCATTAAACACAATAATGTGCAGTACCCTGGAAGGATGTGAGAGGAGGACACAGCCACCGTCCCTCACATCAGCACGTTTATAAAAACTGGATATGGCTTCTATGACAAACATGAAGCATTTATGTCTAGTTTCAGCTTGGTAGTGGGCCCTTTAACTCCATCACATTACACTAGTTTAAAATGAGCTACGTTCACAATCATGTCCCCAGCTTCACTTGTACAAATGTTACAAGGACTTCTTTTCAATTGTCTCCCGAGGTTATTGACTTGTGGGAAGAGCCAAGCCAGTCAATTCAAACACAAACTGAGATTTCTTCAGCTACGTGCATCACTGACAACACCTTTTCAATTTAGCTGACAGATATTCAAATCCACACAGCGCGAGTATGTTAGGGACATTTAATTAGTTTGGATTGTTCAAATCAGAGTGTCAATTTGGCTCTTCAAGGAGACTAGTCAAGACAAGTAGCTCCAATCATTGATAAGAACAAATATAGTCAATTTCCTGATCTGCTCGTCACTCATTTCTTTTCAGGAGGTAGGGGGGCATAGACAGGAGCTGCCAATGGCTGCTGGCCACATTTGGGGTGCAGGGTTTTGGGGGAAATATGGCCCTCAGCAGTTCCCTTCTCAACTGCTGCCCCAAGCAATCATGGTCCCATCGTGTCCCCTATTCCTTCACCTTCTCTATCTCCTCCCTCTTCCTACCAACCTCTCAAATCCATCACTAACCTTACCTATTCTCCTTCAAAGTATCTACTCAACCTCTCTATCTGCCCCTCCGCATTCTACACATTGTGTCACAGCCCAGGCTTTTAGGAGAGGCTGAGGCCTTCAAGTAAAAACTTTAATGAAGGTATTAGGACACAAAAGACAATTCAATGGATAAATTTAATCAGGTTATTGTAAAATATGCATTTTTTTATTTTAAAATTTCATTTAAACTCCTATTTTGAACATTAAAATTTTCAGTTACTGAGGAAAAAAATAATCAAAATTTTAGAGGAAAGTTGAGATCTGCACCACCTGGTGGTCAGAGCCTACAATTACATGGATATTCAATTGCAAACAATTTTACAAACACCAAGTTATAGTCCAACAAATTTATTTTTAATTCCACAAGCTTTCGGAGGCTTCCTCCTTCGTCAGGTGAACGGTATGGAAATGACATTTTCGAATCCTTCGCATTTTAAAATCACAGAACAATGCCTGGTGATTACTGCCCGTTGCCAAGGCAATCAGTGAGCAGACAGAAAGGTGTCACCTAAAAAGGCCACCGAATATACAAACCCCCAAAAAAAGAGAAGACAGTCAATGACCCATTATATTAAAAACAGATAACATTTGTTCGCTGGTGGGGTTACGTGTAGTGTGACATGAATCCAAGATCCCGGTTGAGGCCGTCCTCATGGGTGCGGAACTTGGCTATCAATTTCTGCTCGACGATTTTGCGTTGTCGTGTGTCTCGAAGGCCGCCTTGGAGTACGCTTACCCGAAGGTTGGTGGCTGAATGTCCATGACTGCTGAATGTCCAAGCATACTCCAAGGCGGCCTTCGAGACACACGACAACGCAAAATCGTCGAGCAGAAATTGATAGCCAAGTTCCGCACCCATGAGGACGGCCTCAACCGGGATCTTGGGTTCATGTCACACTACACGTAACCCCACCAGCGAGCAAATGTTATCTGTTTTTAATATAACGGGTCATTGACTGTCTTCCTTCTCTCTCTCTCTCTCTCTCTTTTTTTTGGGGGTTTGTATATTCGGTGGCCTTTTTAGGTGACACCTTTCTGTCTGCTCACTGTGATTGCCTTGGCAACGGGCAGTAATCACCAGGCATTGTTCTGTGATTTTAAAATGCGAAGGATTCGAAAATGTCATTTCCATACCGTTCACCTGACGAAGGAGGAAGCCTCCGAAAGCTTGTGGAATTAAAAATAAATTTGTTGGACTATAACTTGGTGTTGTAAAATTGTTTACAATTGTCAACCCCAGTCCATCACCGGCATCTCCACATCATGGATATTCAAAGCAATTCTTTTTGAACAGGGGGAGTGCACAGAGGTTTTGTGAAAGGAAAAGTATGATTAAAGGCTGTGGCTAAATGACAAAATGCTATTACAGCACCACCTCCAGGCGTTATGGGAAATTACAAATAGAACAGGGGTATTGATACAATTAACAGAAAAGTCCTTAGGCAGTGTTTACAAGTGATGACACAAATTTTAATAATGTACACATACATGTAATATATATTAGCAGACCTCCCATGGAATTCTTCTATTAAGCCAAAAAATAAACTATTCTATAACAAAAGGGAAGTTATTAACAGAATATGATGGGGAGACTGACAGGAAGTGATTGCAGGAGATATAACCAACAGTTACTACGTTATACGGACACATATGACAATATTTATAAAATTAGAATAGAAATTGTGAACCATTATTTTCTTCGTTTTGAGTCATAGTTTTAACATCTAATGTAAAATATGTACATTATATTACCATTTATTCCTCTATTATTAAGTTTATTTGGTAGTCAGGGCCTAAAAGGAGGTCTAGTGACTGATATTCATCCCGGGATCCTTGTGAAGGCACTGGATAGATCCAATAGTTAAAGAACTCTGAAGAAAGATTTTCAGTTTGTTATTCCAGGCAGGCTATTAAACCTAATATCAGAGTTGGTGAAGGGATTCTCCAGACATAAGAAGCTAAAGAAATAACAAACTTACATTTATACAGCAACTTTCATGTCCTCAGGTCATCCCAAAGCACTTCACAGCCAACGAAGTACTTTTGAAGTGTGGTTTCTGTTGTAATGTAGGGAAACGCGTCAGCCAATTTGTGCACAAACAGCAATGAAAAAGAAACAGATTATCTGGTCATTTATAAGTGGCGTTGGTTAAGGGATAAATGTTGGCCAGGACACTGGGAGAACCCCCATGTTGTTCTTTAAATAATGCCATCGGATCTTTTCAGTTCGACCTGACATGGGGCCTCGTTCAACATTTTATCCTAAAGTCGGCACCTCCGACAGTGCAGCACTCCCTCAGTTCTGCACTGAAGTCTCTGGAGTGGGGCTTGACCCTACGACCTTCACATATGAGAGTAGTCTAAAATACACAAGGTGAAACATCTAGAGGAAGAAGGGTAGAAAAGACCCAAAAGTTCAACAGTTTAATTGTACTGTTTTTGTATTAAAGTTCTCAATGCTTGTAATTTTTTTCTCACAGACCTCTCCCGCTGGCCGAGCCAACAATCCTCCCTTATACACCATCACCAAAAACAGATTAACTGGTTATTCATTGCATCCTCATTTGTGGAATCGGGAAAAATGGCAGCCCGTGCGCTTCAAAGTAATGCACTGTCTGGTAAACACAAACATTTGAGAAATGTGATACACAAGTCTCTTCCTTTTAACAATCTCCTCATCTCTAGGTGCTGACTGATGCTATAGTTTCATGGGTGGCAGCTGCTTTCCACTACTTCACACAAGGGGCCAACCTTTTCGCGCGATCACCAACAGTCAGGCCACTCAACCGTGAGCTGCGTCCCAGCTAAACTACTGTCCTGTCCTCACCAGCCTGCACATCCATGCTTTGCAGCAGGAGTCAACGGAAGAGATCACTGGTCATTTGTCCCCGCACCTCAGCTGCTGCCCCAGCTAACTCAACATAGACCAGAGCGTCAACCTGGGGCTGATTGGCCTGCATGGGTTTAGTGCTAACACTGGGTGGTGCCTTTACCCACCGGGCCATCGGGGAGGGGAGGGGAGGGGAGGGGCCCCACTGATTGTTTTAAATCGAGATGCATATGAAGTAGTCCAAAACACAGGCAATTATATAGTGAAGAAAACTAGAGGCCTGAGGATACTGCAGAATGAATGGGCATGGTTACGGTGTAGGACTTTCTCTTCTCCTTCAAAGTGGGATGGTCTTTGTCAGGGGACAGTCTCTGCAACAAAAATACACTGTCAACCACCGCTTCGGCAGGATGAAGTGCTTTTGTAATGAAACAAAGCCGCTTGCCCTCCACGGGATCTGCAGCACCTCCACAATGAGTATCTAGCAGGCAGGTAGGAGACACTGTGACAGGACCAGACAGACTACCTTTCACATCCTCAGGATGTCCAAATGCACTTCACAGCCAATTAAGTATTTTTAAAGTGCAGTCACTGTTGTAATGTAGGAAACGGGGCTGCCGTTTTGCACACAGCAAGGTCCCACAAACAGCAATGAAAAAAAGTTATATGGTCATTCATAAATGGTGCTGGTTAAGGGATAACTGTTGGCCAGGACATGGGAGAACCCCCATGTTCTTCTTGAAAGAATGTCAATGCTTCTGAGGCCGAAGCAGGTTAAGGAAGATCCCACATTCAATGCCGGGCTTTTGCCGAGTTAAGCGGTGACAGTAGGAGCACCGCAACTGAGCTCGGCCGGCGCCCCTGGAATCTGGGGAGGAACCAGGTGCTGGAAGTGTGGACATGGAGAGAAGAGAGAAGCAGGTTGGTATGCCCCTCACAGTTGAACAGCTTTCCACCACCCGCTGTCTTGGCTCACACCTGAAGAAGGGCCACTTAACACAGCTACTGGAACGCACCCGACAAGGGAACTGAAGCTCCCAGAAGAGGGGAGAAGATCAGTGGAAGGAGGAGGAAGAAAATAAACCCAGGCAAAGTAGGAAAACTGTCCAGCCCTTGGCACTCGGAACAGGCTACCTCGGCACTACAGCCTGAGGAGGCCACAAAGAAAGAGAGGCCCCTGGACTTGGAACACACGCCTTGCAAGACGGGATTCAAGTGTGTGCTGCCACCAGTGCCAGATACAAACTCAGCCACAATTCTGGTCAGAGCGGGAGATAGTGGATCAGATTGAGAACTCTCACTCCAGTGAGCAGGGATCATACTTCCTGCATGTTCAGACCCGCCCAAGCAAGTACGTCCCTTACCTCGACAAGCACCAAAAAAATATACATTCGCATTTATTATACAAGACTCGTGATGCCATGTACATTAGATTCAAATCAGCTCAATCTCACTCTCATACAGTTCTCACACGCACACCTAACCTGGATTCAACCCATAAAAAGGTACGAAAATAAA
This sequence comes from Heptranchias perlo, assembly GCF_035084215.1. Lineage (NCBI taxonomy): Eukaryota > Metazoa > Chordata > Chondrichthyes > Hexanchiformes > Hexanchidae > Heptranchias > Heptranchias perlo. Next base: position 12,565,046 of record NC_090336.1, on the reverse strand, counting down.
ATTATTCTATATAAAATGCAACAAATAACAAATGGCTGGCAGTGTCAATTCAAACTGACCAGCCTATCTGTATTCATCAGTGACAGGCATTCTAACCACCAGTGATTCTCAAACATTCAGGGCAATGATCGATTCAGTTTTCAATGGCAACGATCGAGGAGGAAGGCCTCATCCCCCTTGGTGAAGTAACACTGTTGAATGGCGGTATTGTAATAGGCCTCACCCCTCGCCTTGGTACAGTAAAGTGATGCCACCAAACGGCGGCGCAGCACCGGCCAGGTTTCACAGGCCGCTGTCTGCCGAGCGAGGCTGAAAGTCATCTTTCCTCGTCCAGTTCAGGTCGGCCCGGGTCACGACCTCGCAGCGGACGAGCAGCGCGTCGTCCTTCACGTACGTCCGCTGATTGAGGGCCTTGAGGTGCAGGAAGGTGACGTAGCCGAAGCCCTTGGGGTTCCGCTGCAGGGCGGGCCGCTGGAAGGCCAGCAGCTCGGGCTTGCTCTCCATGATCTCCTCGTGGTTCTGCTTGACGGGGCCCTCGGACTGGTCGAGGATGGAGAGCCGGATGGTGCCCTGGAAGGGCCAGGGCAGGTAGCTGTCGTACTCGCCCTGCATGGTGTGGACGAAAAGCGAGATGTAGTTGGAGCAGCGCTGGGCACTGGGCGTCTGCAGGTGCATCCGGAGGCACAGCTTGTAGCCCGGCTTGCCCGTGTAGAAGCCGGGGCTGTGGAGCACCACGGGCTGGTCTTCGGCCTGCGCCAGCAAGTGGACGCTGAAGTTCTCCACCTTCCAGATGAAAATCCCGTTGCACTGCTGGGCCTCCAGCTCGCCGACGCGCTCCTCCAGCGCACGGGCGCCGCGCTTCAGCTCCCCCACCTGGCCGTTCTGCGTCTCCATCTTGGCGGCGAGCTCACGGATCTGGTGGTCCTGCCGGACCAGGCGGCCCTCCAGCTGCTGGACCGTCTCCTTCAGGTTCTGGAGCAGGGGGGCGCAGTCGCACGATGCCTGGGCCCCGTGCGCCGGTGAGTGAGAGTGAGAGTGCGAGCGCGAGGCCTGCAGCAGCCCTGGGAGCGCCGCTGGCTGGAAGTCCACCTCCGAACTTAGCATGTCGGTGCACGACACCTGAGAGTTTAGTCCCGTGCTGACACTTCGCAGTGTCTGGGCCATCATCCGCATGTGGGCCTGCGTGTAATCCTGCAGGTGCATGGCCAGGTCATTCCTCTGCATCTGAATGATTTGAAGCAGTGGTACAGTGTTAGCTGGCTCCCGTTATACAGCACACATAAAATGTCATTTTATCTCATACATAAAAGCATCGACAACTGCTTGCATCTATATAGCGCCTTTAACGTCCCAAGGCACTTCACAAGAAATATAATCAGACAAAAAAATCTGACCCTGAGCCGCATAAGGAGACATTAGAACAGGTGGCCAAAGCTTGGTCAAAGAGATGGGTTTTACAGAGCATCTTAAAAGGAGGAGAGGGGTGTAGAGGCAGAGGGGTGTAGAGGCAGAGGGGTTTAGGGAGGGAATTCCAGAGCTTAGGGCCTCGACGGCTGAAGGCACAGCCGCCAATGATGGGAGCGAAGGAAGTGAGGGATGGACAAGAGACCAGAATTGAAGGAGCGCAGAGATCTCGGAGAGTTGTAGGGCTGGAGAAGGTTACAGAGATGGAGAAGGTTACAGAGATGGAGAAGGTTACAGAGATGGAGAAGGTTACAGAGATGGAGAAGGTTACAGAGATGGAGAAGGTTACAGAGATGGAGAAGGTTACAGAGATGGAGAAGGTTACAGAGATGGAGAAGGTTACAGAGATGGAGAAGGTTACAGAGATGGAGAAGGTTACAGAGATGGAGAAGGTTACAGAGATGGAGAAGGTTACAGAGATGGAGAAGGTTACAGAGATGGAGAAGGTTACAGAGATGGAGAAGGTTACAGAGATGGAGAAGGTTACAGAGATGGAGAAGGTTACAGAGATGGAGAAGGTTACAGAGATGGAGAAGGTTACAGAGATGGAGAAGGTTACAGAGATGGAGAAGGTTACAGAGATGGAGAAGGTTACAGAGATGGAGAAGGTTACAGAGATGGAGAAGGTTACAGAGATGGAGAAGGTTACAGAGATGGAGAAGGTTACAGAGATGGAGAAGGTTACAGAGATGGAGAAGGTTACAGAGATGGAGAAGGTTACAGAGATGGAGAAGGTTACAGAGATGGAGAAGGTTACAGAGATGGAGAAGGTTACAGAGATGGAGAAGGTTACAGAGATGGAGAAGGTTACAGAGATGGAGAAGGTTACAGAGATGGAGAAGGTTACAGAGATGGAGAAGGTTACAGAGATGGAGAAGGTTACAGAGATGGAGAAGGTTACAGAGATGGAGAAGGTTACAGAGATGGAGAAGGTTACAGAGATGGAGAAGGTTACAGAGATGGAGAAGGTTACAGAGATGGAGAAGGTTACAGAGATGGAGAAGGTTACAGAGATGGAGAAGGTTACAGAGATGGAGAAGGTTACAGAGATGGAGAAGGTTACAGAGATGGAGAAGGTTACAGAGATGGAGAAGGTTACAGAGATGGAGAAGGTTACAGAGATGGAGAAGGTTACAGAGATGGAGAAGGTTACAGAGATGGAGAAGGTTACAGAGATGGAGAAGGTTACAGAGATGGAGAAGGTTACAGAGATGGAGAAGGTTACAGAGATGGAGAAGGTTACAGAGATGGAGAAGGTTACAGAGATGGAGAAGGTTACAGAGATGGAGAAGGTTACAGAGATGGAGAAGGTTACAGAGATGGAGAAGGTTACAGAGATGGAGAAGGTTACAGAGATGGAGAAGGTTACAGAGATGGAGAAGGTTACAGAGATGGAGAAGGTTACAGAGATGGAGAAGGTTACAGAGATGGAGAAGGTTACAGAGATGGAGAAGGTTACAGAGATGGAGAAGGTTACAGAGATGGAGAAGGTTACAGAGATGGAGAAGGTTACAGAGATGGAGAAGGTTACAGAGATGGAGAAGGTTACAGAGATGGAGAAGGTTACAGAGATGGAGAAGGTTACAGAGATGGAGAAGGTTACAGAGATGGAGAAGGTTACAGAGATGGAGAAGGTTACAGAGATGGAGAAGGTTACAGAGATGGAGAAGGTTACAGAGATGGAGAAGGTTACAGAGATGGAGAAGGTTACAGAGATGGAGAAGGTTACAGAGATGGAGAAGGTTACAGAGATGGAGAAGGTTACAGAGATGGAGAAGGTTACAGAGATGGAGAAGGTTACAGAGATGGAGAAGGTTACAGAGATGGAGAAGGTTACAGAGATGGAGAAGGTTACAGAGATGGAGAAGGTTACAGAGATGGAGAAGGTTACAGAGATGGAGAAGGTTACAGAGATGGAGAAGGTTACAGAGATGGAGAAGGTTACAGAGATGGAGAAGGTTACAGAGATGGAGAAGGTTACAGAGATGGAGAAGGTTACAGAGATGGAGAAGGTTACAGAGATGGAGAAGGTTACAGAGATGGAGAAGGTTACAGAGATGGAGAAGGTTACAGAGATGGAGAAGGTTACAGAGATGGAGAAGGTTACAGAGATGGAGAAGGTTACAGAGATGGAGAAGGTTACAGAGATGGAGAAGGTTACAGAGATGGAGAAGGTTACAGAGATGGAGAAGGTTACAGAGATGGAGAAGGTTACAGAGATGGAGAAGGTTACAGAGATGGAGAAGGTTACAGAGATGGAGAAGGTTACAGAGATGGAGAAGGTTACAGAGATGGAGAAGGTTACAGAGATGGAGAAGGTTACAGAGATGGAGAAGGTTACAGAGATGGAGAAGGTTACAGAGATGGAGAAGGTTACAGAGATGGAGAAGGTTACAGAGATGGAGAAGGTTACAGAGATGGAGAAGGTTACAGAGATGGAGAAGGTTACAGAGATGGAGAAGGTTACAGAGATGGAGAAGGTTACAGAGATGGAGAAGGTTACAGAGATGGAGAAGGTTACAGAGATGGAGAAGGTTACAGAGATGGAGAAGGTTACAGAGATGGAGAAGGTTACAGAGATGGAGAAGGTTACAGAGATGGAGAAGGTTACAGAGATGGAGAAGGTTACAGAGATGGAGAAGGTTACAGAGATGGAGAAGGTTACAGAGATGGAGAAGGTTACAGAGATGGAGAAGGTTACAGAGATGGAGAAGGTTACAGAGATGGAGAAGGTTACAGAGATGGAGAAGGTTACAGAGATGGAGAAGGTTACAGAGATGGAGAAGGTTACAGAGATGGAGAAGGTTACAGAGATGGAGAAGGTTACAGAGATGGAGAAGGTTACAGAGATGGAGAAGGTTACAGAGATGGAGAAGGTTACAGAGATGGAGAAGGTTACAGAGATGGAGAAGGTTACAGAGATGGAGAAGGTTACAGAGATGGAGAAGGTTACAGAGATGGAGAAGGTTACAGAGATGGAGAAGGTTACAGAGATGGAGAAGGTTACAGAGATGGAGAGGGTTACAGAGATGGAGAGGGGCGAGGCCTTGGAAGGATTTAAACACAAGGATGAGAATGCAAACGCAACAATCTAAATATAAATAGAGTTAAAAAGAAAAATTGTACAGGCTGAAAATCAAATAAAAAACAGAAAATACTGGAAATACACAGGAGGTCAGTCAGCGTCTGAAAAAGGAATCAGCAGTTAATGCTTTAAGTCAAGAGCCCTTTGGCAGAAATGGGATGGGAAGAATGTAGTACCCTCTACAGGACTGACCCAAGCAGAGTGTTGCTAACACTCGGGACTCACTGACTTGCGGAAGTGTTGATGCTCACCATTCACTGGGAGACTTTAATGTAGGAATAAGAGTAGGCCATTCAGCCCCTCGAGCCTGTTCCACCATTCAATTAGATCATGGTTGATTTGTATCTTAACTCCATTCACCCGCCTTGGTTCCATATCCCTTAATACCCTTGCCTAACAAAAATCTATCAACCTCAGTTTTGAAATTTCCAATTGACCCCCAGTCTCAACAGCTTTTTGGGGGAAGAGAGTTCCAGATTTCCACTACCCTTTGTGTGAAAAAGTGCTTCCTGACATCACCCCTGAACGGTCTAACTCTAATTTTAAGGTTATTCCCCCATTTGGCTTTCTAAACATTTAAAGCTTCCAGCCTGAAACGTGAGCATTAAACCCTGTGAGTCATTGAGCCCCAAGTGGTCGCAAGCATAAGTCATGATGGAAGAGCAGGTAACAAGTCAAGGGTACAAATCACTGCTTTCAAAAAAAAGGGGCAGCTAGTGGGTTTATTAGGCTGCAAACCGCTCGACGATAATCAACGGTCATCTCAGGCCTTAGGAAGACAAAAGTTGAGTAAAAACAGCATTTCTCTCTCTGGGGATCAAAGCAGAAAGGTAAATATTTTTTATAAAATTTATTAGGGGCAGCCAACGGTGTGACCTCGAGCAGAGGGAGGTGAAAGAGCCTCTGCATTGTTCATTTCACACCACCTGCAGTCCTGGATTTCCTTCCAACTTGTCACAATGTTTTGAGTTCTTGCCTCTCCCCCAGCTGTCCCATTCACCGACAAGGAGCAGCTGAGGCGACTAGCATGGATGCATTTAAGGGGAAGCTAGGTAAAAACATGGAGGGAGAAAGGAATAGAAGGGGATATGCTGATAGGGTTAGAGGAAGAAGGCTCACATGGAGCATAAACACAGGCATGGACCTGGTGGGCCGAATGGCCTGCTTCAATGCTGCACTTCTATGTAATTCACTAATCATACTGGTACAGGGATTATAGGATATGCTTTCATGCAAAGGGTTATTGAGAATATGCAATACATTACTGCAAATGGCCATTGAGCTGAGTCAGCAGCTAAAGGGAATGACAAAGACTAAAATTGGACAAGGGATTAGAGTCGATTGCTTCAGCACAGCTCCAAGACCTCCTTCGGTCTTGAAATTTTTATGACTCGACTTCTCCTTTCCTACCCTCTCGCTTTACCTGACTTCCTCCTGTCTGATCACACCTGTCCAGATTTAGACCTAACAAATGTTGGCAAATGTATAAATGTTAGTTTAACTGCAAACTCAATTATTGTGTACTGGTACATGCCTGTCCTATTATCAGGAGTAGCTGATACTGGAAGGCAAGGGCATACTATCAGGAGTAATCCTGATCTCTATCGATACACAGGCATACGACAGTCAGGAACCATCTTACCCTGTTCTGATACATGGGTATACGACAATCAGGAGCAATCCTTGCTTTGTACTGACAGAAAGGCATCCCATTGTTGCCATTAAGGGAGTAGCTGGTACATAGAATTCTCACTATTGTACAATTGTCAGGAGTAACTGATACCAGGGGGACTGTCAGGAGTAACTGATACCAGGGGGACTGTCAGGAGTAACTGATACCAGGGGGACTGTCAGGACTAATCCTTATCCCATTCTGGCTCATGGTGAGGAATGAAGGGGTAACAAATTTGTGGACTTAATTTCCCTGTGTGTGTGTGTGATCAGTAGCGAACCAATTAATGGGTTTGTATAAACTCCTATCTGTGCTATTTTAAACAAACAGTCACTAAACCATTTAAAATAAATTATGGTACTAAAACTAACACAGGAACTCATACCCACTTCCTGTTCGATACCAGTTCACAGACGTACAATTATCGGGGTGAGGAGGTAATAACTCATTTGTTTTACACTCGTGCAGGGGTATAGATCTCAGGATTATGCCAGCAACAGTCTCTTCAAAATGCCTTGAATCAGGCTCCACAGTGGCACAGAACATTCCAGCACTAACTCACCTTCTCCGGGCAGCCAAACGTACTGAAAGTGCAGGGGACGGGTGCTTTTGGGCAGTCCAGGTTATAATGGTTCTGCATCTGTAGAGAGAATCATTTCATTTAAGTTAAAACCAAGAAGTGAGTCACCAAAACCAGAGATGTTTTCATTCGCAGTGCAGTCTCCTGTGGATTTACTCTGGTTTGTTCCTCTTCCTTTCAGCAGCTGGCCACTCCCCACCCACCACCCCTCTCCTCCTCACTGCTCCCAGCCCCAGACTCCTCCTCCTCACTGCTCCCAGCCCCAGACTCCGACTCCTCACTGCTCCCAGCCCCAGACTCCTCCTCCTCACTGCTCCCAGCCCCAGACTCCTCCTCCTCACTGCTCCCAGCCCCAGACTCCTCCTCCTCACTGCTCCCAGCCCCAGACTCCGACTCCTCACTGCTCCCAGCCCCAGACTCCGACTCCTCACTGCTCCCAGCCCCAGACTCCGACTCCTCACTGCTCCCAGCCCCAGACTCCGACTCCTCACTGCTCCCAGCCCCAGACTCCGACTCCTCACTGCTCCCAGCCCCAGACTCCGACTCCTCACTGCTCCCAGCCCCAGACTCCGACTCCTCACTGCTCCCAGCCCCAGACTCCGACTCCTCACTGCTCCCAGCCCCAGACTCCGACTCCTCACTGCTCCCAGCCCCAGACTCCGACTCCTCACTGCTCCCAGCCCCAGACTCCTCCTCCTCACTGCTCCCAGCCCCAGACCTCCTCCCAGACCTCCTCCCACCCCTAGACTCCACCCCCGACCCACCTCCCAGCCCGACTCCACATCCTCCCACCCCCCCCCCCCCCACCCACATCCTTCCACCCCTAGACTCCACATCCTCCGACCCGACCCTCTCCCACCTCTCCCAACTCCAGCTGCAGGAAGGACAGATTCCACCCACAACTACTGCCAGTACAGTACAAGCCTCAACCACAAGCAGATCAGGTAACCCACTCCCCTCGCCCTGACACGGGAAGCCTCACAATCGCTAATCTAGGGGCTTGAAATTAAGGCCAACGAACCAACCGGGCAGTAGGTCCAGCGACACATCCAGCGGCCCATCGATGTAACGTTAAAGAAAGTGCAATGAGCTTTACGTTGGAGGTCGTTCACAGAAAGCTCACCAAAGGGATTTCCAACTGTGTGACAAAAACGAGCTGCGAGTGTCGATGCTGAAAGGCATTTACTTGTCCACTGGACTAGTTGCTAAACACACTGGGGCCTTGGGTCCAGTGGTTCAATTAATTAGAAGTAATTGGTTCGCCATCTAGTGACCCAGCAGAGAACTGCTGGTTCCAATCAAAGGGAAAGAAAGAAAAGGAAAAAGAAAGGCAGAAAGAAAGACACAGACAGACAAAACTGGCCACGCCCCCAGGTTGGAATGGCGAGTTTCCACCTATTGTGCCCGTTCCGGGGGGAGGGGGTTCATCACATTGTGCCCAGATTCTCAGGAGCACAGGCACCCCCGCGGAGTCACATGAATCCAGCATTAATCACCTGACCAGCAGTCAACCGAAAGCCACGGGTCTGCCCAGCTGCTGAGAAATCATTAGTTCCATCAGAGAAATGTGTTGCTTACCTTGTGGTCTCCGGCCTCACTCTGAAGGGGAATTTCTTTTCCTTACCTTTTATATGGCCCCACCCTAGCACCGTGAGACTCCCCTTCGGCTCTGTTCCAGCCATGAATTGATTGCGCTGATTCACGGGAGATTTTATCTTCACGCTTGTGCTAATGAGTTTGCGCAGAAACGTGGGGATAACTTCACCTCGGCAAAACTGGCAGAGTGTTGGGCGCATTCTGGGCACAATTTGCTGATTACGCCCTTAATGGAAACTCCAGGCCTCCGTATAAAAGTACGAGGCTTAGAAGGTCAGGCCACGGATTAGCTACTACCAGTAGAAAGGAGGGGAATTCCAAGTAGGAACAATTCTTGATATAAGTCGTTTTCTTCCTTGCCAAACAGAATTTAGCCTTGATGGGAACCAACCCCTTGTCTATCATGACAATAAGACACCAGAGAGCTCCACACCTGTCTGGGTGAGTGAGTAATACAAGACACAGGCCTCTCATTGTTAAGTTACTTCCTTATGGTCAAATGGTTAATTTAGCAATGTAGTTCCAGAGATGTGGTGCACACCAGTCACTACACTGTTTAACTAAAGAGTTGCCTGTGGTATTGCCCTCAGTCAGTTGATGAATGTAAGTAATCTTTTAATATACACACACACACACACACACACACACACACACAAACAATGGAGTTGGGAACAAGACTTCAGAAAAATCATGACACTAGGAAGGTTGGACAAGAGATGGAATACTCTCCACTTGCCTGGATGAGTGCAGCTTCCACAACACTCAAGAAGCTCGACACCATCCAAAGCAGCCCGCTTGATTGGCACCCCATCCACCACCCTAAACATTCACTCCCTTCATCACCGGCACACAGTGGCTGCAGTGTGTACCATCCACAGGATGCACTAAAGCAACTCGCCAAGGCTTCTTCGACAGCACCTCCCAAACCCGCGTCCTCCACCACCTAGAAGGACAAGGGCAGCAGGTGCATTGAAACACCACCTCCAAGTCACACACCAACCTGACTTGGAAATATATCGCCGTTCCTTCATCATCACTGGGTCAAAATCCTGGAACTCCCTTCCTAACAGCACTGTGGGAGAACCGTCACCACACGGACTGCAGCGGTTCAAGAAGGCGGCTCACCACCACCTTCTCAAGGGTAATTAGGGATGGGGGGGGGGGATGGAGCATCCATATCCCGAAAATGATTTTTTTTTTTTTTAGAAAGTGCATACGTGCACAAAATTTGTAATAATATACGGACAGTGTAACATTGGAGCCACTCACCTGTTCTCGGATGAGCTCCATGTTGCAGTATTCACAGATGACATTGGCCAACGGGCAGTTCAGATCATGACCCTAGATCATAAACAGAAACAAAGATTCAGTATAAGCCAAGGAGCGACATTCATGCATCAGATTGGGTGGGGGGTCAAGATCAGGACTGGTTCTAATTGCCCTATTGGATAATCTTTAGTTCATCGGAATTCTACATAAAGGGAGTGAATAGGAAGGGATTGGTCCATAGGAATTTTATGCAATGGGGGTGGAAGGGAAAGGGTTTGGTCCATTGGAGTCCTGTCCATTGTAACTCTATGGCTGGATAAGGTGTATGTTTTGCCTGGTGTTAGCTGTGTAATTAAAACAGTGAATAAATTGGTTAACTAAACAACCATATAAACGCTCAGTAGCACAAGTACATGAACCAGGGAGACCAGAGACACAACGGGGAGAGAAAAAAAAAAATCAAAAGGTGCTTGGCTTTCACTGAACGACAAGAGCCCGTAAAAAAAGAAGTCTCTCCAATTCCACAGTCTGATGACTGAGCACAGCAGGTAATGTTATTTGACATGGTGAGAAAATGAAGTAAAAGCAAAAATTAAAAAGATAAACTAATTTTTGGATGGCACGGATTTAAGATGGTTCCCCGTAGCTGAACCTATTACAATACTGATTCTGACATAAATATGCACAAGGCTTGCAGTGAGACACTGCCCCCTGCTGTACAAACCATAGAGTTACAAAAATATAAAAAACACTAATTTCCACACAGTGGACTCTTAAGATAATTTTTCAACATGCAAATGATAATTTTCCTTCCCTTTTTTGCACCGCTCAGGATAACACAGTTGACAGGGGCCAGGAAACCTGCTGCCATTCACCTGTCATTCTGAACTGCCTACAAGGCAGTGAGCAAGAGCAGTCATGAAAAATCGTCCTCCCTGAATACTTTTGTTTTGACTTGTTTGTGGGGAAGTGCTTGGCTCCTGCTCAGCATCCTTCCTCCAAGGGTTAACACTTCATGATAGAGCGCACAGGATGTGGCCATTAGCCTCATCTACTCTCAGTCCCAGTCTCTTCAGGTAGCACGAGCTCAGATTTATTTGAGCTCTGTATTTAGACCATATCGAAACCTGTGCATAAAAAAGGAACCCTCTTCTGTTGAGGGGGAGGAGGAGGTGGTGGTACAATAATTCTACTTTATGTCCTCTCTCATATCCGTGGCCTCGGTGGTAGAGGGGACGGGTAGCTGGCTCTGAGAAGCAGATACCCGACACTAATGTCCCTCCCTTTCCTGGTGTATGAATTACCCATTAACAAATGGCATGACCCATCCCCATGAAACCTCACCAACAGCACAGTGCTCCCGCCGGCCTCACCGGCCGTACAGGGCAGAGGGGAGGGGAAGGGAGAGAGGGAGAGGTCCTCCTCACACGCACTTGTTCACCCAAGAGCAGAAACCTGGCAGAGACCTGGAGAAAGACCTCATTTTTAGGGAATGACTTCAAAAGCAGCCACCGCCCCTCATTTTCATTCCGGGTCACCCGTTCTGAGGTACGTCACTGTGAAAAATAAGCCCAGCTCCACGTGCATTCAACTAGGCTTGCAATTTACGCCCATCTCATTCCTAACATGTCCTTAGTGTTGACCGCTGGGTGACAAAGGGGCGCCTAAGGACAGCAGGGAAAGGGGAAGAAAACAAAATTAATCACTTTCAAAAGAGGAAGCGATACTAGAGCATCTACAAAATGACAGGAAGTCCACAGGCTACAGATGGGCTGTGTGCGTCTCCAGGCCGAGGGTGGCTGAGGTCTGGGAGTAATGGGGGGGGGGGGGGGGGGGAATAGAAGAGGAGGCCTGCCTTTTTGTCCTCATAGGCCATCAGCAAGGCGCAGTTCTCGCAGGTGATGGGCCTCTTGGGGCAGTCCGTTTCCATGTGTTGCTGGAGTTCCTTTCGCCACAGCACGGCATCGCACTGCAGACAATCGACAAAGGCGTACTCGCACTGCACCTGGTGATCCTGCAACACAAACACGGCCCAACATGGTCAACGGCAGACCCCCCCACTGGTTAAAATAAACAAGCACTTGACAGATTTCTGTACACTGTAAACGGTCACACACACGTGGCTGTCACCAAGAACCAGCTTAAATTTCTTTCAGCACTTTTTGAGATCAATATACTGCAGCCAGATTCCCCCCCCCCCCCACCCCCACCCCGAGCTGGCCTCGAGGTCTGGTTATGGAAGCAGATACAGGATATTTGGCTGTGATTGAAGGAAAGTGTTAAAAAGGTTTCCCCAGCAGCAAGGAAACTCATATTATCTAAGATACTGAGCAGTATTTGTTTAAAATAAAACTGGTCACAACTGGACGACCTTTTCTTTCCACCTCTCCCCTGACCATGACCAGACGCCGAGCCCAGGCACCTGGTCTTGCTGCTGATTCAGAGTCAGGTTACGTGGAGGATGGGGGATCGGATTGCACTGATATCACACAGACCTGTGAGATCTGATGGCCACACTGGACAGTGCACTGACCCACAGATCGGGCTTGTATGACCGATGACCACACTGGACAGTGCACTGACCCATAGAACGGGTTTGTATGATTGATGGCCACACTGGACAGTGCACTGGCCCTCAGATCAGGTTTGTATGACCGATGACCACACTGGACAGTGCACTGACCCACAGATCGGGTTTGTATGATCGATGACCACACTGGACAGTGCACTGACCCACAGATCGGGTTTGTATGACTGATGACCACACTGGACATTGTATTTACTCAACCGTCAGGGTTTCTCTACCTGCTGCATTGAGAATAGTTTGAAAAAAAAGGGGGGACTTTGTGGTGGTAGTCAGTGTATCGACAATCTATAGGTGGGGTACCATATTAATTTTACCAAAACACATAATGTAACACGGGGGGACCCACCTTTCCCATATTTCAATAAGTGTTGTCTATTGAGACTCAAGTGTGAAACTTTTGAAAAACCAAACCAATCAAGAACAAAAAATCAAAGTGGTGACAATTTCCACAATAGGTGGGTAATAAATAAACAACAACTCCAAACCAACCTCTAAATGTCGCAGCTCCATTTTCTGGTAGCAGCCCTTGTTGGGACACTTGACTGTCAGCGAAAGAATTTCCCGTTTCGCAAAATTATCTGGGAAAAGTTGGGCTTCTAGCAACACCTCATTGTCCACTGGGCACTTGTGTCCGGCATCACTGCGGGAGGTTTCAAATAAAGGATGGTTAGAATCCCGATCTAACTTCTCGGCCTCTCCTTCCCCCCCCGCCGCTCCCAGACCTCGGCCTCTCTCCCCCCACCCCCCGCCGCTCCCAGACCTCGGCCTCTCTCTCCCCTCCCCCCCCCCCCCCCCCGCTGCTCCCAGACCTCGGCCTCTCTTCCCCCCCACCCCCCCCCCCCCCCGCCGCTCCCAGACCTCAGCCTCTCTTCCCCCCACCCGCCCCGCTGCTCCCAGACCTCGGCCTCTCTTCCCCCCCCCCCCCCCCGCTGCTCCCAGACCTCGGCCTCTCTTCCCCCCCACCCCCCCCCCCCCCCCCCGCCGCTCCCAGACCTCAGCCTCTCTTCCCCCCCCCCCCCCCCGCTGCTCCCAGACCTCGGCCTCTCTTCCCCCCCACCCCCCCCCCCCCGCCCCCGCCGCTCCCAGACCTCAGCCTCTCTTCCCCCCACCCGCCGCTCCCAGACCTCAGCCTCTCTTCCCCCCACCCGCCCCGCTGCTCCCAGACCTCAGCCTCTCTCCGCCTCCCCCCCCCACCCCACAGCCCCCCTCCCATATACCAAACCCCCTAGTCACAGAAAACCATTGGTGCAGCTCATCCAGAGATTAGCCGCATTCAAAGGCAGCACCATAAGACGGCTCTAATTGCAATCCCCCAAAAGACAAGTTCTTGAGGGAAGGAAAGGAGAAAAAAATCATTGCACTTTTGCCCTCCATTCCCGACATGTACAACAACGTGCATTTATATAGCGCCTTTAACATAGTAAAATATCCCAAGGTGCTTCACATGAGCGTAATGAGACAACGCCATGGACAACAGCTGCCTTTACACAAGGAGCTGTTATTCTTCATGTGCAGGCCTGGACGGTAGCTGTCAGCAGGGCTTATTGACTGTGTGGGCCATCACATTGAAGCTGACAGTGTCCTCATGCAACGGGTATTGGATTGGAATCAGGAGTTGGAACCTGATCCTGCCCGGTCTTTAAAGCTCCCTAGCCCAGGAATGCTAAGGCGAAGGTGGCAGTGGGGGGGGGGTTTCATTCCAGGCGAGTCTAGGGATGGCCATGGGGGGGGGGGGGGGTGTTTCACTCCTGGTGAGTCTAGGGATAGCAGTGGGGGGGGTTTCACTCCAGGTGAGTCTAGGGATGGCCATGGGGGGGGGGGGGGGGGGGGTGTTTCACTCCAGGTGAGTCTAGGGATAGCAGTGGGGGGGGGGGGTTTCACTCCAGGTGAGTCTAGGGATAGCAGTGGGGGGGGTTTCACTCCAGGTGAGTCTAGGGATGGCAGTGGGGGGGGGGGTTTCACTCCAGGTGAGTCTAGGGATGGCAGTGGGGGGGGTTTCACTCCTGGTGAGTCTAGGGATGGCAGTGGGGGGGGTTTCACTCCTGGTGAGTCTAGGGATGGCAGTGGGGGGGGTTTCACTCCTGGTGAGTCTAGGGATGGCTGTGGGGGGGGGTTTCACTCCTGGTGAGTCTAGGGATGGCTGTGGGGGGGGTTTCACTCCTGGTGAGTCTAGGGATGGCAGTGGGGGGGGTTTCACTCCTGGTGAGTCTAGGCATGGCTGTGGGGGGGGGTTTCACTCCTGGTGAGTCTAGGCATGGCTGTGGGGGGGGGTTTCACTCCTGGTGAGTCTAGGGATGGCTGTGGGGGGGGGTTTCACTCCTGGTGAGTCTAGGGATGGCAGTGGGGGGGGGTTTCACTCCTGGTGAGTCTAGGGATGGCTGTGGGGGGGGGTTTCACTCCAGGTGAGTCTAGGGATGGCTGTGGGGAGGGTTTCACTCCTGGTGAGTCTAGGGATGGCTGTGGGGGGGGTTTCACTCCTGGTGAGTCTAGGGATGGCTGTGGGGGGGTTTCACTCCTGGTGAGTCTAGGGATGGCTGTGGGGGGGGGTTTCACTCCTGGTGAGTCTAGGGATGGCTGTGGGGGGGGTTTCACTCCTGGTGAGTCTAGGGATGGCTGTGGGGGGGGGTTTCACTCCTGGTGAGTCTAGGGATGGCTGTGGGGGGGGTTTCACTCCTGGTGAGTCTAGGGATGGCTGTGGGGGGGGGTTTCACTCCTGGTGAGTCTAGGGATGGCTGTGGGGGGGGTTTCACTCCTGGTGAGTCTAGGGATGGCAGTGGGGGGGGTTTCACTCCTGGTGAGTCTAGGGATGGCAGTGGGGGGGGTTTCACTCCAGGTGAGTCTAGGGATGGCTGTGGGGGGGGTTTCACTCCTGGTGAGTCTAGGGATGGCAGTGGGGGGGGTTTCACTCCTGGTGAGTCTAGGGATGGCAGTGGGGGGGGTTTCACTCCAGGTGAGTCTAGGGATGGCTGTGGGGGGGGTTTCACTCCTGGTGAGTCTAGGGATGGCAGTGGGGGGGGTTTCACTCCTGGTGAGTCTAGGGATGGCAGTGGGGGGGGTTTCACTCCTGGTGAGTCTAGGGATGGCAGTGGGGGGGGGTTTCACTCCAGGTGAGTCTAGGGATGGCAGTGGGGGGGGTTTCACTCCTGGTGAGTCTAGGGATGGCAGTGGGGGGGGTTTCACTCCTGGTGAGTCTAGGGATGGCTGTGGGGGGGGTTTCACTCCGGGTGAGTCTAGGGATGGCTGTGGGGGGGGTTTCACTCCTGGTGAGTCTAGGGATGGCAGTGGGGGGGGTTTCACTCCTGGTGAGTCTAGGCATGGCTGTGGGGGGGGGTTTCACTCCTGGTGAGTCTAGGGATGGCTGTGGGGGGGGGTTTCACTCCTGGTGAGTCTAGGGATGGCTGTGGGGGGGGGGGGGGGTTTCACTCCAGGTGAGTCTAGGGATGGCAGTGGGGGGGGTTTCACTCCAGGTGAGTCTAGGGATGGCTGTGGGGGGGTTTTCACTCCTGGTGAGTCTAGGGATGGCAGTGGGGGGGGTTTCACTCCAGGTGAGTCTAGGGATGGCTGTGGGGGGGTTTTCACTCCTGGTGAGTCTAGGGATGGCTGTGGGGGGGGTTTCACTCCTGGTGAGTCTAGGGATGGCAGTGGGGGGGGGTTTCACTCCTGGTGAGTCTAGGGATGGCTGTGGGGGGGGTTTCACTCCTGGTGAGTCTAGGGATGGCAGTGGGGGGGGTTTCACTCCTGGTGAGTCTAGGGATGGCAGTGGGGGGGGTTTCACTCCAGGTGAGTCTAGGGATGGCAGTGGGGGGGGTTTCACTCCTGGTGAGTCTAGGGATGGCAGTGGGGGGGGTTTCACTCCAGGTGAGTCTAGGGATGGCAGTGGGGGGGGTTTCACTCCTGGTGAGTCTAGGGATGGCTGTGGGGGGGGGTTTCACTCCTGGTGAGTCTAGGGATGGCTGTGGGGGGGGTTTCACTCCTGGTGAGTCTAGGGATGGCAGTGGGGGGGGTTTCACTCCTGGTGAGTCTAGGGATGGCAGTGGGGGGGGTTTCACTCCAGGTGAGTCTAGGGATGGCTGTGGGGGGGGTTTCACTCCTGGTGAGTCTAGGGATGGCAGTGGGGGGGGTTTCACTCCTGGTGAGTCTAGGGATGGCAGTGGGGGGGGTTTCACTCCAGGTGAGTCTAGGGATGGCTGTGGGGGGGGTTTCACTCCTGGTGAGTCTAGGGATGGCAGTGGGGGGGGTTTCACTCCTGGTGAGTCTAGGGATGGCAGTGGGGGGGGTTTCACTCCTGGTGAGTCTAGGGATGGCAGTGGGGGGGGGTTTCACTCCAGGTGAGTCTAGGGATGGCAGTGGGGGGGGTTTCACTCCTGGTGAGTCTAGGGATGGCAGTGGGGGGGGTTTCACTCCTGGTGAGTCTAGGGATGGCTGTGGGGGGGGTTTCACTCCGGGTGAGTCTAGGGATGGCTGTGGGGGGGGTTTCACTCCTGGTGAGTCTAGGGATGGCAGTGGGGGGGGTTTCACTCCTGGTGAGTCTAGGCATGGCTGTGGGGGGGGGTTTCACTCCTGGTGAGTCTAGGGATGGCTGTGGGGGGGGGTTTCACTCCTGGTGAGTCTAGGGATGGCTGTGGGGGGGGGGGGGGTTTCACTCCAGGTGAGTCTAGGGATGGCAGTGGGGGGGGTTTCACTCCAGGTGAGTCTAGGGATGGCTGTGGGGGGGTTTTCACTCCTGGTGAGTCTAGGGATGGCAGTGGGGGGGGTTTCACTCCAGGTGAGTCTAGGGATGGCTGTGGGGGGGTTTTCACTCCTGGTGAGTCTAGGGATGGCTGTGGGGGGGGTTTCACTCCTGGTGAGTCTAGGGATGGCAGTGGGGGGGGGTTTCACTCCTGGTGAGTCTAGGGATGGCTGTGGGGGGGGTTTCACTCCTGGTGAGTCTAGGGATGGCAGTGGGGGGGGTTTCACTCCTGGTGAGTCTAGGGATGGCAGTGGGGGGGGTTTCACTCCAGGTGAGTCTAGGGATGGCAGTGGGGGGGGTTTCACTCCTGGTGAGTCTAGGGATGGCAGTGGGGGGGGTTTCACTCCAGGTGAGTCTAGGGATGGCAGTGGGGGGGGTTTCACTCCTGGTGAGTCTAGGGATGGCTGTGGGGGGGGTTTCACTCCTGGTGAGTCTAGGGATGGCAGTGGGGGGGGTTTCACTCCTGGTGAGTCTAGGGATGGCAGTGGGGGGGGTTTCACTCCTGGTGAGTCTAGGGATGGCAGTGGGGGGGGTTTCACTCCAGGTGAGTCTAGGGATGGCTGTGGGGGGGGTTTCACTCCTGGTGAGTCTAGGGATGGCTGTGGGGGGGGTTTCACTCCTGGTGAGACTAGGGATGGCTGTGGGGGGGGTTTCACTCCTGGTGAGTCTAGGGATGGCTGTGGGGGGGGGGTTCACTCCTGGTGAGTCTAGGGATGGTTGTGTGGGGGGGGTTCACTCCTGGTGAGTCTAGGGATGGTTGTGTGGGGGGGGTTTCACTCCTGGTGAGTCTAGGGATGGTTGTGTGGGGGGGGGTTTCACTCCTGGTGAGTCTAGGGATGGCTGTGGGGGGGGGTTTCACTCCTGGTGAGTCTAGGGATGGTTGTGTGGGGGGGGTTTCACTCCTGGTGAGTCTAGGGATAGCAGTGGGGGGGGGTTTCACTCCTGGTGAGTCTAGGGATGGCTGTTGGGGGGGGGGGTGAAGGGGGTTTGCTCTTGGAAGAACTTTTACAAATAAAATTCCAAAAATATTCACAAAGGAACGCGGCAGCTTCAGGAGAGAGGGGAAGAATGGAAAATAAATAAAGGTCAATTATTGATACTAGGAAGGGTTCCACGTGATAGGGACTATAGAAACAAAATGCTTCCATTTATGTAGCACCTTTTGCTACCTAGGGAAATCCCAAAGTGCTTCACAGCCAATTATTAGTTTTTATTGTAGTCACTGTTGTAATGTAGGAAATGTGGCAGCCAATTTGCGCACAGCAAGATCCCACAAACAGCAGAGATAAATGACCAGATAATCGGTTTCTTGTGGTGATGTTGGTTGAGGGATAAATATTTGCCAGGTCACCGGGGAGAAATCCCCTGCTCCTCTTTGAATAATACCATGGGATCTTTTGCTTCTACCGGAGCGCGCAGACAGGGCCTCGGTTTTAACATCTTATTTCCTCCAGTGCAGCACTGGAGTGTCAGTCTGGATTATATGCTCACTAGTCTGGATTAAGGCTATAACCCATGATCTTCTGACTCCAAGGCGAGATCGCTACCACTGAGCCAAGGCTGACACCTACGGCACCACAAGCACTGTGACAAAGCAATCAGTGGTGTCGATCTCGTGACAGGGAAGTGTCACAATATTTTTGTTAAAGTAACAGACGTGTTGCAGTCGTGAAATACATTGTACACACTGTATTATGTAAGTATTGCTTCTCCCATCAATCCAACACAAGCTTGAAATATCAGGAACAGAAATAAAAACCACATCCTTTCTGGGTGGAGATAGACTCCAGTCTGACTGAAGGAAAATGAACCGACACAAAAGGACACGGAGGGATGCTACCAACTTGAGCAACATGCAACAGCTCTCTCTGACATACCGTGTTTACTGGTACTTCAAGTGTCAGAGACAAACAAAGGTGCTGGCCAAGGCTTCTTCGACAGCACCTCCCAAACCCGCGACCTCTACCACCTAGAAGGACAAGGGCAGCAGGCGCATGGGAACAACACCACCTGCACGTTCCCCTCCAAGTCACACACCATCCCGACTTGGAAATATATCGCCGTTCCTTTATCGTCGCTGGGTCAAAATCCTGGAACTCCCTTCCTAACAGCACTGTGGGAGAACCTTCACCACACGGACTGCAGCTGTTCAAGAAGGCGGCTCATCACCACCTTCTCGAGGGCAATTAGGGATGGGCAATAAATGATGGCCTCGCCAGCGACGCCCACATCCCATGAATGAATTTTTAAAAACTCATTCTACGTATCAGTCTGCAAATTTGGAGAACCAGCCTGAGGCCTAGGGTCAACCTCGTTCTAGATTTCCAATCTGGAGATAGTGCTGGGAAACTCGTTCTATAGACCATAAGAGATAGAAGCAGGAGTAGGCCATTCGGCCCCTCGAGCCTACTCCGCCATTCAATTAGATCATGGCTGATCTGATTTTTACCTCAACTACACTTTCCCGCCCTTTTCCCATATCCTTTGACTCCCTTGCTGATCAAAAATTTGTCTAACTCAGCCTTGAATGTATTCAATGACTCAGCCTCCACAGCTTTTTGGGGTAAAGAATTCCAAAGATTCACGACCCTCTGGGAGAAGAAATTCCTCCTCATTTCCGTCTTAAACGGGCAACCCCTTATTCTGAGACTATGGCCCCTAGTTTTAGATTCCCCCATGAGGGGTAACATCCTCTCAGCATCTACCCTATCGAGTCCCCTCAGAATCTTGTATGTTTCAATAAGATCTCCTCTCATTCTTCTAAACTCCAATGAGTATAGACCCAACCTGTTCAATCTTTCCTCATAAGACAACCCTTCCATACCCGGAATCAACCTAGTGAACCTTCTCTGAACTGCCTCCAATGCAAGTATGTCCTTCCATAAATAAGGGCATCAGAACTGTACATAGTACTCCAGGTGTGGTCTCACCAGCACCCTGTACAGTTGTAGCATGACTTCCCTGCTTTTATACTCCATCCCCCTGGAAATAAAGGCCAATATTCCATTTGCCTTCCGGATTACCTGCTGCACCTGTATGTTGACTTTTTGTGTTTCATGTACGAGGACACCCAGATCCCTCTGTACCGCAGCATTTTGTAGTATTTCTCCATTCAAATAATATTTTGCTTTTTTATTTTTCCTTTCAAAGTGGATGACTTCACATTTTCCCACATTATATTCCATCTGCCAAATTTTTGCCCATTCACTTAACCTGTCAATATCCCTTTGCAGACACTTTGTGTCCTCAGCGCAACTTGCTTTTTCACCTATCTTTGTATCATCAGCAAATTTGGCCACAGTACACTCGCTTCCTTCATCCAAGTCATTGATATATATTGTAAATAGTTGAGGCCCCAGCACTGATCCCTGCAGCACCCCACTAGTTACAGATTGCCATTTTGAAAATGACCCTTTTATCATGACTCTTTGTTTTCTGTTAGTTAGCCAATCCTCTATCCATGCCAGTATGTTGCGCCCAACACCATGAGCTCTTATCTTGTGCAATAACCTTTTATGTGGCACCTTATCAAATGCCTTTTGGAAATCCAAATATACCGCATCCATTGGTTCCCCTTTATCCACCCTGCCCGTTACTTCCTCAAAGAACTCTAATAAATTTGTCAGACATGATTTCCCCTTCATAAAACCATGTTGACTCTCCTGGATTGCATTATGAGTCTCCAAATGTCCTGCTACTACTTCCTTAATAATAGATTCTTGCATTTTCCCAATGACAGATATTAGGCTAACTGGCCTATAGTTACCTGCTTTCTGTCTCTCTCCCTTCTTGAATAGGGGTGTTACGTTTGCAGTTTTCCAATCCGCTGGGACCTTTCCAGAATCTAGTGAATTCTGGAAGATTACAACCAATGCATCCGCCATCTCTGTAGCCACTTCCTTTAAGTCTCTCGGATGCAAGCCATCAGGTCCAGGGCACTTGTCAGCCTTTAGACCCATTAGTTTACCTAGTACTTTTTCTCTAGTGATTGTTTTTAGTTCCTCCCTCCCCTTTGCCCCTTGATTATCCACTATTATTGGTATGTTATTAGTGTCTCCTACTGTGAAGACAGGTACAAAATATCTGTTCAATTCCTCTGCCATTTCCTATTTCCAATCTGGGGATAGCAGTGAGAAACTCAAATTTCCAATCAGGGATGGTGGAGGGAAACTGGTTCA